>NC_141693.1:1352490100-1353090100 GCF_964263255.1 Lissotriton vulgaris | reverse complement strand
ATGTCAGCTATCCCCTTGCTTTCCATGTGTGTGTGCCTCCCCATCACTTCATTTGTGAGCTTGTGCTTTGTGGTGCAGTTCTTGGGCCATAAGTGTTGTTCCACTCTGGACATTGCCACAATGGTGTATGTGTGCTGTCCTTGTGCTATTAATTATTCTGTGGTGGTCATGTGCACTTCAGCTGTGTGTGCTGCCCAGTGCTCTGGTGGAGATGGATCGGCTCTTGTGTCCTGGAGTGGTGCATGTGTAGTTGTTGTGTTGGATGTGTTGGTGTTGGATGTGGTATTGGTTCAGTTCCTGGGTGTGCTGTGGTATTTGTGCAATGCTGAATTGTGGTGTGTGTGATGTGGTTGTGTTGATCATGTGTGTGTGTGTGGCTGTTGTGCTTATTCTGCACACACTGCTTGTTGAGCATGCAATGCTGTGTGTATGTGGCGTGGGCATTGCCTGATGTGCATCCCCTGATGCCTTGTCGTGTTTGTTGATTGGTGTTTGATGTGCATCTGTGGTAGGTTTGATGTGGCAGTGTGTGTTTGTCCAGATGCACTTCTTGTGTGATTTTTGTTATGGTGTGTGTGTTTTGTTCATGAGTGATGATGCTGTGTACTCCTGTTGTGTCTGTGCTCCCATTGCTTTTCCCCAGTTGGGAGTACACGGTATGTCTGTTTCTGTTGGAGTTCAGTATGTGTTCCTGTAGTGTTTGTGTGTTGTTCTTGTGCAGGCATTTGTTGAGGCATCCCTGTGTGTGTGTTGTGTTTGTGACTACACCCAGGGTGTGTGTTTGTTTGTGTGTGTATGTGCTGGCAAGGATTGTGAGCCTTCAGTGTGTGTGGCACTGGTGTTGTGTGTTCCTTGTCAGCCACTGCTGGAGTGGCTGTCTCCCTGGTTGTGTGTTGTGTGGTGCAGGGTGTGTATTGTGCTTGCATGTTGCAGTGCATGTTGGTGTGCATGGGAGTGCACGGGATGGGCACCTGGCCTGTGACTTGATGGGGTGTGTTGCAGTGTGGTTTGTGGTGGTGTGGCTCTGTGGTGTTTGTGCCCTGCCCATTCCTTGGAGTGGCCCTGCCTTCTGCATTGTGCGCATGTGTCGACCGCAGTGGTGACGTGACCGAGAGGGGGACATTGCTGCTGGTTGGTGGACAATGTGTGTCCCGGATGCTGAATGGTGCCATGTTGTCAGGTGGGTGATGTGTGGGTGCCCTTGTGGATGTGTTGTGATCCCCAGCAGGGTGTCTGTGTGGTGATTGGACACTGTGTCGGCCTGTGTGTTGTGTGTTGCATCTCTGTAGTTGTGTACCTGCGGCGGCGTCCGCGGCGGCTCATCTGACGATAGTGTTGTAGGAGGAACATCACCGGGTACATATGGAGGGCTGGGTTCATGGTGTTCAGATCCGGGTCTCGGCTATCTCACTCCGCTGTCGAGTTTCCGCCTGCTTAAACTCGGCGGTGTCTCCGCTGCGGTGCGTCGACTTGTTTGGGCCATCCTAATTTGTTGAGTGGGCGGACGTCATTCCGCACGGCGGAGAGTCTCGATTGGCTGCCACCGCCGTGGTGGCGGGCACACTTTGATGGTGGTGCACGGCGCTCCGTGGTGGATGGGAAATTACCTATGTTTTGCTATCCTAATATTGCGGACGTGAGTTCCGCTGCTCGCGGGCAGAAAAAGCTGTTTTTCCACCGCCACCACCGTGGTGGTGCCACCGCCCGACATCCTAATGAGCCCCTAAGTCCTATTTATAGATGTTGAACACTAATTAAATATAATTTACTAGTCCCGCTCCCGTCTTCATAAAATGGGACTAGATGCTGGACAATAACTAAATATAATTTACTATTCCCACTCCAGTCTACATTCAATTGGGGTAGGTGCTGGGTACTAATTAAATATAATTTAATATTCCCACTCAAATCTAAATTTAATTGGGGTAGATGCTGGACACTAATAAAATATAATTTACTATTCCCACTCCAGTCTACATTAAATTGGGGTTGGTGCTGGACCCTAATGACATATAATTTACTATTCCCACTCCAATCTACATTAAATTGGGTTAGGTGCTGGACACTAATTACATATAATTTACTATTCCCACTCCAATCTAAATGAAATTGGGGTAAGTGCTAGACACTAATTACATATAATTTACTATTCCCACTCCAGTCTACATTAAATTCAAGTAGGTGCTGGACACTAAATAAATATAATTTACTATTTCCACTTCAGTCTACATTAAATTGGGGTTGGTGCTGGACACTAATTACATATAATTTACTATTCCCACTCCAATCTACATTAAATTGGGTTAGGTGCTGGACACTAATTAAATATAATTTACTATTCCCACTCCAATCTACATTAAATTGGAGCAGGTGCTGGACACTAAGTAAATATAGTTTACTATTCCCACTCCAATCTACATTAAATTGGGGTAGGTGCTGGATACTAATTAAATATAATTTACTATTCCCACTCCAATATAAATGAAATTGAGGTAGGTGCTGAACACTAATAAAATATATTTTACTATTCCCACTCGAGTCTACATTAAGTTGAAGTAGGTGCTGGACACTAATTAAATATAATTTAATATTCCCACTCCAATCTAAATTAAATTAGGGTAGATGCTGGACACTAATTAAATATAATTTACTATTCTCGCTCCAATCTACATTAAATTAGGGTAGGTGCTGGACACTGAAAAAATATAATCTACTATTCCCACTCCAATCAAAATGAAATTGAATTTAATGCTATACATTAAATTTATCAATTTCTATATTTTAGTTTATAATTTTCTTTTTTTGTTTGATTTTTTTTAAAAAAGACATTTTATTTTCCTTAATTTATTATTTTTTAAATTATTTACATTTTTTTAATAAATATTCCCAACAAGGTATACATTTTCCCCCCAAAAATTTCAAAATTTCAAAATTCTTAAATTGTAATTTTTATACCAAATTTATTGACACAATTGAATGATTATTTTAATATAACAACTTAATATAATATTTGTTTGTAATTATAATTTAAAAATCTATTTTAAAGTTTTAAAAATTAAAAATTAAATTTCAAATTCAAAAAAATTGTTAAATTAAAAATGTTACATTTAGTTTTAAAAATTTAATATTTAATTTAAAAATATTAATATATAATTCAATAAAAAACTCACAATAGTCATCAGAAATTCTCAAAAAATACAGATCATAAAATGTAAACTAATATTACAAAATTTAATAAAAACTTAAAATGTGATAATGTAGTTAATTATATCTATTTTTTTTTTATTTATACATTTTTAAAACACTCGCCACCCTTATCCCCTATAAACCCAACATCTCGCTCCTAAAACTATATATGATTTTTTAAAAATATTAAAAAACATTTTTTTTAATAATATATATTTTTAAAACACTCCTCATCCTTATCCCCTATAAACCCAACATCCCGCTCCTAAAACTATATATGAATTTTTAAAAATATTTAAAAAAAATTTCAACATACAATACAAATTTGAAATATATTTTCTATAACATAGTAAAAATATTTAATTTTTTTAACATAATATACTAAAAATGTAACAATATTACAAATTATCGATATTTTTACACGATATTTACACATTCGATATATTTACAATCGATAAATTGTCACACATATCTAAACAATATTTTTTACATCGATATTGCATACTTCGATATTTTTTACTATCGACTTTAAAACATCAATATTATGTCATTACGATATTTAAAATTCGATATTATGGCTACTCACCTCATTTTTTAAACTTGTTCTTTGTGTTATGCTTGAGTGTTTCACAGTTCTTATGAGTTCAGTGAGGTAACATTTATAGCAGCACCCCACACTCTGAAACCCCCGGCACCACTGCTGCTAGTTTACACCTGGTTTGTTTGGTGTTAGCATTAATTTCAAAATGGTAATGACCTTTGCAGCAGTGCCATACATAGCTGTAGTACAAGTAACATTCCTTACTTGAAGACTTCCTTCAAGAGCCAGTTGTCCATCCAATAACTGAATTGAAAATGCCTGCCTTCCACCATCATAGATAGGCACTTACTTTGCAGACAAAAAATAGGAATATGGCAATATGCATATTGCTTTCCCTCAACACTGCCAAAACCTGCACTCACAACCATCCTGCTCCCTTGTTTTTTTACCCATGTTGTTTTTAATGATTTGTTGCCGATGTCTAATTGCTTTTATACCTTTATGTCTTCCTTTCTGGAATAAGGATGCATCTAGAGTAACATTTCTATAATTCATTAATCTCTCTGGCTTCACTTTAGGAACATCAGTGAAACATCCTTTAAAGTTTGTTTCTTGAGGTTGGCAGTGGCGACCAAATGAAAAGGAAACTCTAAAATAGAAGACTGCTGCAAGTGGGTTCCATCCATTCAGTACACCCAGATCTTTTGCTTTTCGGGTCACCCAGTTTTTTACATTTTAATGTGGGTGAGTCTAACAACATGTGTCTTACCAATGGAAATCACATGGCAAAGGGACTGCAGGTGTTTACAGCCAGTGTCTGCCTTTTAAGATAAGGCCACTAGGATGCAGCAAGGGTAAATGACACTTTACAGGTAACATGTGACCATGTGTACATACTTGTGGCCAAACGTGCTCAGGAGTCATGTGGGGGACTACTGTTGTGCGTATCTCAGTAACTGCGCATAGGTAGTCTGGTGAAGGGGGCACTCTGCAAGATGAGATATTGACCTTGGGCAGGCATTATAATGTTAGTGTACACTAATAGGGAATGTCAGTGTGATTTACTGTTCTGTCTGTGGTGACACTTTATTATACATATAGGGAGAAAACTGCCTTAGGAGTGTAGTTTTGCCTCCCTTTGACCTAAAGAGACCAGTGACGTATCAAAATGGGGTGTAACCAAGAAGATATCTCTACATTTTATGGGTCATCCACATTGTCATAATTCTCTGTCTCAGCTTAGGATCAGAGCCCAGGCCTTTTGTCACCTTTCTGTCACCTTTTTGGCACCTTTCTGGGCCAGTTAATTACATTTTTTACCAGCATCAGGAACAAAGACCTCCCTGCACAAAGGGAGCGATTAACAATGCTTTATTCCGCTCCTGAGAAGGAAGCGTCAATCAATCAGCTATCAAACTGTCACACAGATTGGCCTGCCTAAGCCCACTGAGCAAAGGAGAGACCTCAGACCGCTGGAGCCAATACAGGAGGCTGCTCCGACTTGAAGATTTAGTAAGAAAGGCTTTTGCAATTATGTCAGCAAGGGGCGGAGCTGAGGCTCCCAGAGGAGATGGCTCCAGGGTGGCGCGATTTTGAACTGACCCAGCATGCTATGCAGGGAGGTTGGGACTGGGGTGGAGAGGTGACGTGGCGTCTTAGGATTGGCCAGGGGTGTCTGGCTTCTGGAACATTCCACTCCCCTTTAAAAACTCTGGCACAAGGGAAAGACTCTCACTGATTTCTCTATGCTACACTGCTGCACCCTGAGGATGCCATGGACAACTAGAAGGAAAAAGCCCCTGATGCCCACAAAGGACTAAGGACTCAGCCCAAATGATGCCTGGACCAATAGGTCTCATCAAGGGTCATTGAGGTTGGCCCCCTTACACACCATGATGACCAATTGGGGGAAAGTCCTGGAATTATGCTCCCAGAGACAGAAACCAGGAGGAAGGCTAACAAAAGGAGCCAGGAGAACCTGATCTCAGTGGATTGCACTGCTTTGGAGGTGATGAGGTGTGCTGCAACTGCCCCTGGCGGCTAGAGCTCACTGCTAGAAGTTTTAGGTACCCATGGTGTGGGCTAGGGCCCAGGGGTCGGCACATGATATTTTTGTTTATTTCTTCAGGGAAGGGGCCTGTGGGGGGCCTCCTCCCCGAACTCTTTATTGGCCCGGGGACCCCAATCTCCTGGACTATTCATACTGAAAGGGGGACAGGCCCCCATCCCCGGCCCCGAAACAAAGGAGGATTGGGAGTATCTGGGGGGAGCGGGGCAGCCACAGTAGAAGGCTGCACCCTGCTTGTACAAGAGGGCAGGTACAGATAAGCTGCCCGACCCCGCAGCTGCATGCGGAGGTATGGACCGTGTGGTAGCGGGCTGAAAAGCAAGGGTGGGGGCTCCCTCAGCTGCCCCCATCAGCTGGAGGCATGGCGTAACCAGGTGGGACCGGGACCCACCACAAAAAAAATTTAAGAACGAGAGGGTGCATTGTGTGCACTCATAAATTATGTATGCCTTCAGATGGAGTGCCCCATAATGCCTGTGGGACTTTTGTATTTGTTATGTTATATGTGGTTTTGTAGCGCGCTCCGATAGTCAAGACTGTCCTGGCGCGGGAGTGAAACTGAAACAGAGTGGGAAGTAGGTATGCTAATCATGAGTTTGAAAGAGGTGAGTTTTGAGCAGTTTTTTAAAATTGGTCAGATTGGGAGCGTGTCTAAGAGCGTCTGGCAGGGCGTTCCACATTTGAGCTCCCTTTACCATGAGGGATTGTCCGCCCAGGCGGACTCTTCTAAATCTGGGGATGATCACCTGCTTTTTGGAGGTGGAGCGCAGCTGACGGGATGGGAGGTAGGGTGTGAACCTTTTGGCTAGGTAAGAGGGGCATGGTCCATTGAGGGCTTTGTAAACGATGACCAAAGTTTTAAAGCACACTCGTTGAGCCACAGGGAGCCAGTGAAGATCCTTCAGCTGTTTGCGCACGCTGAGTCTCCTGGGGATGTTAAAAATGAGTCTCACCGTGGCATTCTGGACAACCTGTAGCTTCTTGATCATATAGTCAGGAGCCCCTAAATAGAGGGCGTTTGAATAGTCCAGCCGGGAGAGTACCAGAGCCCTGGCAACCGTTTCTTTCGCTGATTGAGGAAGGAGGGGAAAGAACTTGCGAAGAGTGGTCAGAGTTCCAAAGCATGTTCCAGCCAAGCGTGAAATCTGGTCACGGAAACATAAGTCGGCTCCGAACCAAATTCCCAGATTCTTGGCAATCCCGTTCTCTCCCTTGGGGCATGTTGATTCACCGGGCCAGATGGACTCCTTAAAGTCACTGGGGAATTGGCCGTAGAGCAGGATTTCTGTTTTATCCTCGTTGCATTTGAGGGATGATTTGGCTAGCCAGGTGAATACGGAGGAGAGGCATTGGCGAACTCCAGAGGTGCATAGGTTCTCCTTTTTCCAGGTGAAGAGAAGCTGGGTGTCGTCGGCGTAAGCCATTATCTTGGCACCCCAGCTCTCTGCTAGCTTTGCTTTCTTTTCTGCTTGTGGTGGCCCCCAAAATGGACAGGGGACATCACCAACAAAATATGGGAAGAAGTGGGGGCTGCAGTAGCGAAGCAGCTCCCCTTTAAGAGACTTTAACAAAGAATGACTCTGTATCTGCTAGAGTCATGGGTTTTCGACCCTCCAGGGATTTCACCAAGGGGACTTATTCTATGCTTGCATCTATTGGGGCCTGACAATGTTTGAAAAAGGTAAATGGTGTAGAACGCCCTTTAAGGGCTAAGTCGATGGTTGCAAATTATGTTATCAGAATGTGCTACCCACTAAGGGCTGTACTTATAATTGCATTTGCATGGCTGGAAAGTTTATAAAAAATACACAGACACATGTTTTGCTCATTACAAATAGTGGGAATTGATCATAGTGAATATGCTTTATTCGCAATAATAAGTTCATTTACCCATTGACCATTATTATTGATGATTGCTTTTAGGTACGGCACGGGCCATTGTGGGCCTCCCCAGACATTGCTCGGTGTCTGGTACCATCGTGGCTCTACATTGGCTCCCGGTCAGACAGCAAATTAAGTTTAAAGCGCTGTGTCTGGCCTTTAAAATCTTGAAATCTTCTTCGCCGCCGGCACTTGCTAACTTACTCACTCCTTATATCCCTCTGAGATCTTTGAGATCTGAGGTGCTCCACCTGGCAGTTTGCCCCCGTTTCAAACTGAGCAGAATGGGTGGCCGTTCCTTTCGGGTGCTAGCGGCAGGGTTATGGAACTCGCTCCCGGTACGCATCCGAGCTCTTGATGACTTGCTCGCCTTTAGGCAGGCGATTAAAACCTTCTTGTTTCCCGTTTCTGAATAGTTGTCCCTTTCTTTTATTGTGTGTTTTGTTATAGTGCCTGTCTAAGCGCCAGGATGCCCCTTTGCTGGGGCAGCTGCGCGCTATAAAAATATAAATAACATAACATAACATAACATAACGAATGATGTCGGTAATATGTGGTTTGCTTCTCTTGAACCTTACCTAAACCAGTATAGTTTACCTGATATGTTTGTATGACCCCCTTAGGGAGTTAAAGATGATTGTGCATGCCATCTATGGTATTTTCCATCTACCAATGTACATATTTGTAAATCACTATGTAGTACTTAGTAGTGTGTGAAATGAATGGACTTTTCATTTTTGATAAAGAAAATGCTCCGACAAGACATCGATTTATTCAGTGTTATTATTGCTTTCCAGTGAATGGTGATTACAAGCCTACTCCACCACCCCGTGAGCAAGCCTTGGACTGCTCTGCTTCGCCACCCTGAGACAGTCAAGCGCTAAAATGAGATGCTTTGTTACTAGTAAGGAGAATTATGTACCTATTACTTGTGCAGCCCACACAACTAATAATCACATTTCCTACAAAGACTATTGTGCTTGTTCGCCATCTGAAAAGCCCATCAGTCGGAGGTCAGCACTACCCGTTTCAAAAGTAATGCCATTAAGCAGCTTCTCCACAGACATCATATATTCATATCATCTTTACTCACTCTGCAAACCCCACTGTGGCCAAAGCCTGCATCATAGTGTTTTGTCTAGTCACACTTCTGCCAAGGAATGGTCTATGTGCTTTGACTGACACTTAACAAGTATAACTCCTGACACTCTTAGATGTGAAGCTTCAATCTAAGGAGCGGGTGGAGGCCCTAAGGGTTTCACACTCTGTCTGGACTCCTTACATTTCTCCAATGTCTGGTGAACTTCATAACTAAATGTTTCTCCTTTATAGGGCCGGATTATGAGTAATTTGGAATTTTGTGAGAAAATTGCTGTTAGCTAGAATTATCAATACTGGCCGTAAGCACTTCATGCTATTCTTGAGGTTATAATCCCCATGAAGTGTGGACCTGGTTTTACTGACAGATTTCCACACATTATTTCATGTTCCATGAGGATTAAAAGCTGTAAACAGATGAAAAATGTGAGCTGGGGGTCTGGTGTCGATCAGAAAATGAGAGGACAGTGTAGGCCACTGCTGAGTGGCATTTGCATTAACTCTCTTGATGGTATTAATATTGGAATCATGCTGATCCTGTGGCCCCATGACACCTTATCTATTCTATGATTACTTCTAGGGGTGAGTCAATTACTGATGCTCATATACCGTGTTATTCCCATGGACATCAACCCTCACACATTTTTAAAAGACCTGTCTAATTATTTTATGTATTTGTGCCTATCCAGGGCCCCTCCCCTAAATACCTTATATCATAACCTCACTTACCCACTGAGTTGGTTTTGTTCTCATGTGGAAGTATTCTCCTATTCATTAGGACTTTTCAGGTAGTTTACCTGGATTTAACGCTGCTTGATGGTGCAGTACAGATCACTGCCCATTCCAATTGCTCTCAATTTATTTACACAGATGTCCCCATGCCTTAATTGTCCCGATGAGACTCTTGCAGCCTAACCATGGTAGAAACATTGTTAACACATCACAACACAAACAAGTAAAAGAATAATGATCGTTTGCTATCAATAAGCTATCCCGTTTTTAGCTGTATTTTGATGTATAGTATTTTTGGAAAGGGCGTCACACTGGGGCCACATTGCACTGACTTATGTAATTATTCTGGCATTCGTTCAATATCATTTGGATTGACTGATAATTGCGAAATTTTGGAAAGTGGATTCTTATTAGTGGTAAATAAGCATATACTACTGGCAATAAGGCCACTAACATAATCTAGGGATCAGAATAGGTCTCAAAAACTATTCCCATGCTCAACCCTTGGTAGCACACCCTGTGTCTAAGGAATTTTCTTGCAAAAATTACATTGGTTTAATCCTCTTAGGTGCTCATGAGTATCACCACTTGATCCTTGAGGTGTGGGAAACAAATGCAAACTTAACGCCCTCCAGCAGAGAGAAAGCGGACTCTGTCAGCACTCTTGGCGATGTGTTTGTCGCTTTCAAATCTTTATCCACTTCAATCAATGAACATAAAATATTCTTCAATTCTTACATTCCTTTATTTCAAGTTTTCCACTGTTCATTTTTCTTCATGTATTCATCAAAATTCAATTAATTTGATTCTTCTCATATACATGTCAATGGTAAGATCAATCAACACTTTACAAAGATGCCCCAATGCATTTCGGGTGGCTCTCCTTCGTCAGGGGGATAAATCCTACAAAAACTGTGTTTACTTGTCAATTTAATAGTCCAGGACCATAGATGTACATTCAGAGACAGGTATGTAACGCATTTTTAAACACCAATTCCGTAAATACCTAAGACACAATACACAATAAAAATCTAACACCAATTTATAAAAATAGGAAATATTTTCATCTTTAAAATGACACCAAAACAATAAAATTTCAATGTAGGGAACCGGAAACATGATTTTAAAAAAATATTTAGCACTACATAGCACATATAAATCTAATGGGACATCTGGTCATGCTAGACCAGGGCTAAGTCAACATTTCAGGCCAACCAGAATGGAGCCATGTGTGGAACTCTCGTGGTAGGCCTCGGTCTAAGGTTTACCTTCAGACTTCGATACTTTTCTGGAGCTTTTTCTGTTGGGGTCCCTCGATGCTCTTCTCTAATCCAGGTTTGGTGAGTGTTTGCTAGTTTTCTTTCCAGGGCACTCTCAGTCAAACTCTGGAAGTCAGACCTCCGAAGCTTTTCAGATGGATGAGCCAGTAGAGCAGGCTGGCTCATGGTTGAAGGTCGCCGGTTTGGCTCTTGCAGTTGAGTCGGTCCCCCTCTGGAGAGTATTTCCAAAGTAGCTCGAAAGTTCTCCAAACTTCTGGAACTTCTTCCTGAAGTTCCTCTTGGGGTCCCAAAGTGTCCAAAACACACTCAAAGGTCTGGAATCCCCAAGATAGTCCTGAAAAGTTTGGGACTTTGGTTCCCACTATCCACTTGGACAAAACTGGTACAAATCCACTGGACACACTCCAGGGTGGGGATTCTTGTTTGTGATGCTTCAGGTGAGCTCTGTTAACTTGTAGCTTGCAGGGAGTCCACTTCTTCTTCCTCTTAAAGCAAGTTAGGTCCACAGGCCTATAGTTCCAGATTGTGCAGCAGACGCAATCAGTCAGAGTGCAGGGCCTGGAGGTGCGTATCAAACTTCCAGCATGGACGCTTCTTCTTCTCTGTTTCAACCAGTAGATCTGAGAGTATTTGCTCCTCTCAGTTACTTATTCAGTGTTCTCTGGGGTAAAGTAGAAGAGTACTCCTGTTCAAGGAGGTGTAGGGCGACACCCCAGAGCATGGCCACTTCCTCCAAAGTGTGGCATTATGCTTACCCAGAAAGCATTGTTTCGCCAAAGTTCAATATGGCGAACGTCTCAGTTCAGGAACAAGAACTAGCTAAGCCAATCTTCAGTATGACTCATTTTCATAGCTCTCCTCCCCTGACATCTGCAGATTCCTTCTGTAAACCTGCCATCTGGGATGGGGTTAGAAGGACCTGGCCTTTTCTGCCTGTCCCATTCTAACTTTGAAGCACCATGACTTACAACCCCTCCCCTCACCCGTGCTCTGGCATTCCTGTGTAGCAGAAATTTTTCCTACCAGATAGCTCCCCCATCCCCATCCCGGGTGCCACTTATCACTTCATTGGGGAAGAATTTGGCCTAAGGGCTAGAGTGGTTGACCTCGAAGCTAGGGAACCGGATTCGATTTTCGGCAGGGAGGCTCATCATCCTGTAATTCTAGGCAAATCACTTAATCTCCCTGTGCCTCACAAAATGGCTGTGCCCATCTGTAACGCAACTGGTGCTAATGTAAAGCTCCCTGATACCTTTGGTTCATGTTTGCCCCATATAAAATCCCCCCACCCCCCAAAAACAAAACTTAAAGCAGCCTCGCTAATCCTGGCAACTCTGACCAATCAAAGAAGAGGGCAGGGAGGCAGAATTTTGGCTTACAGACAAGAAACTCTTCTTTTCTGCATAATTTAGAATGAAATTAAACAATAGCACATTGTTGGATTGATCAATACCATCCTTCTTAGTCCTTGAATGATATTTTTCGGTAATCCCCAGCGATAGGTATGAGTACAGAAACTATTGCAATGTTAACCTATGTGGTTGGGGATCCAAAATAGGGAAAATGAAATGTCCAATTTCTCCAACACCAGGGTATATAAAACGTCTTTTATAAGGATCCTGCTTATAGCTATGTGACCCCCCCCTCCTACCCCTGGGACACCTGGTGGAGGCTTTAGAGTTCTGAATATGCAAAACTAATCTGGATCCTCACTCCACAGTGCTCCAAGCACAAACGTTGATTTTGGGAAGCACTACAATGAGGAAAGTAGTATCCCCAGGGCATATAAAACCTCTTGTATAAGGGTCCTCCTTATAAGTACACGACCTCCCCCCCACACCCCTGGGACACCCAATATGTCAAAATATTGTAGTTTATCAATTTGTAAGTGCCATTACCCACAACGTCAAGTTTAGACACCATTTAAAGCAGTGCTGGAACATAGGGCTGCTTTCAAAAGGACCTCAGGCTCTTAGCAGTGCACAAATATAAGCGCAAAATGGGCTGCTGTCCTTTAAACTGTCATGCCCTATCATATACTATGGACTTAAAGGTAGTTTTAATCCCACTGCCCTATTATGTACTAGAAACATATCAGACAGACAAGTGATACCAATAGTGCTCAAATAGGTAACATTACAACTAGCAGTGGTGTGAATAGAGTCTAGACCAGAATGCTGACTAGGTTTGGATGATTCAATGGTACAGACAACCTAGTTCAGTGCCTCCACCTGTGTATCAGGCAAATGCCCTAACTCTTTCTCCATCAGGTGTCACAATGAATACTGTTATTTCAGTCCTCATTTCTATTCTCTTATTCTCTGTTTGGTGGCAATATCTGGGTGACTCAATAATTAGGCATTTAGGCAAAAAGGGACTATATCAGTGAAATGAATTGATGATTGTCCCCCATTGCCTATACTGCCTTAGCACTTATTTCACATTTGGTTGCTGCGCTAGTGGTTCGGTCTTCTTAGCTTATCTTTTTTGGTTGGTTTGTTCTTTGCTGTACTTTTGCTTTGTTGACTATTACAGGATGCAGTTTGGGTTTGCCCCACCATACCTCTATAAGTCAGGTGACAGGTACTTCCTATCAGGTTGCCATTTTGGCTGGTGATTATTTTCTATGGGCGATTGTGGTGGCCAGAACACATAGTGCTCAGAGTTTACTGACGAGAAAGACTATGACTCGGAGTAATGAAGATTACCGGTAAGTAACTGAATCATTTCCAATGGCTGCATTATTTGATGCCCCTTTCATTGCTATAGGTGCAGTCTAGATACGTGAACAGGGTATTCCCCTTCAGTGATTTTGTAAAAGTGGCTTTATTGGACACGTTGATATCTGTATTCAATGTAAACGAATGGTTTAATACATGTTTCTATTTGTAAACGTAATTAATTAGTATATTATATATATTACACATTTGTTTTCATGGTAAATTATATTTTTAAGTTGGTTGCTTTATAATTTGTGCCTTCTGTTTTTTTACTTCAGATTTTTGGGATATTATTTTTTTCATGATTGAAGGCCTGCAGGTATGCAACGAAAATATTGAAAATATATCTAGATTTATGTTATGGATTAATATTTTAGAAGTTTGTGTGTTTTGAGTTAGAGTGTTAACATTTTTCAAATAATTTTGCAAGGACACTTTTTTATCAAATTATTTTGGTCCAGAAATTCAAGAGACCGACCTTATTAAATCACTTTCAACATGTTTTTGCACCCTCTGCAAGTAATCCTTCATTGCTTAAGAGATTTGTCTTTGAATATGAACCCATAAATATTTCTTCCTATATTTAAGCTATTTTATTTGTCTACCATTTACCAGATCTGCATGCAATTAACTTGTAGGCGGCTTGGGGTTGTAATATTCTTATGCACCAGAAACCGCTGTGAAACTGAGACCATACGAGGTATGTTTGATGTATTTATCAAAGTAGCACAGAACCTCAAAAGGGAGCTGCCAGCCAGCTCCGCAACTGTCCTCCAACTCCCAGCCTCCTTTCCCCATTCCATCTCTCTGCGCATTCTATTGGAATGATGCTGCTACATCGGGAGACACAAATGTAACAAATATACATACAGAATAATAATAGCATATCATAGAGTTACACACAAACAGAGTAATCCTAGTGCAGCATAGGGAACAACATTGGCACAGGCATTTCTATGAGGGAAAGCTTGTTGCCAAACCCTTCAATGATCCATGATGAAATCCCCAAATGGCTTTGGCATGCAACACGTTCTTTCCTGCCTCACCTTTACCTGTTCAGGCGCACCCCAGGTTCCCATACTGTCACCATCACTCTCGAACCCCAAAATCTTCTCAGACTCCTCTCCCTACATCAAATAATCAGGCACCTTCACCACCTTCTTGCTGTTCCACACATTCCATCACTCAACAGGACAGTGTAACGGTTCCCTTTCTTGATCTGAAGGGGTTTGGAAAACTTAGACAAGCTCTTTCATTCCTTTCACCCGCTCCTTATTCAGACCCAATCACCAACAACCAGCAGTCCCTTGACCTCACTCTGGAATCCTTCGGTAGCTTATCACATCTCCTTTCCCTCAGCACAATTTTGACCAGCAACGCTCTAGCTTTCCGTCCCCTCAGGACCTAAAACGGTATTTACCTATGACGTTGTTGAGAGCTGTCCAATAAGCCCATACCAGCTAATGCCAGGCAACTCTTCCCTGTTCTACCTGACCTATTGACAACTGAATTCCCTCCTTCAACGTCCTATTCCACCTTCCCTATAGTCCATTGCTCTGTGGATAATATACTGATGACCTGATGTGCTCCATACCATATAACCACATAAATTCTCTCTTGGCCTAAATTGTACACCATTGTTGGTTACGATGATTTCTGGAACCCCTAATCTTTCTCACAGTTTTCCAAAAATGTAATCACATCCTGAGTTCTTACCTGATTCACAAAGTGCACTAATACTTTGAATAATAATCAACAATGACCTAGGCATACAATGAATGAAAACCCAGGACATTATACAGCCCAGAGATGTTCAGACCTATTGTTTTTCAAAGGGGCATCCATCTTCTCCACTTCCACTGGAGGATAACTTACTCTGACTAACTCTGAGACTTATCGCTCCATGCACAGGCTAAACACACTCTCACCATCTGCTCCACATCTTTGCCTAATCCTGGCCATCAATATTCTGCTCTGATCTTATGCTTAGACGCAGTCATGCCCCCATGACCTACATGGGCCAAACTCAAAATGCTCAACTCAGTGTCAATGGCACCACCACAAATCCTCCTCTTAACAAAATACCACACTACAAAGATAACTCTGCGCTAACATTCCAGAATGGTCCCACCTCCTCAGAAACCTTCCCTTTAGCAGGTCACATAACAGACGTGCGTGTCAAAACTTACTGAAAAATCCTCCTTTACGGCCTGCAGCTATTCCTTATGCTCAATATAATCTTCCATGGCAGCAACAACACTGGCCACCAACTCTCTACCATCATCAGACTCTTCATTACTCGGACACTCCACTGGCAATCTTGACAAACAGTCGGCTACTAAATTTTTCCTCCCAGGCAGGTACGCCTTTTATGTGCCCGGGTTAGGCCCATGTAATGGCATATTACTTTCATTGTTCTAATTTTGCACAATGACATTTCTTCTGTGACCTTTTGCACATATTCTCTGAAACTACTTTATTTACACAGCTAGCTTCGCATAACACTATCACGATGCCTCAAACACCATGACCAGGTTTACAAATGCCGTTCTATCTTCATCCACGGGGCGACAGGGCTATCTACATATCCATAGCATTGCTAATATATAAGCACATCACAAGGATGATATCTATTATAAATAATGAGCATCCCAAAAGATTAGCAGAATAGGCGCTTCGGCTGATACCTAGGGTCCCTGCATACTGGGACTTCACCACACAGCGGTCTGACATCTCTGTGAGGGGAGTCCAGTTTGTGTCCAAAATGGCGTCCTACATTCTCTTCCACCAGGTAATGGGTTTGGATCGTCTCTTGGGGGGATTCTTGGCTTCACACTTACACACATTCTAGGTACACGCAGAGTAGGGTTCACATAGTAGGAGTACATCTGATTATAGCCTTGTCTACATGTCTGCATATATACACCGTTTAGAACTATGGTAGAACTATATCTACAATTTAATCTTTTGGTGCTTGTAATCACTTTCATCTGCTTCTATCTACTTATTATCACAGCAGTATTCTATACAAGAATAACAATGGGTCAATTAATAATATTCAAAATGTCTCACTGTGTATTATGTATATTTCTCTGAGAACAAGTAAGCATGACTGACTGAGAGAAAGGTTCTGATCTGTTACCACAATCCCTGAGTGGTCATGGTTGTCATGTTCAGTGGTTGCCAGAAACTGTTTTCCCCTGGTAAGGAGGATAGGGGGCCTATGGTGGTATTGTGTGATAGCTGGTCTCTAGGCCAACATATCCTGCGGCGGTGCTCTGAATCAGTCTAGGCACCTCACCCAAAGTTTATGTTGTCCAGCAAACTTGCAGGACCAACAGATTAGTGGGAACTACACAATACTTCATGGTATACAAGAATACCAACATCCTCAGAACCCAACTCAGAATTCTATATGAAGCCAGACTGGTTCCTTTAATGGTAAACACATCAACCAAAGGGCAGTGATCGGTGTAAATCATGAACTCTGTACCCCTCACAAATTTCTTAAAATGTTTCAGCCCCACCAGCATGCCAGTGTTTCCCACTCACTCATGGAATACATGCATTCGGCATCTCTTAACAGTCTTGATGCATATACAATAGTCACTTCTCTTCCCTGTCTCTGCTGTAAATGTACAGCCCCCAACCCTATAGCACAAGCATCAGTACACACTGAACTCCTGTCATGAGTGTCAAAGGGGTTGAGAGCAGGAGCAGATGCAATCTCCATCTTCACCATCAACCCACGCATGCACACAGTCTTGTCTAAACAGCGATTAGTATTCGGCCAACCCCAAAAAGGATCCCAACTGGTCCTTATCCAAGGGTGACAGGGCTTCCTCGATGGTTTTCACCAGCTTCAACTTAGGAACACCCCCTTTTCATCTAACGAGTGACCCAAATATTTAATGGCACTGACCCCAATCTACTGACCCCCATTTCAGCTTTATGGTCAATCCTTCTAGTTGCAAGATATTCAGCACCTGAGACAAGACTTCTTCATGTTTTATCACATTCTCGGCAAAAATTAGTCTGTCTTCTGACAGACCAAGGGGCAGGCACTTGAACCTGTAAACCCCTTCAGGAGTGACCAAAGACAAGAGATGTCATGAATCATGATGTAATGCTATCTGGTTATAGGCAGATGATGAGTCCCACGTAGAGAACACTCTCACACCTTGTATTGTCCTCATTATTTCCCCGATATTTGGCAAAGGATGTCTGTCTACCCAGATGGCCTTATTCAAAGAGTGCAGGTCGACACACATCCTCAATTCCCCATTGGATTTTCTGTTAAACCACAGAGAGCAACCACTCAAAGGCATTAATTTCCTTGATAATTCCAACATCACTCAACTTTTCCTTCTTCAAAGGCTCCATCATTATCAAAGGTGCAGTGCGGGCATTATTCCCATTTTGGATTAACTCCTTCTTTTAATACAATCTTGTGAGAAAAGCCCTTGAGCAAAACTCGCATCTGAATACTTCTGGAAATTTATCTCGCCACTTCATGCTATACAGCATACTAGTTATATCAGTACAGCTGTTATGAAGCATGAAAAACAAGCAATGTATGCTGGCTGCTTCACAACCTAGATGAACCAGAGTTGCTAGGTAACAGGATGCAGACACTAGCATGCAGACTCCTTCACTGATGATGCTACTGCCATGACGATGACCTCAGCGCCAGTGCCGAGCAGCATCCTTCCACGCTAAAAATAATGGTGCCGGTAGAGTGCAATCATGGCCTCACCGCTGGACTGCGACAACCACCGTGGATGTGTACTGGTCCTTGTCATAGATGACATCGCTGCTCTTTACACTCCAAGCTGGAAATGAGACCCAGGCAGAAAACTACTTTTCCTGGACTACTGCTCGCCCTGAAGCAGGTGTTCTCCTCCTGACGGGTTCAGCCCTCGTCTCCAGTGAAACGGAAACCATACAGGGCATTTTTAATGTATTTATTGAAGTAGTACAGAACATCAAGAGAGAGCTGTCAGACAGCTCTGCAACAGTCCTCTAACTCCCAACCTTGTTCCAGCATTCCATCTACCTGCACATTCTATTGGAATGCCACTGTGACATCCGGAGACACCAATGTAACACACAGTTCAAATCATGGAGCCTGCTTACATGTCTTTGCTGGTGGTCCACACAGGCCTCTCCAAAATGATATAACTATCGATAAACTCTAGGTCATAAGTGCCGTTTATTTTGATTTATGTTAGCATCTTAGCCTTGACTAGGCTTTAGTGCAGCGACTGGGGTGCTTCGATGAATTTCGAAACTAGTTTCAAGGGAAGGGCCAATCAAACAAGGGTCTTACCTACATTTAAATTTAAATTCATACTTTTTGACTTTTGTGCTGTTATGTTTATGCCCATAGTTTAGTTTAGTTTAGTTCTGATTGTGCATCGTACAGCTGAATCTCAACCACAAAATACTGTGGTATAATAATATTTATTTGAAAGTTCTGAGAACTACAATTTTAACTTTGAATTGAGTGCATGGAAACAAAAAAATAAAGACTGCAATAAAATTCATTATATAAATGTTGACATTCACAAAATATCGATAGACAAATATAAAATATCAAAAATGCTATCTCAGTAATGAAAGCACACCAACATATCAAAAAAATAAAATAGCAAGAAATATATTATCAACAAAGATATCAAAGTCAAAGTCAAAGATAACTTTATTCGATTAAAAAACCATAAAAGCACATAAAAACACATCATACTATAAAATTTAAGAACAGATCAGAGAACATACCACATATCTTAATACATGCTGGAATGTAGTCTATAAATAAAATTATATTAATTTCTGTACATCAATATACTTGAATAGACTACCACATACTAGGGATATCATTATTAAAATTCAAGAAAGGGAAACTTAAGCCAGCGTAGATCTGCATCTAATGGCGAATTTTAGGAACTTGGAAACAGCACATATAGTCATTTCATCCTGTAACAAGAGCAACTTGAATAGAGCTGGTCTACATTGCATCAAACCCCAGATTTTTAACAGAGGTATTGAATATCTCTTTCTTCCCCATTCATAAAATTTACAAAATAAGATACAATGTATGGTGGATTGCGTAGAAGAGTCATCGCATGGGCATTTGGTTAAACTTTTTGACCAGTCATTAGTAGTTGGAAAAGTTAACAACCTGAAACAACTACCAGTTCTCAGACGTGCTAATAGCATTCTAGTATAACTTGACTGTTCTGGTGACAAGTAAGACTGTAAGCCCGGTCCTTGAATCAGTAAATGATGTTGGATCACAGTCGACTTCTTCCCCTCTAAACACCAACGTTGATCCTCGAGAAAGGCAAAACAACATTCTTTCAGTGGCTTTCTAGAAATTAAGGATAGTAAAGATGGCGTACCATAAAATTTTGAGTGACCTATATTAATTAGAAATTTTTTAACATAGGAGAGCCATTGAATATTACTAGACCCCTCGTGTTTAATACAGTCCATAATGATCACCCTATTGAAATCAGTTGCAGTTGAAGTCCATACCTTGTGCCATAACAGCATAGGGCTCATCTTGATTAAATCGACTATATAAACCACAGCAAGTTCCTTATGACAAACATAAGTGGAGGTAGATTTGAGGACGGCTAACAGATAACGCAGGAAGGCATTTTCCTTTGCTTGAATTTCCTGGCAATCTGCAACACCTCAGATTCCTGCCCCATAAATAGCGGTTGATACGCATTTTGCTTTATAAATATCAAGCAAAATGTGCACGGCCTGTCCCCCAGTTTGTTCGCGAACTGTTTCACTGCGCCGATGGTGCGTGAAAATGCTAGGGGGCATATTATCAAGGGGGTTTATCTCCGCTTTTTTGGCTTTAAAAGCCAAGAAAGCGGAGATAAAATTATCTCCCTATTACCTAGCTGCCGCTAACACCAGTTAACGACAGCTAGTAGGAGATAGCGACCATCTTGGGCCCCACTTTGCATGTCAGTGATATTTATCACTAATGAGATGCAAAGTGGGTGTGCCAAGATGTTAGAGACTGAAAACAGTCTCTAACATCGCTATCTCCTACTACCAACTTTTGGAGCTATTCGCGCTAAGCGGGAATATCTCCAAAAGCTAACACCTGCCCTGAGCAGTTCTTAGCCATGTTATCCAATGGGAGGTGGATAACATGGCTAAGAGCATTTGCTCGGTAATGCATGAATATCGCTGACTTTTCAGCGATATTCATGCATTGTGGCCGTTTTTTATCGCATTTGCGATAAAACTTGCTAATAGCAAGGTTTATCTGCGATAAAAATCGCCGATGTGCGGCGATAATTTTTGTCTCTAAACAAGTTAGAGACAAAAATTATCGCTAGTTGTTGGTAATATGCCCCTAGGTTCCTTGTAGAAATAGCCGTAGTCCAAGAGCCTCTCTTAATAAAAACAATCCCTAAGTATGAGAAGGTGCAAGTTAGTCCTATCTTTGACTGTTCTATAAATGTTTTGCAGGAAATCTTATTCTTTGACGAGCAGCACATGGTGAAAGTTTTCCCAATGTTAATCTTAAGGCCCCTTGATCTCATAAACACTGAAAAACTAGTTAGTGCCTTCTGGAGGCCTACTTGGGTTCGCGCCATTATGACCGCATCGTCAGCGTAAAGTAAAATAGGCACTGCAATACCATCAATCTGCGGATAGTCCACTTCTACTTTAATTAAATGGTCTGCCACCCTATTGATATATAGATTAAAAAGAAACGGCGCCAAAATACAACCTTGACGTACGCCTTTCTTTATAGGGAATTTGGATGTGCATTCGCCTTTCTTTCCATAGCACACCATTGCCCCTGCCCCTCTGTATAGCTCTTTGAGAAAGTTAAGAATGTTTACATCTGTAGCTATGTCTTTCAGGGTATCCCACAGTACATCGTGACTCAAGCAGTCAAAGGCTGAGGTCAGGTCTACAAACAGCAGAAAAATGTTACCCTTTTTTGCCACCATATATTTACCTGTTAATAAGACCAAATTGAGATCTTGTTCGACGGTGCCGAGGCCTGATTTAAAACCATACTGAAATTTGAAGAGGATGCCTTCTTCCTTGGCCCAAGTCTGCAGTCTGTTCAACACAACTCTGCCTGCTACTTTCATTAAAGAATCTAGTAGTGAGATGGGCCAATAGCATTTGGGATCATTTTGGTCGCCCTTTTTAAATATAGGCACTACTATCGCTTCCTGCCACGTAGAAGAAAAACCTCTGATGTTGCAGCTATTAAGCACGTTGGTCAGGAGCGGTGCCCATAAGGCTACATTGTCCTTATAAATGTCTATTGGGATTCAATCTGGTCCTGGGGCTTTACTGTTTGAGCTCTCAACTATTGCCATTTCTACCTCTGCCATAGAGAAGACTACCTCCAAAATTTAAAGAGGCAGACTCTGCGTTTGTCAGATGGTCGGATGAAAAACTCTCTAGTCTGACCAAGTCGTCTCTTTTGTGTAACCCAGTAAAATAATTTACCCAAACATTCTCCTCTATAGCAATCTCTACCAGATCAGATTTCCTCTCCACAAAAAAAGGGGCATTTACCGCCCTACAAAAAGAAGTGTTATATTTCAGGGAGCAAGCCTTTAACAATGCTTCCCAGGTGGCTTCCTTCAACTCCTTTTTCCGCTTTTGTAATGTAAGTTTGTAAGCTGCTCTGGCAGACCTTATGTCCAATTTATTTTTGGGTAACATTTTTAAAGTTTGTTTTAATTGGGAATGCGCTTTACTACACTCGGAGTTAAACCAGCCCTCAACCTTGAGCCTCTCACCTTCCCGTATTGACTTTGTCGGTTTTTCACTAATTTGTGCAGAGATCTTATCAAATGCTGCAATTGCCGCAGATGGATTGGGATTTTCTTCAAGACAGGTCATAAATTGTTTAAGATGGCCTGCTACTAGATTCTGCAAAAAATGTATGGGATTAACCCTGTTCCATTTTAATGCGTATCCATTTGTTCTGGTCAGAGAAATCCCATGGCGGTATAAAGTTTCTACGACACCTGGCATTTGTCTATCACTTGGACCTATTCAAAAAGTGAGCTAATCGGGAAATGATCGCTGAGGACGACATCCTCTGTTTTAAACCCCAAGACACTACGGTAATGGCATGTTGTAACCAGGGTATAATCAATGACAGAACTTAAACCCCGCCCATTAAAGGTGGGTTGAAAATTAACTTGGGGGTTACACAACTCTTTCACAAAACTCCCATTCAACTTAGGAACACCCCCTTTTCATCTAACGAGTGACCAAAATGTTAATGGCACTGACCCCCATTTCAGCTTTATGGTCAATCCTTCTAGTTGCAAGATATTCAGCACCTGAGACAAGACTTCTACATGTTTTATCACATTCTGTGCAAAAATCAGTCTGTCTTCTTACAGACCAAGGGGCAGGCACTTGAACCTGTAAACCCCTTCAGGAGTGACCAAAGACAAGAGATGTCATGAATCATGATTTAATGCTATCTGGTTATAGGCAGATGATGAGTCCAGGGTAGAGAACACTCTCACACCTTCCATTGTCCTCATTATTTCCCCGATATTTGGCAAAGGATGTCTGTCTACCCAGATGGCCTTATTCAAATAGTGCAGGTCGACACACATCCTCAATTACCAATTGGATTTTCTGTTAAACCACAGGGAGCAACCACTCAAAGGCCTTCATTTCCTTGATAATTCCAACAGCACCCAACTTTTCCTTCTTCAAAGGCTCCATCATTATCAAAGGCGCAGTGCGGGCATTATTCCCATTTTGGATTAACTCCTTCTTTTAATACAATCTTGTGAGAAAAGCCCTTGAGCAAAACTCGCATCTGAATACTTCTGGAAATTTCTCTCACCACTTCATGCTATACAGCATACTGGCTTTACCAGTACAGCTGTTATGAAGCATGAAAAACAAGCACTGTATGCTGGCTGCTTCACAACCTAGATGAACCAGAGTTACTAGGTAACAGGATGCAAAGACTAGCATGCAGACTCCTTCGCTGATGGTGCTACCGCCGTGATGATGACCTCAGCGCCAGTGCCGAGCAGCATCCTTCCACGCTAAAAACAATGGTGCCGGTAGAGTGCAATTATGGCCTCACCGCTGGACTGCGACAACCACTGTGGATGTGTACTGGTCCTTGTCATAGTTGACATCGCTGCTCTTTACACTCCAAGCTGGAAATGATACCCAGGCAGAAAACTACTTTTGCTGGACAGCTGCTGGCCCTGAAGCAGGTGTTCTCCTCCTGACGGGTTCAGCACTCGTCTCCAGTGAAACGGAAACTATACAGGGCATTTTTAATGTATTTATTGAAGTAGTACAGAAAATCAAGAGGGAGCTGTCAGACAGCTCTGCAACAGTCCTCTAACTCCCAGCCTTGTTCCAGCATTCCATCTACCTGCACATTCTATTGGAATGCCACTGTGACATCCGGAGGCACCAATGTAACACACAGTTCAAATCATGGAGCCTGCTTACATGTCTTTGCTGATGGTCCACACAGGCCTCTCCAAAATTATATAACTATCTATAAACTCTAGGTCATAAGTGCCATTTATTTTGATTTATGTTAGCATCTTAGCCTTGACTAGTCTTTAGTGCAGCAACTGGGGTGCTTTGATGAATTTTGAAACTAGTTTCAAGGGAAGGGCCAATCAAACAAGGGTCTTACCTACATTTTAATTTTAATTTACACTTTTTGACTTTTGTGCTGTTATGTTTATGCCCAAAGTTTAGTTTAGTTTAGTTCTGATTGTACATCGCACAGCTGAATCTCAACCACAAAATACTGTGGTATAATAATATTGATTTGAAAGTTCTGAGAACTACACTTTTAACTTTGAATTGAGTGTATGGAAACAAAAAAATATAGACTACAATAAAATTGATTATATAAATGTTGACATTCACAAAATATCGATAGACAAATATAAAATATCAAAAATGCTATCTCAGTAATGAAAGCACACCAACATATCAAAAAAATAAAATAGCAAGAAATATATTATCAACAAAGATATCAAAATAAATACATGTATAACTATATGCAGCATAAAAAATTAAATGTACCTAAAAAATACATGTACATTAAGTAGCATTTTCTATAGTATAAAAATGGCTAAAAATGTAAATGACCTATCATATTAAAAAGAAGATATGATAAAAATCAGAACAAAGCATCAATTTTACAATGCACTATAAAAGGCTATAATAACAGTACTTTATAAATGACAAATTTTGTCTGTGCCTCCACCTGACAAAAAAAGACAAAAGCCTGCATGTTTCTAAAACAATTCAGAAGTCTACTCAAAAAATAAGTAAAATTATTTAAATAATTTTAACACTCTAACTCAAAACGCACAAACTTCTAAAATATTAATTCATAACATAAACCTAGGTATATTTTAAATATTTTCGTCGCATACCTGCAGGCCTTCAAATATGAAAAAAAGAATATCCGAAAAATTGAGAAGTAAAAAAACAGAAGACCCAAATTATAAAGGAACTAACCTAAAAATATAATTTACCATGAAAACAAATGTGTAAAAGATATATTATACTAATTAATTACGTTTACAAATAGAAACATATATTAAACCATTCTTTTATATTAAATACAGAAATCAACATGTTCAATAAAGCCAATTTTACTAAATCACTGAAAGGGAATACCCTGTTCACGTATATAAACTGCCCCTATAGCAGTGAAAGTGGCATCAAATAACGCAGCCATTGGAAATGACTCAGTTACTTACCAGTAATCTTTATTACTCCGAGTCATAGTCTTTCGCGTCAGTCAACTCTGATCACTATGCGTTCGGGCCACAACAATCGCCCATAGAAAATAATCACCAGCCAACTTGGCAACCTGACAGGAAGTAACTGTCATCTGACCTATAAGGGTAGGGTGGGGCAAACCCAAACTGCATCCTGTAATATTCAACACAGCAAAAGTACAGAAAAGAACAAACCAACCAAAAGAGAAAAGCCAAGAAGACCGAAACACTAGCGCAGCAACCAGAACAGATCATTTTTGATTTTGTTCATCCCCCAAATCCCAAGGGGGAGAGGAAGGGAACAGGACTGTGATGAGGGAGACTTTGTCTCAGAGTAATGAAGATGGTCTTCCGCGTCACAGTCACCTTTGAGCGTATACCAAAGCGCCAAATGAAACAAAAATGAAAACCAACACCCAAAAAGATGCCAATAACATTTTATTTGCAGATAAGCAATAATCAGTGAACCCAGGCTAGAACAACGTAACCAAAATCCCCAGTAAACATGTTGCACATCCTTAATTTATAATAGGAGATGAAGGTATGAGGATAGGTCCAAGTTCCTGCTGCACGAACGTCCTGCAATAAGGTTCCCTTAAAAGATACCCAGGAGGAAGCAACACCCCTGGTGGAACGCCCCTGAATCACAGGAAAAAGAGAAACCCCTGAATGAAGAAAGGCAAAGTAAATGGCCGACCTGACCCAACGAGAAAGAGTTGCTGTCATAGGGCAGTGACCCTTCCTGGCAACCCCAAAAGTGACAAAAATGAAATCCACCTGGTAGAAAAGGTGGTGCACTCAAGGTAAATAACAAGAACCCTTGTCAAATCAAACAAATGAAGAAGAATTTCCCCCACCATAGAGGGGGTAGGATAAAAGGTAGAAAAGGCAGGAATAACTATATCCTGAAAGGAAAGGGTACCTTGGGAACAAAGGCATTGTCAGGGTGAAGGACTACTGTGTACGGAAAAAAACGCAGGAAGAGAGGGTGACAAAGCAACGTGCCAAACTCCCCCAAACGACTTCCCTGAGGTGATAGCCAACAGAAAACACACTTTAAGGGTCAGAAATTCCAGAGAAACATAATTCAGTGGCCCAAACGGGGATGTCTGTAAGGCATTAAGGACCAGAGGAAGATCCCATGGTGACACAGGAAGTGAAAGTACCATTCTCTTAAGGTAGAAACTTGAAAGAAGGTGAGAAGCCAAGGACTCATAATAGAGGAGAGAGGCACCCCTGATACCTTTGATGGCAGCCCACTGGCAACGGAGAGTAGAGACTGACAGCCCCATCAAGGAGCCATCCCGGAGAAACTACAAAACAGAACCCCCCTCCCAAGGCTTAGGGACAAACCCTCTCAAAAATTAGCAACCAGAGAAATTCTTCTAGTGGCTTTCATAAATACAAAGGGTACTGCTCTTCCTAGAATTGTGAATGGAAAGAGCCAAATCCGCGGGGCGACCCAAAGTGACTAGCCGTCTCCTTTCAAGGTTCAAACCCCCATCGCCAGCTTCCAAGGCACCTGGTGAGATAACTGAAAAAACCAGAGTGGAGAAGGGGACAGCGGAAACCTCCAATGAGGAACAATAACCAAACTCAGCAGAAGGGGGTACCATGATTGGCAAGGCCAAACAGGACTGCCAACAGTCCCATCACGTTCTCTCTCCCCTTTTAATTTTGACAAAACCCTGCCAAGAAGGGGAAAGGGGGGAGGCAAAGAGAAGACCCCGAGACCATGGGAAACTCAGAGCATCCACCCTCCACGACTCCCTGCAAGGAAGAATGGTGCAAAACCTCAACAGAAGAGCATCCTGCAGGGAAGCAAAGAGATCCAGCTAGGGTCTCCTGAACCTCACAGTAACCTCCAGAAAGATCAAAGGAGACAAGCACAAAGACAATGAGACAGGGAGAAGGCGACTCAGCAGATCTGCCTGCCTATTCTCCCTCCCTGGCAGATAGATTGCAGTCAGACCCAACCGGTTGGTATCTGCCCAAGCCCCAATATGATCCACAAGGGGAGCCAAAAGTGATGAAATAGTCCCCCCCAAAAAGGAAAGGGAGCAAAAACTGCAAACAGGGTTAAACAGAATAAATGCACAAAAAAGGCACAAAGAGTCAAATAGGCACACAAAAGGCATAAAGAGACAAATAGGCACATAAAAAGCACAAGGAGATAAAAAGGCACAAAAAAGAACAAACTGCACAAACAAGGCAGAATACTACAGAAAGGCTAGCAGAGCTGACCAGCAGAAGAGCAAGGCTCTCCCACTGTACCACCAGGGATGATCTGCAGGCAAGAGCCTGTCGGTTGGAGGAGGGCCTCGAACAACTACCTGGAACCAGAGAGGTGCTGGCAACAGGGATGCAATGTTGGAGCTGCGTGAGGGGAGAGCAGTTTCCCTGACCAGGAGGTCAGAGGTCTTGCTTGGTTGTTCTGAAGGCCATCTCTGTAAATGATCAAGTGGGAAATACAACTGAGTATAACCAACCTCCAAATATGACTGTGATATGATGCAGTACTTAAGAGGGAAGTACCCAGGTTCCCTTTTTGAAGGGGTGCCCCATACTCCAGTCAAAGTAATCTTGATAATGACAATGTTAGCAGCGGCTTAAATACAGCCATGTCCATGTCTTGTACAGAGCATATTCCTGCAAATGGCTTCACTGCCCAGCACTAGCCAGAGACAGAACGGGGACAGACATGCATCAATTCAAGATGCACTCCTGCATCTCATTTTAATTTTACCAGGATTACTTCGCCTGGAGAATGGGACTGGAGCACTCCACATATAAAGAGGGTCCTAGAGATTCCCTCTCTGGTACTGCGTGGTACTTGAGAAGGAGTCCCTGGGATTCCCTTTTTTTGGGTGGATGAGGGTGCCCATGGACACCAGGCAAGGTATTCCTAATGATTACCTCAGATTTCAGGCCGGGTAGATGCTCAGGGGAGTGTCACTACTGCTCCCTCCAGAGCAGGTGCATCCTGCATTCGAGTGGAGATAGGCAGTGTCAGGAGAGGGGAAATCCTTTGGTGAAGGAAGGTTCAATGACTGTAGGAGGGCCTCACCGCCACCTAAATGGGTAGGGTGGAATGGGGTAATGTCATGTAATGTAATGTAAATGTAATGTAATGTAATGTAATGTAAATTGATACTTGTATAGCGCACTACTCACCCGCAAGGGTCTCAAGGCGCTTGTACGAATACCGCTGTGGAACCCGTCCTGGCTTTCCCTGTGAGGCGTCCACTCCTGGGCACCCCCAGGGTGAAGGCCAGGCATCCTTAGCGTTGTGGGGGCCGTTGTGGAGATTAAGCAAGCTATTGCCCAGAGTTGCAGAGTGGGACTCCATGATTGGAATAGGCACCGAGGCGAGAATTATCAGGTCCGTGGAATTTTGAGCCCAAGACCCGCCGTGGCGGGGAATTGAACCCTGGTCCCGGGCTAGACCTCTGCATCAGGGTCTGCCGCTCCAACCATTGAGCCACACTTCTCCACTTGGGGTGTGGTGGGACAGGGCAGAATAGGGACGAAACAGACAACTTGTGGACCAGCTTACCCATAATGCCCAGGGTGTCATGGGGACCCACCAGGCGAGCGCAACACCCGCCGCCAGCACTATCAGTGGTAACTCCAAGCAGCCCTCTGGTTGACAACATAATTGATGTACCTGACCCATTGACGATTGAAAATACATTACCAATCTTTAACCTTACTGACCACCTCTTATCAAGTAGTGAAATCTCTATATTGAGCAAGGGACTCTCCTTTGTTCCAACTGTTCGTCCCAATTTTTTGGAGATTCAAACTGAACTGTTAAGGTTTTTTCGCAAGTTAAGATTACATGCTTATTTAACACTGAATCCTAGACCTTCTGTCCCCTCCAATACGCCCTTCAGACCTCCATCAACATTTTCCCCATCAGCTAGTATAGTTCCCTCAGAAATTTTAACCTTTGAAAAGTTGGTGTTGAAAGATATTTCGGCAATTGAAGACCGCAGACCCTTTGTTCCTTTTAATATCACAATGGATGAGAAGAATGCCATAGCCAGTCTAAAAACCAATTCTAATTTGGTGATTAAACCGGCCGACAAAGGCGGTGGGATTGTTGTGCAGAACATTGACTCATATAAAAGAGAAGTTCTCCGCCAATTAAATAATCAGGAACACTACTGCAGATTGCCAAAAAATCCTACCAAGGAAATTCAACAACTCATAACTGAGGTTACAAATGATGGCCTTGCACTTGGTTTCCTTAGTCACAATGAATATCAGTTCCTGAATAAGAAGAATCCTAGAATACCGGTAATCTACACCTTACCGAAAATCCATAAGGACACTACACGGCCCCCAGGACGGCCAATCGTATCTGGTTGTGGCTCGGTTTTAGAGCCCCTTGGTCTATTTGTTAATTTTTTTATCAAGGACTTTGTGCCTGTCACTGAATGTTACATTCGTGACAGTATGCATATGATAAATATGATTGAAGATCTTCCATATAATCCCGCGTCTGGAGTACTTTGTACTCTGGACGTGGAATAATTGTACACAAACATTCCTCAGATTGACTCTATTTTGGTCATTCAACAAGTCCTTGACCAATGACCTAGGACGCATCAAGTTCCCACCCTTTTTATTTTACAGTTACTTGAAATTTGTTTAACAAAATTTTTTTTCTGCTTTGATGATCAATATTATGGCCAGATTAAGGGCACATCGATGGGCGCAATTTTCGTCCCAAACTTGGCGATTCTGTATATGGACCATCTTGAATGTGGCCGCATCTTGACTTCGACTAACCCCTTCCATAGTGGCATCGCCCTATGGAAGAGGTACATCGATGACATTTTCTTAATCTGGCAGAAATCAGAAATTCTGCTTAAACAATTTTTACATTGGCTTAACAGCAATTGTAGTGGACTTATATACACGCTATCCACCAGCCACGTATCTATTCCCTTCCTGGACCTTAACATTAGGTACCATGAAGGTCGCCTTATTACAGGATTGTATCGCAAACCCACAGAGCGTAACACTCGTTTAAGTTATCAGGGCCACCACCCCCGAGCCTTACGTGACTCCCTTCCATATTCACAGTTCCTGCGGTTACGCAGGAACTGTTATATGAAAGAGGATTACTTTTGTGAGGCAAAACATCTTAGTTCTAAACTAAAAATGAGGGGCTATTCACACAGACTCATTCGGAGCTCATTGAAAAGAGCATGGTATTGTCCAAGGGACATCTTACTTGAGCCGAAAGCAAAGACCACTGAGAATCGTCTTGTATGTGTGACCACGTTTTGCCCGGCATCGAATCTCATCACTAAAAGTGTCAAAAAACACTGGCCTGTTGTAAATGCTGGAGTACTTACTGTAGACAGACCCTTGTTTGCATTCAAAAAATAAAAAAATATTAAAGATCATTTAGTGAGGGCTGCTTTACCTTCCACCAAAAACACTTACACCCTGGATGACCTATGGGGTCTCCCTCGGGCAACTGGTCATGTGTGGGAATTGTTCTATGTGCGATACCACTATTGAGGGCAAGGAATTTAGCTATGAGGATGTAAAGTTTAAACGTAGATACCTCACTAATTGTAACAGCGTGAATGTTATTTATGCTATTCTATGTCCATGCTCGAAAATCTATGTAGGTCAGACGACCCAAAAAGTACGACTAAGGAATAAGGAACTTGTTTTGGCGCTCTACAGTACCTACGGCCTATTTTTAAATTCTTTGACGCGGACACCAGGCAGATCATAGTCCAAGCTCTGGTGTTGACCAGATTGGACTATGCCAGCTCCCTGTTTCTGGGTGTTAATCAAGCTGAGCTAGCCCGCCTTCAGCGGGTACAAAACGTGGCGGCCAGGATGCTGGTCGGCCTCCCTAAATTTGTTTCTGCTCGCAGTACTATCCACGACCTCCACTGGCTCCCAGTAGGCCAAAGAATTAAGTTCAAGGCTTTGTGCCTTACTTTCAAAATTCTCAATTTGGCCTCCCCTCCTATTCTCACCCAGACTATTCTCCACTATGTCCCCTCAAGAGCCCTTCGGTCTGCAGGGTCTAATTTGGCCATTATTCCTCGCTTTAAAAAGTCCAGAATGGGTGGACGTTCCTTTTCGGTGATGGCGGCTACACTTTGGAACTCTTTGCCTGCCTCACTTTGTTCCATCCCTAATTTGTTTCAGTTCAGGAAACTATTAAAAACTCATTTATTCTCCTCTGCTTAGCTTCAGTGTTACCTGGTCCTCTCTGTTGTGTTGTGTGTTTCATCTCCAAAAGCGCCGGGACGCCTCTTGGCTGCGGCATCTGTGCGCTATATAAAATAAAATAACATAACATAACATAACATAACATGTGCCAACACAGAAGTCGGATTCGCTGTAGGACACCCAACGCACCGTTAGTTGACCACTTCGATACACTGGCCCATACAGAACTGGATTTCCAATGGACTGTGATTACTCAAATCAAGATACCTCCAAGAGGGGCCAATTTACAACAGCTTCTAAATAAAGAAGAGCTCCATTGGATACTTAAAACCAAGAGCATACAGAATGAGCTCAACCGAGCCGAGGACTGGACTCCATTGCTATGAACTCTGTAACTAAATTCTGATGTGGTTTGCAAGTATACAATATGCATAACTTTTGCTTTGGTTGTATGAATTACTGGTTGATTGCTTCATTGCACTAGGTTTTCTCACTATCTTGTAATAGCTAAGTATAGCCTGATGTTGCCTTTGTCCCCCAAATTTACAAGAACCAATGATCTGGGCTTAATTAATGACAATGTTGTGACTAAACTCTCCTGCGAACATAATCTTGTGACAGGACAAGCACTCCGGTCAAATTCCGTGGTGTTGTCATGGTTACTTTACATCCAATGACCCTTGAATGTGGGTTGGTTATCGTTAATGACAATAAGTTAGCTTGATCCTCGCAATAATGGCACGCTAACAATATAATTTTTTTCAAAATATAGACGATAATTGCTTGCGATCTAATTAACATGGCCCGGTTAAGTTTACACATGATTGGTTAAACAGCCCCACATGACTGAGGTACATACTTCCTGACCGTTCTAAGATGGCTGCCCAGTGACGGTCTATGGTTGGTCTATTCCGGACCATGTGATCGCGCGTTTGTTACTTCCTGGTTGCTTTGGAATTATGCCGGTAGGGTGATTCTATCCTCGGACGTGGACCGCATTGTCGGCCCGTTACTGCCTTAACCAGGTAAGAGCCCATATTTTGGGCTTTTGAACAGTTCCCTAGACGTAATTCCCCTCGTCTAATAAGCAGATGATGTGGGGTAGTAATATAGCGTCCTTTCTTTGCAGCTAATCCCCTTAAAACGGAGCGTATACTGTTGCCCTATTTGGTAAGCTGATTCTAAATTATCTCAATATCGGCTAACGAATGGTCTTCGTGTAATGTTCATGATTTTAACTCACTTACCCTTCCATTTAGGTACCTACTATACCCCCAGGATAGTGACTTCTGCGCCATCCCTACAGGTATAATCAATCCTGTTTAGGTTCCGAAGAGGTGAGGTGACGGGTCCCTAATTCCTTCACTCGTTATACTCATTGTTTAGCCCCACTCCCTTATGACCCCCTTACATCGTGTGTTATTGTGCACAACAATCGTTAGTCGCCTGATTTATATTCACGAGTGTGCACCTTGGGATCACGCTATGGGCGATTAAATCTTATGTATCCTCATACTTACGCAGATAGAGATCTGCATGGGATAGTCATGCCATGAATTAGTATTGGTTGTGAATCATTGGTCTCACTTGTTTGGTTTCTAACGGTGGCAACTGCAATCTTTTTAAATGCCCTAATCTATGATATTGTTTGTTTTCCCTTTTCTCTCTCCTATCTAATTCTCATGTTTTGTTGATATATATGTTTTGGCAATTATTGTTCCAACTAGGGGTTGAGCAAGTTAATTTAAACCTTGTTACAATTCTTACAAAAGTGAAAGGCATATATGTAATGTCCTGAGGATGAACCTGTATTAATCATAGGTTCGAAACGTCGTCGACTGTGCCACACTATATGCAGTTGAAATGTACATATTGTTTCCAGCAATAGTGTGTTTGTATTATCGTCTGACTGTGAATTAACTACACAGACTGTTGAGTTGCTTTGTTTGTTTCTTTCGTTAGTGTGTCAGTTGACATCGGCTGGTGTCCTGCTGTTAACACTTTAAAAAAAAAAAATCTACAAATTGCTTATTACAAAATAAATCTGCCCGGCTGGACTAAGAATATAGTGTCTATTTAGCCTATATTTATTTGACAATATTGCTCTGTCTAGGGACCACTTTCCTGTTCATAAATGGGGACATTAGAGGCATCTTGTGGACCAGCTCATAGCAAGGTCAGGTCTTCCCCAACAAATTAACTCACTAGGATTACTTTGTTTGGTGCACAGGAGCATTGCTCATTTAAAGGAAATTCCAGGCATTACCTCTCCAACAGTTGGATGGGGTGGGGCGGAGCCAATTTAAGGCATAGACAATGAGGGTTATTGCCCATAAAGTGATCAGTACAGTCAGATGTACTGCCCTAAATTGGAGTATATAAAAAACGATTATTTTTCAATTTCACAATTGACATGAAACTCAGTGTTCATACTCAGCTTGCCCAACTGAAGAAGTTGGCATTCAAAAGAGCCTTTGTCTTATTTTTCTCTCTCTCTGTTTCTCTCTCTTCATCTTATATTTTCTACGGCACTCCTCTCTCTTGACCTCTCTCACAGTTCCTTTAATCTTAACTTTCTCTACCTCACATTTCTCTCAACCCACCTCTCTCTCCTTCACATCTTTCTACCTCTCTCGCTCTCATGACTTTCCCTCTGCCTGTACCACACTATATTCCTATCTATACATCTCTAACTCTCTACAACTTTCTCTTGATTTCACTCACTTTACCTGCACCATGAAATTCTGTGTCCATATTGCCTCCCGGTTTCTCTCCTCTCTTTACTTCATCTCACCCTCAACTTTATCTCTCTCTCTCCAAACCTCAACCCTGCCTGATTTCTACCTCACCACTTTTTACAATTTAACTTCATTTATCTTTTAACCACCTACTCTTACTATTTCATGTGTCTATCCTATCTCTCTGTTCCTAATGTCTTCCTTTAACTCACCAATTGTATGCTACTTTGCCTTTCCACTTCCCCATTCTCTCTTACTGTCTCTGTTCCATCTGAAGCACGTCTCTCACTACCTGTAAATTAGTGGGCTCTAGACCCACATACTTGGAAATAAGACACGCACACACAGTGGTATAGTACTGGTAACTATCCCAGGGCATGTGCACCCGGCTGTTGTTATTAGCAGAGTCACCTGACCGATGGTGCCTGTGATGGTGGGTGTGAAGTGTATTTACAGCACACTCCTGGAACAGTTGAATGTGTCCAGCAGAACACTACCTTCCACCCAATCTTTATTAAAAAATTAACCAAACAAGGTCCAATGTATGGGGACGAACAAACAACAAAACACAGAACACTGAGTCTCTTCAGGACATCTGCTGGGCAGTACTGGATCTTTTGACTGCAAGTCCATGAGGCTTTAGTCCACCTTGGAGATGTTGTCTGGACTGGCCTGGTCTCACGGTATTGGAGACTATTTACATACTTCAATGTAGGTGAATCAAGAGCGGTGGAAGTGTTCACTGCAGAGGTCTCTTTGAAGGTGCTCAGGTTCCAGGGATGGCGAACCTGCAAAGATTAAGGACGACATTGATGAATAGGAGTCTTCCTTGAAGGCCTACATGCTACCGATTGCTTCCCAGTGCCTGCTGGTGGAGCAGCTTTAGACTTCTCTCTAGTTTTAGGGATCGCCTCTCACAGGAATCTCCTTGAGGCCCTTTTTGCCAGGCTTCCATGGCACTGTTTGGACTGTGTAGGCCTCTTGTAGGTCGTGCAAAGGGGTTGTTGAGGATTTGCCAAGGGATCACACCCAAGTCGTTCTTGTAGCCAAAAAGGGTGCTTGTCTTAGGGTCTATGGGCTCTGGCTGTCAGGCTGTCAGGCCTCAGGTGAAAGGGCCTTCATCTAATAGTCTTCGGGTGACTATTCACCATCCGTCACCTCATTGCTTCCTGGTGCCTGTCATGGAGCTGCTGCATCTCCCTTGTCAGGATTCCACTTACACCCTAATTCCCTTGAGGCCCATGCCCCTAGATTGCCACAGGACTGTGTGGGCTGTGCGGGCCTCTAGTAGCCTGCACAAAAGGGGTCGCTGCATAATATCCAACAGTGCCACGTCCAAGCCTCGTGCAACCCCAAGGGTGGATGGTCCAATGGTACAGTATGCTCTTTTCAGAAGGCCTCAGGTTCACTGGGCTCACAGAAGGTTTCTGGTTGACCAGCCTCCAACGGCGCCAGGTACTCCATGCTAAACTCTGGTTGTTTTGCAAGCGTATAGTTCCACTCTAAGTGCTCCTTAGCTGACTCATGTGATGCACATGGCAGTGATGACAAGACTTTGTTTTGACTGGACAACCCATGTTGCAGGTGGCGACGTCTTGCTTGGAGTGATGACACTTGTCCCTCTTCTTCCTTCCTCCTGCACACCTGTGGTTGGCGGGATCATCTGTGTGATGGGCTGTCACACTCTTTCTCTCCTCTTCATCTTTCATATTCTTCTTTGAGAGCCGTTACGTGGCCTCATGCCACTCTCTTCTCCTTTTTCATCTTCTTCACAATGTGGCAATATAACATCATGCCACACTCTTCACCTTGACTCTTCCACAATGTGGTATCATGCCACACTCTTCTCCACTTCAACTTCCACAATGTGGCATCGTGCCACGCTCTTCTACTGGGTTCTTCCCATACTTGGCATCACGCCACGCTCTTTTCCCTTTTTATCAGGCTTCTTGATGTGACATGCACTTCACATGGACCTACTGTAGGAAGCTGGCTCAGTATATACTATACCAAAGTGAGATATAGTGGGCAGAGAGTCCAGTGGAACCCAAAAGGTAGGCAGAGGTAAAGTAGATAGCACCTCACTCTCTATTTATGGTAGTGTGGTCGAGCAGTAGACTTTATCAGAGGACAGTGCTAAGCATTTGTTGTACACACTCAGTCATCAAACTAATTCACACGCTCGAAGACTAAACTTCAGACCAATTGTTTTTGTATAAAAATATTCTTTTTGTTATTTTTATTTCCTAGAACCAAGCAAGCCTGGCACAGGTAAGTGATAAGTACTTTGCAGTGAATATACAGTTTGTAACACAGTTTGAATTGAAATTGTAAATGTACTTTGATTTAATTACAGTAGTGTTATTGATAATGGAATGCTTTTCAGAATACAGTTCATATACTTTGTATTGGATATTTAGTAAAATTACAGATAAGTTACTTTTGAAATTATTTTTCTTACACAGTGCAGTATACCTGGATACTGCACTGGGACAGTTCCTGTAAACAGGTAAGAAAATTGTTTTTGTTAGTTAGCACAATTTTAAAGAATTTATTTAGGTTTTCCAACTCCACAGAGAAACTTTTCATAGAAAAACAGTCAATGTTATCCTATGGAGGAAAATAGTGTTATCGATTTAAAGGTAACTACTTTGTTGTGGGAGTTGGTGTTCTGGGCTTAGACTCAGGGGTCCCACAGGGTCAAGGATGCATTCTTGTTACACCCTCTGCTGCACTAGAGCAGCCGGGTGCAGAGTGCTGAGGCCCAATGTTATCCAAAGGGGGATGGGGGCTCCGGTTGGTGGCTGCTGACGAGCAGGCCACTGGGTTGTGGGAGCAAAGTTCCTGGACTTAAGCTCATGGCAAATGGGGGTTTAGGCCAGCACAAAAGTTTCACCCTCCGTGGCACTGGGGCGGCTGGGTGCAGAGTGCTGGTTTTGCATCGGACGACCTGTAGCTTTAAATGGGGAGTCTCCGGTTTGCAAAAGCACTGCAGGCTCGGGACGTAGGTCTTCTGGGTGCGACCACCACTTGGTGAGGTAAGTTGGGATCTTGGGGGTTGGTTAGGTACCGTGGATTGGTCTACACAAGGCCATGGGGCATCGGGTGCAGGGGTGCCTTTTAGGGTCAGATCTTAAGAGCTCCAGGTCGCAGTTGGGGGAACCTTCTGGTTTGAGGCTACAGGTGTCGGCTGGAGGTTTGAAGCAGGTCAGGGGTCGCCGGATCTCAGGTCAGCCTCACCGGGGAGACTTCCTCTTGGTGATGGGCCACTCCAACTCGGTTCGTGGGCGTTGAGTGCAGAGTGGTGCAAACTCATGGATCCTTGCGGAGCTGGAGTCTGGTGTTTGAACAATGCAGGTGTTCACAGGAGACAGAGTCTTTGGGATTGAAGGCAGGCAGGTCCGCCAGGTTTCTCAAGGTTGCTGTCTGCAGTACACACCGTATTTGTGCTGGAGCAGGTTCGAGATGGGGACAGGCCGGTAGGGCTGGGGCCAACTCAGTTGGCATCCTACTCTTGTTAGGTTTGGCACGGCTGTTCGGTACTTCTTCTTCTTTTCTTCTTGCAGGTTCATGTCTGAGGAAGCAAGGTTCAGGGGTGCCCCTAAATACTATATTTAGGAGCGTTACAAGTAGGTAAAAGGTTGGACCCAATGAGTCCCTTCCCTGGGGTGGGTATACTCTCTGCTGTAAGATGGCAGCGATTGAGAAGCCTTCTCTGGTCACAGTGCCCTGGGCACATGTGGTACAATTTACCAGGGGATGACCTGTGGCCAGAGATGCCAATAGGGTTTAGGCTTAAATGCAGTTTTAGGGAAAGAACATAGGCCCTTGGTACCAGGTGAGCAGGAGCCCAGGGCACAGGCACACTCAGTCAAAGCACATCAGCAATTCAGCAAAAAGTGGGGGCAACCATGCAGAAAAAAGGGCACTTTCTCACACCTACCTTCTCACATCCTGTTTCGAGGACTGAATCTTTTCTCCTATGTTTCCTGACCAGGCCTCTCGGTGTGACTGTCTCTTCACAGTGACCTCTCTGGTGGTGTCCTGTCCTCTCTGTAGGACCTCACTCCTGTGTTTTTTTGTTTGATCTGTTTATTATCATTTTAGTAGTAAGACATATTAAGACAGGAATTTCCTCCAGGTGCTTAGCACATGTATACAACACATCTTTACACAAGATTAACAGGAAGGCACATTATATCAGCTATCTCCATTCAGTGATCCAGGCCAATATTGCCGGAGGGTCCTAGGATTTTCAATACCTTGTTATAAGTATTTTAGCCACTGCAAGGCCCACATCCAGGAATCGACTTGTGGCTCTTTATTTCTAGGGAATAACCCCAGTATGCATGATTCCCAAGTGTTTGAGAGTTGTCTACCTGTGCATTCAGATAAGTGTAATGTAACCCCTTCCCAGTGATGCGGAAGTTTATGGCATGTCCTTAACATGTGTGAAATGTCTGCGTCTAAATGGGCTCATTGAGGACAATGTGAGTAATTTCTGTGAAAATGTTGATTGATTTTCTCCGGGGTAACGTACGCACGGTGCACTTTGTAAAATTATATTAATTTGAACCGAGCAACACAGGGAACATGTTTAGGGCTTGCTAGTATCACGATCCACTCTATATCTGTGCATGAACACCTAGATTCGATTCCCATTTCGTGAGCAGTGAGGTCAGATCCACTGTCGTGTGGAGATGAAGTGCATACGCAAACCAGAGAATGAAGTGGCTACCATTTCCCATATAGAGATATTGCATGTGTAACTCCTCCCATATGGATGCCCCATTGAATTGCGGATGCCCGCATGGCCAAGGCTAGTGGCTCAATAGCTAATGAAAAGAGGAGGGGGGAGAAGGGGAAGCCCAAACGGGTATCTCTGCATACCGGTATAGGGTGCAACAGCATGTAGCCAGAACTGTTCCCAAGTGGCTTACACCTACAGCTCTTGACTGAGCGCATCTCTTCCCCTCCGTTTGCCTCAGCACTGTCGTTATCCCAGTGCGCTCATCTCCTCGATAGTTATCTTTTTAATTTATTACCGCCATCATCTTCAGGTCCCGGGCCGCCCTACCATCGCTTCCCGCCTATGCAGTTATTGCAGCCTGCTCCAGTATGCAGGCGCTGCAGTGATATATCTCCCCCGCTGTCTGTTCAGCACCCGCATTTGCCACCCCTCTGTCCCGGGGGTGAATTTTCCCTGGTTAATATAGTGCCACAGGCGTCCCTCCGGCCCACTCAGCACTCAGATCCCTTGGCCTTCACACAGCAATCTGCTGCTTTGCCAGCTGCTTGCCGATCTCACCATGGCTTACACAGGCATTTCACAGATACAGCAGCCGCAATCTTTCTCTCTGATGTCCCGATGGGGAGGCTCGGCTCTCTGCTTCGCAAGCCTGGCCAGTTCCCAGCCAATTACAGCAGTACGAATTCTAAGGCTCACGCTATCCACGGCTCGGCCTTGATCATCAGAAAGGGCCAGCCGTGTCGAGTCCTAAGCTAGCATCGCAGCGCACATGGCTTGGCGCGCAATCAAGGACTCAGGACACGCTTTGGATCTCCGCGTGGTCCGGACTAACTCCGTGGCCCTGCCTCTCTTTATTTAAAGTATGCGCGGCCGTGACATGTCACGGCCGCGTAGACGCACTAGTGCGTACGTGACAACTCGCCTGTGCCCAGGCTGTTTCTCGAACATTACATCCCTTTCAACCTTTATTGAAATTCAACAATCAAAACAAACACCACGAGCAACGGCTCAGTGCAATAGTCTTGGCAGTTCAAACATAGTTCTTAATAACCCCAGGCATGGATAAATAAAAGTCAAAACGGCCGGCAGGCCTGTTACCAGTTCGCGTTGCAGATACCGCCATCTCAGCCCACAGCAAAGTCAGCCAGTTGCGAGGAGGGCGCGGGGTTTCTTCTCAGCCCATAGCCCGCAGCCTCTCCTCTGAACAGGACCCGGCGGGGTACACTCGAGGGAGCCGAGACTGATGGTGAAGCCTCTCCGGGAGATGGATGGCTGGGGGTCCTCTCGATCTCTGGACTCGGAGGGCTTGTCTCGGCTCGCTCCATCAAGTCTCTTGGCACCGCCGATGACGCTGGGGAGCTGGGGTTGGAAGGATTAGGCCTTGGGGAGTCCGGTTCCTGACGCTCTCTGGTGGGGGCGGCCGCTCGCTTGAAGAATGAAATGTTCCGGGTGACGCTTTCGCCATCTCTCTGGGCAGTAATCATCGTGCCTGACCGACGAGTGACGGTCCACGGTTGAGGCTCAAAGGGGAGTCGGAACTTGCTCTCTGTGAATCGGTCCCGCACGTAGACCCGGTCTCGTTCCTCGATCGGGGAGTCTCTGCCCCGGCGCTTGACGCTGGCATGGTCGTTTGAGCGCTTCCGGTTGGCCTGGGCTAGATGTGGGTCTGCTCTCGTGGGAGTCCATGTGCGGTGGTGGGGAATGGTATCTCGGACTATCCGGCCCATTGTGGAGGGTCCTGGGGCTGCGGTGGTGGTGCGGTGAGGCGTGAGTCTGTATTCTCGCAGAAAAGTATACAGGGCCCTCTCGACTGATGTTTCCTCTGCTAGGGCAATCCGTATTACTTTATTTAGGGTCCTCATAAATCGTTCCACTTCACTGTTGGCCTGCGGCCATCTAGGGGTGATTTTCCGGTGGTGGATTCCCCACTCGTGGAGGTAGTCCACAAATTCCTGGCTCTGGAAAGGGGGCCCGTTGTCCGTCTTTATTTGTTTGAAGATTCCGTGGGTGGCGATTATTTATTTTGGCCACTTCTTTGGCAGTCAGCGAAGATACGATTTCAACCTCAGGGTATCTCGTGAGGTCATCAATAACGGCGAGCATGTGGCGACCGTCGGGAAGGTGGCCAAAGTCAACCCTCACTCGCTCCCAGGGTTCTGTCGGTTCGTCTTCGGTGATGACTGGTGCCGGAGTATCCGCTGGACCGGCTGCCTGGCACCAGTGGCACGCTCTCACCCACTGCTCCACTTTATCGTCCATTCCGGGGAACCATACCTTCGCTCGGAGCCTGCTCTTCGTTTTCACGATGCCCTGGTGGCCCCGATGGGCGAGTTCTACAGCCTGTTGGGATAGGCTTGCTGGCATGACGATCCTGGGTCCCCTGAGGAGACACCCCTGGGAATCTACAGACAGTTCATCCTTCACTCGGAGGATTGCCTCGAGGGTTTCCCGTGCCTCCGGAGTTCGTCGACTCAGAGAGCTGGCGCGTGACTTCCAGCCATTGCTTCTGGTTGCTTCGATGGCCAGTTGGAGGGGCTCGTCGCTGCGGGTCGCGGCCACTATCTGATCGAGGCTAATGGGCAGTGGCCTAGACCGTTCCTGAATGTTCCTTACGTATTCTTCCGTGTCTTCGGCGTCTTCTCTTTCTTGGGTGGTGGCTGCCCTAGGATGCCGGGACAAGTAGTCCGCCGGGTTGTTCACTCCGGGCTTGAATTCTAACCTGTAGTCATATTCCTGGAGCTGCAGGATCCATTTTTCGATCCTCGGGGGAGGTTTGGACACTGATCCTCTGAACAGGGGAAGTAGGGGTTTATGGTCCGTGAATACGGTAAAGGGATGACCGTACACGTACACATGAAAATGTCGGCACGCCCAATGAATCGCGATGGCCTCTCTCTCGATCTGCGAGTACCTCTGTTCAGTATCGGTGAGGGAGTGGCTCGCGTAGGCTATCGGCACCCAGTCTTCCCCGTTCCGACTCTGGGTCAGTACAGCTCCGAGCCTGTGAGGGCTGGCGTCTACGGCAATGTTCGTTGACTTCGTTGGGTCGAAGTAGGACAGAGTGGTGTCCGCGGACAGAGTGACTTTGGTGTTTTGAAACGCCTGCTCTTGTTCCTCTCCCCAGTGCCAAGGAGTGGTGGTCTTCGTGAGTTCTCTTAGCGGTCTGGTGATGTTGGAGAGATCGGGGATGAACCTCCCACAGAAATTCACCATCCCCAGGAAGCTTCGTACCTCTGACACGTTGGTGGGGGCCGGTGCGGCCTGCACATCCTTCACTTTCTCGGGGTCTGGTGCCACGCCTCTGTCGGAGAAGGTGTAACCAAAGAAACTGATGGTGTTTCTCAGGAACTGGCACTTTTCGCGATGGAGGGTGAGCCCTGAGTCTCGGATTCTCTGTAAAACACTCCTGAGTCTTCGGTGGTGCTCCTCGATGGTGTCAGCGTAGATCAGGAGGTCATCGCTGACGTTGAGAACCTCGGTTATCCCGCTCAGCACTTCTCGGATGGTGTTTTGAAACACTTCTGCCGCACTCGAAATCCCAAAATTGAGTCGCCGATATCGTCTCAGCCCAACATGAGTGGATAATGTCGTGCTGTACCTGGAGTCGGGGTGTAGGGGCAGTTGATGATAGCCCGATCTCAAGTCGACCGTAGAAAACCACTTCGCCCCATTCAGTTCTCCTAATATATCGTCAATTGTGGGCGTTAGATGTCTTTCTCGTTTTACAGCAGCGTTGGGTAGACGCATGTCTACGCAGATGCGTACTTGGCCTGGTTGCTTGGGTTTTCGCGCTATTACGATCGGTGACACCCAGGGGGTGGGGCCACTGACCTTCTCGATGATTCCTTGCTTTTCGAGGCTCTCCAGCTCCTGTTCAACTTTCTTCCGGAGGTGAAAAGCAATTCTCCGGTGGCGAAGTGCTACTGGCTGTACGGATTTGTCGATATGTAGCAACACCTCCTTCCCCTTGAGGCATCCGATGCCTTTGAAGACATCGTCGAACTCCTCAATTATGTTTTCGAGTTCTTCCTCTAGGACCGCCATGGCGAAGGAAATAAGACGGAGTTCTTCTGCTGTTTGGCCACTCAGCAATATTCCGCTACCTTCCTTGGTGACATAGATCGTGGACGATGCTTTCCTGTCCTTATGATGAATGTCTGACTGGAAACATCCTACCAGTGGGATGGGGTCTTTTTGGCCATAGGCGAAAACCCTGATTTTCGCGGGTTGTAGGCCAGGTTTGTCCCGCAGTTGCGCGTAGACATTGGCAGCCATGAGTTCGATCGATGCACCAGTATCGATGGTCGCTCGCACCTCTTGATTCAGAATGGTTATTCTGCATTTCGGTAGCCGTCGGTTCTTTTTGTGTGGATGGCTGAACGCGAGCACATAGTGGACTGGGTAGCTCGAGTTGTCCTCGTCCATGTCTTCATCTTCTGGCCTTTCTTGCACCGTGTGGGCCGTCTCCGATTTGAGTTTGGATGACCTGCACACTGATGCAAAATGGTTCATGCGTCCGCATGATCCGCATTTTCTTCCACGGGCCGGGCAGTCTTGTGCCCTATGGGGTACACCACCGCAGTATCCACAGTCTTTCGGGCGGTCTTGAGGCCTACTTTTCCCTGTGGGGCGATGTTTGGGCCGCACTGCGTTGACGTTTTCAGCCACGTGCACCTGTTCCGTTTTCGCGGGCCTGTGTAGAGCTGCCTCCACGTGGGACGCTCTCGCTTGTGAGAGTTCCTTGGAGCGTCCCAGCTTGAGGATATCCACTAGTGGTTTGCCATCCTCTTGGAGGATTTTCACCCTTAACTCTGACGAGTAGCATCCCTGAATGATCTGTCCCCGGAACTCCTCTTGCTCATCTCTGAATCCGCACGTGCTCGCCAGTTCTTTGAGGCGGCCATGGAAGGCATCGAGTGATTCTTCCGCTTCCTGTCGTGCCTGCCCAAAGATGAACCGCTCATAGTCCTTGCTTTGCATCGGCTCAAAGTGGGCATTGAGCGCGTTGAGGAGGGTGACGTAGGTGTGAGGGGTGGCCTCCGTCAGAGTCTTGTAGATACGGTGGATATCCTTCCCACCGAGGGGCAAGAGTAGCGCCCTGCGCCTCTCCCTGGCAGTGCCGGCGCCTTCGAAGTAGAAGTGTAGCCTTTCGACCCAGTCCTTCCACCGCGGGGCGAGGGCCGCGGGTGCACTGTCAACCGAGAAGGGCTTGATGGGCGGAATGGACGTCATGGTGGGAGTAGGCAAAGCGATGATCCACACTCCGGAAGGGTGCAGGATGCTGGGCTGTCGTCAAGGACGAGGTATGGCGCGCGGCACCGTGTGAGTTCTTCAGACCTTCATCGCCATTGTCAAGTCCTAAGCTAGCATCGCAGCGCACATGGCTTGGCGCGCAATCAAGGACTCAGGACACGCTTTGGATCTCCACGTGGTCCGGACTAACTCCGTGGCCCCGCCTCTCTTCATTTAAAGTATGCACGGCCGTGACGTATCACGGCCGCGTAGACGCACTAGTGCGTACGTGACAACTCGCCTGTGCCCAGGCTGTTTCTCGAACATTACAAGCCGCTCCATCAAATCCCACAGATTTAGGTTTTCAGGGAGCACTAGCACAATCGGCATGCCTCGAGGCACATCAGAGGCATTGCAGGCAGTTGGATGGTAATTGGTGTGGGAGATAATTTGCTGATAATTTGGGTGTGTGGCAGAGCGATATTAAGTCGTGTCCGCCATCTTGCTAGCGCAAGCCAACGCCCTAGGACCTGACTCCTGTCTTGTTGTTAGGACATGACTCTTCTCCTCCTCATGAGCCTCTTGCAGGCCATATCTCTGCCCCAGAGATCTTAGTGCTCCACGCCCTGGATGGACGGTCACCTTTCTTCCTTCTTCTTTGCTTGAGCATGTAGTGCTTGCACCTCAAGCCTGCGCCATTGCAGTGCTTGTTCCTGCCTCATTTCAGGCATGCTTGGCAGGGTGGTCACTCTGTGTTACATTCTCAATGGCAGGTCAACAGTGGCCATGCTGTGCTGGGGCTGGCTGGCAAGGTCTCATCCTTGCAGTCATACATTGTCTCTGTGCCCCTTCGGCTTGCACATTTTCAGTCCATGGTGGGACTGTCCAGCAGTCTTTTCATGGGTGTCCTCACCTGGCATCTTGTGTGTTTGCTCTGCTTTCTTTTTTTTTAACAGTTTTGGTTAGAAACAATATGCAGCAATAGTGACATTACATTGACATCTTAGGAAAAAATGTTCATAAGATTACAGCATTACCGTTCCAGTCGTCAACCCAGCAGGAGTCTAGTGGAGTACATTCCAGAAACATCGTAACCATCTTTAGGCGGGTTACTTCCTTGTCCCCGGGTCAGGAAACTTCACCAGTCCATATCTATTCTTGATTGCCCTCATTATGCGCCATCATCTCATCTTCCTCCTCTTCTAACCCCTCCTCAGTTCCACTGTCAGAGAAACACATATCTACCCCCTATATTTATTCAGTTGCCCCACTTGTGATCCCATTTGCATCTCCTCCCTTTATATACTGTTTTTTTGGCAATCATGGCATGCTCCATATCTTTTGCTCAATCTCTCACTTGTGGTATGGTATCTACGCCCCACTGCTGAGCTACACCCCACCCCATATTGGCCCATGATTGTTCAGCTTGTGTGAGGTCCGTTGCCTCCCAGATATTGAGGAGACATAATGCGGGAGTTGGATGTATAGGTTTGTCACAAGTCCTAGTTAATTGTCTGGTGATGTCGTCCAGTACTGTTGTATGTGAGGGCAGTCCCACAGGATATGCAGGAATGCACCAGTCTAACTACAGTGTCGGAGGCAGAACGCAGCAGGTCTCCTACCCAACGGTGTAGCAGTGTGGCATCAAAATATACCAGGTGGAGAATTTTTAGCTGTACCAGGCGAAGCCGCATCGGGATGGCTACTTCTCGGAGTGAGGTCAACTGCAAACAAATCCTTCCATGCTATGGTGTCAAATGCCATTTTTGCGTCAAGCACAAGTAATATCCCTTCTTCCTCTAGTGTCTCTACACAGCCCAATGCACCATGCACTTGACGCAGATTGCGCGCTGTGTTCCCTCCCGGCATAAATCCCGACTGATCTGGTTGAATGAAGTCAGTGAGATAGGGGAGCAGACGAGTCGCCAACAGTTTGGCTAGAATTTTGGCCTCCACCGTAATCAGGGAAATAGGTCTGTACGAGGTGCACCCATCTACCGGTTTACCAGGTTTATGGATGACCATGATGGTGGCCGCTCGAATATCACCCGGGAGGAAGGCGTTTTCATAGCTTACATTATATAAATTGAGCAAATGGGGTGCTAGTTTGAAAGCCATACGTTTGAATAGCTCAATTGGGAGCCCATTAGGGCCCATCGCTTTACCCGCGCGAATGTCCTGAATTGCCTTTTGAATTTCCTCAACCGATAAGTCAACGTCCAACTCCAAGGGGATATAGTACCCCCTCCAGGCGTGTCAGTGGCAACGATGAACCAGTACCTCCACTATGTATGCAGCCCTCTGGTAATAAAATGTCCTACCTTGCGGGGGTCAATGCTGCTCTAGGCCACCTGGGGCCCTTCAGCAGCTCTCACCAGGTCTAAGTGTCCAGCAATGAACGGCCCTTCATAAGCGCCCACTCCGGGTCTCAGCAGTTCGTTCCCCGACAGGGCGTTGTACCCATGGAGCGCTGCAAGTCCTGAGACCATTAAATTGTCTCTTCAGAACATCAGGCCACCAGTAGTGTGTCCTCTGGAGGCTGTAATCCAATTTCGGGGCCGCTTCTAGCCCACCCCCGCGAGCCATCCCTCGTCCACTCTTATTTTCACTGCTGGGAGCCGCCGTAGCTTCAATAGTCTTTTCCCAGGCTGCAACACCCCTGCAGCAATCAATAGTGAAATGGTGGCCACTCCGGATCTCTACAGGCCGCTGCAGATCAGCGCCTCATGCATATGAGGCACCACATGGTCCTGGGGCCCCCGGAGCACACCCTCCAATCAGGAGGCTGCCCACAATGTGTTTTCTGCACCTGTGCACAGGCCTCAGGGCTACCTCAGACCTGCGCACCATCCTCGGCCCACTATTATGTTCACCGCGGGGGCTGCCGCAACAATCACTCGGCCCCCTTCACTCCCGGGGCCCCAGGGAGGGTCACCGCTAAGCGTGGGTGTAAAATCCATTTAGTTCGCGGAATTTGCGGATTTTTGGCAAATTCGCGGTCCGTGAATCGCGCGAATTTGCCCAAAAATCCGCAAATTCGCAAGCTGCGAATTATTTTGCTTGGTCGCGCTTGAAAAATACGATATCGCCCGCGCGGCGTTGACTTACCGTGATTCTGAGTCCGGCGAGTTGTTTTTCTCCCGGTTTGCATTTGATACGCCATTTTCGATCTTGCTGCGTCATCGTGCGAGAGTTTTTCGAACGCAATTACGTCATCGCGGCTCCCCATTTTGCACAGCGAGAGTTTGACAACGCGAGTACGTTATAAGGGCCTGCGATTACTCATTGCGGGAGTAAACAATGCCGAACACGTAGATGCGGCGCGCAGCTGACTTCCGGCGGGAGATTTGAACAGCTCGCTTTCCCGAAATTGCAAAAATTGCAATTCTGCACAAGAAAGCCACTGCAGGAAGCATAAACTTTCTGAAAATGATGACTTTGATCAGAATATCTCCTCCGATTGACATTTGGCTGCACTTTTTGGTGCAAGGAGTCCATTTTGGGGGGGGGGGGGGAGGTGGGAGGAAGGAAGTGTCCCAGAGTTTCCAACTTCCTGTTCCTGTCCAGCAGGCTCTTCCCAGTGCTTTGTTCATGTCCTGGTCACTTTTGATTTGGATCTGGAGCTGGAAGGATTACTTTTTTGTGGCTGCTGCTGGATATTTGTATTTGAGGACTTTTGGGACTTTGGAGTTTGGATCACTTTTGGACTTGAGATATTACAAGTAAGTTGGTGTTGTTTGTTTGGGGCATTGCAGTTGCTGCATCTACAGTTTTAAAACTTTTTTCACAACTTAAAAAATATATATATTGTGGGTAGCCACAGTATCCAGTAGGCCCAGGGTTAGTCAAGGGTGCATGATACAACTGTTTCTGTGATTTTTTTAAACTTAATTCTCATTTATGCAATGGAATTTTAGCTCACTGTTATATGTTGTTTTTTATTTTTAATTTTGGGGTGCCTGTAAAGCCTCACTAGCCAGTAGGCCCAGGGGTAGTGAGTGGTGCATAGACCAAGTCTTTCTGTGGGGTGTCTTGAATTTAAACATCATTGAGGGCATGCATGGCATTGGATTGTGGTGATTTTTGTGTATTTTTTTACTTTTTGGGTGCTGTTGAAGCCTGGCCATGTGGGTGGGGGCCATTTTGAGGGCTGGTCCAGGCAGGCCTGGCCATGTGGCTGGGAGTCAAGGGCCCATTTTGAAGCCAGGCAGTGTGCTCAGGCCTGCACCCAGTTTGCCTTGCTTTCAACCATTATGCCCAGGGGTACTCAGTGGTGCATGGACCACGTCTTTCCGTGGGGTGTCTTGAATTTAAACATCATTGAGGGCATGGATGGCATTGGATCGTGGTGATATGTATGTGTTTTTTGACTTTTTGGGGTGTTGTTGGGGCCTGGCCATGTCGGTGGGGGCCATTTTGAGGCCTGGTACAGGCAGGGCCTGGCCATGTGGTGGGGGTCAAGGGGCCATTTTGAAGGCAGGCAGTGTGCTAAGGCCTGCACCCAGTTTGCCTTGTTTTCATCCATTATGCCCAGGGGTACTCAGTGGTGCATGGACCAAGTCGTTCTGTGGGGTGTGTTGAATGTAAACATCATTGAGGGCATGGATGGCGTTGGATTGTGGTGATTTTTGCGTGTTTTTCGACTTTTTGGGGTGTTGTTGGGGCCTGGCCATGTGGGTGGGGGCCATTTTGAGGCCTGGTACAGGCAGGGCCTGGTCATGTGTGGGAGACAAGGGGCCATTTTGAAGCCAGGCAGTGTGCTCAGGCCTGCACCCAGTTTGCCTTGCTTTCAACCATTATGCCCAGTGGTACTCAGTGGTGCATGGACTAAGTCTTTCTGTGGGGTGTCTTGAACTTAAACATCATTGAGGGCATGGATGGCATTGGATTGAGGTGATATTTGTGTGTTTTTTGACTTTTTGGGTGCTGTTGAGGACTGGCCATGTGGGTGGTGACCATTTTGAGGGCTGGTCCAGGCAGGGCCTGGTTATGTGGTGGGAGACAAGGGGCCATTTTGAAGCCAGGCAGTGTGCTCAGGCCTGCACCCATTTTGCCTTGCTTTCATCCATTATGCCCAGGGGCACTCAGTGGTGCATGGACCAAGTCTTTCTGTGGGGTGTCTTGAATTTAAACATCATTGAGGTCATGGATGGCATTGGATTGTGGTGATTTTTATGTGTTTTTCGACTTTTTGGAGTGTTGTTGGGGCCTGGCCATGTGGGTGGGGGCCATTTTGAGGCCTGGACCAGGCAGGGCTTGGCCATGTGGTGGGGGTCAAGGGGCCATTTTGAAGCCAGGCAGTGTGCTCAGGCCTGCACCCAGTTTGCCTTGCTTTCATCCATTATGCCCAGGGGTACTCAGTGGTGCATGGACCAAGTCTTTCTGTGGGGTGTCTGGAATGTAAACATCATTGAGGGCATGGATGGCATTGGATTGTGGTGATTTTTGTGTGTTTTTCGACTTTTTGGAGTGTTTAACTGATGTTCCTCTGGCTTCCATTGCTTTTAGGTGCACAAGAGAACCTCCAGTGCCAGGAAGAAGTCCTGCAGCGGTGTGTGCAGCACAACGTCTCGTTACGTCACTTGTGGCCACAGACAAGACAACTCTGCAACTCGTGCAACTGCGGCCTGCTGTTCTGACATCTGAAGATGGGCCCAAAGAAAGGTGGCCGTAGCGCCTCAGCGAAAAAAGTTGCCAGTGCCACTGCCAGCAAGAAGGAGCAGAAGAAGCAAGTGGCACCACCTACCAAGGAGACTGGTGTGCCCACCGACACCTTTTTGGGAAAAAAACCTACACCTGCAGCAGCAGCGGTGTTCGCAGGGGACCAAGCTGGAAGCAGCACCTCCGCTTCATTGGGCTCAGTGCCACCACGCCAAGTTAGGTCCAATACCATGAGTGCTGCTGAGGCAGCCACTTTACTTTCTCAATCACCATCGACCAGTGATGTTGGCTCATCACAAGAAAGTACCAGCCAATCAACGCCGGGTGTAACTCAGCTGACGATTGTTCAACAACCATAGCCGCACCAACAATCACAGGTGCAACTAGTACAAGCGCAAGTACATGGGCAAGGGAAGGCGCAAGGAGAGGCGCAAATTAGAGGCGCAAGGAGAGGCGCAAGTAGAGCCGCAAGGAGAGGCGCATGGACAGGTGCATGGAGAGGTGCAATTAGAGGTTCATGGAGCGGAACAACTGCCTACAACACTTGTTCCTCCAGAAGTAGGGGCACATCAGGGAATTGATATTCAAGCGGGGGTATCACCCGAGGAAGCTACTCCTCCTGATAATGATCCATTGTCTTCCAGATCCCCAGCAAGAAAATGGTCAAGGAGGGCTACTACTACAAGTTCTTCTTCAAGCCCCCTTCATTCTGTTGACCTTGATCTTGATTGGAACCCAGCAATACAGTCTGAGAGTGAGTCACGCCATGAGCCGACAAAGGTAGCTAGACCTAAAAGGAAGGTTCCTGCAAGGCTTCGAGTTATGGGTGATGACGACGAACAAGAAGTGGTGTCTCCTGATGCTGATGAACAGTCTTACGATGACCCAGTCATCACAGTCGTCACTTCAGCCCCAGCAGGCATGCAGCAGACAGACATTTTCACCCTATCCCGAATGGCTGCTGAGCGGGATGTGGGCGGCGTGGCACTGGTACCACCACCAACGCAGTTAACTACAACACCAACACGACCTACAGCTTCCATATTTTTTAGTCAGAAGGGCCGGCAGGGACCTCCAACCAGCTCGACCTCAAGTAATGGTGCTGTAATTGAACAACAGAAATGAATCCAGCCACGCCCATCCTCCACTTCATCTGGCATTGAAAGTCAAAGTAGCACCTCCACATTTCCAGTCCCTAGTTTGGGACTTCTTTACTACTAGCCAAAGTGCGGAAAACATGGTTGTTTGTTCGATTTGTAAAACCTTAGTTAGTCCGGGTAAGCTTGGTACCAACTATGGTACCGGAGGCCAGAGAGGTCATCTCGAAAAACGCCACATTATCCAGTGGGAGGCGCACCTAAGTAAGATCGAGGAAGCCAAAAGAAAAACAAATCCAAATATATCCATTGATATTGCAACTGATGATGACGAGGCGCTGATCGTCCAGGGGGGAAGTGAAGAAGCATCTGAAATTTTTTCTGGTACACCCAGTACCCCTGGCAGCAGCACTGCAGTGGTATCGCCTACACCCTCTACCCCTGCAACATGTATGAGGCACACTAAGAGTCTGGGAGAGACACCAATGCGAAAAACTACATCACTGGGCCTAACTGGTTTGAAGAAGTCATCATCATCATCACGTAAAATGGTCCAGCCCACCATTAGCAGAATGTTGTGGTCGGAGGCGCCATTTGAACGCAACCACCCAACGGTACGTCTGTATAACGCAAAGATGGCTGAAATGCTAGCGCTGGACCTTCTCCCTTTTTCTTTCGTGGAAGGGGTGGGTTTTCTAGAATTTGTGGCAACAGTCTGCCCTAAATGGAAGGTTCCTAGCCGGTCCTATTTTGCCAGAGTTGCAGTTCCAGCACTACATAAAGATGTGCTGGAGGTGATTGGGGCAGCTTTGTAGAAGAGTGCTGTTCACACTATCCACTTGACAACAGACATGTGGACCAGTTGCCAAGCCCTTGATTACATGTGCATCACTGCACACTGGGTCTCTTCTGCAGGGGTTAGAGACAAGACAAATGCAGGTGTTGACCCGGACACACTTTTTCAAGCTAATCGGAAACATGCAACATTAGCCATGCTTGCCATGGAGAAAACTCATACTACACCTAACCTTTTGGAGGAGTTTGATAGGAAGGTCTCTGAATGGCTGCATCCAAGAAATCGCATAGTTGGTTGTGTTTCCACGGATAATGGCAGAAATATGGTTAAGGCCATGCAGCAAGGTGGCTATTTCAGAGTGCCGTGTTTGGCGCACAGTATTAACATCGTGGTGCAAGATTTCTTGAAGAAAGAAAACACAGTCAGCAAGTTACTGACCACCTGCAGAAGAATCTGCACACATTTCAGCCATTCTTTTAAGGTCCGGAAGCAGCTGAGGAGCATTCAACATGAACGTAGACTGCCAGTCAAAGGACTCATCCAGGAGGTGGCAACACGTTGGAACTCAACCTTTTACATGCTTGAGCGTCTGTCTGAGCAGTGCATGGTAATCAATGAGTATGTCTTTCGACGGGGTTCTACTATGAAAGACGTGAGGCTAGAGTTGGAGGAATGGAAGCTAGTTGCAAGCCCGACAGACATGCTTCATCCTTTTGAGGTCTTCACGCGTGAAGTCAGCAGGGAGGACTGTTCTTTGGGCAAAGCTATCCCATTGTTGATCATGCTAGAGCACCAACTGAAGGCGGTGTCTTCAACGTTCAGAGATGATGCTGAAAAGCAAGACGCATATCAGTTGGCGGAGAGGTTAGTAAGCTGCCTAGTTGACAATGAAAGGCTTAAAAACATACATACAGAACAACATTACATTTGTGCCACTATTCTGGATCCACGGTACAAAAAGGCAGTGGCCAGCAAAGCATTCATTCCTTTTGATGAAGCAGATGTTTCAAAGTACAAACATGGGCTAGCTGTGTCAGCCACTCGGTTCGAAAAAGATCGGCCGAAAATTCAAGGAGCTGGCAGAAGTCCAACTGAATCAGCAGGCCATCCGGTGTCAAGTTCCACTTCTGAATCTGTGGCCGAAGGGAGTCACTTTCCCTCACAGCCGTTAACGACACCAGCAGCAACCATATCATCATCCTCACATGCACCAGGCCCAGCCATAATATTGTCGGAAGCGGATTGGCTAACTCATCAAGGGTTTGCTCGTTCAAGTGCTGCAAATGCCTCAGATGGCACGCAAAGTGGAGCAACCGTGGAGAACCTTGAGTCGATGGTTCAGGCCTATCTGGATGACCCATTACACAAAAAGGGGGTTTTACCCATGCAGTCACGGGGACCTGGGCGCTATGCAGTACATAAGAAACAGGGGGTCCCCGCAAGAGAAAAGAACACAAGGTTTGCAAAATTCAAGAATCAAATCAATTACACGTATTCATGAAACTTTTGCACAGTATTGTAATTTATTAACAACACTGGACACTTCAAATGATGACATTTACTGAATATAAATTAAGCAATTTAAGAAGCCCCAAGGGGGGGAAGGGAGGAAAAAGAAAAGAGGGGGTGCTCATAGGAGTGAAATACAGGAAGATTTAGTCATATTGAATCAGATAAATCAGATACTGACATACAACAATTGAGCATTTCAGGTGCAACAACCAGAATTTAAGGCCAAAATTGATGCAATTTTAAAGAAGACATTCTACGGTATAAACCACATCAATGGAATTGTCAGGGACTTGAACCGGATGTCAGGGAAACACAAGCCGTCGACGTTTCGACCCCTGTATTGTAGGTCAATTTAGGTCCTTAGACGGGGTCTTCATCAGGACAAAACCGGGAAAGGAGGTGATGGGGCGCCAATATCTGGAATTTAGAGAAGGGGGGAGGAGTTAGACATTCAGAAAAAGGGGTACAACTATTGTTACAGATAAGCTAAAGACGTCGTAACAACGGCGTCAAAGTGGTTTATTATTAACACAATTACCATGGGCAACAGGCCTCAGAGGGCTCTGCTGTGGGAACTCGGGTACACCACTCAGTCGTAGGGGAATATCCACCGCGAAACCCAAATCGCAAACTATAGAGGAATTAAAATCAGAGGAGAAAGATCATTAATGGACTTTCAAGGGAGAACATCTCGATGAAGCTAGGTCTTCGAGGGCTCCCACTAGTATCAGATAGGTAGAAATATTAAAGGCTTGGGAGCCTTTGGTAGGGATCAATAATGGACTTTGAAAGTATACGTCTCAATGAATAACTCTGGTATCAGATAGGTAAAATTATGAACCTTTGGTCATTCTAGAGAAGGGAATTAAGAAGGTACACTTAAGGTAGTTCTGAAATTTGATTCATAATAATTACCGAGTAGAGAGGTCAGACTGGGTAAAGGTGGTTAGACAATTCGGACCAACACATAAATGTCCATGATGCTCACCTTAGTTAAAAACACAAATGGCCTGGGATAACTACAGAGCCAGGTTGTAGAAACGGGTATCCCAAACACGGTCAACAGAGTTTGTCAATACCGCTGTGGGCAAAAAATATTAACAATGGTCAGTGGACTGGGGTAACCTACCAACCTTATATTCTGAAGGTTAACAGCACTTACTAATCTAAGTCGGGAAGGATGGACACCATAGGTGTGCTGGTTTGGAGGGGTTGCGTGAGGTGCTGCAAAGACAGGGTAAGAAGGTCACTTATTGGGCTGACTCATTCGGGGGTTCAACAAGAGACCACAATTGCAATGGAAAAAACACTTACTTGATCCTAATTATAATTATAAACAGGACCAGATAGGGCAAAACTGCTCGATATGTCTCGAACGTCAATCGCTATGCGGGGAGACAAAATCGAAAAAGCGGATCCGTTATTCAGGATCGGCTTACAAACAACCAAGATGCATCTTCACTAATCAGCAAGAGAGGAGGGGAAGGGAGAGCAGCTCACGGTTAGTCGACTCGAAAACGCCGTCCAGCGGAGTGGCGGGAACGAGGGCGGAGTTACTTTGACACTACGCGTAGTTTTAGATTGTTGGATCATGTGTCCGACATCTCGTAAAAAGTGAAGAAATACTTAACCTGTCCCGGCCATCAAATATTATCAATAGTACTACCCTGGGTTGTCGAATATGTTAATTTAATTAATGATATTAGAAAAAAAGGCAGTATCTGACCTAATTAAACATTTTGGAATCATAATTTAAGCCATAATCGTGCAACACTCAGTCATGGGGTTGTGGACGGTTACGGTGATGTGCAAATTTTGGTCAGAGTTCCATAGTGTGTATGGTTGACAATATCCAATATCACCAGTTGCAATCATCCATGTGTTTCATATCAGTTCACATCTAATGAAATAATAAAAACACAGACTTGCTGGAATGACCGTGCAATTCTCAAAGCATGAGATTGTAAACGGATTATTTCCAAAACATGGATTATTTAAGCACAAGATATCTTACAAAGACAAAGGGTGGGTATACATCAAATACTTATTCGATGACAGTAGATGACCTGTTGGGTGAAAAAGTCAGACATAGACTCAGGCACTTCTCTGACACGAGAGTGAAGCCGAGGAAAAGTATCTTAGTTCATACATTGTAGGGTCCAATGAAAATGCTACAGGAATGATTATTAGCCAAGTGCTGCCAGTTGGGACAGGCTACTATCTAGTTCATTAAGGCCATTTTTAATCGTATCCAAAAGTGACATCCATTTGGCTTCGCGTGTGTTCAGTATGGTCATTAAATTGCCCCCTCTCCTGCTTAGGGTTACTTTTTCAACAACCAACCACCACTGTTCATAGTAGTATTCGGAAAAATTACAACTTCTTTTCCTTGCCTTTGCTACACTGGAACGGACGTGCGGGTGCGGTGTTACATGCTCTTCAAAGTAACACTTACTTCATCCAGTGACCGTCTATTCTGTCTACATACACATATGCTATCTATGAGTCAGATAGTACCATGATCCAGGCATCCATCCATTCAAAGTAAATGTCAACCATTCTTCTTAATGTCTCAACTGGACAAACCTTAGTATTTCTCACGGAAAAACAACATTTTCATTTTATTTTGGAAACCGCAAGCCATGCATCCGTGCTTGACTTGCATTTGAATTTGAACCAAAGGATATATTGCGCACACATGCAGTTTCTGTTTCACCCACCCAGGCAGTCCTCTTCCCTTTCTCCTTCCACCCATCCATGCTTCATCCTTCAACCAGCCATGCATCATATTCCCAGCCACCTCGGGCAGCATTCAAAAACACGTATCATTCATTGCCAGTCATCATTACTTTTAACTCTCTTGTCCTTCCACACTTACTTACACCCTTCTTTCCCTTTTCGTTCATCCCATCCATCAAGTTCATCTCTGATCTGACTTGGCTTCTCAAAAAAACTTTCACAGCTGAGTTGAAGTCAATTTAGAGGAGGCTACTACCTGGTTGATAAAAACTTAGTTCTAAATTTGTAAGTCTTCTTAACAGTAAAGTATACTTGTACTGTACAACATATACACCCGTGCAGAGAGCACACTCTGCAGTCTGCAATCTCAATAAGTAGGGAATATAATAGCTTACCACTGCCCGCCACTCCCGTGGCATCCCTCACAGCAGTTCCCGCCCCAGGAGTGCCCACCTCCGCGCCGGCACCGGTGGATGGCTGTGCCAATGTTCCGCCTAGAAAATACATTTCAGATTCTAGATTCCATATACACTACTCCCTAGTATTTTGTCTAGGAATGAAAAATGTTACTACGACTACACAAACAAATTTACTAATTTGTGACTCTCTAGTCTAAACTACAAATTGCCCTTTTTTCAGGGAAGGGTGTTTTTTAGTTATGCTTAGCCGTAACATGTCTTGCTACACTTTTTGGCACAACTAATGAATGCTTGCTTTTTAACATGCACCATTTTTCTCATAACAGACAGAAGCTTCCCTTCTAAGAACAAGAGCAAGATCAGATCATCATCACTTGGACGGAGTCAGCAAAGATTCAGGACCGCAAAGAAGACTTGAAGTTCCAACCAGGTGAGGGCTCGCCCACAATTAATGTGTGAAATCACTAAGCACTTTTCAATTTTCAATCCACCGTTTATGTTGTATGATGAAGTTGATTTTATAAATGTTTTTACTATTAATAAAGCTTTAAAACTTACATAGACTCTGTGGTTTTTGGTCATGAGTGAGTGAGCAAAAGGGTTTGGAATTTGCAAGCATGAGTCCGTGGCTCTGAGAGGTCGGGACTCTGACTCCATAGTCTTATGTCCTGGGTTGTATAATCATTGGGGATCAATCATCGATGAATTCGGGAGCTAAATGACTCTGACACACTAGCTAGTCAGTAAGGAGATTGGGGGTTCAAATTCTGTTATGATTGAGGTATGTGGAAAGTGTAACTACGCCTATTATAATTGATAAACAATGCACTATTTCGTGTCCATAGTTCTGTTTGTGCAGAATAGTCCCTGCAACAGTAGTTGTATGGATTGTCCTACTATCCAATCAAAAAGTAAACTAGTATCTTATTCTTTCTTGGTGGCCATTGACATTTTATTGTTGAGAATTGTCCAAGCATAAACATTTAGAAGACTTCAAAGGACATTATGGACAACCCAGAGGACTGCACTCAGTGCACAGAGCTATTGCTGAATAGAATGGGAGTTCTGATTAACACCTTTTGCCAACTGTGCAAGCTTAGTTAGCTACACAGACAGAATAATAATAATCTAGTAGTACCACAGGGAGTCATAGTAGAGGCAGGAAAATAATTTAGAAACAGTCTACAAGAAGATCAAAGACTATTTAGAAAAAATCGAATGAGGAACGTTAGGAAAAAATAGGTGCTGTAAAAGATTTGGAAGTATAATTATTAATATTAACAGGAAAACTTACTGGGGTCAGCAGAGGAGCCCTCGCCGGACCGTTCTGGCCTTCCTGACTCTTGTCCCTTCTCCGCCTTGCCACTACCTCCTCCTGTGTAACCTTGCCCCTGGGGGATGCTGATTTACAACATGAAAGAAAGGCACAAACATGGATGATTGTTGTCAACCAAATCAATCATTTAAAAAAAACAATAACAAATTATTTCGGGGAAATAGACAACAATTGCACTAAATGTATTGACCTATCTGATGTGGTCTACTAGGATGTTAGTATTGCTGGATTCGCGGACCGTCTACTTGGAAAGTTATGTAACTCACTAAACCAACTACAAGAAGGTTCGACTAGGACAGCATGCGAAGTGACAGACACAGTCCATCATGATTGCAGACCAGTGAGAACACTAAAAAGTTTCCTACTAAATAACTAGTCATAACATACTCAAACTATCAATCCACCACCACAATCTCTTCTTAGTGGCAGGAGTACAAAGGAAGGACTGGACTTGAGTCTCTAGGGGCAGATTTACAAGCTCTTTTGCTCCGTCGTTGTGTGACTTTTGTGACGCAGCGGCAGCGCAAAAGTGGCACCATGGTGCGGGGTATATTAACAACGTGACGCATCTGAGAAATGCATCACGTTGTAATGCCCTGCACCATCAGGGGGCGTTCCGGTGCAAGGGAGGGCGTTCCTGCGCAGGAACGCCTCCTAAAAGTGGCTGAGTGAAATCTACAATATTTCACTCAGTCACTTTTAGGCCAATGCTGTGTCAAAACCCTGCGCCTGCTTGAAAGCAGACGTACGGCTTGATGCAGCATTGGGGAGATAGGGCACCCCAGAGCATTGCTGGAACAGCGTCGTGCTTGGGACGCAACTCCAGCAATGCGCCGCCTTTACGGCACAGATGCGTGATGCATCTGTGTTGTTTTTGCCCCATGGTGCGCCGCATTGAAAATGCGGCGCACCATGCGTGGTGGAGGCGTGGCGCACAATTACTGGCTCATCCCTGCTAATTTGCAGGGATGCGCCAGTAATTGTAAATCTGCCCCTTAGTGTCTAGCATTACGCAGTTCTGTAAAGTACACTCATAGATAATTAATCAGGCCAATGAAATGAGCACAAAATCGAAAACAAGTAAGCATAGTAGCACCGCCACTGAGCAGGCGAGCATTGCACCTGCAATGCAATCACAGAAGATTTTGAAACATAATTTACCTACAATGTAATCTGCAGCATTATTGGTCTTCATAAAAAACAAACATTTGCAATATGATAACAGAGAGCAGGAGAAAACAGAGTAGTGATTAAATAGCTACTACTACTCACCAAGCCCAGGGATCTCGACGCCTAGCAGGTCGAGCAGGTCGTGTTCACGGTCCAGGATATCGGACCACCGGTGCGTGGCCTGGCTGTAGGTGCGCCGGACCCGAGACTGCCGATATATGGCCCGGCACACCTTCCCCCACAGCTGTCGACGCTCCCGGAGCCCGTACCCGCCAGCGAACCTGCCGCCTGCCGCGATGGTCTTGGGAAGGCGGCACTGGACATAAAAAATCAGTGCGGCCACCTCCTCCACGCTAAAGATCTCCCAGGCTACGACTTGCTCCCCCCTCAATCGGCTGCATGGGAGCTGGGTACGGGGTGCGGGATCCTTCCCCTTGTCCTTCCCGGCTCCCTTTGCCATGGTCCTGGACAGGAATGGAAATAATAAATAGGAACGAGAATAGGGAAAAAGTAAATAAAAGAAGAGGTAAAAAAAATAGTTTTAAAGTAACCAAAAGTAGAAAAAAACACAAAATATAGATCTAGACAAATAGAGAGATAGATAATGAGCAAAAAAGAGCAAAAAAAAGTTCAAAGAAACAAAGGATTGCAAAGATTAAAAGAGGGTAGAAAAGCCAGGCCCAGAACCAAAGCAATGAATAAAAAACAAGATGGCCGCGCCCATTGAGGACCACGTGGGTAACTTGGATATTTCCCCCACGAGCACGCGAAAACACGAACTTGTAATAGCGTGCCGCACACAACGCGAGATTGCCAATAGCACCCGGAAACGGAAATACGCAATGCGCACAAGATGACCGCGCCCATGTACGACCGCATGGGTAACTTCGCGGTCGGTGCGCTGCAAGCGGCCCGCGAATACGCAAAAAACCCTGCGAACAAGCCCAAAAAATACGCAAATTCACACGAATTTGTGAATTTTGTGGATTGCGATTTTGCTTTCGCACTAATTCGTGTACCGCGAATTCGCGCATTTCGCCCATACTTAGTTTTAGCCTTGATCACTTTCGGCGATTCCAACTCATTTTGTGTGTTCACCGACCATCTTTCTTTGTGAGCACTTACTGTTTCCTGGCACACAGTCCAAGTATTGAGCATGTTTCACTGCACCATTCGATGCACGTAATCAACCCATTAAGGTAGCAGTATAATGTTTTCAGCTCAGTTTTCTTTTACTTTAGAGCAGCATGCAATTTCCATTTATTCGCTTTGACATTGTTAGCCCCTACCTAGCGGTACATCCTCTGTATTCTTCTAATTTTTTCACAGACATTTCCCCAGATGAAGAGCACCGCTCGAAATGCATAGGGGATGCATTTATGAATGAAGTGGACATATTGAACTGTTCAAAAATGTGCAAGGATGCAGTAACTTTACTTTGAATTTATTCAACGTTTATTTAAGCTTTCTCAAGCTTTTGAAGATTGACTCAAATTAAACCATTGACTTTTGAAAAACATTGCAAACTACTTGTTTTTTACATTATTCTGCACGCTCTCACGTTTTGGGAGGATTCGAGATTCATCTCACACTGCGTGAGACTTGCTGAGTTTTCGTACATTGAAGCGCCTTAGTGTCAGGAGGCGAACATCTCAACCTCCCAATGCTGGATTAACCATTAACAATCAATTGATTATATCACATTCATATTACCTAGGAGTGTTGTGGTCCTTTCATTGATATACCTGAACATACCAACTCAACCGAAGTGGCTCCAGCCCCCTCAATGGATCTAGTGTATGCCACGCTAAAACAGATGCAGGGGGAGGCCAGGATAGAAAGCTGTAGAGCCCAGCAAGCAACTAAAAGACTGCTGGGCTCATTACGGAAGGGTAGTAAACTGTATGAGAACATGGCGGATAGGGTTACCTATGTGGAAGAAAGAACTGGCAAATTGGAAGACAAGGTTAATAAATGGCAGGCCTTTAAGGATACAGAGGCAAAACTAACGGAGGATCTACATTGGAAACTCGAAGATTTCAAGAACAGGCAAAGACGGAATAGCATTAGACTCTTGGGCCTGGCAGAGAACACAGAGGGAGGGGATGCAAGGACATTCGTAGTATCTCTTCTGAAAGGTGCACTCCCTGAGCTGGCTGCATGGAACTGGGATGTCGAGATTCAGCAGGCACACCGGCTCTCACTGACTCAAAGGAAAGGGTATGCGGGTGGCTCAGGAGACCGGCCCAGGGCTATGTTGGTGTATGTTGATATGATATGATATTGTATTTGTAGAGCACGACTTACACTCCATGGAGCATCTTGGCGCTAATCATACGTGTCACAGAGGAAGAAAAAAGAAAACAGAAGAGCCAAGTGAGGACTCGGTAGAAAAAGTTCGATCGACCTGAAGATGGAGGTTTAAATTAGAGCTAAACAGGAAGTATCTGTGATCTTAAAAATCCAAGTTTTAAGAGCCTTTCGGAAAAGGTTCTCTGATATAATTAGACGCAATTGGGGTGGGAGCTTGTTCCAGGCTCTTGCTCCTAATACTCCAAGGGATTTTCCTCCTTTTGTCGTGAGTCTGAATTTAGGGATAACAAGTAAGTTTAGGTTGGAGGATCTCAGTGAGCGAGATGGTGCGTATCTTCCAAACCTTTTGGACAGATAGGTGGGGCCCAACTGATGGTAGGCTCTGTAAGTGATCAGTAAAATTTTAAATAGCACCCTTTTGTGGATCGGCAGCCAGTGAAGGGTTTTAAGTGCTGCTGAAGCAGACGATTTCCTAGGCCATCTCAGCACGAGACGGGCAGTCGCGATCTGGACCATCTGCAATTTGTGCCATACAGCTTTGCTAGAGCCTGCATAAAGACTGTTGCAGTAGTCTAAGCGAGACGTAATGAGGGCCACCGCTACCGTCTTTCTGGCTGCCAGGGGGAGAAGGTCAAAGAACCTCCTGAGGCCCTTGATTATGTTGAAGCAGGACCCCGCCACAGTACCTGCTTGTTGTCTAAAGGCAACTTTCTTTTAAGGCAGGCTATTATGGGCAAAGCAAAGCCAGACGCCAAATGAACATTCAAGGGCAACACATTTTTTGCTCGTCCTGATTTCTGCCATGCCACCGTCGAAAGGAGATGAAGGCTTAGACAGCTGATAACCCTTTTTCATGGGATTGGCTGTGAGGCCTACCTATTGTATCCTGCTCGACACAAAGTCATTTACACTGGTCAGGTCTGAATGTTTTTTCCGAGATAAAGGCACAAGCTTTTTTGACTGAACTGCAGGATAAGAGGAGGAAAACTGGGAGGGAACTGACGGCTTAGTAGATGGACACAAGAAGGAATATCACTTCGGCAAATACGGTAAACATAGGTTGATGAGGGGTACTACTTAGTCGCCCGATGTGATCATGGAAAATAAAAATGTCCACATAATTATATGTATAGTTAAGTTATCTCTTAGAGCACGGTTGCATAATTATAGGTATAATTAATATATCTCTCAGAGTACGGTTGCACAATTTGAGGTGCGGGGGCACTGCGGCTTATTCTGCGGGCTTTGGCTGCCTCACATAGGTCATGACTGACCTATTTGCCCATGAGGGGGTGCTCTCTGGAGGGGAGGAGATCTCTTGGGGATAGGGAGGGTTGGGGCACGGCACACAGTAGCACAGTAAGGAGTCTTGGATGTATAGTAAAACACAAGGTGAGCAGCAAAATAATGGAACATAAGGAAAGAGAGAGGGCAGGAATAAAGACATTAGAGGAGTAAATAAATCTAAAAGCTAATGGGGTCAGACGGAAACTTGATGTTTATTAAGGAGTCTATGAATCGCCTCAGTTAATATTTGTGGATTGAACGATCAGTGTAAAAGACAGCGAGCAGAGGTGATTTTAAAAACAATGCGCTTAGACCTTTTGTGTCTTCAAGAGACACCTATAGAGGGTACAAGAGGCAGCTTAATGGAACAGCTAGGGTTTCGCCTCATTGCGCATACTAGACAGGGGACCAATACCAGAGGGGTTGCCATACTTTCTAAGCAAGCTGACATAATAATTAAGAGAAAACTGGAGGATAAGTGGGGTAGGTGGGTCATGGTGGAATGTATGCTAACTGGTGAAACCTTTACTATACGTTTGGTGTATGGCTGGACGGAGGATGACCTGGATATCTTTGAATTATTAGATTTGGAACTCGCCTCCTGGCCTATGCCAGTTATTTTAGGTGGAGATCTTAATATAAATGGGATGGGCGGGCTCTGGACGGAGACAGGAAATAGATATGTGGGACGGAAGAAGAAGTTTTTCCGAGCAATTTCTAGCTGGTTCAGAATAACTCTCTATCGGATGCCTGGGCTCGATTACACCCGGACGATCCTGGCAGTACATATTTCTCAGCCCCGCAGAAACTGGTTGTAAGACTCGATAATTTCCTAGTTTCAAATTCATTAGTTACCAGCTGCCAGATTGAGAAACTCCCCTGAATCATATCAGATCACAACCCTTTAGTCCTAACAGTGGTCACAGAAAGAGGGGGAAGACCAGAATATGCATGGACATTTGAGAGAGGGTTTTTGAAGGGTGCAGGTTTATTACAACATCTAAAGGCATGGATAGAGAGTTTCTGAGATATTAATAGAAGAAGCACTAGCCTGGGAGTATTGGGATGCATTTAAAGCAGGGATATATGGGGAGAAGCTGAGTTACAGTTTGCATAAGCAGAAGCAAGAGACGCTGCTGGAAAAAGGCTTTGTAAAGTAATTATGGGCAAAGAGGAGGAGCTGGGTGTGGCAATCGCTACTTGGGTAGCACTTGATGATATACTGGTTAGACTGGTCTTAGCTAAATCAGAAGCTCAAGATATTATAGCTTCTCTCATAAGAAGGGAGCAATGCCACGTGCTCAGTGAGCGGGTTGGGCTTACACTGGTGGTGCGCTTAAGACAAAAAATGCGGCTGGGGAGATTAAGGAAATGTTGGATGCTAATGGAAATATAGCTGATGATACAGCAGGGATCCGAGAGATTTTTAGGCAATTTTATGGTAGGCTATATAATGAAGACCGGGCAAGTGACCTTCCTGCAATACAGAGGTATCTCAGGGAATTGATGATACAACCTATCAATGATGAAGACAGGGATGCACTGGAAGCCCCACTGACAGCAGAATAAATATATGCGGCCATAAGCAGCTTTACCTCTGGCAAAGCAGCAGGGCCTAACCAGATACCCTTAGAATTCTATAAAATCTTCTTGTAAGTAATCGGACCTGATTTAGTGGACGTACTACTTCAAGCTTAAACAGGTAGCTCAGTTCCGGAGTCTTGGGCAGGGGCAAACATAGTAATCTTCTTGAAGAATGGGAAGCCTCCAAGAGAGCCGGGATCATATAGGCCGATAACCCTTATGAATTGTGACACCAAGATTTTTTCTAAAACTTTGGCGACCAGGCTGAATAAAATAATTGGTAAAATGGTCAACCCCACTCAGCATGGCTTTATCCCAGGGAGGGGAATAACGCAGCACGTCCACCGGGTTATAACCCTTCTTGATGCCGCTGAAGTTTCAGGGGATCCTATGGCAGTCATGTTAATGGATACAGAAAAAGTATTTGGCTGGGTCTCTTGGGACTATCTCTGGGCGGTAATGCAGCAGTATGGTATTGGGGCAGCTATGTTAGAGCAATCCAAGCTCTATATAAAGATCCAACTGCATGACTCAGAGTAAATGGGGGATATACAGCATCCTTAGCAATCAAGTGTGGTACACGACAAGTCTGTCAGTGTTCACCTCTCCTTTTTCCGCTGTACATTGACCCCTAATCCGAAGGCTGGAAGTAAACAGAGGTATTACACCTATGCGATATCATGGTTTAGAGTACCAACCCCTTGCATATGCAGACAATATCGCTCTAGTCACCCCCAATCCGGTTGAAGCCCTAGTTGCAATGGAGACAAAAGCTCAAACATTTGGCTCCATTTCAGGGTATGCTTTAAATAAATCTAAGACACAGATTATTAAGAATACGGCGGTTGTGTGTCATGACTCACGCGTGCTTGATTCAGCTGTCTACTTGGGGATAACTATATCAGCAGATCTGGGGAAGACCATAGAAAGAAACAATAAGCTAATACTTAGTAATGAAAAACAAATAGAGGAGTAACACCCATAGCCGAGCAGCGCAGGTAGACGTAGGTGACTGGCCGCCCGCCACGCCTGAAAACTAATACGTTGTACAGCATGATACACCTACCCCCTGCTCGTTGAAGCACTTTAGGAAAACACCTCAAGTTTTTATTGTTGCTCCACATTTTTGAGAGCACCTCACCTTTGGTATAATTTACCACTGGTCTATTAAGGATTTAGGACAGGGTGAGTCTTTTAGGGGGCTCAAACCTTCCATCTCCTTTTGGTCCTGATGAATACCGGGAATTTTCCCTGACGGTTGAAACATGTTGACCAACGCACTATGAACACATACTGAGATACGTAGGTCGTAACTCCCCTTCCAGTATCTCATTCTTTATTTTAATATTGTCCAGTTGCTTTTCATTAAAATTTACCCACAAAGCTAAACCAGGACAATTTTTAACACTATTTTTTTGCATTTACACCTCACAACCTGCTCCACTGCATTCCAGGTGTCGAAGCACACCCTGGTGACGCTAGGCCACCAGGGTGGACCCCGATGATGAAGCATGTCACCACTAGGTGGTGAGTGAGGGGTTTAATAAAAAGGAATATTTATTCCACTTTTGGAAAACCTTCAGTCTACTCATCGGGTGTTACTCCTCTATTTGTTTTTCAATATTGACCAGGGGAATAGGAGTATCCCTTGTCCATTTCATGTGGACACAATCCCTTACTCTCTCAATTGTTTTTTCGGCTAATACTTATTAAGCAAAAAAAGATTTTGATAGAACGCATAATTTACATCTGTCGCTAGTGGGGCGGTGCAACGTGGTGAATGGTCTTTTTCCCAAAAATGTTGCACCTCTTCAGGGCTATCCCGCAGATTAGCCCAGACCCATGTGATTCTGGGCAATAGCTTGCTTAATCTTCCCGATGGCGACTAGAGACCCTTGCGGGTGATTGTGTCCTTTACAAATGTGGATTATTATTATTATTATTAAAGGTCTTATAAGTACACTGAGAAATTGATGGCAAGTTCTGTATGTGTGATCTCTGTATAATGAGAAGTAGTAGAGAAAAGAGAGATGACCCTACTAGTTCCAGGGAACAGGGTACTCAAGACAATTTAAGCCTGAAGGGAAATCCCTGGAAACCAACTATGTCTATTTTCCATACGGGACTCCCCACATCCAATGGTTTAAACCACCGAAACGCGTCAATGCCGATGTTAAATAAAGAATCCAAAAAAAGCCTGGGAATCTTTAGATACATGGGAATCCCTGTACTGAGTGTCTCGCACAAAATATATAGGGCTATTGGATCAGATTAATGTCTAATAGGAGCATTAGAATTGCTTTGTGGGGGGGTAACTACAGTGGTCTAAGCTTGTGTTTTATACCTTTTTGTTGAATTGTTTATGTATTATTTTATGATGAAATGAAATGGAATGTATAAATCGTACTAACACTTTTTAATTCTTTTTTATGTGTATGTTTACAGAGTAGTTCCGTAATTTTAAGTTTTGAGACAAAATAAGATTCTATATTAATAAAAATACTGTAAGCGCTACATTTTAGTCTGAGAATATATTTTGGATAGAAGTTGGATTAATACGAGTCTCGTATGGAAGAATGAGAGGGTGATGTGAAAATAGACATAGTTGCTTTCCAGGGATTTCCCTTTAGGCTTAAATTGTAATGAGAAGTAGTGACAAACCAAATAGTCCTTACTTAATGTGTGAAAGACTATAGCTTTTTTGGGGTTAATTGTTATTACACCGTGCTAAAGCCTGAATGCAGGTGTTTTCTTACATGGACTCTTGCATTTTACCTTAGTAGGCAAAGGTTTTGGTGTTGATGACCCATCCGAACAAGCCATGGGGATAGATGATGTGCACTATGGTCATCCTTATTAGGCTCTGTTAATATGGCGTTCATACTGTTTTGACAACTGCATTGTGTACATATTTATTTTTATATTATGGTATACCTGATGGTAGCCTTGTGAGAAGGCCTCTTACCAAAATCGTAGGTCTGCTTTGGTTATAGTGATGAACCAATGATAACAGCTAGAGGGCTGATTGGTCCACTAGGAACAAATATTTTCAGTGTCATAAGTCTGACCTGTGTATTATAAAATATTATGATAAACGCAGTAGGCCTGACGTGTTGATTGCAAAAACCAGATGTTAAAGTAAATAGAAATTTAGGGACGGATTGTTATTTCTCTTTATTAAAGTCTACAATTAGTTTTTTTAATGAAATGGCACAGATTAGCTTTGCAGTGAAGGCTTTTGGTGTTGGTGACTGGCTCTGAAAAACTCTGGGTGGGGGAAGATTTGTACTGTAATAGTTCTTGCTAGATTCTCTTCTTAGGTGTCTGCCAGGATCTTGTAACAAAGTAAATGATTAAATAATACCTCCATCCATACGTATAAATTCATCTTCATATGCGTACATATCGGACCTTTGTTTCCGCTCTTTTCTGTCATTGGTTTACATTTTTGATCCTGTGCCTACACACTCAAAATGTGTGTGGTTCAGTATAATTTTTACCCTTCTTTAGTTCCCCTTTCACTTCTTTGTTTCTCCTCTTTTCTTGTGAATGCTTCCTAACAGCACAGTACAGCTCTCCAGGCACGAGTTTGCCTCTCATTTCATCTGCAGCATGCTGCATCCCACTAGGCCACTTCCTCGAAACTACAAGACCATTATGGAGTACTGTTATCTATAATGTATAAGGTTTTACTATTCCTAAACGTGGTGGCCATGCTGGAACTTTAAAATAAAAGACATTTTCAATACCTGTGGATTTTTAGTTTCATTATTGCAATCGTATGCCCGCGATGTTTAGACGACCGCATGTTTTCTTTTTTCTACTTGATTTTTTTAATTTATTGTGCATATGTTGATGAGTTTGTGTATGTTTTATTCCGATTGTTTCTGAAGGTGAATGCAGGAATGAGTCAGTAAAGCCATGAATGGATGCATGACTGTCAAGATAAGAGATGATGGCTTATAATTGCCTAAAAGCATCAGTGACCCAAAAGACACTTTCATGTATAAGTCAAACATATTGTCATTGTCAATGCTTGTTATGATTTGCACCTAGCTACCTCCTGTTTCCAACTGATGGCATTTTGCATATGAAAATGCTGAGTTTTAATTAATTTCCTATTTGTGAATGTTTTGTACATCAAAATAGCGATTCGCTATTTGATAATTGCTTTTAGCAATTCGGTATTTTCTACAGCAAAAATGAGGAATTGCTAAATATTTGTGCAGTGCCCTATTAAAGACATATGCCATTAGCTATTCATTGTAAAGCACACCCTACTTATCTGTCACTAAACAGTTTGTAACTGTTAGCAACTCTCTCTTTTTTTTCATAGCTCTGACTCCACATTTCTAACACCTCCGGGGCATATTATCAAGAACGGTGTTAAAATTATCGCTGCTCTAGCGGCAGGAAACTGCCCCTAGAGCAGCGATATTGGGCTTGATAATATGCCCTTGTGAATTCCCAAAGAAGCCCAAGTTCACACCAGAACCTGGGCTTCTATGGGAATTCACAAGGGCCGTTTTTCCCCTCACAGCTTCTCAGATCATTTGGCAGGATATTGACTTCTGGACCCTCACGCACTGAAGCAGCCATTGTGACGCACAGTTGCTGTCCATTCAAGCCAAACATGCAACGTCATGTTAATTCCCATCAAAACAGGCTCCTGCACCACACCAACACAGAATGCCTCCCCCCCCCGTGGTCTAACCCAAAATAAAGCACCCCCCCCTTTGCAGAATGTGCTGAGGGGCCCCTGAGTCTCCAATAACTCACAAATTTGCATGGACCTTAGGCTGATTAGCGACCCTTTGAAGGGTTGAGTGCCTCCCCTCCGCCGCTGGGACTGCAGGGCCCTGCTACATCCATGGTCCTAACTCCCACACCAAGTTACACCTAGACTCCGGCATATTACCTAAGTAGAACTCCGATTCTGCCTTTTTGATGAGTACAGGTGATAAAGAGCTCACCACATGTGTCTCTATTCATTAATTAGCTGGAATGAAACATTCATTTGATGGCAGAGTAATGTAAGAGGACACAAAGCTAAAAGCAGTCAATTTAAAGCCAAAAATGCAGGAGAACACACTGTTGTAACCAGTTTATTTTCCCTCATAATACTCTAAGTATATTGTAACAGAACGCTTTAGAGATGTATTTGCACGTTTAAAGTGTATGCAGTAAGCGGCTTTGCAAACATATATGTGCATTCAAATAAGGAATTACAGAGAAATATAACTGCAAACTTTTTTTTATAAAACACATACTTGCTGATGTACAGTAGAACAGAAAATCAAAACTATACATTCTAGTTACGCGGGAAAAATAAACGTTTACTTATTTTCCAGGAAGTTAGGTTATAGACATTTATATTCACTTCCAATCACAGATTAACTGTTTTTTTCTTAGATAGATTCAGAAAATAGTGGGGATATTTTTGGGAAACTGACGCCAATGTCTAACTAACACCTAGTCTACTGGACATAGTATATTTACACTCGCTAGCTTAATCGGGCTACCCTCTACCTTGCAGGGACAATTCCACAGTACAACTCTACCTGAAATATTTGTGTTCTGTTTCCCACAGACATTGTTTCTTAACCCAATCAAAATTCTATCTCCAGCATGGCTTCTCAACTTCCAGAAGGCCATAAAGGAGGAAATGAGATAATGATCTTTTAGTTTTTTTTGTTCTGTAATTACATGAATGCTACCTTTGCAGCCACCCAAGAGGATGTTATGCTTCCTTTATTATTTTACTGTGTTTAATTGTATTACGTTTTTTTCCATGTATTAAAATACGGTCTTCCCGTTGTGCTGGGTAATCAGGACAGTTTTGCTTGCTTATACTAAACTCTTGTGGTGGTTGAAGCAGGCGATCTGCCACCATTTTCCATATCTTTGAATTGCACTCTATTAGTCAAAATGTAGATCCCTGAAGTGGCATGACTATTCTATTGGAGCTTTCTTGCTCTTTGACTTGCAAGCTGCCTTTCTTAATTCAATATTAATTGGATGGCAACAGGCTATACCAGGATATTCAAGGCGTTTTTCTTGGACAAATAGAATTGCTTGTCATTTTCAGCTGGGAAGTGGTTAAAAACGGAAGAGGAAGCAAGTCCTTTTAATCGTATTTCGACCAAAGAGATGATGCAGCAGATGACTAAATGCACTGTGGAGGCTCTCCCCTATAATCCCAAGACTACAGGGTACTGATGACACTGTTTTACCTGCTTCTGACACTGGAGAATGAGGACAGAGGCAGATCTATCCAGGGGTATGATCATACACAAGTCCTTCAACACCGGCAGGAAAAGCCTGGGTTTTCTCCTCCCGCTTCCACGTCCAGGAATTATGATTTTTTTGGGGCAGTACCAACGTCTAGATCCAGAACTCTTCCACTTCATTGAGTGGTATGCAGGGTACTTTCCCATGACTGGAAGGATGAAGAGAAACAATCTTTACCTTGTGTTCTGGCAAACAGTGTCTCCTGGCAAACGTTTCTAGAATTAGTTTGGGAAGAATTTTCTGCAAATGTAAAGGTTCATAAACTGATGGCCAGCTTACCATCTCTGGAAATGATTACCCCTGAGCATGCCCTCTCGGCTGATTCAATTGATAAGATAGCCGGTGCAGTGAAAAGATCATGTGCCAATTTCACTGTATGTGCACACGCTTACATTACATATATAGTCCCGTCGCTGCTAAGGGACTTTGAAATTTTGGCAGATCAGATGAATGAAGAAAATTACTGCTCTGCAAGTCTCTTGATGATGGAGCAACAGATCGTTTTTATTTAACATTTTATTTGATAATTTATGCTGATCTATCGCATCATCAGGAATTTCTATAGCAGCATGATGGCACTTATGGATACGCTCCTTGAAAACAGTGGCTTCTCAGAAATGTGATCTAAAGAGATTTCCTTTTCATGGGAATAAACATATTGGTCAACAATTAGGAGAATTAGTCAAGTAGTCCACTGAAAATAAAACATTGATGACTTCAGTCCATCCTATCCGCAGCGGTCAAGATATTGGTTATCTACAATCTTTGGATCCACTCCCCTCAGGAGGCAAGCCCTTGTGTGGCAGGGGTTATGGCACGGGGGGCAAATGACTACAAATTCTGGTACCAGCCATCTTCAACATCCTCAGCACCACCCCCTGCTCCTCCAAATGCATACCTTTGCTGTTCTCCTCTGGTGGAAGGCAGGCTGCTTCCCTTAAGGAATACTTGGCATTCCACAATATCAGATCATTGGGCTTTTGAAATAGTGCCAACCAGATATCTGATTCATTTCCTCTGATTCAATCAGTATGGCGAAAAACATCACTAAAAATAATTCAACTCCTTTTGAAAAAAGTTGCAGTTATTCCAGTACCTCAACAGGAAAGGCACCAGGGTTACCACTGTATCCTATTCCTTGTCCAGAAGTCTTCCGCTGAGTTCTAGGTGGTACTTGGCCTCGAGAGAGTAATTTTATTAATCACTTAGTAATTTTCATATTGCTAGATTAATTAGAATCTTTTCAATATACATTATTAGGCATAGACAAACAATTAATGAAAGGATAAAAGCCTCTTTGAGCTGTTGAATACAGGGAGTGGTGAACCAGTCCAAGGGAAAAGTGCTAATGTGTTGATGTGACAGAAATTTCTCAATCTCATGCATCCATTTACACAAATAAACAATTATAAATGCCTCATTGAGGCATTAAATGCTAGAAATACTTTTTTTGAATAATTTACTCCAGGGATAAAGTGCCTGAAGAGTTGATGTAACCGCAGCATCTCAAGGTCAGAGAGAAACTGGGCTGGGCTTCTGCAAATACAATGTTAAATTGTTAATAAAAGGAATCTCTCTGATTACAGGTCCATCTTGAGAACCCCCTGCAGTGCAGAGAAAATACTCTTCCAGCATCAAGCGAGATAACATCTACATCCCTCATCAGACTTTCAAGATGTTTTCTCTCCAGGCCATTCTTTAATAAGAAAAGGGGACTTCCTTTGTTCAATTGCAAATCTCACGGATGCTTATCTTCATGTTCCCATCCATTCAGGTTCCCAAGTGCTCCTCCTGTTTGCAGTGGACGTTCTCCACTACCAGTTCCAGGTGCTGCCTTTTGACCTGGCATCGGCTCCAAGAGAGTTTACAAAATTTCTGGCACCCTTGGATGACATTCTGCCTTCTTTGGCAATTTGGGTATACCCATACATGGATGACAGGATAATTGCAGGCTTCTCTTTTCCAAAGGCAGAACAAGATGGTCAACAAGCCTCAGCACCCTAGCTTCAAGGTGCAGTGTTTCAAATGGACATGGATCAAGTATTTCCAATTCAGGAGAGAAAAAACAAGCTCTTTTAAATCTATCATTACTCCTACAGCAGAAACACACACCTTCAAGGTTGTGGCTAAGAAGCCTGGGGAAGATGGCCTCTACCCTCTCCATTCTGCCTCAGAGCCCTCTCCACTGGTACCCTCTAATCCGTCACCTCCTCTCGCTCTGGGATCCTTCCTCTGGGAATTGCAAACTCTCCATCTCAGTGACAGACCAGGTTTGAGTGGACCTGTGGTGATGGCTAACCCAATGGAACCTGGCAAGGGCTTTTTGTCTTGAGCCTCACCCATGGTGTTTATGTCCACAGATGCAAGCAAGCTGGGTTTGGGAGCTGTGCTGGGGACACACAAGGCCTAGGAAAGATGGTCCAGAGAGGATGTTTGACTATCTTCCAATTGCAAGGAATTAGCAGCAATTAAGAAACCTCTTTGTCATTCCTTACCCCTTATTCAGAAACAGCCTGATTGCATCCAAACCAACAATCTGGTAGTGAGGCGATATGGGAATCATCAAGAGGTGATGGATCACCTGGCCCTGGATTTCAATTTCTCAGGAGACAGGCTTATTGGCAGAGGATCATCTCTTTTCGCCCAGAGCAGTGTAATTTCAGCTTGGTAATTTCAAGTTCATTACATCGTTTCCTCCTTTATGTCCTTTTGGCAGTTGAGAAGCTATTTTGGAGGTGGAATTTTGGTTGGGCTAGTTAACCATGCCTGTTAGAAACAGAACACAATTTTATAGAGTGAGGACTGTGACGAGGAAGACCAGGATTCCCAGTAATGAAGAAGATCATTACTCACCTCTCACATGCTTCATTCTTGCCACACCCCTTTCCCTTAGCTCATCTCTTGAATAGAGAGGGGCTACAAAGGAGACTTCCACCTTCAACAACTCACATATTATTTCCTAGTACTAAAATATCAGAGGCTGACGTTCTTCATAAATACTGCATTGAGAAAGTTGGAAATTAAATAAATGATAAAGGTTACCAATAAGTGATCCAAGCATTACTTCCTCCTTCGTTGAAGGCAGACCTTTGCAACAATTGTTACATGTGACCCATCAGACCACATTTAGTGCATGCCATTTTGCCAGCAGTAAGCCCCTGTACATGTGCTGTTTACAAAACTGACAAAGGCCGCTTTGATGGGACATATGTAACTGTGATAAAATCCAAGACCAATTTTTCCTTTGACAGTTCAAGGAGGGAGACCGATAAAAAGGGTCTGATGCTTCTTGTTAGCATGGTAAAGATTGTTCAGCCCTTGCTCAAAAAGAGGACACATAGCAGGAGAAGGAGGAATTTGATGTTGGTGAATGGAAAAAAGAACAGTGGATAAAGATCACACTATTTCGAATTCCTATTGAACAGTGGAATCTATCTATACTGTGGTCTGGATATCGAATAAAAAATTGGAAATACCAAATTGCTCTGAGTCCCAGCTTCCTCCAGCTCAGACAAACAAGATTTCACAACTATGGTACGTTTCCACAGTCGCCCAGAGGAACACCATATGGTCCTAATGGAGCACTCCAAAATTGTTTTAGACACTGCAGCATCAAGACAGACACTTCTATAAATGCATTTTCTCGAATTCTAAAACATTGAGCATGATCCTCTTCTGGTGAGCCAAAGCAAGTCACGACAAACAGCTGTGGGTCCTCACTCTAAGAACAAATGCCAGGCACCCTCGTCCTTAGGACAAATGACTGTATGGATAAAGCCCTTCAGCCACTCCTTACATCAAGCAGTCACTGTCACCAATTGGTTAAGACAGGTGATGAAGTTGTCTCAAACAAGACCCAAGTTCAAATCAAATCAAAAATAACTTTATTCGGTTTTTCAAAAGAAAACCATAAAAGTTCATAGAAATACATTTTTATACATTGGTTCAATTTAAAAAGACTGTTTAAAATCGTATATTTAAAATACAGTTTATAAATTCATAAAAAAGATAAACTCTTACTGCCATTCCTTATGGTCTCTTCATTCATTTGATTATCAGAGATTAGACCTATGGCGTATGCAAAATTTCAGGAAACACACAATTGCTTTTGCTATCAATTCATTTTCCAGATATTGTAGCGCCAGGTAAGCTGGGCGACATTGGCGAAGGCCCCAATATTTAAGTATGGGCATTAGCCATTGTCTGCGGGGTGCCTCAAAGAATTTACAAAATAAGACTGTGTGTATCGTTGACTGCTGTGATTGGGAGTCACAAGGGCACAACAACAGTTTTGATGACCAATCATTCTGTGTGGGAAAACAGACCATTAAGTGGAACATGTTGAACCTGAAACGTGTCAGAAGTAGTTTTTCAAATTGGGTCATATTGTACATCAAATAAGGTTCAACGGATGATACTGTTTGCACTAATAGACTTTGTTGTACAGAGGGTTTATGGATTTCTTTTAGCAGACGTGTTTGATGGAGATGTGATAGACATGCTTTCCTCAGTTCTAGTTTGGAAATACTGTTTAGAGATGATGGATCTGTGAAATAGTGACTGTATCCCATGTCTTTTAAAAAGGCTTTTACGTAGGCTGTCCATTTCATCCGCCCATAGTGCTCAAGCGTCTGTATGTCTTGGATAATGAGTCTGGTTAGATGGCATTGTTCAGTGACCCAAATTCTGCGCCAGAGCATTATAGGTTGAGTTCTTATAATATCCTCTAGATGGTCTATGTCCAGCTCTTCGTGACAGGCGTATGTAGAAGAATTTTTCGGTAGCCCCAATAGGGATCTTAAGAAGGCGTTTTCTATTTTTTGTAAGTCAGTCACATTTGCGTAGCCCCATATCCCTGCCCCATAGATAGCGGTACTGACACATTTTGCCTTGTAGATTTTTAACGTTTCTAGAGGTGGCTTATGACCCAATTTTTGAACAAATGATCTCAAGGCCGTTGTTGTTTTTAAAAATTATAGTTTCCTAGCAGAAATTGCCGCTTTCCACTTAAATTTGTCGTCAATGACGATTCCCAGGTATTGGTAGGTGGATGTTCTCTCCAGGGCTTCTCCTTTCACAAATAGTCTTTTAGGTTTCATATTTTTCCTCCCCGCATGCATAGTAAAAGTTTTCTTGACATTTAAAAACAAGTTCAGATTTAACATAAATTCACAGTATCTATCCAGCTCTCGCTGCAGTTCCACTGATGTTCTAGCCAAAATAACCGCGTCGTCGGCATATAGCAAAGCGGGTATATGCCGACGACCGACCGAGGGGAGGTCTCTACTTCCCTCAAGCATTGCTGTCTCGAGGCCATTTGTGTAAAGGGTGAATAGAAAGGGGGCCAGTACACATCCCTGTCTGACCCCCTTTTCCACACCGAAGCTGTCTGTCAGTTGGCCCTTTGTCCCGAATCGCACTCTGCCTGTTGTTCCGGTATAGAGTTCTCGTAGAAAGTCTACAATAGGGGGATCTACTCCCATTTTCAGCAGGATCATCCACAGCCTTGAGTGTATAACACAATCGAAGGCTGCGGATAGGTCCACATACACCATGTGAAAGACACTCCCCTTAGGCTCTAAATACTTTCCTGCCAGTAGGGTCAGGTTTAACGCTTGATCCACAGTGCCTAGACCCTCGCGGAAACCGTATTGTATATCTGATATAGCATTGTTAGTAACAGCCCACTCCTGGAGTCTCTCGAGAATGATCCGACCAGCGACCTTCCCGAGAGACTCCAGGAGAGAGATAGGCCTATAGCAAGTTGGTGAGTTTCGGTCTCCCTTTTTAAAGATCGGGACGAGTACAGAGGTCTTCCATGATTTTATCAGGCCTTCTTCTAGTGATGCGTTTAATACATTTGTCAGGAGCGGGGACCAGAGTTCTTCCTCGTATTTATAAATATCAACGGGAACCCCGTCAGGCCCCGGGGCCTTGCCTAATTTTGTGGATCTTAATGCTTTCTGTACCTCGTCATGCGTAAACTGCAGGTTTAATGGATAGATAACTTGATTCAGCAAGTCCATTGTTTCCGTATTATATGATTCACCTAAACCAAAAACGTTTGAGTAATGATTTACCCATTCAGTGTTGGTGATTGCGACGTCGATAGAGGGTATATCTTCCTTGCCTGTGAGGTATGGTGATCTTACTATTTTCCAGAACTCAACGCTATCTTTGAGTTCTGTGCTTTTTTTTAGACGCTCCCATAGCTCGGTTTTTATCTCTTGTTTTCTGTTTTTAATAGCTAAGGCATATTCTCTCCTTAGAGCGGTAATTTCCACCCTGTCTCTATGCTTCCTACCCAATGCTTTTTTTAGCTTTATGTGTGCTTTAGTACAAGCTGAATTAAACCAGCCTTTCTTTTCGCAGTTAATCTGTTTACAAGATCTAGTTAATGCCTTTTTTATCTTTTCTGTAATGGTGTTGAAACTAGCTATTATCTTGGAACTTTCTGTCTCATAGTCTAGACAAAGTGATATCTCATTTTTACATGCTGTAACTACTCCTGAGGTGATCGCTTTTTTATCAACGTTTCCCCATTTTAGGGTGTAGCCGTTAAGAGACCCCATCTCTATGTTTTGTTGATGCAGTAGAGAAAATGTATCAAAATCTTTTTGTTTTTTTTGTTCTCTTAAAATGATTGCAATCGGGAAGTGGTCGCTTAGAGGGTTTTTGACTACTTCAAACGATTCTATAGTCGGACCTTTATGTGCTGAGATCATAACGTAGTCTATCAGACTCGTCAGTCCTCTGCCATTAAAGGTTGGTGTAAAAGGTTCTTGGGAAGTTTTTAGTTCGTTTGCAAAGCCCAGTTCTAGTTCAGTTACAGCCTCGTTCATTTTTTCGCCTTCATGTGAGTGAGTAAAGTGAGTGATCATATTACCATCATCTTCCTCTATCCCACATTTATCTGTGTTGTTATTCTCACATAAGTGGATATTAAAGTCACCACCCCAGAGTATGGCGCATGTTTTATTAATGAATTTCTCTTTTAAGTCTTGTAAAGTAAGAGAAATCTCTTGAAGAAGATTAGTTAGATCGTCTGGTTTTTTGTTATTATAGAAGTTTACAATAATGTATAACGTCTGTTTAGTTGTCTTTAGAATAACTATTTGATAATTTTCATGTAGTTTAACGGGAACTATCTCTTCATGGTGTAAAGTATTGGCTATGTAGATAGTTAAACCGCCACTGTTTCTTCCAGATGAAGATTTGTTTGCGGGAGAAAGGAAAGTCTTGTATCCCATTATATGTAGTGGGTCAATAGCCCAAGTTTCCTGAAGACAGATGATACTGCTCGCAGTCACTTGGTTTAAAAAGTTAGGGTTTGTTATTTTAGCCAGCAAACCTGCTATGTTCCAGAAGGTTATATGTATTAAGGAAGTATTTTTGTTATTGCTGAGAGAAGTGATCTTAATTATTGAATTTCCTTGAAGTTGAGGACTGATTTTTGTTTGTACTAAGTTAGTTTCATCATTTGGTCCTACTTGATTTTGAATAGTTAGGGTATTCTCTGCTATTGAGTTATGAATGTCTATTCCCTGAGTATTAAGGGCGCTATCTGATATCTGGCCTTCTGGGTTTAATGTATAGTTCTCTAGTCCTACAAGATAGGTATTTTCTTGTCAATCGTTGAAGTCAAGAGTGGAAAGTGCAGCAAACCTGTTTTGTGTTGGAATACTATAAAGATTGCCAGGTGCGGCGGCAACTTGTTGCCAAAGAGGGTCCCTATACTTTTTGTTTGGCATTGTAGACAGATAAGGGTGAGATATGAAATGAGAATGGACCTGCGGTTGATGTCTTTGCATATGGATGTTTGGGTATGTAAATTTGGGATACTGCTGTAAAAAGGGGGAATTGTTTGCAAACGTTGGATGGTGATCTAAGAAAGGGGTGGCTACATTAGATTCCATTGTTGGTACATCAGTGATCAGATGCCTATAGAAGTACCCCAGCGGGAGTAAGGTAATGTTAAATTCCCAGACGGAGGGTGGAGGGGCTCTAGCCAGAGTTTTCTCGGCCCATTGTGGATTTTTGAAGCTTATGGATACACAATCACCTTCGAATTTTTTCTTTAAAGGACCTATCCATCCTACTCTCTGTACATTGTTTATTTCTCCTGTGCATTCTATCGGATAGTTACAGTTTGCTATCAACCAATGCAAGATCTTATTTTTCAAAGATGAGTAAGTTTCCTCTTGATCATGCCTAAGCCTAGGCACGTTAACCAGAATCAATACATAAGCACCACATTCGGGAGGAAGATTAATTCTTGAAGGGATCTGCCTTGAATTATATGGTGGGTCATGTGTTAGCCGGGGTTTTTGAGAGTTTGTGGTAGTAGAGGTTGAATGGTTGTGTCTCTTTTTTTGTTCCTGAGATGATGTTGTCATCTTTCCTGGAGTAATGGTTACCGCCTGAGTGCTAGTGGTTGCACTTAGGGTTGGGCCATTTCCTGTGGTAGGGTTGTTCGTAGTCTTATCTTTGCTTGCTAAAGTAAGTGAATTTGATTGTGGTTTTGTTGTTCTAGTTACAGATGATGTAACTTTTTCTGTCTGTTTTGTAGTGGTGGTTTTACTGATATTTGGTTTTCCTGCTGTATTAGTAGGTACAATATCTCTAGTGAGAGTCTTTTTGTTAACAACGATGAGTTCCTCAAGTTTCTTTTCAATTCGAGTCAATCTAGATTCGATTGGTGAGATGAAGATCGCCAGGAGATTGCCGACACTTTCTATTAGTTGGTCATCTTTTATTTGTTTTACTGATGCATCAAGGTTATTTATATACTCCTGGACCTTTTCCTGCATGGCTTCAGTTGAAGGGTCGGGTTGTTTTGTTGTTACACTAGCTGTGGGGTGCTTGATTGTAGTTTTTCTAGATGGAACTTTAGATTTTTTACGTAATTTTGCAGCAGGAGGGATACTTATGGTTGGTTGTTGAGTCTGTTTACGAATAGCGCCCTCTTCAGTGGGTCTTAATAATATAGGGCTATTCGCTTCTGTGTTTTCCGGAGTAAGATTTATGTTTAGATCTGGTGTCTTTTCAAGATCATTACTCGTGTCAGAATCACAGTCAATCAGTGGGTCTGTGGCCGATAAATTAATTTCATTAGGAATGGTATGAATATCAGGCCGTATTTCTTGCAAGCAGCCTAGTTGTTGTTCGTGTTGTTTAACAGGAGTTTTTGCCAACAAAATTTCGCCCAGGGAGGAACGTTTAGTTGTTAATAGTTCATATGAGGCCCCACGCTTGGCAGCTTCTAAGTCTTGTGAGACTCTTCTTTCGAGGAGAGAGATGCTTAAGTCAATAGCGTCATGAGTTCTCCTAATGAAATTGTCAATGGGGCCAATGATGGTTGTACTGTTTGCTGCAGCAGTTTTGCTTCTACTTCCCCTGGTAGACATTACGGTGTAATTGTAGCCGGGGTGCGATGGCAAGCACTGATTGGAGAAATCAGAGGTCTCTTGGTAAATGTAATGCGGCGGAGCTCTATGTCGTGAAAGATGTTTAAACTTTATATACTAAGTAGCAGGGGATATTTTCAGACACATACAGGTGATAATAAAAGTTTACCTGAAGTGACATTTGGCAAAGATGTTAAGGGGGTGTACCCAACCCGACCTCTTCGTCCTCGGAGGGCCTCAGAGGGCCCGCCCTTTGCCCGGGCTTCGCCCGGCGTCCCACTCGCGTCCCGCGAGATGGGGGTGATGTTTGATTTATGCGCCTCCTGGCGCCGAAATGTCGCGGTATGTCCCGCTAAGCCTGCTGGGTGTTGTGGTCCTGTGCCTGAGCCACGCCCACACTCCACTCGTCAGCCGGACTCCCGAGATGGCAGAAGGGGTCCCACGGCGGGAGGCGGGCGGGCTGGGTCTGAGGCGATATCCCAAGCGATGTCCCAGGGCAAATCTGGCAGCGCCTGTACAGCGGTAAGAGTCTTTTAGTTTTAGGAAGGTTTCACCCCCTCGACCGGGGTGATGCTTGATTTATGCGCCTCCTGGCGCCGAAATGTCGCGGTATGTCCCGCTAAGCCTGCTGGGTGTTGTGGTCCTGTGCCTGAGCCACGCCCACACTCCACTCGTCAGCCGGACTCCCGAGATGGCAGAAGGGGTCCCACGGCGGGAGGCGGGCGGGCTGGGTCTGAGGCGATATCCCAAGCGATGTCCCAGGGCAAATCTGGCAGCGCCTGTACAGCGGTAAGAGTCTTTTAGTTTTAGGAAGGTTTCACCCCCTCGACCGGGGTGATGCTTGATTTATGCGCCTCCTGGCGCCGAAATGTCGCGGTATGTCCCGCTAAGCCTGCTGGGTGTTGTGGTCCTGTGCCTGAGCCACGCCCACACTCCACTCGTCAGCCGGACTCCCGAGATGGCAGAAGGGGTCCCACGGCGGGAGGCGGGCGGGCTGGGTCTGAGGCGATATCCCAAGCGATGTCCCAGGGCAAATCTGGCAGCGCCTGTACAGCGGTAAGAGTCTTTTAGTTTTAGGAAGGTTTCAGGAAGACCCAAGTTGTAGAACACAGCCTCTAGGAATGTAGCTTCTGTCATTCTGACAACAGTAAGGGACTACAACCTCCTGGCTCAATTACTGGTTGGGTTGCACAGAAACGTGGGACGTCAGAGGAACTTTCCTAAATTCAGGAACAAGTCTTGCATCTGTATTTATGACCCTTCTATCAGAACCCTTCAAAATGATAAGGAAAAATGAGCCAAGGGCCCAGAAAGAGATTTCATTCAGCAGCAACCCAAAGATGCAGGAAAGATGTACAATGAGTAATCAAATAATCCTATGAGGTCTGAAGTTTGCACTCATCATAGGTTTTCCTTTGGAGCAATCTCAATTCTCTACAAGATATTGACCAACTGGGACACCGGGATAATTTCGGCCATGGAGCTAAAAGACATTGACAATGCATCACTGTTAACAGTCAGATAGGCCTCATTCTATGCAGCATCACCCCCAGACCACAAGTCTGTATCAATGGAGGATAGCTTTTCCATAAAATGCATAAACATACCATGAAGATATAAGAGCTTGGCCCTGCCACTGACCCTGTGTTCCCCTGCCTACAGGTGGAAGAAGACAGTGACTGCTCAAGTTATAATAGACGAAAGAACCCATAGCAGAGTTAAAAAATTGCAGGGCATGAATCAGAGAACAAACAGTATAGCCCTGTAGCCCAGAAGAAGCGAACACTGGCAGGACAGGAGCAGACAAACCAGAGAACTCGATATCAATACAGAAAACCTAATGCTACTGTGGCCTAGGAAATGAGATACTAACTTGTAGTAAGCTAAGAATTACAGTTCGATGGTTCCTCTACACCCACCACCATCTCTTGTCTGCAAACTGATTCCATCCATTTAGACCAAATCACCAATGCCTTAATTCTAAAAGGGACATTAGGCGACTTGGATTCCAACCTGTTCCAGTCACCAGTCAAGAGGCAAAAGGAACCCTTGCTAAGTATGAGAGAATTTGAGGAGTACTTCTGACGATGAAAGTCAGTATGGTATATGCAACTGAATCATTTGTGAATTACCAAGCCCTATGGGCATAAGAAATGGAAGAACTTGTGAAAGGAGGGGATTGTGATGAAACAAGCAGATTCCCATACAATGAAATGTCTGGAAAATACGGGTCTGGGTTTCCTTGGGCACAACATGGTTAGGCACCATAAGACAGTATTTTACAACATCTATCTTGGTGTGTCCTAGCTTACTCCTCTGATGAATTGATGTGTAGCAATAATGTGCCAGCCAGAGGCGCATTAATGTTAGCTATTTTAGGAATGACCAACATGGTCATTGCAGTAATGGGGATTTTGCTGGACTTTAGTTAGCCACTATGTTATTGTTATTTAGGCTGCTAATACCTCTCTGATATTACTCTGTCCACCATGACTGAGTTGGAGACACACAGCCCCTTCTGGAGCAGACTATCTGCTTGAGACCTTCCTAACTCAGATCATCCCATCCAAACCTGCATCATCCACTGAAATACAGTTTCCAATAGGTGGTTATATAAAAATGTTGGTCGTAAGGATCAGAAGGGAGGAATCTAAGGAATACTCCATTCCCTTTCTCTTAAACTGTGAGTGGAATTCACCACATAAGGATGGGGGAGGTATTACCCTGACACAATCCAGTCGCCAGTCTTTACTGGCGCTGAGGCTGTCAGTGAATATCACAGTAGACAGACACCTGGCCTGCATGTATTTGCGCCTGGAGGAGAAGACAGGTGCCTCCGAGTTGCATATTAAAAGGTTAGGTGATCTACCTGAGGCTTAAAAGACACATTAGCTTATATGACTTGTACGACCTCAGGGGGGCACTGTGTCCTCCACTGCATATGTAGAGATAGGACAACACAGCATTTCAGATCTTTATACAGATGGAGAGACTGAAGACTCTTGACAAACCTTCCTCGCCCAGAGACTGACAAGACAGCTTATGCAGTGTCTTGGATTATTCCTTCAATTGCAACTTGACCTAACTCCCAACTTGACATGTCTTCACCTGGGTGACAGGGAAAGTGGCAGTCTGATGATTGTCTCATTAAATTGCTTTTCTTCCCAGCTCAAATGAAAGTGTGCTGAAATGCAAATCACAACAGGAGCAGCCAGTAGTACAAACATATGCACAAAATTCCAAGACTACTTTGCTGGTCTCCTGCTGTCCGGTCGATCAGTGTTGACAGCACACTTGGGCCTTTTTCTGATCTTGTGGCAGTCCATCTGCATGGTGTGCTTTGGGAATCTTCTGGAGCTATAATGTGGAGGGGTTACGAGCCTTTCCACATTATAGCTTCATGTTCTTGTCAATATCAGCTCCGTCTTCTTTGGTTCTTGGCTTTGCCATTGCAGTGTCAGTTGCATCAGGGGCGGCTCTAGGCTCATGGCAGCCCTGGGCAGGGAGCATAGGTAGGGGGCCCCGGAAGAGGAGGTCCGGGCGGGGCGGTGCACAGAGGCCAGTGAAGGTGGGGGGAGGGGGTCAGTGTGTTTGGAAGTGGAACAGAGCCTTAGGCCACCAAATTCCTGCCAGGGCCCGCCACGCAAATATGTATCCACCCTCAGAGGATTATTATATTAAGGATATATATTGGTGTGGTGGCCCCTGGGGTTTGGTGGCCCTGTGCAGGTGCACAGCTTGCACATGACTAAGGCCGCCCCTGGTTGCAATCCTCCAACTAGTCTCCTCCTTCTTGATGCCAAGGCAACGGCACTGTGAAGTTCTTTGGGGCTGGATTGGCAGACGTTACGTATGTGATCTTTTTCAACATACACAGTCATTTACTCATAGAGAAAATCTGAACCACCACCCACGCCCACCAGTTGCCCAGGTAATTTCTCATTTGCCCTGCTCAATATGTACCTGACCAGCACAATAAAAAAGACCAAGGTGGTCCCTGTACTCCATTTCTGGTCCATTTAGAAGACACAGAACCATCCATAGTCACATGTAAACAAACAGAAAGCAGGATGTTTTTGAGGTAGGGCTTCCACTACGGCCCCTCGATGGGAGCTTCATTTGGAAATGGCACATGCAGTGCCTGTCTCGTGAGGCAGTGCCCGTGTCAGAGTAAAGATTGGGACAAGGAAGTAGGTGAGTGGGAAATGAGCGAAGTATTGCTGTTTAGGAACAGATGCTCTTCTTTCTAGAATGTTAAAGGCCCAAACAAATACATTGGGAGGGACTCTTCTTGTAGTTTATGATGTTATAAGCAGACAACTGCAATAGTGACTTTAAATTATTGGGTGGTGGAAGAGCTACACTACAATCTGTTATAAAAAAATATAAGTGGCAATGCATCTTCCAGAGAAGAACTACTAAACGATCAATAAAAATGGCCCTCCCGGTAGACCCACAGAATAACCTTTTGTTTTGAATCAGCGTTTGGGAATTGGGACTGGTGCTTCACAACAAATTGTTTGGATCAGGGAAATATAGGGGAACTAATCTGCTCTAAAAATCATCTGTGTGTAATGCTTCTGCTCTTGTGTTACTACTGATTAACTCTGTTCTTGTTTACCCGCTCCTGGCTTCTACACAAATACTTTAAACACAATCGGAATTTTCAGTGTTTAATATAAGTAATATCCATCCTTAAACTTGCTTCTTTAGCAAGTTTGTTCTGGTTTGTCCTAAATTTGATGATAGCATATATAACTGACGTTTCTAATAATTATTTTCAAACGACTGAATATTTTTGTAACGAAGATAGAAGTTTTAAATAGCTCTCTGTGATTAGTAAATATTATATTTGTAGTAAGTATCCCTTTTCCTGTGTTGAACTGCTGCTTTACAGTATTCAATTATACACTAGTCACTTATTTTCAGCAAGTTTTGCAGTCTGATAAATTAAGTTAAGTTCATAGACCCATGTCTCATAGCGATAAGACATCCTTATCTGTGCTACATTTGACCGTTTGATTTCATTTCCTGCTGGTCCGTCCTCCAAATAATTATCTCCCAAAAAATGTGCTTTTTCCTGAAAAAAAGATATGAAAAACATAAGTAAGTGAACCATTTAATTACAGCAAAGTATATATTTTTAAATTAAAGTATTACCTCCCCAGGTAACTATTTCTGTACCATCAAAACAATCCCTTATTCTACAGATTATTTTTCTGCCACCGCATATTTGTCGAAATTCAGAGGAAGTAACTGAAGTGCACATATCACTCCATCGTTTGCCTCCTTTTCTTTGCTATCTACAGTTCCTTTCATCTCAACAACTATACAGTATCCTTGTAACTGTGGACTACCTTATAGACTTTTGCTCTAATGTATGTAGCTGCGAAGCTTATAAAGTCAAATGCACTTAAATATTATAAAAACTTTGACAGCTTCTTGATGTAAAAAGATCGAAGTGTATATAAAACAGAAGGGGCTCTTCAGCAGCTCTTTATGCCAGTGGGAACATTTTCTCGCTGACTGAGGAGCAATGAGTGTAATGCCTCTGCTCATCGGTCCTCCCATATCACGAATCTGCACCTCAATGTAGATATTTCTCAGCCACACAATGTTCTGCCTCTTTTAGGCGGGACAAACTCTGTCTATGTAACAAAACAGGTGAGGGTGCTTGCGGGCGTGAACATTTTGCTGGGTGAAGATGAGTGAAAGTAGACAACTTTACTCTGCTTTTCTGGTGCAACGTTTCAGAAATTCCCAACGCCGCTAGGTGGTTTTACATTTGCATGGGGCCAATCACGATGGCGGGTGGACAAAGTCCGCCCACCACCGCAGCTGCAAAAGAGAACACCCGCCATAGGTGGGGCGGTCCCGCTATACGAATTAGGATGCATCCACCACACTGGCTCAATGTAAAAATACATGTTGTGCATTTGAATGTACAACGTGACAGGCACCGAGTCTGCTACCTTGTACATGCAAATGCAGGGGGGTACCATAGGTACCCCCCATGTGTAGCACCCCCCCCCCCACCCAGGGGACCGCAACGGGCCCCCTAAGGCATTTTCCGCCTGTCTTTTTGCGGCAGGATCTCCTCCGAAAAAGACAGGCATTATAATGGCCACGGTGGTGCCTGCACGGCACCGCTGCCATTGCCCCATTGTACTGTGTCCCGCAAGGTGGGCGAAAAAGGACCGCCTTGCGGGACCATGGCGGAGGGTCTTTCCGTCCACCGCAGTACCATTCCCATTCCCAATGCCATCCTGATGTGGCAGTGGGAATATTCAGGTTGATGGCGGCGGTCCACCACTGCCGGCCCGGCGGTCATCACTGCCGGCCCGGTGGTGGCGGACCGCCCGTCCTCGTAATCGGCCCCCATGTTCCTACTTTTGCCATGGTGCAATGTAGAAACAGTGACTCTGCAAATTGTGTTTAACATGTGTGAGACTATTGGGAAGTATAAGTGTTGGTTTTTGGATATATTAGTTGGAGGGTGGAAGCCCTACTCAATTAATAAGCACAATCCTTGTTAGCTGAACTACAGAAAGTCACTAAATTAACCTGTGCTTTATCCTGTGGTAGCCTGGAACAAAAGCAGTCAGGCTTAAGTTGGAGGCAATGGCAGGATAGCTTATCGTCGTGGTTAAGTAGGAGTAGCACAGGAAGTACATGGACAACGGGATTCTAAATGGAAACAGCAGTGAGAACCTGAAAAAAGGTATGTTTTCACCTCTTTTTCCTCCATTCTACCAACTCAAGTATGAAGGTGTTCCCACCACAGTTGCCTTGATGGAAAGGCATATCATAATCAGCTTGGTGGTCTTCATGGTGGGACTCCCTTGCACAGCTGCTTTGGCCTATGACGCCGCAGACCAGGTCTGGCAGTCAGCAGGACTCAGGGGGTCTTTCAGCCATGAACACAACAACATCTGAATACGTTGGGTGGACTGCCAAGTCGGCGGTCGGAAAGACCGTTTAAGAATCGACAGCAGGACCCGATCCATCAAGATCTAAGTCAGACCCCATGTTTCAAGGAGAGGGCACTTCAGCACTGGTTAGTGGTGATAAAGAGCAAACAGCCCTGAACCCAACAAAAACCTCTGAGGTCTATTTATTTGAAGAGTTTTATATATCACTGGCTAGACCCGGAAGTATCAGAGCGCTTTACATAAGGAAGTGGTTACAACAGAATAGTGTTACATAGTTACATTAGTTTCTAGAGCATAACATAGCATGGAGAAAGACAGTGTTACAAAAATACATCTGTTGCTAGAGCATTAGAATAACATGGAAAACAAGTCCGAGGAGCATAGATGGTAGAGGGGGAAAAGTACAGGGTTGGGATGACCAGTCATGGAGCAAAAAACTTCAGTGGATACCAAAAGTCAGAGTAGGCAAGTCGAAATAAAACCGGAGAGGATCCAGGGATCCCCAACATTCTGAGCCAGACTTCATTATTGGGTCGGGTAGAGAGTTAGAAATGGAAGAGGTGCCTCACCAAGCCGAACAAGAAGAGAGGGGTGAAGTTGATTTAGAGGGGCAATGACCACTCCGGAGGCAAAGGGAGCTGGCCAGTGGCAAGGAACAATCAGGGGGACAGATGAAACCGCAAGATGGCGGAACCAAGGACACGGACCCCAAGGGATACAATAAACAAGATGGCAGGATTACGGGTGGAAAACCTACCCCAAAAGCAGAGCTGAGTGGGGAAGGCAGCAGTTGGTACCGGAGGGAGTTAAGGTAGGAAGTCGGCAATCTCTCCCGGCTCATCTAGGACAGGGGAAGTCAGCGCGGGCGCCCAGGCAGCAGTCCCAGGAAGAGGAGAGGCAGCTGTGGGGTAGGAGGGCGAGCAACCCAGGAAAAAAGGAAGCAAGCTCAGTGGTGCAGGGCAGCAGTGTTGCGTAGTTCTCATTGCTGCATTCTTGTTGATTCTCGTTCAGTGCAGAGGGATGCCAGGCAACCGTGTCACAGATCTGGAAGGCAGGCGACAGCCAGAGGAGAGATCCCCTGTCATTTCCCCAACAGCTACCGAGGAAGAAAGACATTTTCTTTGGTGTATCATCAGGAAGGATGGGGAAGAGGGAGACACATCAGCGAGGAACTATACCCAATGTCAGGCTGGGTAGATGACGGCTGCGGCAGTCAAACAGGAGCCAATCTCCCCTATAGCTGTCTAGGCAGCTCCCTCGGGCATCTGCCATGTTTGCTTGGGCTCCGCGGTCTGAAACATCGATCCCTTAACCCTCCAAAGATCTCAAGCCTGTATGCGGGAGATTGGAGAAGTTGAGGACCTCAGTCAAACAGGACTCAAGGTGAGTAAGAGGGTCCAAGGAGGAGGTAGAAATCGGGGGATTTAAGCCAAAAAGGCAATCCTTAGCCGGGAGCTCCAGGCCGGAGCACTTCACCTGTCGGCTATCTTGGCTTGGTCTACTACTGCATTCACAGTGGCTAGGGCCCTGATGGGGATACATACCCAAGTGTGTTTCCCAAAGAATTGGTGTCTCACAGGGGCACCAACTTCATGTCTGGTTACGTGCAGTCGATGTGGCTGGAGTTTGGAGGGTGTTACAAGCTCTCTACCCTTATCATCCACAAAGCAATAGGTTTATTGAAACATTCAACAAGACACTGCAAGGTATGATCAGAAGCCTTCTCAGAGGTATAAGTTGAACAACCTCTTGCCATGCCTACTCTTCAGTGCCATAAAAGGTGAGCTTTTGTATGGGCACCCTGTAAGCGGACCTCTGAGTCCAGTGAAGGAAGAGTGGAAGCAAACTCACAGGAATCCTCGCTAAGATGTAGTGAACTACATGCTGGCCTTCCAAAGCCAGATGGCCAAGTTGTCGAAGCAAGCATTAGACAATTTAGAGGCCAGTCAGGAAGTGATGAAGCCTTGGTATTTCCAGATGGCTGCCCCTGTGGAATTGCAACCTTGGCATAGAGTGGGGGTGGTGGAACCTGTGGAGCCTGAGGCCCTCCATGACCGTTGTATTGGGCTCCACTAGGTTGTTGAGCAGATGGGGAGGCCACCTGCTTTGTGGACCTCAAGACCCCCAGGTACCCTCTAAGTGTTATCCATCTCAATAATCTCAAAACCCACTGTGAGAGGTCTGAGGTCAGCATGTTGTTGGTGGCAGTTGGCGGAGGGGAAGAGTAGAGTTAACTTCTCACTGAGCTTTTTTCCTCCAAAGAGAAGGATGAGTCAGTGCAAGGTGTAAACCTTTCCCCCACCCTGGCTTCTGAGCATCAGAAGGACTGTCACCAGTTGCTGGGAGAAGTCTCCTCTCTGTTTTCCCTTACTCCTAGGGTTAAATACTTGCGTACGAATGACATTGATACAGGAGATAGCCTTCTTGTCAAGAATAAAATATATAGGCTATCACACAAAGTGAGGAAAAGGGCTAATTGAACCTTACCTGTGGTGCTGATAACTAAAGCTGCACCAAAGGGAATTACTGCAGCAACACAGTTTTGCATAGACTACAGGGGCCTCAATTCAGTCACCAAGACTGATGATCATCCAATCCCATGGGCGGGTGAGATTAAGGACAGATTAGGAGCTTCTCAGTTCCTGTGTACTTTTGACCATACTTCAGGATACTGGCTGATTGTCCTAACTGAAGGAGCCAAAGAGAGGTCAGCCATTTCCACTCCAGAGGGTCACTATCAGGTCAGGGTGATGCCCTTTGGACTCAAGAATACCCCTGCCACTTTTCAGAGGTTGTGGAACCAGGTCTTGGCTGTAATCCAGGTTTTCAGCGCTACATGTTTGTAAGACATAGCTGTCTTTAGCAGCAGCTGGAAGGACCATCTTTTTAGCCTCAAACGGATGCCTCAGAGCATGGCATAGGAGCAGTACTGCCCTAGCTTAAAGAGAAGGGCCTAGACCAATCTGTAGTCTTCATCTCCGGTGGTTACTATCCCAGGAACAGAGGTGGAGTACTATTGAGAGGGAAGCCTTTCTGTGGGCTAGGCTCCGAGGAAGTTGAAACTATACCTGTTTGGGATTCACTTCCAGATTCAAGCTGGCCACAGGTCCCTCTGAGAATCAAATATTGTTGAGGTGGTCCATCTCCATACAGGGAATGGATTTTATGGTGGAACACAGACCTTGGTCAAACCACGCCAATGCTGGTGGTCTCTCTGGGTTCTTAAGTATTAGTGATGAGATCTCCCAAGAGGTTCAGTAGCTCTCCCCACTTTCACCTTGGGGGACACATATTGGACCTGTGAACCTTACGAGGTGTTTCCCCAAGCATTTTGCCAGCTTTGTCTCACATTTTGCTGGTCTACTTTTGTTGGCCTTAAAGCTCTAGGCACGTTACCACTCTTAACCAGCACTAAAGTGCATGTGCTCACTCCCCTAATAACATTGGGGTATCCACAGTTAGCATTTTTAATTTACTCAAAAGTTCTGCGTAAAGGGCACTACATCTGCCCAGGGCCTGCAAATTAAACGCTACTAGTGGGCTTTCAGCACTGAATATTCCACCAACTCAAGTAGCCCTTCAAACAAGTCTCAGGCCTGCCACTGCATAGCCTGTATGTCCTATTTCACTGCCATGATAACTTGGCATTAAAGCCCCTTGCCAAACCTCAATCTCCCTTTGTATTACATATAAGTCACCCCTAAGGTAGGCCCTAGGTAGCCCATAGGGCAAGGTGCTGTGTAAGTAAGCCAGGGGAGGGGCATATACTTTTCAGTTTTAAATGTACTGGTAATGAAAAACACCCATATTAGTTTTTCACTACTATGAAGCCTACCCCTCCCATGGGTTAACACTGGGGATTACTTAATACTCCAATTAATTATAATTACTGATTGAGAAGGAGTAGGATATTATTGTTTGGTACCTATGGACTTGTAATGATAAATCCTCTTTAATGGTACAGTTGATTTTATGATTACAACTTGAACAATGCAACTTTTAGAAAGTTTTCATTTTTCTGCTCTTAAGCCCTGTGTGCCTCTACCTGCCTGCATTACACGTCTGGGTTGGGTATCCGCTGGGCTTTGTATTCCCTCTAGACAGCCACATCCAAAGGGAACTGAGGTGTGTCATTCAAATCCTGATTGCCCATCACAAGACTTATGGAACTTCCTGAGCTTGATGTGTGGGAGTGAATGACACTTGTACATGAATAGGGCTGTACGTGTCCCCACACAAATAGCTGCATACGCCCCTGTAGTATGTTTAGAGTCTGGGAAGACAATGAAGATCCTGTGTGCACTTCAAAGGACCCTTCAAGAAGCTTCTCCTACCTTCTAAAACCATGGCACCAAAGTAAAAGTACTGGACCTCCGACTCACCCAAATTAGTACACTCCTCGACCTGTCAATTCTCTGCCAGGAAGAAGGACTGCTGTGTTGTGGGACTGCTGCTCTGAGAGAACTGCTTTGCTGCTGTGCTGCCCTGCCTGCTGATTCTTGGCTGGATGAGAAGGACTGGAATTTCACCACTTGAACCCAGAATGACTCAAATAACTTGACTGCTTGCCTCCTATTTTTTGCAGTCTCAGGGACATCAAAGACTGTATGCAAGGCTCCATCCAGCACCTGGACCCTGCCAGGCTTGAGTCCTAGCCTTGCCTGAGGTGCTCACTCCGGTCCAGTGCCTTAGAAGTGGGTTTCTGTGCTGTTCCTCTGAAAAACTCATGCAGTCCCGACTTTGCGGTGGTCGGAACGGATGCTTTTCCCATTGATGCCGAATCAGTGCTGATGGGACGACAACGCAAGTCCTGATTGTGAGGTTCGATGATGACACAATGCTGATCAGAAGACGAAGCTGCAGGCTCAACTTTGACTCAGTGCCAACTCATCAACACCAAAGGTGAGGCTCGACTCCAAATCATCGACTCAACTGTGTGAATCAAAACCTACCCAGGTAGTCCTTGACGTCGATGTTTGCTCCAAACAAATGTGCTTTTTAAGCAGGGCCTGGGTGGCTTTTGTATCCGATCCATGATCCATTGCGGTCAGCTTGACTTTTCAACTTTGACCCGGTCCACCATGACGTCAAATAACCTTTTGATGCTACTGACTTCTAAAATGTGAAAATTCAAAACAATGGTTCTATTTATTGGATTGTGGTCATTGTGGTCTTATTTTGTTCAATAAATCAAGCTCTATTTCTCTAACCATGAGTCTTTTTTTTTAGGTGTCTCTTACTATCTTACTGTAATAAATGTTGCACAAATATATTACACATTATCTGTTAAGTTAAGCCTGCCTGCTTAGGTTAATTTAGTGTGTGTATCTGACTTGTCCTGATTAGAGTGATTGTCCCTCCTTGGACAGGGTGCATATCTCTGGTCCATAAACTGGAGCTAACATGCACCCTAGAATCAGTGAACATTACTAATGGTGAAGCAGGTTTCTTCTCTATTAAAGTACCCCCCAATTACAATATAAACGGCTATCTTATTTATCGTCCTACGGGGACGTCAACACAATTCATAGACAGCTTGTTGGAGGTGGTGACCCAACCAGCTCTACGATATAGCAGAGTCTGAATTCTGGGTGACCTGAACCTACATTTTGAGGATGCAGGTTGCAAAGAGGCTCAAGGGGTTATTGCTTCCATGAAGTCCTTGATGTTTGACCTTCTATCACTGACACCCACGCATCAAACGGGCCATCTCCTGGACCCTATTTTTGCTAACTGGGAGGAAGTGAAGGCACAGTGCCCCATCAGGGTTCCCTGGTCTCACCACTGCCTTGTACCGTTCTCCATTTTAAATCGATCAACAGGGACCATACTGAGGAAGCCCTCATTCCCCAAAAGTAGGAATAGGAAGAAATGTAGCCTCGGAACATTTGAGCTTGCCGTGAAGCAAGACTACCCTCCATTAAGAGGGACCCTCAATGAGATTTGGAAAGTATATGAAGATTGGATGACCAGGGCATTAGACAAAGTGGCACCATGGACGAACAGGGCCCCAGCATGGCGCACTAAATCTGCCCCATGGTTTAATGAGGAACTAAAAGCAGCCAAATCCGCTTGTAAAGATCTTGAACGCACATGGCGTAAAGATTATGGTAGTTGCAATATAAGAACAGTATGAAGAAGTATCATAAACTGATAAGGATAGTTAAAAGGGAATTCTTAAAGGAAAGAATCGAGTCAGCTGAGAATTCTTCTAATGAACTATTCTTTATATACAAGGAGCTGATGTTGCCCAATAGGACAGTGGCCCGAGGCACTTTTCCGAAGAGGTCTGTGAGTCTATTGCGTACCACTTTGTGAAGAAGGTTGAGAAGATATATGCATCCTTCCCAACAGGGGCTGGTAAGGACATATTTGACCCTGACGGTATTTCGAGGCATACAGTGGACAAATACTTGAATTGTTTCGAGGTTTCTCCAGAGATTGGAATTGCTGAGAATTGCGCTCAGCATTCAATCAGGATCCCCGACCGATGCTGCCCCACCCAAGATTTTTAGGAACCAGCTGGAATTCCTGAGTATCCATATAGGTCATATGGCCACTCTCTCCTTTCAGGAAAGCCATGTGCCTGATGACTGGAAAAGGGCCCAGGTAATCCCTATAAAAAAGAAAGTAAACTTAAATATATCTCAATTAGAGAATCTCCGTCCTATCTCGCTCCTTCCTTTCTGGATGAAAGTAGTGGAAAAAATAGCCAATATCCAGCAAATGAAATTCATGGAAGAAGTCCAACTTCTCCACGCTTCCTAATCCGGCTTTAGGGCAAGCTATTGAACGGAAACCGCCCTTCTCTTCTCCCTGGAGATCCACCGGCAAAAATTGGATGAGGGACAGATAGTTGTCTTGGTATTATTAGACCTGAGTGCAGCTTTTAATACCGTTTCGCACTCTCTGCTGTTAGCCCATCTCAGTGAAGCCGGAGTGGTGGGACCGGCTACCAATTGGCTATGTTCATTCCTTGGGGATAGGAGTTTCCAATTTTATTGCCCACCATTCAAATCAACATCCCAGTGTTTAAGAGAGGGGGTTCCTCAAGGCTCTATTTTGAGCCCCACACTGTTCAGCCTTTATATGGAGCCCCTTGCAAGGATTGTGGAATCATATGGTGTGGAAATTGTATCCTATGACGACGATACACAATTGGTGATCACTTTATCTCAAAGCCCGGGTGAGGCGGCAGCTAATTTCTCCTCCTGCCTCACTGCTTTAGCTGGGTGGATGAATAATAATTGCCTCTGCCTTAACGGGAACAAAACCGTGCAGCTAGTGATCGGTAAGACACCATCTATTTGGTCATCGGCCTGGTGGCCTCTTGAACTAGGGCCCACACCCACCCCCTCAGTCCTTGTGAAGAACTTAGGTGTTCTCCTGGATACTATTCTCTCCTTTGAACAGCACATTGGAAGTATGACAGGCAAATGCTATGGTATTCTGAAAACCATTCGCAAAGTTCTTGATCTTCTCCCCATTAAAGCAAGGAAAACGTTGATACACGCCCTAGTCACTCCCCACCTTGACTATGGGAATTCTCTGCTTATTGGTCTTAATAAGAAAGGGATGCACCAACTCCAATGTGTTCAAAATGCGGCTGCCAGACTTGTCCTTAATCTGCCCAGAAAGACATCAGGGAAGCAAGCCTTAGCTATTCTCCACTGACTCCCCATACAGGAACGTATTCTGTTTAAAACTATGTGCATGGCTCACAGCATCACACAGGGCAAAGACACGGCATATCTTCAAAATGTGGTGACCATTTACCGTCCTAAACGCATCCTGAGATCTCTTGGAAGTATGCAATTCCATGTTCCTCGCATCCATCAAGCACAGATGAGAGGTCGCTCCTTTAGATATTTAGCCTGCAAACAGTGGAACAAACTCCCCATTGAACTCGGATGGAGCCTTCGGAAGCAAGGTTCGGCCTGAAACTTAAAACGCACCTCTTCCTAACGAATTAACTCTGGACCTGTGTCCTCCGACCTCTACCTGCCGTTGATTGCTCGAAGTTCTGCCTTCTGTTTGGACTGCGTCCATAGCGCGGGGACACACTGATTATAGTGTAACCAGGAGCTTTATAAATGTTTTTATTATTATTTATTCTTATTATTATTATCTCTCCCAACCAGATACCTCAATTCTAACAAATAGATAAATACAACTACATATAACAATAAATTAATTTTTTTCATTAAATATATGTATATCATCGTATATAATTAATAAATCCTATTTACATAATGTATAAGTGGAGTGTATATGGCTTCTTTTTATACGAAAACAAATTTACATAATGTAAAAATGGAAGAGTGTGTGTATATTACTTTATGCTTCTTTCTATGAAAAAACATGTGTGCCACAGTATGAAATTTTGATTATACAGAAGGTACCCGTAAAGATATTCCAATATATTTTGAAATAAAAAAGCTTTGTATACTTAGCCACATGCTACATGTGTATAAACAGTCCATGCACATTTTGCTACTTCTATGTACATATTGGTGCATATATTGAGGTATTTATGCCTGCTACTAAAACTTTATTAAGTGACTTGTGTGCATATGTATTTATTTTGTTTATTTATTTATGATATTTGTGGAGCGCGAACAAATGCCCTAAGGCGTCTCGGCGCTATGGACGAAGCAGAATGAAAAGATGATGAGAAAAAGGTTACTATTAGTTGAACAACCAGGTCTTTATTTTTTTCCTGAAAGTGGTCAAGGTAGGAGATGACCTTATGTCGGAATCGAGGGAGTTCCAGAGTTTGGCTGTTGATACAGTGAATCTGCGATCGCCCCATGATACCGTTCTGGTTCGCGTCACCGTCATGAGAGATGCATTCATAGATCGTAATGATCGTTTGGGGACATGAAACGCCAGAAGATTCAAAAGAAATCGAGGGCCCTGTTTATGTGAGGCTTTATAGGCAATGCAGAGGGCTTTGAAGGTAGCGTCATTTGTGTGGATTGAAAGTTTCCCAGCTGGACCGTCTTGGTGCGGTGGGCCAAAAAGGATGCCAGAAGATCTTTTGCTTTAACTTGAAGACCTATAGCGTTGACACGGTCGATCAAGATGTTGTGATCGACCGTGTCAAAGGCCGCAGTAAGGTCCAGCAGGATGAGCACAGCCGCCGTTTCCTTGGTCAAGGGCAGTTCTTATCTCATCAATTGCTTTGATGAGGGCGGTTTCGGTGCTATGGTGTTTCTGAAAACCAAACTGGGTGTCATCAAGGAGGGTTTGATCTTCAATATATTGAGAGATTTTGATGTTCATCAATTTTTCTGCAACTTTTGCTGCAAATGGCAAGCTAGCTATGGGACGATAGTTGTTGGTGTTGTCCGCGTCGAGATGGTTTTTTTTTAGCAGGGGGATGATGAGAGTGTCTTTCCAGATTGCAGGGTAAATTCCGGTGTTGAACATGGCATTGAAAATGTTGGTAAGTTGAGGTGCTATGATGTCAGATATTGGGAGGAGAATGGCAGGTGGACAGGGGTCCTTGGCTGAGCCTGATTTGATGGCATTCATGGCATTAGCAAGAAGGGTGGGGTTAGTGTTGTAAAACTGCAAAATAATTGGGTGGGTCTTCGTCATAGGAGTAGGAGGGGAGTCTTTATTAATTTTGTCAGAAAAGTTGGTGTATATGTTATTTACATTATCAAAAAAGAATGTAGCTAGGTTATTGCAGAAAGCTTGGGAAGGTATGGGGTCGATTGAGGGGGTAGGTGTGACAATTTGGATACAACCTGGTAAAGTTGCTTATTGGAGTTTTTGGCTTGCTCAATTTGGGAGGAGAAATAGCTGCTTTTTGCATGCAGAATTAAGGATTTGTAGTGAATGAGTTATTTTTTGTATGTTTCCTTTTCTTCACTGGAGTAAGTTTTTCTCCAGTGTCTTTCTTTGTTTCTGCATAGTTGTTTTTGCTTCCAAAGTGCTTCGTTAAACCAGGGTGCTGAAGGGGCACTCCGAATTTTAGAGGTGGATTTAGTGGGAACAAGTTTATTCATGGCTGTGGTGAGCCATTTAGAGTACTCTTCGGCATCTGTATTGGGGTTATGTGAGAGATCTGTCACCAGAGAAGGTAACAGTTCTCTGAGTTGCTGGTTGTCCAAGTTTTTCCATGATCTAAAGGTTTGTGAGGGGCCAGTGTTATAGCCGGAGTGAGAGGGTGAGTCAGATAAAATTGTGAACATTATCGCATGGTGGTCTGACCATCCTAGAGGGAAGACCTTGGTAATGTTTATATTTTTGTCATTGGTGAATAGACCATCTAGAGTATGCCCGGCTTCCTGGGCACTACCCACAACCATTTGAGTGAGACCGAGGGATTCTAGATCAAATAGGAGGTTTTTGTATCATTGTTTGCAAGAATTTCTAAAGGAAAATTGAAGTCACCTAGGATGGTGGTGGAGTTGTCAATAGCCAGGGACTCCATCATTTCGGTGAAGGTGGTTAGGAATTGTGCTTTGCTGCCTGGTGGTCGGTATAGGAAGACACCTTTGAAGCATTGAGAAGGACCTATGGCTATGGAGAATTGTAGTGCCTCGCAGGTAGATAGTGGGACTGGGCTGATGGATGTTTTTAATTGGCTTCGGTAAATAATGGCAATTCCTCCCCCTGTTTTTAATTTTCTGTACTGCCTGAGAATGTTATAACCCTATGGGGTGGCTACCAGGAGGTCAGGTTCTGAAGAGGGGTTGGTCCATGTTTCAGTTATGAACAGTAGATCAAGTTTGTTGGAGATGATGAGTTCTGCAATTTCATCTTTGTGTTTACTTAGGGATCGTGCATTGATAAGTGCGGCTAGGATTATGGCGTTTAAGTGTTTGTTGATTGTTGTAGGAGGGGGTAGAGAGCATGCTCGTACTCGTAATGGGGCTCCCATTTTGTAGTGGCAGCATGGGCAGGTGTTGTGATAATAGAGAGGGTCGTAGAGGTTAAAGCTGAAGTCTAGGCATTTGGTCTGTGAGTGTAGACTAAGGAGGGCCAGGCGATTGTATCTTAAAGTGTAAGCTGATGTGGAAGGCGTAGGATCTGTGGCCCTTGGTGTGGTCCAGGCGCGGACGGGCGCTGACTGGCTTGCCTTTGGCGCGCCGGCGGCGCGCCCGCTGCGGGCGTCTGCTGCGCTTGAGCTTGCTCTCCGCCCTAAGTAGTCTGGGGCCATCGAGACACTGGAGCGCTACTTGCGGCATCCGCCGGAAGTGAGGATGTGGGTGTCTGCTCCCGGTGTAGACCTCCGAGACAAACGGCGCAAGCCGGATCGAAACGGGGCCTCGGGGCACAGAATAGCAAGAGGATTCTAAATATAAGGTATTTACCACAACAGTATAGCTTTAAAAATTGAGTGCAAGTGAAGGTTAAAAATTGCTTTGTACAGCGAAAGCGGCACCTCTTACATCAGGCTGCCCGTGTCCACTGAGCTCATCCTGTCTCTCCGCCCTAAGTAGTCTGGGGCCGTCGAGAGACTGGAGCGCTACTTGCGGCATCCGCCAGAAGTGAGGATGTGGGTGTCTGCTCCCGGTGTAGCCCTCCGAGACAAACGGCACAAGCCGGGTCGGAACGGGGCCTCGGGGCACAAAATAGCAAGAGGATTCTAAATATAATGTATTTACCACAACAGTACAGTTCTAAAAATTGAGTGCAAGTGAAAGTTAAAAATTGCTTTTTACAGTGAAAGCGAAAGCGGCACCTCTTACATCAATCAATCAATCACATCCACTCGGCGACGTTTTTCATCCCTTCATGTAGGCTGGTTCTGGTGGTGGCGGGGTCGTTGGTGAGGGAGAGGATCAGCTGGGTGTCGTCGGCGTAGGAGATGATGTTGAGGTTGTGTTGGCATGCGATAGCTGCGAGGGGCCTCATGTAGACGTTGAAGACAGTTGGGCTGATCCTTGTGGTACGCCGCAGATGACTTCGGTGGCCCCGGATCTGATTGGGGGAAGGCGGACTCTCTGGGTTCTTCCGGTGAGGAACGAGATGATCCACTCCAGTGCCCTTTCTTAGATTCCGATGTTGCTGAGGCGCTGCACTAGCGTGCGGTGACAGACAGTGTTGAACGCTGCGGAGAGGTCCAGGAGGATGAGGGCCGCTGTTTCCCCGTTGTTGAGCAGGGATCTGATGTCATCAGTGGCTGCGATGAGGGCAGTCTCGGTGCTGTGGTTGGCCCCGAAACTGGACTGCAAGTGGTCGAGGGATCCGTTCGTCTCGAGGAAGGCGGCAAGCTGTCTGTTGACGGTCTTCTCGATGACTTTGGCGGGAAAAGGGAGGAGCGAGATGGGGCGGAAGTTTTTGAGGTCGGTGGGGTCCGCTGTTGGTTTCTTCAGGAGGGCGCTGAGCTCGGCGTGCTTCCAGCTCTCCGGGAAGGTGGCTTTGTTGAAGGAGGTGTTGATGATGTCCCGGAGATGGGGTGCGATGATGGAATTGGCCTTGTTGAAGACGTGGTGGGGCAGGGGTCGGTTGGTGATCCGGAGTGGATGGTGTTCATCATGCGAGTGGTGTCTTCGGTGCTAACCGGGGTCCAGGCGCAGAGAGTGGTGGTGGGGGGCGTTGGTTCGGAGGTTGGGTGCGTGGTCTGTGTGCCGAAGCTGTTGTGTATGTCGGCGATCTTGCTGTGGAAGAATGAGGCGAGTGAGTCACAGAGGTCTTGCGAGGGAGTGATGTCGTTGTTTCCGGCGCTGGGGTTGGAGAGCTCTTTGACGATGCTGAAGAGTTCCTTGCTGTTGTGGGCGTTGTTGTTCAGTCGTTCTTTGAATGCTGTCTTCTTGGTGGTGCGGATCAGCTGGTGGTTTTTGCGGGTGGCGTGCTTGAGGGCAGTCATGTTGTCTGTGGTCTGGTTGTTGCGCCAGGCTTTCTCGAGGGTGTGGCAGTTCTTCTTGGAGTTCGTAAGTTCGTCGGTGAACCAAGAGGCTTTCTTGCTGCAGGTCTGCTAGGAGGGGTCTTCAGTGGTGCGAGGTCATCTGCGCAGTTGGTGATCCATCAGGCTGCCCGCTGTATGCGTGCAAATCACATCACTTTGTATTTAGATGTGTAGGTATATCTCTTTACAAGTATATGGCAATTTCAATTATTTGTCAAATAAAAACAAAATCTATTCTCTTCTATGTTATTCTATTCTCTTCTTCTTCACAGAAACCTAGCTCAACCCAACATCGACTCCTGACATCGCCAAAGCAATCCCGGCAGGCTACAAGATTGCACAATAGGACTACCTTCAGAAGCCAGGAAGGGAACTCACAATCATCTCCACAGACCCTATCAAGAGTTCAGTGACCACAGAGAACATACATTTATTCATGGAACATTTGAACTTCAAGCTACAAGTCTCCAAAAATGTCACCCTAAGTGGAACCCTCATCTACCGGCCACCAGGACCATGAGCTACCTTCACCAAACTCATTGTGGAATTCATTGCCTTCTCACCATCTACTCTAAAGCCTTTGTACTCTTTGAGGACTTCAACTTTGAACTGGAAGACAGGTCCAGAGCACTCCTAGAATACTTAAGCAACATTGGACTAACCCAGCTCATCACAGTACCCACACACATCGCCGGACACACGCTGGACACCATCTTTATCACCTTTGACAGCATCAAGTTCAACAAATCCTCGTCATTCACATGGACTAACCACACCATAGTCCACTTCCGAATCAACACACCGCAAGCCAACGCACCAACCAATGTAGGCCTAGCCCACCGCAGCTTGAGTAAAAGCTCAGAATGGCTCAATGCCCTCTGCACAGACCAACACAACCTTACGAACAACACAAATGAGGATATCGACACAGTCAACAACTTGATCAAGATCTGCGCAGACTCCTTGCACACATTAAGCTCAACAAACAAAGAAGAATCAATAAGCAACCCAGGTGGTACCCAAAGGACCACACCAAGAGACAATGCAAACAGATAGAAAGAAGGTGGAAAGCTGGCCGCAAAGCCATCAATTGAACTGCCTTCATAGTTGCACTCAGAAGATAACACCAGAAACTAAGAGACACCAAAGAAAGAGCACTAGCAGAACGCGAAGAAAAGCTCCAACAGCAGGAAAGAAATCTTCTTGATTGTCACTGATTTCTCCACATCTATGGCCTCCATCAACATCACCCCCTCTTGCGAAATCTGCAACAACCTATCCAACTTCTTCTTTTTATTTTTTGTATTTTATTTATTAGAACAGGAAAATAAACAAACAAGAGAAAACAGAAAAGCTATACGACATCCAAGAATAAATAAAAATAAGCACTGGCAATAGATATCCAATATCAACAGTAACTTCCAGGTCGGTAGAATTTATACATCTTGAGTAATAGCAACTATATATACTTTCCATAATAAATTTAATCTGGAGAATCTAAAACATAATTCTAAATAATCCACATTAATTTGTAGCCAATGCCAATACTCAGGCATATTCCCTGTAGTTTAGCCATTCTTAATAAATAACAACTATGGCCTAAAATAACAAAATCATAATGGGGAACATTCTGTTTAAAGTGCATATGAGACTAGGGCAAATATACCTCTAACCACTTGAAAAGTGTCAAGTCAAGTCAAGTCGGTAATTTATATAGCACGCTACATACCCAGAGGGTCTCAAGGCGCTTGAGGAAAGGTGGGGAATTACTTGTCGAATATCCAGGTTTTAAGTAGCTTTCTGAATGCTAGATTTTTCTGAGTGAGGCGAAGGTGAATGGGAAGTGAGTTCCAGGTTTTAGCTGCCAGGTATGAGAAGGATCTTCCTCCCATGGAGGATTTGTTAATGCGAGGGACAGCGGCAAGGGCTTGGTTGGAGGAGCGTAGCTGGCGGGAGGGGGTGTAGAATGAAAGTCGTGTGTTGAGGCAATCTGGTCCAAGTTCGTAAAGTGCTTTGTGTGCGTGGGTTAGGAGGCGGAATGTTATCCTCTTATTGACGGGAAGCCAGTGAAGGTTTTTCAGGTGACCAGAGATGTGGTCTTTACGTGGGATGTCTAGTATGAGTCTGGCTGATGCATTCTGGATGCGTTGGAGTTTTTTCTGGAGTTTTGCGGTGGTTCCGGCGTATAGGGTGTTACCGTAGTCCAGGCGGCTAGTAACCAATGCGTGGGTGACCGTTTTTCTGGTTTTGGTGGGGATCCAGCGAAATGTTTTTTTGAGCATTCGAAGAATGTTGAAGCAGGAGGATGAAACGGCGTTGACCTGTCTGTTCATAGAGAGTGAGGAGTCCAGGATGACGCCCAGGTTCCGTGCGTGTTTTTAAGGGTACAAGAGAATCACACACTATCTAAAGTGTGTTGTGCTAGTAGCAAAAACATTTTTTAAAATTCATATAGAGCACCTAGGTCTTACAATCGCCTTTCCTCTGCCAACCCATTAGCAGAAACATGTTGCCAAATACCTCTAAATCTTACAATTGCCCCAGCACATTTTGCATAAGCTTCCTCAAATCTTAAAGTCCTGGACATTTTATTAAACCAATGCTTAATACAGGGTTGTTTATTGGTTCTCCAGTTTTGAAGGACAAGGGACCTAGTGACAGCTATGGAGATAGTATAAATTACTGCTGGAATTTTGTTAAACATTTGACCTCCCCAGAGGAACCAAATAACACCAACATAGCTGATGGCTCAATTGAATTGTCAAGGACATAATCAAAGAAATCTAAAAATAAATCCCTTCCCAGAATTGCTGTAAGTTATTACAATATTAAAATATATGCGCCCATCCACCCTCACCCTGTTTGTTACATCGGAAGCATTCATTAGGGCTTGTTTGAAACATTTTATACAATCTCTGGGGTGTGTAATATAATAACCATGTAGACAAGAAGTTCATTCTCTTGTAATTAGAACCTTTAAGGGCTTTATTCACTGACTTGCTAAGCTCTTTCTATTGTTTAACATTGAACTCGCAACCCGTCTCTAAATAAATTTTCTGGAGCTCTTTCGCCAAAATCTCTTCGGAATGGGCCTTTTGATATAGTAGCCAATACCAACAACCGACCCTCACCATTTTATTTGCCATCTGCTTGGCGATTTGACATGCCATCTCACCCATCATTACATAATTTGCTTTAAAGAAATTAACTAGCTGTAGGAAACACAAAGGGAGGGCAGTCATCAATGACTTGCAATTGAGCCGTTATCCAGGTAGTTAATGTTTCATGGTTATAAAAATCTCCAAGCTCTGTAAAACCTAGTATTTGCCATACTTGATACAGACCATTAGACAATATGAGACCTCCTACTGCACAGTCCTGAATAGGGGTGTATGCATGAAATGCCAGAATATTTAGCGATTTAAAAAATAGCTGGGTTCTTTCCGCTAATGTCAGTGTCACCTTATATCTGTTTTTTTAGGAAGTTTCCCCAGACGTAAAAAAACGGGGAGTCTTATATCACTTTCCTTCAGCATATGCGTTAACAGAAAATTGTCTTTCTTTCAAAAACTTTTATTCGATTGACATTTAGTGAATCATAAAAAGTACATCATAGAATACAAATGGAATTACATAAAACCACAATGTTGTAATACAGATAAAAACTGAATGTTGTTTAAAAACATTTGATAAAACCATTTTACAAGTTAATTCTGATAAACATGGAATCAGGATGACGATAACCCAATTTTACTGCGTATTTTCAAACATGATTTTAGGAAAAGAGCTACATATTTAGCTACATGTTGTAAGTCTAATAGCTGAAGTGCCAGTAAGGCTGGCCGACAAGTTCTCAGCCCCATTTGTCGAAGGAGTGGGATGATCCAGCGCTTGCGTGGTTGCTCATAATATCGGCAGAACAAAGTTAGGTGGATGGTCGATTGAGGTGAAACACCATCACACGGACATTTGGTCAGATCGTGGGACCAGTTTAACTCGGTGGGGAAAGTAACAAGGCGGAAAAAAGTGTTAAAACGAAACCTAGTTAGAACACATTTTTCGTGGTTAGATAGAAAGAAGGTTAAATAAGGCTGAATACCAGGGGAGGTTTGGGCGTGTATGACCTCGCTTAAACTAAAATGAAGGTCAATGGGGTATACTTGCACCTTGGAAGAGTCGTTTGGCGGCGTAATCTTAGAAAACTGGGTCACCCAGTCGTCAGCCGTCACGGCCACATCTAGGTGCTGGGGTATATTTACATCGGCCAAAAAGGGTGATTTGACTGTGCGCCAAAACTGGGAGCTGTCTTTGCTTCGACAGCTCTCGTGTAATTGGGCCCATAAGTTTTTCTTTAAATCCTTTTTACAGTTCTGTTGGGCCATTTTATACTCCTTTCTGAGTTTGGCTATCTCAGCGGTGTCTCTATTTGGGTTATGTAACGCCTTTTTAGAGCGGATAACGCTCTGCGACAGGTTGAATTAAACCATCGAGGAGATACCTGGTTACCAGATTTGTGATGATGGAGTAATTCAGCCCGCATAACTTTTAAAATCTCCTGGAAGCTAGATAAAATCAATTCGGGTGGGGACTCCTCTGCGTAACAGGTATTAATCCAGGGAAGGGCCTTAGATATGACATTGCCAGTGATTACTATAGGATCAATTTTGGACCATTTCACGGAAAAGCCATTGATTTTATCTATGGTCAAAGATTGCTGGGTTAGTAAACTAGTCCTAGTGGGATGCAAATCATCGATGTCAATTGAGAAAGTGATACTATTTGGAAAGTGGTCACTTGAAATATCAGAGCCTGTGTTAAACTGTTGGAGTTTACCCTTTAAAATTTGCGAACATAAAATGTAATCGATAGAGCGTGATAAGCCCCTGCCATGAAATGTGGTTCTGAATTCAACTGGAGGATCCACAAGATCATTTGCATACACCAATTCCAAAGAGAAAAGACTATCATTCAGGGTATTACCTAGATGGGTGTGCATGAAATGAGTCAAAGGACAATCATCTTCATCTAGAAGCCCACAAATGCCTTTCTTATGGTTAATGCACAGTGGAACATTGAAATCCCCCCCAAATCACATAGCAAACAAGTGATGATTGCCTATTTCGCTGTTCGTTTATAAGAGAAGAGATTTTGATTACAGTTTTCACACATTCAGCGGGGAGAAGGTTATTATAAAAATTAATAAAAAAATGTAACATACATTTGTTAAATATAACCATTATAATTTGAAAATTCATAGTGGTATGTAGAATGGTGATTTTCTTTGCTGGCAAATTGTTTGATATATACACTGCTAAACCTCCCTTAGATCTGCCATGTGTGGTAATGCTAGCTGGGGTATGGAATGTTTTGTAGCCCTGGATATTTATTGGCTCTATTGCCCAGGTTTCCTGTAGGCAGACTATTTGGTGGGTATTTACTATGTCCAACCATGATTTAGGATTAGTCTTCGAACGGAGACCCGCTACGTTCCAATATAGTGCGGAAAGCGTCTGGATAGAGGAAGTTGCATTACTAACATTCAGCAAAATGTCAGTGGCTGGAATTCCTGGACGAAGAGAGGTATGAGGTGCAATATGATCATCATTTTTAACGAGGGTAGTTTGTGCTTCTGTGAATGAAGGGGTAGGCATTTCCGCTGAAGCAATAGTACCGTCCATGGGAAATAAGGTCGGGGAGCGGAAGGATAATTTCGGTGATTTAGACCCAGGGGAAGGGGGGTCTATGCTTTCCTGGATACTATCAGATGATGGTCAATCCACCATTTCCAGGCAGTCATATCTGTTTGACAATGGGACGCCTCTCCATCCAAAGATTGGTGCGGCGTCTCTACTCCCGTGACCCGACCAATCTGTCCAGTTGCGTCTTCTATTCCAATTTCCAACCTGGGTCCAGTTCCATTCTGGACCTTTAGTATAGCGGTTTGTTGGAGGGTAGAAATACGAGAGTCTTTTGGTGCCTATTCCATCAGATGTAAGATGAGAGCCCCAAGAGCAAATATGCTCGACAGTATGGGGATCCTCGAAGTTGATGATGACACAGTCACCCTGGATAGTTTTTGGCTCTTTACCTAACCAGGGGACCCTGTGGACCATTGTAACTCTACTGTTAGAGTAAGGGGGAAGAGGCCTATTGGCAGATAGCCAGTGTAATACTTTATTTTTTAGGGACCAGCCCGGTTCCTCCAAGTTTGAGTTCAGCTCAGGGACCCCAGTCATGATGACAACATACGGAGAAGCTTCCGGAGGTAGGTGGATAGAATGACCACCTTTCCGCCTGGTCTTGTAGGTGGTATTTTGAATCCCTGGTGTTTTTGTTTGAATAGGGGCCTGGGGAGCTGGAGCTGTTGTTGAGGCGGGGCCTTTCTTCGCAACTGTATATGGTGATTTTTGTTGCACAGCTGCTGCTGTGGTAGCCGGTTTAGTTGCTTGTTTTGTTACTACCACCCCATCTTTGGTGTTTTTGGGAATGGGTTTTTGCGCCACAGTGTGAGTGGGAACAGATCCCTTGTTGGTTTTAAGTGCTAAAGTCAACACTTCTATCTGATTTTCGATTTTTAGCAGGGGAAGCTCAATGGGTTGCACATACGATTTAATTAATACCTCCAGTCTAGCCAATAACTGATTGTTTGAGCCGCAGGTTTCGCACTCTCTTCCCACGTTACTGTTTAAACTGAGGTTGGGCATTATGGTGGAGAGATTTATTATTTCTGCGGGTAAGGGATTTGGCTCTTGCTGAGGAGGAGCTGATTGGCTGAGGCGCTGGGTAGTAGGTAGAGTTTGTGGGCTGGGTTGTATCATAGTTTGTGTCTGTTTGCGGGGTTTATTTTGTTGAGGTTTCTTTTTTTTCTTTGGTATCGCACCCTCCCTCAGACCCCTGTTAGTAGTTGTGTTGGAGTCGTTCCTACTCGGGCTTGTGAAAAGAGCTGGGGTTCTCTCCAAAGACAGGGGTGATGGTGATAGCTGTGAGGCTGATAGATCTAGGGATACAGACAGGTCCACAGTACCTGGAACAGTATGGGAGTCCGATAGTGCGCCAGATTCTGAGGGGCGCAAAGGAGTTCTGACTGCAGCTAATAAGCCCAACGAGGAGCGTTTAGCCATAGCCAGTTCCTGTGAAACCCTCCGTTCCAACAGGAGTACGCCTTGATTAATAGCGTCATTGGCCCTAGAAATAAATTGGTCGATTGGGCCGGTAGCCTGGGCGGCACGTAGTGCCTTATTACTTCTGGTATTTCTAGGTGACATACTCAGGGTGTTAAGGCCAAAGTTGGAAGATTGCTGGGTAGCACCGGGAATTCAACAATGGTGTGACGATTATAATGATACAGAAAAAATAATCGAACAGCAAGTGTCAATAGGGTGGCTCAGTCCAGTCTTACCAGGTCTTTAACGGGCTTAAACGGGCCCGCCCTTGGCCCGGGCTTCGCCCGGCATCCCGCGCGACGGAGGTGATGATACTTTTAAGTGCCTCCTGACGCTTGCAGATGACGCGGCTCACTGCTAGGGCTTCTGGGTGTTGTAGTCCGCCCCTCGCCGGTCTCCACTCGGCTGCCCCGCTCGAGGTGGTCAAAGAGCGTCAGGGCAGCGGGAGGCAGGCGGGCAGGTCCGCGGAAGGCACAGAGGTTTGGTGGGAGATTAAGGGCTCTGGCAGTTTCGGGCAACAGCAAGGCACAAAACAGGTTCCCCGCTCAATGGAGGTGATGATACTTTTAAGCGCCTCCTGACGCTTGCAGATGACGCAGCTCACTGCTAGGGCTTCTGGGTGTTGTAGTCCGCCCCTAGCCGGTCTCCACTCGGCTGCCCCGCTTGAAGTGGTCAAAGAGCGTCAGGGCAGGGGGAGGCAGGCACGCAGGTCCGCGGAAGGCACAGAGGTTTGGTGGGAGATTAAGGGCCCCGGCAGTATCGGGCAACAGCAAGGCACAAAACAGAAAATTGTCAAAAATTTACTTTTCCTCACCCAATTGGGAAAGCAAGTTAGCTAAGGAAGCCTGATAATAAGTTGAAAAATGGCAGAGTGCCAATACTTCTGATGTGACATCTAATTGCAATGTAGCTATCTTAACGTGGGGGTGTTTGTTATTCCATACAAACTTCCTAATTGTTTGATCTAACTCCTTAAAACAACAATTTGGAATTTTCAAAGGGAGTTTACTAAAAAAGGAACGGAAAGAAAGGGAGCACCCACATTTTGACCATAGAGATCTTGCTTATTAATGATAAGTGGAGCAGAGACCATTTATCTAATAACTTTTTCACTTTCGTGAGCATACTATTATAATTCGAGGAGAATAACTACCCAAAAACATTTGTAACTTGTATCCCCAGATATCTGACTGGATGCGGTGGGCCTTAACTGAATAGAAGCTGGAATATCCGAAGGAATCAAATTGAATGTTAACATTTCAGTTTTTGCTTGATTTACTTTGTATCCGCCCACCTGTGTAAATTTCTGGATTTCATCAAGAGCCTTCTGTACATTAGCCGCCCCAGCTTTAAGATATACAAAAATATCATCCGCGCAGAGCTTTATTTTTGCCATCCCCTTAATGGGAGGCAAGATCATTAATCTCTTCCAAATCCTGACAGCTAGGAAACATATCGTCATAATCACCGCATTAGTCTTAGTGATGGAGAAATAATCAATGGCTTGTATTAAAAAATATGTATTAGATGCCATCAATCGTCCTGGGATAAACCCATTTTGGTCAGTATGAACCACTTGTTGTGCACACGGAGATATCCTTTATGCCAGATTTATAGTCTGTGTTTAACAAACTAATAGGACGATAAGATCTGGGCTCACAGGGATCTTTATCCTTTTTAAGAAAAACTACTAGCACTGATTCCTTAAACGTTTGGGGATATCGGTACCTTCCTTTATTTGATTAAACAATTTTACTAATATGGGAAGCCTTATACACTTCCGCCGGGACTCCGTCCACTCCACTGGCCTTGGCATTGGGCATACTTTTTAATACAGATAGAACTTCTGAAATACCTATTGGATCATTCAATGTCAAACCTATCCAACTTCTTTGTTAACCTCTATAGCAACTTCACACACCAACCAGAACCCAGCAAACTCATCGCCAACCTGGTCATCACTATCCAAGACAACCACCTGACCTTATGGAAAACCCTCACCAGTGAAGATATAGCCACAAGCATACAGACAGTCTACTCTGGGATTTCAAATTACCCATGCCCCCTACACATATATAACCTCAGCGCATCATTAATCAGCACACTCCGCACCGACATTCTTAACTCCTCCATCACCTCTTTCACCTTCCCGGCAGCCTTGAAGCAATCAGCAATCAATGCCTTCCTCAAGAAACCTTCAAATGATCCAAGCTAACTCTCCAACTATCGCCCTATCTCGCTGCTTCCCTACTCAGCAAAAGTGATGGAGAAGGCCATCAACTAACAACTCAGAAGCCACCTCAAGCTCTACCACCTACTGGACAACACACAGTCAGGGTTCAGAAAGAATCACAGCACAGAAACGGTACTCATTACAGCCACTGACAACATCAAGACCATCTTAGACTGAGGCAAAACAGCTGTGCTCATCCTGCTTGCACTCTCAGCACAAAGTCTCCAACAACTCACTCATCAGCAGGCTCCATGAGTATGGGATCCAAGGACCAAGGCTGAAATGGATCTGCATCTGCAGAAGGGTCAGACTGCCACCTTTCACATCAAAGGCCAAGACCTTACTATGCAGAGTCCCCCAGGGATCAGCCTTTCCCAGGTTCAAAGTATGTGATGATGTTGGCCCCTCTCGCCAACATCATCTGATCTCAAGACTTCAACATCATCTCCTACACAGATGACACCCAATTCATCCTCTCGCTGACAGATAAGACACCCACCACCTGAAGCAACTTCACCAAATGCATGGCCGCGGTGGAAGAATGGTTGAGAACCAAATGCTTGAACCTCAATTCCTACAAAACAAAAATAATGGTCTTCGAAAGCAGGAACTCCCCATGGAACACCAATTGGTGTCAGACAAAACTAGGATCAGTACCTACCCCAAACTGAATTTTTGGATGACATGCGCAACATGAGAGCAGAAGTCAACTGAGTGATCTCCCCTGCTTCCATATCCTGCGGATACTACAACAAATCTTCATGTGACTTCAACAGAACACCTGACAAACTGTCATGCAAGCACCCATCACAAGTTGACATGAGTACGACAACGCACTGAATGCCAGAATTTACAAGCAGTATCTGAAAGGACCTCAAACCATTAAGAATGCCGCTGCAGGACACATACTCAACCTTCTCTGCCACAACCACATCTCACCTCAAGGAGCTTCACTGGCTCCCCATTCAGAAAGGCAGCCAGTTCAAACTCCTCACACATCTACAAAGTCCTACACAACACTGAAACCACATACCCCAACAACTGCATATACTTTCACAATCCATCCAGACAACTACACTCAGCCTCACTTTCATTTGCAACCCCCCATTTTCAGATAAACAGGGCATCAGGCCGTTTGTTATCCTACATCACACCCAAAACGTGGAATGATCTACCACAACACATCAGAGCCTACTCCTTGCTACTGCAGTTTCACAAGAAGCTGAAGATCTGCCTCTTTGAATTATGTTGCAGGGATCATATGCCATACGTATGCCATACAAAACATGACATTTATCCCATCCCTCACCTCATGAACTCATCCCAAACCTATCTGACTACTGTCAACTCCCAAACATCCTTTTCAAACGTGCTCCTCTTTTTTAGGCAATTGATCCAACAAACTTGTGCACATGTCCCCTACTCCAAATAACAACTTACAACTTCCCTTTTGCAATCCATTCACGTCATTCTATTAGTACTTAAAACACTACTAAACACGGGAGAACATAAGAGCACAAACTTAACAAATTTACAACAACGAATCTACAAAGAAAATATAAAGCACATATTACTAATGCACTAATTATTTAACTATGACTTTAGCTCTAATATTGAATTCCGGAATAGAATGCAAATTGGCGCAAAGAGCATCAATGCCTATCAGGGGTAGTAAGCGCTATAGAAATACAATTTAGAACTACAATAAACAACATCTGTGCCCACTGTTCCAGTGAAAACAATTTGTGCATTTTGGTTTGTGTCTTCATTTCTGTCAGAGTGTTTCTGTGAACATTTAAAAATATAGGTTTGCAACATTTAAACATACCTCATGAGATAAAGCACTCTGAAGGACACTGTTTCTAGCAATTTCACACATATCACACGTATTAAGACTGAAAACCTGTGCAGCAATAGCATATTCTTCCATGAGGGGTTCCTGAAAGAAGAGTCAAGAATAACGAAAACTTGAAATGAGTGAATGAATTAGAAAAGGAAAAGGAGCATACAGTTTAGATTTAACCATACATTGCTTCAAATATTTATTTATTTATTTATTTATTTATTTAAACACTTGTTAAGCGCAGCAAAGGCCCGTGGGCATCTTGGCGCTAAATATGTGCTTAACCTCACTTTTGATCATAACATATTTCCAAAAGGGATTTATTTTCAATAACTAATTAATTTCTTTCAGATTAGAGTTTCCTATTCTTCAGTGAAAATTTGTTTTTTACTCTTGCTATGTTCTGAATACGGTATATAGGACGTGAATAATGTAGTATGAGTAGTGAGAAACCTGAAGTACTATATTTATCTAAACTTTTTTTATAAAGAGTCAACTTGACCCTAGCACACTTTACAGTGCTGAACATTTGGAATAATCAAAATATAATGAGCACTAAATTGTGTGAAACAATACTTTCTTACATGCATTTACCCTCATTGTCAGTGCATCACTGGGCTTCAGCACCGGGTCTAAGACAATCTCATAATTCAGCTGCATCGATCGGCCTAGCATTGCTAAAGAAAAAAAGACATGGCACCCCGATGACCCAGAGAGCTCTCTGATTACATTTCCTTGAATCAGACTGCCACTGTGAGGATTTGACAGTGTGGCTCATATAGGGACTGTGATCCTTCACAAGCCATGAGGCAGTGAGCTTGGCGCTTGCATTTCAGAGCCAGGGAGGATCACATACCAATCCCATGGCCTGTTGAATAGAGTCTTTTACCCAGAGACTTCTGTGTCCCTGATAAGGGGATTGACTACCCACAGGGTCTCCAGCCCCAACCCCTCCCCCATACCTCCAGCCACAGGGGGGTGCTAGGCAGTCTATTGTGCCTTGTTCCTCTCCTGTCAGTCTTCACATACACTTAGGACATCATCGCCCGGTCTCTGGGAAGGCCACGGCCTTGAATGGGCTGTTGAGCTGGTGATGTGCTTTGCGGGCCCTTGATTGTCACTGCCATGTGGGCACATCTGCTCCTGATTTTGGCAGGGTTCCTTGAGGTGGGCTGCTGAATCTGGCAATCTCTCTATGCGCACTGAGCCCCCAGGACACACCCCTAGGGGCACTACGGCTGCCAACTCATCTGCCTGGGTGGCCATTCTCCCATGCGCTCAGCCGTCTCCATGAACCAGGGAACACAGCTCCGACTGCAAGGTGAAGGCCACACCTGCAATCACAGGCATATCTTTCAAGAGAACACATTCTGGACTCCCTGTTAGCTGCACTGCCACAGATATCATACAATCTTCCTTTGTTATACTATGGACTTTACCATCCAACGAGATAACAACGTCCTGGATCTTCCTAGGTTAGGGTAACCACCTGGTAAATTCTGGTCAAAATCATAAAAAATTCAGGACAAAGGGTCAAAAATCAGTACAAAAAATCAGGACAAAAGATCAATTTTATGGACACATCTGATGAGTTGCCACACCTCATTACTTTATCAGTTGACTTATTTCCTATTTTCTATATAGCACTATTCATTTACTATGCTCCATCTATGACTGCCTCTAGGTATGATACTTTCAGGTGAAGGCAGACCCCTTGGAAGACTGTTCCCTGGGTCATTGCCTAATCTGTCCATGTCTTAATATGGCTCTGCAGTCAAGCCAAAGCCTAATCAGTCATCTGAGTCATCTCGCCGTGCCAAAGTACATGCATAATCTTCAAAATTATTTGGGATGTAAAATATACAAAAAACGAAATGTTCGAAAATTATAAAGATTTTAAAATGTAAGTGTTTCTTTAACATATGGTAATGTTTCAATTTGGTACCTTTGACCCACATTGCATTTATATTTATTGGAAGTGAAAGTTTCTAAAATATGACTTTCAAAACATTCATTAACCTTCCCTCTTGACAACACCAACAACGTGAATCATACCAATATTATTGTTATGGAGGTGGAACATTACAAGCTTTTAAAACATATGCAAATTAATTTTTTGGTACAGAATCCATCTTGAACTGAATCACTTGAAAGTGCTTTAAAAGTTCACTATCAAGTAAATTAGACACATGAAGTAAATTGATTTGACTTAGAGCACACAATTTAGTCATGCAAGGAATCTGGAATTGGGACTGAGGCTTCTTGGTCACACATAGTAAATTTAGTCACTGACTAGAATATTTTCATCTTCTCAATCCCCTTTAACAATAGAGAACAGTGTTTGTACAATTTTGTCTATGAATAGTATCCTGAATAGCACTCAACTCTGATGTCACCCAGAAACGTCTTGGGAAACTGCAGAATGTTCAAAACGCCGCAGCCAGACTCGTCCTCAACATCACCCGCCGCAGCCACATCACCAAACACCTTTGAGAACTACACTGGCTCCCAGTCAATAAAATATTAACCTTCGAGCATCTCTCCCATGCCTACAAAGCCCTCTTGGACGCAGAACCATCATATCTAAAGAACCGCTTCTCATTCCACGTACCCGCCAGACACCTTCGCTCCACCCAACTGGCCCTGGCCACCGTCCATGTATCCACATGACCAGAGCCGGAGGAAGATCCTTCTCCTACCTCACCACCAAGACCTGGAACAACCTGCCTCTCCACCTCAGGCAACCCCCGTTGCTGGCCCAATTCAGGAAGGATCTCAAGGCCTTGATATTTGACTGAACCCCTGTGCCCAGAAGGATCCACAGCCCCCTCCTTGCTGCCTTGAGACCCTTACGGGTGAGTACCCACATTATATAAACCCCTGATTGATTGATCCAGTGTTAAATATTTACAGATCACTGGTAAATCTGACAGAATATCTAAAAAAAGGTATATACAGTAAAGGTAAGGGAAGGCGAGAGAGACATCATATGCAAATATCAATGGCTTTTTTTTCAACATTACATAGCTATTCAATCTAGTGACAGAAGTGCATTAAAAAGGTATGGATACCATGATCCTAGTGCAATAGGGATGGGGTCAGTGAGCATGAAGGCAGAATCAAAGCCGTAGCTAAAATGAACAAAATATTCTGTAACTAATTTGATCTTTCACCATCAATGTAACAATGTATAAAATATAGCACACATTGAATGAAAAAGAAATGAAAGTTAAACTAATTATTGGGAAATGCATTATTTTATGTTACAACACCTTTGTTGGTTAGAGTGTTCACTGCAAATATCTGTGTGTAAAATCAGAGACCCATATCATTTATTCTTGGTTGGTGCAGCAGGGAAAAGTGATGTGTGTATTTTTAGTGCTAGGAGGTCCCTGAAAGCATTATGAATGTGTAAGTCATTATTTTAAACTTACATTACATACAGTAGAATATATGGTGGTAGTAGTGCACAGATTATACCTAGTGCAAACATTTTTCTAACTACCCATAAAAGCAGACACACCATAGCCCAGTTTGGAACACGCTGACAGTACCTCTCAAGAAGAAAACATCTTTGTCATCACAAAGCTTCAAGTGGCTCAAAATGTAAAGGGAATACTGGCTTTTAAGCAGTTTTTACATTTGCAGATTAACCAATTGCACACATTTGCATTTCATTTTTTTATTTTGATTAGAATTTTGTATAACATGCAGACATCATATACATAGCTCTGTCTGTTCAGTGATACAAACACAAAGCCTTATTCATAGTGCAAGAGCAATAAAGAGAGCAGTCTAACTTCTTCACAACAGTTACAGTATAGTCTAGCATTTTACATCCAGGTGGCATGACAGTTAGTTGGAGAGTTCTATTCCCACATAGGGGATGCCTCATCGGATAGTAATTAGGTAGCATTGTCAGGATGTGGTGTGTGAGAGTCCTGTCCAGTTTCTGCTACTCGTGGGGTATGCAACAAGTATGTCTTTAGGGGCTCTCATATGTCTTGAGGTCTGGAACTTATGGTCAATAATTCTGAGTATGTTGTTAATTGTTGCTGGCATTATACCACATCCGGTACCCATTCTTTGAATTTCAGGGCCCTTCCTTGACCCCATCTACACTCTACTCTTTGCTTGGCCAGCAGCAACTCAAGGGCCACAAATCATCTGACAGATGCTGCACCATGTTCATTGTAGATAAACAATGCATAGAGTGGGGAAAGGCATACCTGTGTCCCCTCCATTTGGGGTATGGCTTTACCAACCTCCACCCAGTATTTGGAAAGTAGTCTGCAGGACTAGGCCAGATGGATGAAGTGGGCTCCCTCTGCCCCACATATTTTGAAGCGATCAGTGGGCCTCAGTCCATACCTATGCAGCCATGCTGGGGTGTAATGCATCCTGTGCAGATACTAAAAATTAATAATCCGCAACCTGCTGCTTGCTTGTTTTCTTTCCAGTGTGCTGTCATCAGTATGTCCACTGTGCATCTTCCAGCTGGAAGCCTAGTTCTGTTTCCCAGCCCTCCCTTGACCCGTCTTTGGACTGTTCCTGTGCAGTGAGTGTGCTCTGGTACAATCGTGCCACTGCATGTGGAAGGGCGGCGGCTTGAAGCATATCAGGCAATGGGGTTAGTGTAGGCGGCTGCTTCGGGAAGTCCGGAATGGCTACTCTGACATCCTGACTGAACCTATGTACAGGAATATCTCCATAGGTGAGGGGGTATGTTCTCCAAAGAACTACTCCCTGTGGCAGAACCTTCCTATGACTTACACATCCCCTCATGTGCGTTTAGTGTAGCGGCACAGCATGCCATGACAAATTCATTCGTGGGTTACAGGGAGGTTGTACTGATAGTCGATTGGTAACGCAGAGGAATATACCATAGGGGGTTGTAATCGCTGTGCGATGTTCTTCCATGCTGTGTTTGTGCAGGCTGCAGTAGAATCCCTGTCCCCAGCCTTCTCCTAGTCAACTCCAGGAAAACCAGTTAGTGGTGTGGCAGACATGTATCTCCGTTCCACAGCGAGGTGTGGCATGAAGGGTGGAGGGTGATACCAATTCAGCACGTTATGTCCCTGTGCACTCAATAAATAAAGTTCTGGATACAGTGCTTCAAAGCCCCCTTTAGGGAAAGGTAAGGTGAGTGTTCCATAGGATTCTGGGCTGCTTACCCCCCCCCCGGCAAATAGGGTTAACTGTGCTCTCAGGTTCCTGAGAAATGGACCCCCGTGGCATTAGGGATATTTATGAATAGGTACAGCCGTTGCGGCAGGATTACCATTTTTATTAGTGCTAGACACCCTGCCATGGAGAGGGGCATAGCAATCCATAGTGTAATAGAATCAGTTATGGAATCTAGAACCCCTTCATAGTTTGCTGTCAGTAGTTTCACCCTGCTTCTAGTGATAACTATGCCCAGATATTTAAGCTGTGATGCACATTAGCTGAGTGGGTAGTCTGACTGAAAGGGTGGGTGTTGTAAAAAAGAAACTGCAAAGCGAAGGTAAGTCAACGTGGACTTTATTCTGCCACCCACTCTCCAAGACTGCCAGAGGGATGCCAACATTCTAAGGCAAGCTCTGGTACAACATACCAAATTGGGAGGGGGCGGGACAGAAGGAACATACCAAAACAGGTAGGGTAAAGGAGGGAAGGGAAATTACAACACATCTCCCTACGGCAACCTGAGGAATAAAGAAATTTATACAAAGCGTGTGATAACCTTGGAGTACCAAAGGGGCAACATTTTAATACAAAAGGGAAGGAAGCGTCCCTATGGGACGGGGGGAGAGGGGAATGAGAGTCATCCCCCAGAAGAGGAAACTAGGAGAAAACAAAAGAATAGGGGACATTGCATGCAAAGAGTGTATAACATTCCCAATAATGCAAGAAAACATGTAGCTACACATTAGCCAAGTAATATAGAAGGAACTAGCAAGGAGTGGTACCATGCAGATTGTAGTAACAACGTGGATCTCTCCCTCTGAAGGAAGAAAACGGGGAAATTCTAACTCCCTCCATGGGAGACGTGTGATAAGTCCACATACCTTCTCTTAAAGTTTTGTCCACATCCAGATTGTTGTCATGGGCAAATTGAATGTGTTTGATGATCATCTGAACAGACTTGGCAATTAGCTCAATTGTTATAGAAGCCCCAATGTTGGTTCCTTCGAAATTGATTCCTACATTTTTTATGAACTTTTCCATTTCACTTGAAGAGAAAATTACATTTTTTCCAGCGACTACGTTTTCTGGTACACCTTCACTAGTGAATGAATTTTTTTTAAATCGAATGAGGGCACCTGTTGTAGCATCTGAGACAAACTCATGCCTGATCCACTTGGAAGTGTAGTCGATGAGCAAGAACATGAATTTCTTTTTGGCTTCTAACTGGCCTATTGGACCAATTACCTCTAAGGCAACTTTAGCCCATCGAATACTGGGTGCTACATCAGGATTCTTGGATGCGCTTACATTTTCGCCCTCAACCATTATCATTCTCCGATCATTCTCTGTTAAGACAGAAACTTGATTTTGAGTATTTCTTCCCAGGCAGACTTGATCCTTATTATTAGGGTCAAGCATGATCCCTAGCTCTCTTTGGTGGTGCCAACCTAATAAGTTTGACCCTTCTATTACAATATAGACCTTGCCACTACTTGATCTTCCCCTGAACTCTATGCACATCTCTAGCATGCTCACCAGGTGTATAGGTTAATTCGCATAACTTATAGGAGATATGTCAGGTTCAAGTACATTAAGATTGGGAATACCAAAAAGGTCATCCATCTCGTTTTGGTTAATCAAAGTAAATGGCGAACAAGAATCAGCGTAAACAACCAAGGGTTTTTTATTTAAGAAAATGGTACATTCAGGATACTTATGTTGAATGGGACAAATCACTGATGTCTTCCTATCAACATTCTTCACTTGAAATATGTACTTAGGAGAGTGTTCCTCTCCGCTGCAAACCACTTTTACCTGATTATTCTCCCCCTCTCTGCACACTCTTGCAAAATGACCCTTCCTATTGCACTTCATACATGTTGCATTGCGGGCAGCGCAATGAACATTGTTCGCAAGATGGTTGCTGCTGCCGCACCTGAAACATTTTAAACCTTCGATTACGCTAACAGGTTTATCAGCCTTAACTTCTCTGGGTCTGATCTTAAAAATCTCAGCATCATTGTTGTCACCAAGAGCACTTTTGCTATTAATTACACTGAAGACTGGTTCTTTTGGTGGGTTCATTTCCAAAATGCACTTAGCAGTTTGTTCAATAGATTGTGCCATACTAATAGCTTCCTTTAAGGAAGGGTTTTTGGACAGAAGTTTTTCTTTTATATGGGGGTTGTGGGTACACCTTACCAACTGATCCCTAATCAGGGAGTCGTTGAGCTCACCAAACTCGCATAATTGAGTTAGGCCTCTGAGTGCAGCTATATAATTTGTGACCGACTCTTGTTTGCCCTGGACTCGTGTAAAAAACTTCTGCCGCTCAAGGACAACATTTACTTTATCACCGAAATGAGTTTCTAATTTCAAGAGTGTAATTTTAAATACATCCATATCCAATTCATCATCTTCTAACTTGGGACCGAGTAGGGTATCGTAAATCTTCGTGCCTTGAACACCTAGATTGTGTAAAAGCACATGTTGTTTGCGGACAGCTGAAAACCTTTCCCCCCCCAATGGCAATAAGGTAAGAATCAAACAGATTAATCCAATCCTTCCAATGGATTTCTGGATCTCCAATTTCATTTAAAAAGGAGGGCGGTTGGCTCATGGATGATGCAGCCATGGAGAATGAAAAACCCGACCAGTATTATACAAAATATGGTAGATGCTGTGGAGAAAATATCCTACTGATGCTCACTGAGCAAGTCAATTCTCACTGACCATAAGATAATACATTACAATAAAATCTAGACCCACTGAAGAAGTTCATTTACCATCCAAAGAATTGAAACAGATAGAACTCCGCCTAAGTAATATTAAAGAAAAGCACAATTAGGTAACAGATCACTGGAATAACATTGCAATGCACACAATTGACAAGGTACCAGGAGTACGGGGTAACAAGAATATAGCTTGAGTACGAAAGTTCAATCAGGATCTCCTAGGAATAAGATAGGGTTAAAGTCAAATATGAACCCGTTGACGGTGTCGGTATAAAGACACACCACTAGATAATGTCAAGAAAATGGGAGGTGTGCGTGTCACCGTTGAGCACCCAGGATGCACAGGTGTGTGTAACCCCGTAGGCTGAGGAAGGAATATTTGGTGTGTGTATCACCATGGAGAAATGCAGTGACACACAGGTGCATAGTGAGATACAAATACAAAAAAACTGGTGATGAACAGGATAGGCGGATCACTGACATAATATCGAGGGACATAATATCGACTATCAAAAATATCGTTGACAAAATATCGACAGTCAGAATATCGAGTTTGTATCTACAAACAGTAAAGTACAAAATATCGAGTAAAAATATCGTTTACAAAAATATAGTTTATAAAAATATCGACTTTATTAAAAACAATGTTAAATTAATATTAAAAATTAATTACTAAAATATACTTAAAAATACTTAAATTAACTTATAAGAATTAAATAATTAATGAAAGTTATAAAAAAAATTTTTACATCATATTTGTTAAAAAATATATATATAGTAACATAATATAATTAAATAATATCCAACAATATTACCGTAGGATAGCGTAGGGGTAAAAATTACTATTCCCACTCCAGTGGGTGCAACAGTAGGGAAAGCGTTGGATAGCGTAGGGATAAAAATTACTATTCCCACTCCAGTGAGTACAACAGTAGGGAAAGCATTGGATAGCGTAGGGGTAAAAATTACCATTCCCACTCCAGTGGGTGCAACAGTAGGGAGAGCGTTGGATAGCGTAGGGGTAAAAATTACTATTCCCACTCCAAAGAGTGCAACAGTAGGGAAAGCGTTGGATAGCGTAGGGGTTAAAACTACTATTCCCACTCCAGAGCGTGCTACAGTAGGGAAAGCATTGGATAGCATAGGGGTAAAAATCACTATTCCCACTCCAGTGGGTGCAACAGTAGGGAAAGCGTTGAATAGCGTAGGGGTAAAAATTACTATTCCAACTCCAAGGAGTGCAACAGTACGGAAAGCGTTGGATAGCGTAGGGGTAAAAAATTACTATTCCCACTCCAAATAGTGCAACAGTGGGGAAAGCGTTGGATAGCGTAGGGGTTAAAATTACTATTCCCACTCCAAAGAGTGCAACAGTAGGGAAAGCGTTGGATGGCGTAAGGGTAAAAATTACTATTCCCACTCCAGTGGGTGCAACAGTAGGGAATGCGTTGGATAGCGTAGGGGTAAAAATTACTATTCCAACTCCAGTGAGTGCAAAAGTAGGGAAAGCGTTGGATAGCGTAGATGTAAAAATTACTATTCCCACTCCAGTGGATGCAACAGTAGGGAAAGCATTGGATAGCGTAGGGGTAAAAATTACTATTCCCACTCCAGTGAGTGCAACAGTAGGGAAAGCGTTGGATAGCGAAGGGGTAAAAATTTCTATTCCCACTCCAAAGAGTGCAACAGTAGGGAAAGCGTTGGATAGCGTAGAGGTAAAAATTACTATTCCCACTCCAAAGAGTGCAACAGTAGGGAAAGCGTTGGATAGCGTAGGGGTCAAAATTACTATTCCCACTCCAAAGAGTGCAACAGTAGGTAAAGCATTGGATAGCGTAAGGGTTAAAATTACTATTCCCACTCCAGAGAGTGCAGCATTAGGGAAAGTAAATACTTCATATATTATTTAAAAAAATATAAATTAATATCTATAAAAAATTAATTAAAAGTAATTACCAATTTAATATAATATAATAATTAATCTATTAAAATTACTAATTAACATTAATTATTATAATTAGTTACCTATCAATACAAATTAATTAAAAATTAACAATTAATTACTTTAGAATTAAAAATAATTAACAATTAATTCAAATTAAATACAATTAAATACATTTAATGATTTAATTAATTATAAATAAATAACTTCCCACCCTATTCCCCTATAAACCAACAACCCGCTACAGAAAATAAATTAGTAAAATTAACATAATTAACAATTAATCAATTAAATTAAATTAATTGGCAATTAAAATTTAATTAATTACCCATAAAAACCTAATTAACAATTAATTCTAAATAAATACCAATAAATAATTTTACATATTTAATTAATTATAATTAAATTACTTCCCACCGATTCCCCTATAAACCCACAACCCGCTACATAAAATAAATTAGCAAAATTAAGATAATTAGCAATTAATCAATTCATTAAAATTAATTGCCAATTAAAATTTAATTAATTACCAAATATAAATTAATTAACAATTAATTAAAATGAAATACCAATTAATACATTTACATATTTAATAATTATAATTAAATTACTTCCCACCCTATTTCCCTATAAACTTAAAACCCGCTACAGAATTAAATTACGCCAAAATTAAAAAAACGAAATTCATTAAATAAAATAATTATAACATAAATACACACTTTTCACACATATAATCACATAAAAACACTATAAAAAATTCGATATTATTAAAAAATCGATAGTTTTAATAACCTATATTATATACTTCAATATTTTAACTTTCTATATTTTTAACATTCCATATTACATTACTTACCTTATAAAGGATATTTTTGATGTCTATATTCTGTCCATTCGATATTTTGTCCATTCTATATTTTAAACTCGATATTATGTCCATTCGATATTTTGGACTCGATATTTTGACTGTTCACCAGACAGGCAGTGACGATAGGAATAGTAGATATAACCATAATTATGGTGTAATGTTGCGGACAGTAGAGAAGGTGTGCATATCACCTTGGACCACGCACAAGGCACGTGTGTGGCAAAAATAATTTCCTTGTGAGATTCACCAGAAGGTATGCGTGCCACCCTGGAGTACCTCAGAAGAGGGGAAAAACAGCACCGGGACTGAAAGAAAAGAATCCTGAGGCAGTAGAACAGCGGGGTAATGAAGAAAAAGTCTTAATTGTGAAGAGCTGAAAAATGTACAGATCTGAGCACCTCTACGCAGGCATCCGTAGGAAGAAAGTGCTGTGCTGCTGAAACTTGACTGAGCCTAAAAGAGGAAGACGCTAAAAAGTCGACCCTGATGTAGCTGGGGCACCGGGAGCGTCTCTCTGAGGAATTACAGGAGGTGCAGCTGGTGCGTAGGTCACGTCGTCTGACAGGATACTCCACTCGGAGGCGGGCGAATGCGGCCCCCGGGGGAATGCAGGTCGACAGACTAGTCTTCCCCCGGGGTGTTCGCGCGAGGACACGGCAGGCGGAAGTTAGGTAAGGGGTTTAGGTCAGGGGTGGGAGGGGTTAGGTAGGAGGCTACTTATGGGGGGACAGGAGAGGAACAACTTCCTTTTCCTGTCCCCGGTGCCTCAGGGAAGAGTTAGGTTTTTGTGTGAGCGTAGGCGGAGTGTGACTTAGGTAGGTGGTGTGTAATTAGCGTGGGTCGTCGTTTTGGTGTCCCAGGACGACGAGTAGGCTAGTGTGTACGGCGCATTTAGGCGGGTTGTGATTTAGTGTATTTTTACTTATATCGGAGCGGGTGCTCCGGGCGGCGAGTGTAGGGTGCCAAATGTCACGCATCTCGCGGACGTTCCGAGCGGGTTGCCGATCCTCACGCATCTCGCGGAGGGTGATTTGCCGGTTTTTGTCCAATGGCTGTCCCTGATGCTGAGGCAGTCAGGGCTGCTTTACTTGTGCTTGGCCGGGCTGGGAGGGCAGATCTCCTCCAGCCAGGTGTCCTGGATCAGGCCTGGGTCGGCATGACCCGCCCGACCAGGTCTGCGTCAGCGGGAGTGGCAGCTGTGGTGGCTGCCTGTAAGGAGGAGCCTGCTGGGTCGAGGGATGGGGGGCCCAGGAGGGGGAAGGCCAGGAAGGTGCAGAGGCCCCCAAAGAAGGGAGGGAGGAGATTGAGTCTCCCAGCTAAGGTCGGGGCTAAGGGGGAGGTGGTCCCGGAGGGGGGTGGGGGGGCGGAGGGCCCCGAGCTGGAGGCTGAAGGGCACGTGCAGGGACAGGACTTGCTGGCGTCTCGGGCCGGACTGTCCAGGAGTTTGAGCCAGTTGGCGGGGTACGGGGGGAGCAGTGATGGCAGTGGGGGGAGGACTCTGATGAGTGGGAGGTGGCGGCTGGGGATGAATTCGCCCTCTTGCTGTCGGGGGAGGAATCTGGGGGGGAGGCTAGTTTCACGGCTGTTGAGCAGCCGGTTGACCTGTCTAGGGGCCGGAAGGGGGTGGTGAAGTCCCAGGGTTCCAAGGGAAAGGGCCCCGTCAAGGTGCAGCAGCTGGGGGGGCTGGGCACGGGGCGGGTGGTGCTGTGGCACCCTTGCCCGGGAATGGAGGGCCGGGGCAGACGTCTATGTTTGACCGGTGGGCCCAGATGACCGAGGAGGAGAGGGCGAGGGACCAGCGGCGGGTCATCGAAGAGTATGAGAGGGAGTGGCAGCGCCTGTGTGCCGCCAGGGAGTTGAATATGGGAGGGGTGCCCGTGGGCGATGGGGCCCCGGCACCAGGGCGAGGCAGGTCGTCGGCCGTGGTAGGGGGGCCCCTGGGTCGCACGATCAGTGGGTCTGGGTGGAGAATGCAGGGACTGCCTTGACGGATCAGAGACCTGGTGGCACCGGGGCCTCCCCGAGCGCATACGGCTCGGGGGGGGGGGTCAAGCCAGCAGGGTCGGCTGGCAGAGGCCGGGGTGGGCCGGCGGGGCGCAAAACGGCCTCCAAACGCCGGGACGAAGATGCAGGGGGGTCCGCGGCGGCCTGCCCTCCACCGAGGGAGCGGGCACCGACCATGTTGGAGTGTGAATTTACGCCTGGTGTGAAAGGGAAGGGTGCTAAAAGAGTCGTGACTGAAGTGGTGCCGCTGGATGTTCAGGATGAATGGTTGGATTACGAGGATGATGAGGATGAGTTGGAAGAGGGTGAGTTGCGTGAGCCTGGGCGTGTGTGCAGGGCTAAGGGGGCAGCTACCAAGGTTGGTGCTTCTCAGGAGGCACGAGATGGCGCCGGTCGGGCCACCAGCGGGATGTCAAGGCCGGCGGACGCATGGCGACAGGAGCGGGAGGCTCCTGCAACTTTGTCAGGTGAGGGCTCTTGGTGGGACGCCTGGCTGGATGGGGGGAGCGGGGGGAGGAAGAAGCCCTGCCGGTCGGTGGGGGTGGGGGAGGGGTCTGTGCGGGCTGGAGCCCAAGGCGGTGGGGAGCCTGTGAAGGCTGCTGGGGGCAAGCAGGTCGCGACGGCCGGCACGCAGACGGACAAGGTGGAAGACCTGGAGGGGAAGGAGGAGGGTGTGAGTGGGGTGGAGAAACGGAGGAAGAAGTTGCCGTACATGGGGCTGGGTGTGCCCCTGGGGTCTCATTTGTCGGAGAAGACTAGGGCAAGGATTTGGAGGCACGAGTATGTGGATGTGTTCAAGCTTTTGCACAGGGAGGTTCAGGCGAAGGAGGGGTCTAAGGAGGAGGAATGGGACCTGACCAGGCGGCCGAGGGTGCCGGTTACTATGGAGAATTGGACTTCTGCCTTTCTGATTTATGCGAGTATATATTGTGAGAAGCATGGGGATCGGGCTATCGCTTTGTTTAAATACATGGACGTGATAAGGAAGGCGCAGATGCATTTCGGGGGTTTCGCTTGGTTGAGCTATGACGAAGAGTTCAGGGCTCGGGTCAGTGTTAACCCGGATAAGCCGTGGGGGGATGTGGATCAGGAGCTTTGGCTCCAGTGGATGTCCTCGACGCAGGCGGCGGCGTCTACTCATACGGTCAGCGGTCTTCCGGTCACGTATCGGTCCTTTCAGCCGCGTCCCGCCCAATCTGGGGCGGGTAGCCAGGGTACCCCAAGTGGTCATGGGAGCCAGCCGTGTGGTCCGGCTCAGCGGGTCAGCAATACAAGCCGGTCGCTTCAGGAGCATGCTGGGGGTTTAACAGAGGTTTCTGCAACCGCCCCTCCTGTAAATTCAAGCATGAGTGTTCTAAGTGTGGGGACGCCACCCGGTCACGCAGTGCCTCACCCTGGCTACGCCGTCAGAACAGTGGAAATTTGCCAAGGGTAGGGGGCAGCCTGGGCCGAAGGGCCCGTACTCCGGTTAAGGTGGAGGCCATGGGTCCATGGCTCTCCCGGTACCCTGATAAGGAGGCAGCGTTGCGCTTGTACTGGGGGTTTGTGGAAGGTTTTCGGATTGGCTATCAGGGGCCCAGGGAGAGGCGTTGGGCTGAGAATTTGCCGTCTGCTAAAGAGTTGCCGGGGGTAGTGGCGTGTAAATTGGAGAAGGAGGTGTCGGAGGGCAGGATTGCGGGTCCATTCTCGGAGTGGCCCTTGGCGGATCTCATCGTGTCACCGTTGGGGGTGGTGCCCAAGAAGGAGCGAGGGGAGTACCGGTTGATCCATCACTTGTCCTGGCCGGAAGGCGGGTCGGTGAATGATTTCATTGCTGAGGAGGACTCGAGGGTGTTGTACGCTTCGGTGGATGATGCCATTGGGTTGGTGCGGTCGTGTGGGAGGGGGGCGGAGATGGCCAAGTGTGACATCAAGTCGGCCTTTCGGCTTCTTCCCATTCATCCGGCGGATTTCTCTCTCTTGGGTATGCAGTTTGATGGGGCCATTTTTGTGGACATGGTGCTGCCAATGGGCTGTGCGATTTCCTGCGCGCTCTTCGAGACTTTCAGCTCCTTTTTGCAGTGGGCCTTTGTGGACCGCTGTGGGCACCGGCTGGTGTCCCACTACTTGGATGATTTTCTGTTTGTGGGTTCTGGACGTTCGGGTGACTGTGGTCAAGCGCTGCGGCAGTTTCAGTTGTTGGCTCAGGATTTTGGGGTGCCTTTGGCGCCAGAGAAGACGAAAGGGCCCAGTTGTTGTCTGACGTTCCTCGGAATTGAGTTGGATTCGGTGGCCTGGCAGGCACGCTTGCCGGTGGCGAAGGTGGCTGAAATGCAGGATGCTTTGAAGAGTCCGATTGCGGTTCAGAAGCTGGATTTGAGGTCTGTGCAGCGCTTTCTGGGTTTGTTGAACTTTGCCTGTAGAGTGGTGAGGGCGGGGAGGACTTTCTGTAGGCGGCTCGGCATGGCCATGTCGGGCGTGGCCCTCCCACATCACAGGGTCAGGATCACGCTGGGGGTCCGGTCAGACTTGCGAGTGTGGCTGGTCTTTCTTGAGGATTTCAATGGAGTGTCGTTGGATTTTGTGCGGGACAGGATGGTGTGGCAGGTTCAGCTTTACTCGGATGCAGCGGGGGCGGCTGGTTTCGGAATTTTCTGGGACGGTCGCTGGTGCGCGGAAAGGTGGCCGGATGATTGGCTGCGTCAGGGCAGGAGCATTGCTTTCTTGGAGTTCTTTCCCTTGTTGGTGGCGTTGCTGGTGTGGGGCCCGGAGTTCAAGAACAGGTCTGTGTTGTTCCACGTGGACAATATGACGGTGGTGGACTTGGTCAACAATCAGAAAGCGAGAGATCTGAGGGTGCTGTGCTTGCTGCGAAGTTTCATGCTGCTATGTCTGCGTTACAATGTGCTGTTTCGCGCGCAACATGTGCCTGGCGCAAGTAACGAAATTGCGGATGCGTCATCTTGTTCGCAGTGGCTGCGCTTCAGGGAGCTGGCGCCGGGAGCGGAGGCTTGCAAGACCAAGGTACCGGAGGGTATCTGGGCGTGGGGGGAGTGAGAGTGGTGGGTTTGGTGGAACGGTCGCTGGCGGAGTCTACCAGGCGGGCGTACAGATTGGCTTGGAATGAGTTTGGGAAGTTTGTGGGCCTGGGAGCGGGGGTGCTGGGTTTGCCAAAGGAAGTGTGCGAAAGGCGGGTTGTGCGCTTTGTGCTGGATTGCATGGATAGGGGGCTGTCACAGACAACGATTGCTGGCAAGTTGGCGGGTGTGTCGTTTTACTGCATGTTGTATTTGGGTTTTGATCCGGCTAGTTCGGATCTGCTGAGCCGAATGTTGAAGGGTTGGGGGCGGGTGCAGGCTGAGTTGGGGGGCGGGGAGTTGCCCAGGGAGGCGGTCACGTTTGACTTGTTGAAGTTGGTTTTGCAGGAATTGGTTTTTTGTTGCTATGACGGGGGGGAGGTGGCGCTTTTTCGCCTATGCATGATCTGGATGTTTTTTGGAGCGTTTCGGGTATCGGAGCTGCTGGGGGCGCGGGGGCGCCGGATAGGCTGTTTGCTGATGTGCGGGTGGACGGGCCTCGTCTGGGCATTTGGTTGGGGCGGTCCAAGACTGACCAGATGGGTCGGGGTAGATGGGTGTGGTTGTCAGTGAGTGGGTGTGCAGGTGTGTGTCCGGTGCGGGAATGGCTGTGTTTTTGGCAGAGAGTGCAGCGGACGGAGGGGGAGATCTTTGTGCATGTATCGCGGAAGCCTTTGACGTCGGGTCAGTTGTTGGCAGTGCTACGGATGGCTTTGCAGAGGCTGGGTAGGGACCCGGCTCGGTTTGGCACGCATTCCTTTCGGATTGGGGCGGCTACGGCGGCGGCGGGTTTGGGTTGGTCATGGGAGGAGATCAGAAGGATCGGTCGCTGGAGGTCGCGGTGCTGCGAGCGCTATGTGCGCAAGTGAGGGCGGGAGCGCAACGCTTGGACGGCGACGCTGCTTGGCGTAGTTTCTTGTCTGCCTTGGTACTAATATCTTTTTCTTCGTAGTTTGTGTTCGTGGACCAGGGGCCAAGACGGTCACTTGGGTCGTGGGGCACTCGTTTGTGCATTGGGCTTCGAAGTATGCTGCCAGACAGGTGTACGGTCGTAGCCTGGGCCTGAGGAGCAGCCATCATGAAGTGCAATGGTGGGGTAAGAGCGGAATGAGATGGGGTGAACTGTTACCATGGCTGACAAAGAAAGTGTTGCAGCTGGGCTGCCCGGATTTGATCATCATTCACCTGGGGGAAAATGACTTAGTGAAACAATCGGGGGTGTCACTGTCGCACTTGATGCAGAGGGACTTGGAGGTAATGAAGAACAATCTGGCTGGCGCCTGCATTGTATGGACTGAGTTTGTGCCGAGGAGGATTTGGAGGGGTGCACTTAAGCCTGCGGCTGTGGAAAGGGCCCGCAGGAAACTGAATAGGGCTATGAGACTCTTTTGCGCAGATCGGGGGATTAAAGTGCTGGCTCATGACGGGGTCCAGCTGGAACAACCTCTTCTTTTCAGGGACGACGGCGTGCACCTTTCTCACATGGGAAATGCATTCTACCTCATGGAGCTGCGGGACTTGATTAGTTGTCTGTGGAACGAGTCAATTTGGTGTAGGAGAGTCTGAGTTCGAAAGGTGCACGCTTGGTGGGGCAGGTAACCGCCCTCCGGGGGTTCCCTGGGTGGCGGGAACTGGGAGGGGTGGGGAGTCCATGACGGGCAGAATCACCCTTACAGGGAGGGGGTTACAGGCGCAGGATGGGAGAGAGTGGTAGACAGGAGTGCGATGGACGGAAATGACCGAGGAGTCGGGAAGTGGAAAGGGGAAGTGAATGGGATGCAAAGAGGTTGTGGTGTGATTTGGGAATGGATGGTGGAGCACGTGAGTGGATGACGGTTGAAAGGCAGAATGTTGGGGGGATTGTTAAAGTTGATAATGTTATGTTTTGTAATCTGTCATGCCTGTCCTAATAAATGGCCTTTTACGCAAAACTGATGCGTGGAGTGGTTCATTGCGCGATGCGGCCCCCGGGGGAATGCAGGTCGACAGACTAGTCTTCCCCCGGGGTGTTCGCGCGAGGACACGGCAGGCGGAAGTTAGGTAAGGGGTTTAGGTCAGGGGTGGGAGGGGTTAGGTAAGAGGCTACTTATGGGGGGACAGGAGAGGAACAACTTCCTTTTCCTGTCCCCGGTGCCTCAGGGAAGAGTTAGGTTTTTGCCACCCGCCCACCCTACAAGTAAAAGGGTTTTTGGTGCGGTGTTGTTATGGTTGCCATGTTGGGCAACGTGCCAGTTTAGGACAGGATGGCAAGGGGGGAGACGTTCCGGGAACTGGGAGGGGTGGGGAGTCCATGACGGGCAGAATCACCCTTACAGGGAGGGGGTTACAGGCGCAGGATGGGAGAGAGTGGTAGACGGGAGTGCGATGGACGGAAATGACCGAGGAGTCGGGAAGTGGAAAGGGGAAGTGAATGGGATGCAAAGAGGTTGTGGTGTGATTTGGGAATGGATGGTGGAGCACGTGAGTGGATGACGGTTGAAAGGCAGAATGTTGGGGGGATTGTTAAAGTTGATAATGTTATGTTTTGTAATCTGTCATGCCTGTCCTAATAAATGGCCTTTTACGCAAAACTGATGCGTGGAGTGGTTCATTGCGCGAAGAGGCTGGGGCGCCGGTGTTGTGTAATATCAGGTATCCCCTTGGGATCCCGTATCCCCTGGCCTTCGGCAACCTCCGGAGGTCCTGTCTGTTGGACACCTCGGGCGAGCCCACGGAAGCCCCGCCCACCGCTGGAAATGCGAGCCTCGGCTTTAGCAGGCAGAAGCAGCAGCGTGCCGAACCAAACTTCTGTTGGGACTGCACCTTTCTGCTCTAAAGCCGAGGAGCATTCTCATTCATACAGGGTTAAGACGCCGTGTTGATTCTCTCATGGCAATTGTAAAAGGAAACCGCCAGTTTACAAATGAACAGAAATCGTATGATTGAAAGTAGTCCGTAAACAGGATGATTAAAACAGTGCACATGACCTGAAAGGCTTGGTGGCATGTTCGTATTATTTTCACTATGAGCCCTTGTTGTACGAGTTGTTTTCCCTCTAACTTGTATTTAGGACACGCTTTCACTCATTTAAAAGCAACAGAGAAAATGTGGCATTACTAGTACAGTGAAATGCGTGTACCTTGCTCCAATTTTGAAACTCTCTGGCAGACATTCGTTTTTTTTAATTAACAGAGGGGTTTACATCTTTGTAAGCACAGCGCTATGTTGTATATTCTCATATGTAGAATGATAATGTTTTAGTTTATTGTAATAATAAGGGCTATGGTAAAGCTCTACTAGACACCTGCCCCAGTGCGCTTTGGGTGTGGACATGTACCAGGGGCCTCATTTATGAGGCTGTGCGTCACTTTCACTTTTTGTGACGCCCCAGCAGCGTAAAAAATGTGCCTTGTTGCACCATATTTACAAAGTGACGCATCTAGGTAGATGCGTCACTTTGTAAACCCCTCCGCTACATTATACCTACGCCAGGTATAATGTATGCGGGGGGCGTTCTGACGCAAGACAGGGTCATAGAAGTGACGCAGTGAAATCTAGAAGATTTCACTGCGCCACTTCTAGGACACAAATGCGTCAATTTCCTACGCCTGCCTCACAGCAGGCGTAAGACTGACGCAGGCCCTTTCACATGGGGCTTGCACCACGTGAAAGGACACATTGCTGGAGTTGCGTCACTTTTGTGACACACTCCTGACACTGACGTATCTGTAACTCCTTGCGCCATGATGTGTCATACAGTAAATATGACACATCATTGGTCTCGTAAGGAGGGCGCAGTGAAAAGTGACGCATCGCTGTTTTCACGCAGCGATGCGTCACTTTTCATAAATGAGGCCCCGGGGGCACAACCAGAGGTGTAACTGGAGCCAAATTTCAGAGGGGAGGGCGGGAGTGGGGGGGGGGGGCTAAGAAAACATTTCTGTGGGGGTTGATTCTTCAAGCAAAAGGCAGAGGCATGCTGCAGGGGCTCTAAGAAGGGGTGAAAAACATCAAAGCCCCATTTACAAGCAAAAGGTATTTTAAAGACCTTTGAAGTACTCAGTGCGGTTCTGTGTGTGCCCGGGAAGGTGTCTCATCCCGGCTGACACACACAACGGGGGGAGGGGCTGAAGCCCTTTGAGTCCAATGGGCGTTGCGCACCTGGGCACAACAAGACCTGTACTTCGGGAGGCGGGGGAGGGCAGGGTTGGCACCGTGTAACCGTTTTGTTTGGGGCCCCCTGCCCTATTTCCTCCTTCTTCATGAATTCCCTCACTACCACTCACCAACAATGCACCTTATCTCGCTGTAGCACCTTTCTGACAAAAATTTCATTTTTTATAGCGATACTTATAGTTTACTTACACTCAGTTCTGTGATCTGCATGGTACATTTTCTTGGTAGCAGGCACATTAATCCTCTGCGCTGTGGTTGGCAGGAGTGCCCATGTGAGTGCACTGTGAGCGATGCGATAGTGTGAGAGTAGGCTGGATGAGGTGACCATATGAATTTGGGCGCACATGTTAGTGCAAAGTGGGACTAATGAATGCATGGTTAGTGATGGGCTTGTTTCAGTTAGATTGCAAAGTGAGGATTGAGGCTGAAAGGTGAGTAAAGTGTCACATAAGTGCAGGGTGTAGTGTGATTGTGTGACTGCAGGGTGAGGTACAGGGTGAACAGCCCAAGTTCATTATGAGTGCAGAGTGATTACTGTGATTGCAGGGTAAGTGGGTGAATGGTGTGAGTGCATGGTGATCAGTGTGAGTGCATTGTGATCGCTATGAGTGCAGGGTGAGCATGAAAGTGAAGGGCTGAGAATGAGGAGTGAGTTGTCTGAATGCAGGGTCCATTCCCAGACACTTGGAGTAACTCAGCATGTTATTGGCGTAGGGTTTCAGATAAAAGTGAAATTATTGCTAATATGCAGGGCTTTGAGTGGGGTAAAAAAAAATGGGGGGTCTCTCAAAGGGGCGTGGATGATATGATGAAAACATTTATGCTAAAAGTCTGTGCTCAGCATAATGTTCCGCCCAACTGATATTTCACTGCTTCTGGTATTGCCTCCAAATAAGTAGCATTGCACCTACAACAAGCCAGGACTATTGGCTTTGTCAAAGGTTGTTAGTTGCATAAGATAAATATACTACATGCATACATACAACTATGGCTTTTTGGTATATTATAATAGAAAATGATTTAGTTCTTGCGCAAGCGGTTATGGCGTAATGGCTAGAGCTGTCAACTTTGGTGCTGAGTAAGCAGGTTTGAGTCTCAACGTCGGCTCAACATGTGTTAAAAAAGGCAAATCACTTAATCGTCCGTGCCTACTAAAAAATAAATGAAGACGTCCTTGTTGGTGTTGATGTAAAGCACTTTGAGTTTGGCAATACAAAACAGCAAAAAAATAAAAGTTACATCTCAATAGTGAACTGCTGCAGAGTTAAGATTTTTTTCCATTCTGAGTATGAAGGTGAAAATGTAGAGCCATATAGACACCCGTCTCGGCACCTGCTTTTAAGAACTGCAGTGCTGAGCACCGGCAGGTCCTGGCCCACTTAAAGCCCTGCTATTATGGCCTTAACCAGGGATCAAGGGAGGAGGAAATAAATAATGTGCTGATTCTGCAACAAACTTCCAGTCTTATGATTAGGGTTGCCAGCTCATTATTTTGATGTCCCAGACGGTACAAAAATGAACAGTCACATAATGCTGTATTTTCAGCATTTATCTGTGCATACTTCAAACAGCAAATATATATAGAAATGACTTTTAATTGTGTTCTAGGGCTGCCTGAATGATTCATGACTGACAATTAAAGGGAACAAAGACAGAGAAGTCACATTACAAATGAATACATACTTTTTTATTTATTACCCTATTTAGGGTCAAGACAAGGACTTTGCAGGCTTTTTAAACAACACATGGCTGGCATTTTTCTTTCGGCGACCCTACATAGCATTCCTTTTCATGAAATGCATTCTTACACTACAACAGTAAATGTAAAATACAAATGTAAGGGGGCCCAGGGGGTACTGAAACCAGAAAATAAACGAAGCGTCGGTGACCAGTTTACAAATGTATGTATATATGCAAATGGTCTTCAAAGACCTGTGAAAAACTTGGGCGTGCCGGACACTCCAGACACTGCCTAGCCTAGTCTACAGCAGCTTGAGCTGCAGCAGCACGGGTTGGGACACACGACGGGAAGGGCTGAAGCACTTTCAGTCCTATGGGCGCTGCGCGCCTGGCATGTACAAAATAAGCGGCCCTAAGGCTGAGCTCTTTCATGAGACGCAGGTAGACTATGGGCTAAAGGATTCTCAAGGAAGATAACATTCCAGAACCATGAAGAACCACATCCCTGATGTTTATTTGAAGACAGCAAGTCAAAATGCTGCCAGTACTTTAGAACCATTGTTCCTTTACAAAGTTATGAAGATTTTAAAAAACTAGGGTGGTGTGTCTAAGGTGCGCAGTGTGTATCTATCTATCTGTCTATCTGTCTATCTGTCTGTCTGTCTGTCTGTCTGTCTGTCTATCTATCTATCTATCTATCTATCTATCTATCTATCTATCTATCTATCTATCTATCTATCTATCTATCTATCTATCTATCTATCTATCTATCTATCTATCTATCTATCTATCTATCTATCTATCTGTCTATCTGTCTAACTATCTAGTCATCACGGCACAGACCACCGTATCAAGCTCAGAAGGATGGGAGACTCACCAGGCCCATCGTGCTGGTACTTTTTATTTATTTATTATTTTATTTATTTCATTTATAAAGCACAGCTGTCACCTAGAGAAGGCATCCTGGCGCTGACAGACTAATAACGACGGAGGCAGCCGGTGGCGAGCTAGGGTTTCGGGAAGAGAAGTGTTTTCAGTCTCCTCCTAAACAGGAGGAGATCGGACATATGTCTTAGCTCAGCCGGGAGTGCATTCCACAATTTCGCCACGGCTGAAGTAATCAGGGTTCCCAAGGCCTACATGTTCCGAAGATAACCCACTTACATTCAAGAACTGTTGGCACGGAAACTGTAAAAGTCAAAGAACAAGTTTATTAAGACCCCATGGGGTGGTGGTACACTCATACAGCACCCTTCGGTAATGCAAGAGGTATCACACCGAACATCGGTGTGACCCCTTTTTATATGATTCTACAGGTAATAAAACGTACACGCGGCACAAAGTTACAGAACATTATGTACATATAAGGGCATATTTTGGAATACTGCCAGCTCATTGGAGGGTTTCAAACCCACTGGTCAGTTTGCGGCACATTCCTGAGGAGTGACTGGTCAGTGTGAACTGCGCATGTGTGTGAGCTTGACCAGCACTAAAAATAGCCTGTTGCTGGGCAGACTCGAGTGGTCAATGGAACGGACAAAGGACTAAAGGACACGCCGGCCACGAGGCCGTTCATGATCTAAGATGGCCGCTAGCACATACAAAATGGCGTTTCTACGTATAGCTAATTTAAGCGGGAATCGTGTAGCAAAGCTAAGCGCTAACCCAGCCATCGTCAAAATACGACAGACGACCCTTTTAGCGTTTAGCTGAAGCTACCTCATAGTGGACATAGTCAGGGTGTTCATCTTCTATGTCAATTAACATTATTTGTGTTACTTCTTTATGAAGCATCATTTTGTCATAGGCAAGAGCTCGTCTCGATGGTGCACAAACCGACAAACACATAGAACAAAAAACTGGGCCACACTGGATACATAAGCAAATGGAAAACAGAATTCCCACAATAACACACAGAATCGTTAACAGTTTCCATCCCCAGGTGGTAAGTGTTGACCAAAACCATCCTGACAGAGTCCAAGTGCCATTATCTGGATGTATTTCAGCCGCTATCTTATGTAGTTTAGTGATAGCTTCATATACAGATGGTGAATTATCAGGTATATAAACGCAACAGCTACTTCCAATGATTCTACATGCCCCCCCACGGTCAGCTAACACTACATCCAGAACCATCCTGTTCTGAAGCGCAACAATTCTAGAAATCTGTACTTCTTCAGTGATATTTCCAAGTGCAATTGCGGTATCATTAGCCACAGCCTCAACAACACGAGTTAGTCGTCGGATCTTTCGACTGTTCAAAGCTGCCCCAACGAAAGAGAACAAACCCAAATTGAAGTCCACATATTGTTGCAAGGTAGTGTCTGTTTGATCAACATCATCCAAGACAAGGGAGCGTTTATCACGGTTTAAAACAAAGTCGTGATTGAGGATATAATTGTTATGATACATTGGTGGGGCAATGAATACAGGCGGCAATACAAAAGACACATAGCAAGTGCCTGACCATCCCAAAGGAAGCTGATGATAACCCTTCGTTCCACAGATGAAGTAAGTATTTCGAGAGGTGACAAACGATATACCAGTAGGACTATCAAACGTGAGTGTGGTGTTACATTCGCTTCTCCCTACAGAAATTACACCTTTATTACGTATACATAGGTCTGCTTTAGTAGCGATAACATTAATAACATGTGCATTCGATACATTGACATTTCGCTGATTGCTATACATTCGTGAAGCAGACACATTGTCAGGGCGGTACTCCTAATATTCAAATCGAGTACCCTCAGCTTGTGGATACCCATCCCGATCATGATGACACAATTTATTCAAACGAAAAAGCACTCCCCCTTTTGTGGGCCATCTCAAAGTAAAGAGGAGAGTATACAATGCATTACAGGATCCATTATGTGAAAACGGCAGAGGGATGAGTGGAGTACCCCCTTTCTTCTGATGCCCAGGCAACATCCCACACACCCAGCAATTTGAAGTATTTGTCATATTGTGTGTATGATGTAGGATCTGAATGAAACTATTGTTCAGATAAGTCTGTCGGTGCCGTTCTTCATGATAAGGCAGAGTGAAATGGAAATGTTCAGATGGAGCCGGGGTAGTCGGCAGCAAATGTTCACGTGCAGGTACCACAAGTTCGACTACCCAGGCTATTACCGCAATCACTACAATAGTCAGGACAAAGAGGATGGCACCCAAGAGTCTCTTATCTCGTGCTGCTGATAATGCCATAGTTCTGAAAACCTTTGCAGGGTCTCAATAGTTCGACTTTAATCACAAAGTTTCACATACACCTGCGTGTATACCTAAAAAAGAAAAATGTGGTGCTGAACTCCGAGGTAGCCGTTGTTTTCTTCTCCGGGCCAAGACGAGTGTCGCTACACTGGCAGAACTGATCCCCCCCCTTGGAATTCCCGGTTTCCGTTTCACAAACCTGGAGCGGTAACCAACCAGTCATTAAAAATACAAAAATCTTCTTATCGAGGACGCAAGTTATAGCGTTCTCGTCCGGCAACAGTGTGGTCCGGGAAGGCTCCCTCAACTTCGGCCGACGTCACAGCTGGGCTCTTTTCTTTTTCCAAGATTTCTTTGTAGTCGGTCAGCACAGCAGGAGTCACCAGGTCCGGAGAGACACGGCGGCAGTGTGTCGAATGCACCCACCGCTTCCTGTTGGTCACTCGTACAGCGGTTCGGGTTGCAAGGAGGACCTGTTCGGGGCCCTTCCACCTGGGCTCCAAACTGCTTGCTCTCTCAAACGACCGAATCATAACGTGGTCCCCAGGACGGAGATCATGGCCCTCTCCAGTAGAGTTGTCAGGGAGCGCTTCTCGAACCTGTTGATGAATAGAGAGTAAATCATTTGTTAATCGTGCCAGATAATCATTCATCATAACACAAGGCACATCATGTATTAGTCGCGGCTTAGGCACCCCCCAAATGTTCATGGGGCGCCCAAACACCACCTCATAAGGCGTAAGGCCAGTTCGTGAATGGGGTACTGATCTAAGAGAGAGTAGCGCTAGCGGCAAAGCATCTGGCCACTTCAACGATGTAGACGCCACAATTTTGGCCAGTTTGAGTTTCAACGTAGCATTGTACCGCTCAACCAGACCTGCTGACTGAGGGTGGAATACAGCGTGGAACTTCTGCTGAATCCCTAACCCCTTCAGTACATATTCCACAATCTTCCCAACAAAATGAGGCCCATTATCGCTCCACAGAAATTTACAAACTCCAAAGCGAGGAAAGAATTCCTTAAGCAACACCGTAGCTGTTGTTAAAGCCGTATTGTCTTTCGTGGGGAAGGCCTCAACCCATTTGCTAAAGGCACATACCACCACTAGGACGTACTTCATGTTGTTGCAGCGCTCGAGTTGGATGTAATCCATTTGGAGTACCTCAAATGGCGCAGAAGGTGGAACGAACCCTCCTTTCGGAGTATGGGTCCCCTTTCCAGGATTATGTTGTAAACAAACCAGGCAGGTCTGCACTACTCTCGTCGCAGTATTAGCAATCTCGGGATGTTCCCAAACTCGTATTAAAAGCTGAGTGATTGCAAGAGCTCCGATATGCGCTAGTCCATGTGTCATCTGGACCATCGCCTGCAAGTAAGCTGCAGGCAATTTCCACTTCTCCATGTCTTTGCTTCTCCAACACCCCTCGTCATCTAGTACCCCATCTGCTGCCCATGCCGCAAGTTCAGATTCAGTAGCTGATTTTTGAATATCCAATATTTCTGCTCTAGCATCACTCCATCGCTCAGCCTGCGATTGTATCACGTACATGGGGGAGCTGGTTCGGGACATAGCCGTTTGTCTCGCTATGCTGTCTGCAAAGGCATTTCCTTGACCCACTTTATCCGTAATCTTTTTATGGGCACTGCATTTTACTATCGCTACTTTCTCTGGGCCTAGCAGCGCATTTAGGAGATCACGCACTAGTTCTCCGTGCATAATGTGCTCTCCGTGAGATGTCAAAAACCCACGTTCTCTCCAGAGTAGCCCAAAGTCATGTGCCACTCCGAAGGCGTACCGGCTGTCCGTGTATATGTTCACACATAAACCAGCACTCAGTTCGCAGGCTCTTGTTAAGGCTATCAGCTCTGCTGCCTGAGCTGACTTTTGTGGTATCCTAGCTGTCTCTACCACTGTCTTAAGTGTCGTGATCGCATAGGCTGCGGAAGTCGTACCATCTGGCAGCCTTAAACACGATCCATCAACCCACAGTTCCCCATCCACATCTGGAAGTGGGACATCCTGTAAGTCGACACGACCCTTTGTCTGTTCCTCGGTCAGGAAAACACAATCATGATGTTTTTCTTCCTGACCCTCCTCGGCCGGATAGGGCAATAAAGTGGCAGGGTTCAGAGTAGCACATCTCTTCAGTGTAATATGTGGCGCCAAAAGTGTCAGCTCATATCCTGTTAGCCGTGCACTCGTAAGGTATTGGGTCTTTGTTTGGTTTAGCAGGGCATCTACTGCGTGTGGAACTAACACCAACAGTTTGTGTGATAACACGATTCCCTCACTCTGTCGTATGGCCACTGCTGTTGCTGCTACAGCTCGAAAACACCCAGGCAACCCTCGTGCTACAGGATCCAAAGTGGCAGAGAAGTATGCACATGGTCTCTGCTTATCCCCATGTAATTGCACTAATGCTGACAACGCGCACCCATCATTCTCATGCACGTACAATGTGAAAAGTTTCGTGTAATCTGGTGTGCCTAACACAGGTGCGGAACAAAGGGCCTGCCTCAACTGTTCAAAAGCCTTCTGACATTCATCTGTCCACTCAAGGGGCATTGGTGTGGCTTTGCACACTAGCGCCAGCAGCGGTTTTATAATATGTGAAAACCCCATAATCCATTGTCTGCAGAAAGACGTCAACCCTATGAAGGCACGCACATCTCTCTGCGTGCGGGGGACTGGTGTGTCTAAAATTGCTTGAATTCGATCAGATGTTAATGCACGCCCCTCCTTAGACAACAGATGGCCGAGGTAGGTCACCTGAGGTCTACAGTACTGAAGCTTCTTCTTCGAAACTTTATGATTGTTCTGTGCCAAAAAAGAAAGCAACGCAAGTGTACTCTGTTCACATTGTGCATAGGAGTCAGCAGCAAGCAGAAGGTCATCCACGTACTGGATGAGAGCAACGCCAGACTGCAATTTAAAAGAATCCAACTGCCTTTTCAAAGCCTGACTATAGATGCTAGGGCTTTCAGTATAACCTTGGGGAACACGACAAAATCTATACGATTTATTATTTAGCGTAAAGCCAAACAGGTATCTGCTATCAGGATGAACAGGGATGGAAAAGAACGCATTCTTTAAATCAATTACACTAAACGTGGTGGCCGTTGGTGGAACCAAGGTAAGCAAGGTCGTAATATCGGACACCACCGGGTATTGGGGAATGACAATTTTGTTGATCTCTCGCAAATCAATAATAAAGCGATAGACTTTGCCGTCAGTATCTCTCTTAAGGATCGGAAGAATAGGGCTATTGCAAACATTATAAGGGACCTCCTCCACAACCCCTGCAGAAATCAGATCCTGAACAATATGTGTCAATGCAATTTCACCTTCTCTCGAAATCTTATATTGTGGCACTCGTGGTAGAGGGGCCCCCTCCTTAACATTAATATGTATCGGTGGAACACGCATCTCTCCCACATCCGTATCTGAGGTCGCCCATAACGTATGCGGTAGAGAGGCCAAAGCTGAAATATCTGAGATGGCGTAAAACCTGTCGGGTCAGGATAATTGTCATTCAAGATAACCCGCACTCCCTCAGGAGCGCAACAAATTGTTGCTCGAAAATATTTAAGCAAGTCAATACCCAGGATATTGTCTGGAGTATGGGGTGATAACAAGAATTGACCAAAACTAAAATATTTGTCAAGACATAGTGCAAGGGGCTTGGACAATGGGCTGGGGGAGGGTGTGCCATCAAACCCTACACATGTAATCATTTCGCCAGACAGGGGAGCCCTCGGAACCAAGTTTTTCGACAAAGCGCTACGTGTAGCTTCTGTATCGACTAGAAATTGATCAGTAGAACCCAGAATACCCGCTGTTACATATGGACCCTGCTGATCTACCGGCACTTCAACTGATTCCTTACCCCATCCTACGCAGTCCTATGCATGCACATAATCCTGGTGTTCCACATTCCCTCCCTCCAAAATCTGATATTGATTCCTCCTATCAAACATATTTCGTTCATCCTGGCCACGGCCCCTCTCCTCAACCTTTCCACGATCACTTCCGCCACCTCTCGCTCCCGTATAACCTCCTCTTAACCTTCCGCCTCCTCGACCACGCTGACTACGCTGCTCACGGAGTACCGGACAATCTTCGGCCCAATGCCCAAACTCCTTACAATAAGCACACTGATCCTCCGCTATGTCCGTACGACCATACGACGTATTTCCTCCACCCCGTCTACCTCTATCATTCCCTCTACCCTGTGTTCCCCGAACCTGTGCCAACATCACCTTCGTTTTCAGTTCCTTCGCCTTTTTCTCTACACTTTCTTTAGCCTCCAATTCCTGCCGCTCATAGTACTGAGCCATAGTTAACAAGGACGCAGGGGTCGCCGTGGCCCAGGAACTTTCACTCGACTTCAATCGTTTCGCAATCTCCGGTAGGAGATTAGCCACATACTTATCTACAAACAAATGCCGACCCGTATCGTCTGTCAAAGATTGACCACTGTAATCATGAAATGCCTCCTCAAAGCGTGTAAAAAAGTCTGAGACCATTTCATCGGGTTTCTGTTTGCACGACGTCAACATAGTCCAATCAATTTTTTTAGAGGGAACAAGCGTCTTTAATTTAGTCAGAATAGCTGCCGGGAGATCTAGAATTAACTGACAAGGCTTACATGCTGGCTCCCTGTCTAAATCTGCAGCATTAATTTCCTTCCATGTGCCCCCCAATATCGTTTCGTCATTATTTTTACGAATTTGCCGCCACATATCAGGTGGCAGAATTAGCCCAAAGAACAAATCTATATCCACAAGAGTCATCACACAAGACGAAATAGCCCCTTCCACCCCTTCATAAAATGCCGCCGTGTTTTTCCGAAGATCAGGTAAAGAATTTTTCAATGCCATAACATCTGCTCTATTCCAAGGCGTATATACCCAGTTATACACAAAATACCCTTTCGCATCCTTTGATGATTTATCATCATCTGTACCTTCCCCTTTAGGTGGAACATACAGAGGCGCAGCTTCACGCATAGGCATAACATGCATTGCAGAATTCTTATCTGAACCCCGGAGAGAACACTCCTTAATCGACTCGCTATTCTTCGACTCAGACTCCTTTTGCCTCCTTTTTCGCTCCTCCCGCAGGTTGGCTGTTTCATCCCGCAGCTGGATCAATTGCTTGAAAAGGTCGTCGACATCTGAAAGAGCAAATAAACCTTTATCCAAATTCTCACGATGTACTGACACAGCTTTAGGTTCTAACACGTCTGAAAAGTCACGATACGCGACAACAACTTCATCCGCGAAAGAAGACAAGAAATACATCAACTCAAGATCCGACCACTTACTCCTCTCCGCAATCACCTCCTCCTGAGAAACACATTTCTTATTCACTTTACGAGCCCAACTACGTAAATGTGCGGACCTCTCCGTAGAAAACCTGAGAGCAGATACACCCTTCTTTTTCAACTTATCCTGCCCCTCATCACCTGAATCTTCAGCTGGGGCCGTCGGTGAAACGTACGGAGGCGGCGACCGATCTAGTAATGAAAAATCATCAATTTCATTATTAAGGACAGGATAAAGCGGTCGGCGGATAGGGAATTGACCAGTCGTCTGCAGTTTACGTTCCCGTTCCTCCCTTTCTTTCTTCTCCTGAGCCTCTTTTTCCTCAAGCTGTAAAGCCTTATCCCGAGCAGCCTTGCGCTGCTCTTTGTCCGCCAAGGCAATTTCACGTTTCATTCGCTCACGCACCGCTTTCTCCCACATTCGCACACAATCAAACATGTTTTGTCTAGACCTGCGTTGAAACAAACATTGCTCTACAAACTGTACTTTACGTAAATCGAACGACCCATGTAGAGGCCATTGCAATTCAGGATCGGCCTTTGTATACTTATGCCATAATTTGCTGTACATAATAGGGGGAAGGCCATGTTTAATATACATTTCGCGATTTGGTGTTCCCTCTGGGGGAGCCGGCTGTGATTCCGCTAACCTAATTGTGGTACCTTTTCCAAGACAACACATCCCACGAAGTGTGCTAAAAACAGGCATGTTCAAAAAGTATCACGAAAACGTGACACCGTATAAAAAGGCACTTACAGTACTTCACACAAATGTGCCGCTCAAAGAAAAAAAACAAAATTAGAGAAACATCTCTACATGCCTGCCTATGTGAAGTGCACTACACATATAAGTTCAAAGTTCACAAATTCACAAATTCACAAATGTTAGCTAACTCAAATCAAAGTCATAGGTCATAATTCGGCAAGCGTCCAAGGACTACCTTACCGATCACAAATCATAGAACTCCAGTAAGCGCCCGCAGACTACCTTACCGATCACAAATCTTACCCAAATTCTCAAAGGTCCAGATTCCAACTGCCAAGGTCTTGTAAGCCAAATCAGCCAAACAGCACTTTCTCAGCAACGCAGACACTTGAAAACTCAGTCGGAGACCGGCGCCACCTGGAAGGTCAGATCGGAAGGGAAGGAAGAAACACCGTGGCAGCCAAGACTCGGGTCACTCGTGGCAGCGCGCGTCCATGGCGAGTTTCCAAGCCTTCGTCACGACCTTTCCTTCGGGCATCCGAGTCGCCGATGAGTCCCTTCGTGGTCGCCAATTTGAAGTAATCAGGGTTCCCAAGGCCTACATGTTCCGAAGATAACCCACTTACATTCAAGAACTGTTGGCACGGAAACTGTAAAAGTCAAAGAACAAGTTTATTAAGACCCCATGGGGTGGTGGTACACTCATACAGCACCCTTCGGTAATGCAAGAGGTATCACACCGAACATCGGTGTGACCCCTTTTTATATGATTCTACAGGTAATAAAACGTACACGCGGCACAAAGTTACAGAACATTATGTACATATAAGGGCATATTTTGGAATACTGCCAGCTCATTGGAGGGTTTCAAACCCACTGGTCAGTTTGCGGCACATTCCTGAGGAGTGACTGGTCAGTGTGAACTGCGCATGTGTGTGAGCTTGACCAGCACTAAAAATAGCCTGTTGCTGGGCAGACTCGAGTGGTCAATGGAACGGACAAAGGACTAAAGGACACGCCGGCCACGAGGCCGTTCATGATCTAAGATGGCCGCTAGCACATACAAAATGGCGTTTCTACGTATAGCTAATTTAAGCGGGAATCGTGTAGCAAAGCTAAGCGCTAACCCAGCCATCGTCAAAATACGACACGGCTACGCCAAACAATCTTCCTCCTGCTTTGGTTTTCTTAAACCTAGGTATTGTCACCAACCTAGCAGAAGAGGATCGTAGGCTGCGGGCTGGAGCATGCCACCTGATTTTCCTATGTAGGCCAACTGGACCCAAACCATGCAGGGCCTTAAAGCCCAGACAGAGAGACTTAAATTGTACCCTCTGTGTCACCGGGAGCCAGTGTAGCTCGGCCAAGGCCTTTGACGAAGAAGCTCTCGTCGGCCACCCCAGCGCTAGTTTGGCCGCCGCAGACTGGATTCTCTGGAGTCTATCCATAAGATAGCTCGGAGAATCCAACAATCAAAGAGTTACAATAATCTAGCATGCTGAGCACAGTGCAACGTACCACCTCTACCCGGGCGGGGGGCGGTAATAGTGGAAGGATTTTTCTCAGGAGTCTAATTATGGCTAGGCAGCCAGCTGCCAGCTTCGATACCTGCGCCTCCAAGGAAAGATCGTTGTTAAACATAACACCTAGGTTTCGCACTACCTTCACTGGCTGTACCGCTGACGAGAAGTCCCCAGGCCAAAAGTTACAGGGTAAGGGAGTTTGCACCCTAGGCCAAGGGCAGTATAACACCTCCGTTTTCTCTGCATTAAATTGCATGGAATTAGCCTTCAACCATCCCGCTGTGTCTCGCAGACAGTTGTGAAATTCTTCCAAGGAGGTTGAATCATCTCCCTCCAAGGAGAAAATCAGCTGCGTATCATCAGCGTAGTTGACAATTTCGATATTATATTTTTTGATGATTGCAACTAAGGGCTTCATATAGATGTTAAATACTTTGAGGCACAATGTATCAAGCTCGGAAGGATGGGAGGCTAGCTAGTCTGCTGACAATCTGGCTGTTGTCAGCATGCCGAAGGTTTCCAGAACACCCATGCACACTGTACCTTGGAATGAAGGTGGTCTGACTAGCCCTTGTGCCAGCACACTGATGCACACTCTATCGAGTTCAGAATGTTAAGATGCTGACTAGGCCCTTTGTGCCAGCACTCTAATGCATACTCTATCAACTTTGGAAGGACGGAGGGCTGACAAGGCCTGTCGTGCCAGCACTCTGAAGCACACTCTATCGAGCTCAGAATGATAAGATGCTGATTAGGCCCCTTGTACCACCACTCTGATGCACACTCTATCGAGCTCAGAAGTATAAGATGCTGACTAGGCCAATCATGCCAGCACTCTGCTGCACACTCTATTGAGCTCAAAAGGATAAGTTGCTGAGTAAGTCCCTCTTGCCAGCAGGGCCGGACTGGGAACCACAACAAGCCCTGACAAAGTGCGCGACCAGCCCCCCCTCCCCACTCGGGGGGTTGGAGGTGCCGCCGAGCTCTTTGCCGGGGCCGGTTTTCGGCCGATTTTGGTACAGGGCCGATTTTGCAGCTATGCTGCAAAAACGGCCCTGTAACAAAAACGACCCCTAAGGGCCCAAAACCGCCCCCCACCGGTGCGGCGCACCAGGGGATTGCCCGGTGCCCGCTATGGCCAGTCCGGGCCTGCTTGCCAACACTCTGATGCATACTATATCCAGCTTGTAAAGTAAGATGTTGACTAGGCCCCTCATACCAGCAATCTAATGCGTACTATATCCAGCTTGGAAGGATAAAATGCTTACCAAGCCCCTCGTGCCACTACTCTGATGCACACTCTATTGAGCTTAGAAGGATAAGATGCTGACTAGGACCCTCTTGCCAGCACTGTAATCCATATTCTATCCAGCTTGGAAGGATAAGATGTTGACTAGGCCTCTCGTGTCAGCACTCTGATGTGTACTGTATCCAGCTCAGAAGGATACGATGCTGATCAAGCCCCTCGTGTCAGCAGTCTTATGCACACTCTATTGAGCTTGGAAGGATACAATGCTGACTAGGCCCCTCATCCCAGCAATCTGAAGCACATCGACCTTTGAAGGATGGAGGGCTTACTGGGCCCTTCGTACTAGCACTCCGCTGTATACTATATCCAGCTCCGAAGGATAAGATGCTGACTAGGCCCCTTGTGCCAGCACTGTGATGTGTACTATATCCAGCTCGGAAGGACAAGATGATGACTAGACCCCTCTTGCCAGCACTCTGATGCATACTACATTAAGCTCAGAAGGATAATATGCTGACTAGGACCCTCGTCCCAGCAATCTGAAGCACACTATCGACCTTGGAAGGACAGAGGGCTGACTAGGACCGTAGTACCAGCACTCTGATGTATACTATATCCAGCTCAGGAGGATAAGATGCTGATTAGGTCCCTCCAGCCATAACTCTCATGCATACTATACCAAGGAAGGAAGGATATGATTCTGACTATGCCCCTCGTGCCAGCATTCTGATGCACACTATATCCAGCAGGGAAGGATAAGATGCTGACTAGGCCCATCGTGCCAGCGCTCTGAAGCACACTGTATGGACCTTTGAAAGACAGAGGGCTGACTAGGCCCGTCGTACCAGCACTCTAATGTATACTATATCCATCTCCAAAGGGTAAGATGCTGACTAGGCTACTCGTGTCCATTATCAAAAATGGGGTATCCCAAAACGGTCCTAGACCTGGGTACAATGCGTTAACAAAAACAGTGGTCCTTGACCTAATTCAATTCACTGATTGTATCACAATAGTAATCCTTAATTTACTAACTTGGAGCCAAAAATGAATTCTGCTCTTCGAATCAGATCCAGAATTATTCCTACAAAACACAGAGCCCAACAACTATATCGTATTTATATAAAAATATATATAGTACATTTTATTTATACCAAACAATATATTCATAATTCAAAGGTTCAAAATCCAGTTTTCTCGTTTTTTACAATATTTGCAATGTTTTATAAGGTACGAATATCAGGGTGCTCATAGAGACGTGCATAGAGTTAGTGCTCGAAAAGGTGGCGCATGTGATTGAAGGAAAGAAAAAAGAAAAGATTGGTGACAATTTATACAAGTGAATATACTGGTTCGATACTTTCAAAACAGTATGGGCCTGTTCACTACCAAAGTTCAGAATCTAGTGTGTCAGAATCTCAATCATTTTATTTAACACGTTTGACACTAGATTTTTGAGTGGTCCAGGGAGTTTATGGGGGTGTCGACGTTTCGACCCGACTTAATGCCTTTGGGGTAACTGATAGCCTCTGCTTGCGGGTCTTCTTCAGGACTAGGGAGCACCCTCCGTACCTGACGTATAAAAGTACCCTAATGGTGAATCAAGTGGTCGTCCTCAATAGTCGACCAGGGATCTATGTATCCATGTCTCAGAGTAGGAGCCGTGAGAGTTAATCCACTCTCAATGGTGGTGAGTTCACTCAGTAAACGACCCAGGGTTTATGTATCCGTTTTTCATAAGTTGTTTGTAGGGTCATTCGCTATATAGCGCCGGTCGTCTCTCAAGGCCAGCGGTGAGAGACGACCGGCGCTATATAGCGAATGACCCTGTATACTTAGTTTGGATTTCACAACCAAGAAGATAGTGACAATACCGGCACTAATGTGAAGTGTTCCCCATTAAGTTGGGAAGATGTTTTGGGTACCCACGCCCTGAGGGAATTCCTAGCACTACTAGACAGTGTGAATTTACCATCAATTTGAGTGGATTAATTCTGACGACGCTACAAACAACTTATGAAAAACTGATACATAAACCCTGGGTCGTTTACTGAGTGAACTCACCACCATTGAGAGTGGATTAACTCTCACGGCTCCTACTCTGAGACATGGATACATAGATCCCTGGTCGACTATTGAGGACGACCACTTGATTCACCATTAGGGTACTTTTATACGTCAGGTGCGGAGGGTGCTCCCGAGTCCTGAAGAAGACCCGCAAGCAGAGGCTATCAGTTACCCCAAAGGCATTAAGTCGGGTCGAAACGTCGACACCCCCATAAACTCCCTGGACCACTCAAAAATCTAGTGTCAAACGTGTTAAATAAAATGATTGAGATTCTGACACACTAGATTCTGAACTTTGGTAGTGGACAGGCCCATACTGTTTTGAAAGTATCGAACCAGTATATTCACTTGTATAAATTGTCACCAATCTTTTCTTTTTTCTTTCCTTCAATCACATGCGCCACCTTTTCGAGCACTAACTCTATGCAAGTCTCTATGAGCACCCTGATATTCGTACCTTATAAAACATTGCAAATATTGTAAAAAACGAGAAAACTGGATTTTGAACCTTTGAATTATGAATATATTGTTTGGTATAAATAAAATGTACTATATATATTTTTCTATAAATACGATATAGTTGTTGGGCTCTGTGTTTTGTATGAATAATTCTGGATCCGATTCGAAGAGCAAAATTCATTTTTGGCTCCAAGTTAGTAAATTAAGGATTACTATTGTGATACAATCACTGAATTGAATTAGGTCAAGGACCACTGTTTTAGGCTACTCGTGTCAGCACTCTGATGCGTACTATATAGAGCTTAGAAGGATAAGATGCTAATTAGGCCCCTCGTGCCAGCACTCTGATGCACAGTCTATTGAGCTAGGAACGGTAAGATGCTGATTACGCCACTCGTGCCATCACTCCCATGCGTACTACATCAAGGTTGGAAGGATAAGATGCTGACTAGGCCTGCCATGCCAGCACTCTTTTGCGTACTATATCACACACATACACACACACCCACACACACACACGCACACTACAGTAAATGTGTACTTTTTCGGTCAAAAATAGTCTACATTTTATATTACATCTCAATAAGGCACTTGCTGTTGAGATCACTGTGTAAGCAAATTCCTATGTATAACATTGATGAGATATCTATGAAGGTTAATGCCCTTCTTGAACAGATGTGTGTACATCCTAGTTACAGGTTTCATTTATCATAAAATAGCATATACTTCTCACCAGATCTTTCTCCAACACTACCAGCAGAGGGCATGACCCTCCCTCCCCCAAGATGTTTACACCTTGATACGTATGCTGCGTTGTATAATGAATTGTGACTCAAATGCATTATTGTGTATTCATTGTATTTTTCACTTTAAATACACAATAAAAGATTGTTTTTAAATCTTAATAAGGGTTAATATGCCTGTTGCAAAGCACAGTGTGTAACATGCAAGTATGTATTCTTGTGTGATAGCTTTGTGTTTTAAGTGGACAGCTCAGTGGGTTATTACTTTTTTGTGTGGTGAGCCTTGTATTAGTAAATGTATCCTAATAATGACTCATAAAGATGCATCTGACATTCTAATAAATCTTACATATGTCTTAGTTTGGAAATTTCAAACATTACTGTAAAAGGGGTCGTAGACAACCAGTAACCAAAGACCCTTTTTGTGTTGCCCGGCGGTATCGCCTCTATGACCCACCAAAATTTACTCAATGAAGAAGCAGGCGCTGGAGACTGAAAGGCAGGAAACAAGGGTTTATTCTCTCCGGAGGAGAACACATCAATTCAGACAGCAAGTATCGTCACGAGGTGCTCTACCTGCATCTCTGAGGCCTGGCCTCTTATACTCAGGTTTATGATCTTTATTGCACGTAACACATTCTTGCAACACTTTGATATACGAAAGAACATCCTCGTAATCTCCCCCTCAGGCCCGTTCCCACATACATTTACAGTTGAATTCCCCACCCCGGTCACAACAGGTGATGATTATCGAGCAGCAGGACATTCCGCCGATTCACGGAATGTGTGAAGTTAGATCGGATCTCGTAGGGTGGGGGCTTTGATCGGCTCGAGGGTCTTTTGATGGGGAGGGGAGGCTTCCTACTGCACGGGGTAATAAACAGTATCCGCAGGGCCAGGTGGTGGCTTGGGAACAAGGAAGACAGACGGGCACACAGGAAAGGGAGGTTTGCGTCAAAGGGCCTGAAACTATGAAAGGAATGAAGGGAGGTGTCGCGCTGAGAACAGGATGGGATTCTGAGGCAGATCTGCGCTGAAGAGGGGTTTATGACCCAAGGAGAGCGAGGGGGTTGTCAGCGTGCGGGGGATGCCTGCGAGGTTAGGAGAGAGAGAGACGCGCTGGCTATCAGCGAGGGGTAGAAAGGTCATGGTGCCTAAAATGGCTGCCGCCTACGCGCACGAATGAGCTTGAAAGGGGCAAGATGGCGCCGATAATGTTGACGTTTGCAGTCTAATCTTTAACAGTCCTCCCTTTTCAACATATCTTAGCCAATCTTGCTTACTCAATGTCAATCTTCATCAAATTCCTAACCTCGGCATCATATAATGCTCTCATACGTTCGTTTCCAGAGTCCACAGTCTTAGGGCAAATACAATTTACGCATAATGTACACAGAGGTGGCAGACATTGAACTCCTAAGCATAAACCGCATATCACAACTACAGGAATCAGGATAATGGTGAATAGTCTCCAGCCCCAGTTCTTAACGGTGTTCCAGAACCCCCCACCAAGCGACCATTCTTCTTGTTCTTGGTGGACTTCTGAAGAGAGTCTATGAAGATATTCGATGGCTTTGTACACTGAGGGTGAGTTGTCCGGTATGTACGTACAGCAGCTGGACCCAATAATGCGGCATGCTCCACCACGGTCCGCAAGAACCACATCTAGGACAAGGCGGTTCTGGAGAGCCACCAAGCGGACCGCTTGAAGCTCGGCGGTGCTATTAGCAAGGATCCCAGCTGTGATGTTCATTGTTGTCTCGACTGCTTGGGTCAGATGTCGGATGGCACGGCTGTTTGCCATCGGGCCCCAGAGGGGGACAAGTCCCTTCATAGCATCGAGGAACTGTGCTCCCGTTGAGTCGGCTTGTTCAATGTCCTTGGCTCGTTTTTGTCTGTGATGATTTGCTGGTGCCACATATGTCGGAGGAAGGATGAAGGAAATGAAACAAGTGCCCCCCCAGCCTTTGGGGAGCCAGGTGTAAGCCTTCGTGCCGCAGACGAAATACATGTTTGGGGATGCCACAAAGGAAGGTGGGTCGGTGGAGTCCAGAGTTCTGGAAAACCGGCAAGCACTGTGGCCTACCAGCTGAGTCCCAAGCCCTTCTATGCACATGTGGCCGGTGACGTTGATAACTGACAGGGCCACAGTCAGAGTGGCAGCCGTTCGTTTTCGCAGGTAGGAGAAGGTGGTTCTAGTTGGATTATTGAACACCTGCATTTCAATTTGCTCTTTAGCAGGAATGTCCAAGTGGATTGTGTTGTTGGTGGTCTGCGGGCAGAAGTGTGTCTTTGTTCTGTTCCGCCAGGCCCCATGGTAGAAATGCGTTACGGTTTTGCTGGAGGTGGCATTGTCCTTATAGCTTTCTTGCAGAAGGATCAGCCAAGCAAGACAAGAGCCGTGAACTGAGAAAGGTGAAGGGATGAATGGTATCGAGTGTCCAGTGGCGTGGGGTAGCAACCCACAGATCCAACAGTTGGTGGCATTGGTGGCAAGGTTGTGCTGGTGAAGTAGTTGTATGAAAGAGTTATTCCAAAATTCCTTTCGCCTCTCTCTGAGTTGGGGAGAGAGCGAAATCAAATAATGCTCCTTCATGGTGGTAGGCTGAGCGGTAGTCAGGAATGTTTCGTGAGCAGGTGTATTTTCTTCCACAATCCAGAGTGTGGTCATGAGGAGAAAGCAGAAAAGGATTGTGATGAAGAGTGCAATTGTCTTTGAGCTGAGGAGTCTGTCTGCTCTTGGGTTTCTGTAGTGGGTATTTCCTGTTGCTTCCATCATCTTCTTATCTGGCGCTTCCATCATCTTCAAGGTGCTCGGTGGTGGGCAGAACCTCAGACTTCGTTTAGCTTCTCTCCCGGTAACCCTTGGTTGTGTTTAGGTCACCGTTCTGAGATTCAACTTAGTCCGTGGTCTGCTTAACCGGAGCTCCCTCCCTTCGGCGCAGGAAATACCCTTCTCTGGATGGTACAGTAGGATCAGAGAATTTTGAGAGTTCAAGTGCTTCGGTATCAGGATAGCAGGTCAGTGACGGTCGGTCCTTGTTCAGGAGCTCTTCTTGGTTGTCGATGTTTTCTGTCGTGGCCAGGGTCGAGGAGATCTTCTTACAGTGGTGCGCATGCACCCAGTTGCGTTTTCCCTCCACTCGAAGTGCTGTTCGGGTGGTGATGAGGACTTGCCAGGGGCCCGTCCACCTGGGTTCCAGACTCTTGGCACGCTGGAAGTTCCGGATCAGGACGAACTCCCCAGGTTGGATGGTGTGTCCGGGACCCCTGGAAGTGTCAGGGATGGCATGCAGCACCTGTTGATGGATAACAGACAGTGTTTTAGTCAGTTGGCATAAGTAATCAGACATTAGGACGTCCGGGACGTCATGAATGGAAGTTGGTTTTGGTGCAGACCAGACATTCATAGGTCGGCCGAATACAACTTCGTATGGTGTCAAGTGGTGTTTGGTAGGGGTGGAACGCATTGAGAGTAATGCCAGTGGGAGTGCGTCCGGCCATTTCAGTCCTGTGGTAGCCACTATTTTGGCCAATTTTAGTTTCAGTGTGGCATTATGTCGTTCAACTAGACCAGCAGATTGGGGGTGGAAGACTGCGTGGAACTTTTGTTTTACACCCAACCCTTTCAAAATAAGTTGGATAACTTCGGCTACGAAGTGGGGGCCATTGTCGCTCCACAAAATTCGACAAAGGCCGTAACGGGGGAAAAACTCCTTCAACAGAACTTTTGCTGTGGCCATAGCAGTGTTGTCACGGGTTGGGTATGCCTCCACCCATTTGCTAAATGCGCATACCACAACAAGTACATATTTCAGGCCTTGACATCTGTCTAGTTGGATGTAGTCCATCTGCAGGACTTCAAACGGGTGATTTGGGACCCCAAACCCTCCCCGGGGTACTACAGTTCCTTTCCCGGGGTTGTGTTGTAGGCATATCAAGCATTGTTGGACCAGACGTTTGGCGGAGTCCGTGATTTTATCGTTGTGCCAAACTCTGGAGACAAGTTCAATCATGGGGGCTGATCCTATGTGGGCAGGGGAGTGTGCCATAGTCAGTATGGGAATCAGGTACGAGTCAGGTAGCAACCATTTGTTTGTGTCTTTTGTCCGCCAGCAGCCTTCGTCATCTTTTAATCCCACCCGTGTCCATTCTGTTAGTTCGTGCTGTGTGCTAGCCATTTGAATGTCCCTAATAGTGCCCCTAGCATCAGTCCATTTTTCTGCTTGTGACCTGGTCACGTACATATGTGTTGTCGTCCTACTTTCAGCTGTCGTTCGGGCAGTGATGTCAGCTAGTGCATTTCCTTGTCCTATAATGTCCGTCACCTTCTTGTGTGCCTGGCATTTGATGACTGCAAGCTTTTTGGGGAGAAGGACGGCTTCGATCAAGGCGGAGACTAGGTCCCCGTGCAGAATGGGGGTGCCGTGTGAGGTCAAGAATCCCCTCTCCCTCCAAAGGAGCCCAAAATGGTGAACCACCCCGAAGGCATACTGGCTGTCGGTGTAAATGTTCGTTGTGGTTCCTGCTGCTAGAATGCAGGCTCGTGTTAGGGCAATCAGTTCCGCTGCCTGGGCAGATCGTTGCGTGATGCGGGCTGTCTCGACCACAGTTCGGGCGTGGTGACTGCATAGGCAGCTGAAGTGGTGCCGTCGGGGAGTTTGATGCAAGAACCGTCCACCCACAGCTCTCCGTCAGGGTCAGGAAAAGCCGTGTCTCTGAGGTCAACCCTGCTTCTAGTCTGTTCGTCCGTAAGGGTCACGCAGTCATGCACAGGGTGCGCATTGGGATCGTTTTCTGGTACGGGCAGCAGAGTTGCCGGGTTCAGTGTGGTGCATCTCTTCAGAGTGATGTGGGGTGCGAGCAGAGTCAGTTCGTATCCAGTCAGTCGGGCACTCGTCAGGTGTTGCGTCTTGGTTTGGTTTAGGAGGGTGTCAACTGCATGGGGTACTAATACCGTGAGGGAATTCGAGAGCACGATCCCCTCACTCTGTCGGATAGAGATCGCAGCAGCAGCTACAGCTCGAAGGCAGGCAGGCAAGGCTCTGGCTACAGGGTCAAGAGTGGCAGAGAAGTAAGCGCACGGTCGTTGCTTTGGGCCAATGGATTGGGTCAGGACAGATAAAGCGCACCCTTCCCTTTCGTGAGTGTAAAGGGAGAAGGGCTTCGTGTAATCGGGAGTACCTAACACAGGGGCCGAACAAAGGGCGTCTCGTAGTTGCGTGAAGGAGGTCTGACACTCAGAGGTCCAAGGGAGTGGGAAAGGGACGTCTTTAGCTAGCAGTGCAAGCAGCGGTTTTACTGTGAGGCTAAAGTTGGGTAACCACTGTCGGCAGAAGGAGGTGAGGCCAAGTAGGGAGCGAACCTGTTTTTGGGTCTTAGGGATAGGAGTTTCAAGAATGGTTTGGATCCGGTCGGGAGTGAGTTTCCTTCCGTCTTTGGACAAAAGGTGGCCTAGGTAGGTGACCTGGGGTTGGCAGAATTGCAACTTCTTCTTGGAGACCTTGTGGCCATTTTCCGCAAGGAAGTGTAGGAGTTGAATGGTGGCTGTGACAGCTAATGGAGTGGTATCGGCTGCCAAAAGGATGTCATCGACATATTGCACTAACACCACTCCGTCGGGTAACTGGACTTGATCCAGTTGTCTCTTGAAGGCTTGGCTGTAGATGCTGGGGCTTTCTGTGTAGCCCTGGGGTGCTCGGCAGAACCTATATGAGCGGGTTTTGAGGGTAAAGCCGAAGAGATATCGGCTGTCTGGGTGGATGGGGATGGAAAAGAATGCGTTTTTAAGGTCAATGACAGTGAAGGCGGTGGCAGTAGAGGGAATCAAAGTCAGGATGGTGGTGATGTCTGAGACCACGGGGTACTGGGGTACCACCACCTTGTTGATCTCTCGAAGGTCAATGATAAAGCGGTACGCTTTCTCATCTCCCTCTCCTTGCTTTTTGATGATGGGCAAGATTGGGCTGTTGCAAACGTTGCTAACCACTTCCTCTACCACTCCTGCGTCTATCAGTGATTGAATGATCTTTACCAATGCCTTCTCGCCCTCGGGCGATATCCGATATTGTGGAAGTCTTGGGAGTGTTGCATCTGGCCGGACAGTAATGTGCACTGGGTCAATCATCATGCGCCCTACATCCGAATCCGTTTTGGCCCACAGATACGGAGGCAGAGTGTCAAGCAGGGATGTGTCAGCATCGGTGATGGAAAACATGCGTCTGGGAGGGCAATGTCTAAGCAGAACGGGGTTGTCGTAAAGGAAAACTCGAACTCCGTCTTGAGAACATCTAATTGTGGCTCGGAAGTGTTTCAATAAGTCGAGTCCCATGATTGCGTCAGGGCTATTGGAGGAAAGCAAAAACGTGGTGTCAGTGGTGTTGTTTTCTAAGTCGAAGAGGATCGGGGCGGACAAAGGGTTAGTGGAGGGCGTTCCATCGAAACCTGTCGATGTTATTAGTGAGCCAGACAAGGGTGCCCTTGGAATCAGTCGTTTAGATAACGCACTACGTGTTGCGCCAGTGTCTACCAGGAATGGTGACTTTGTACCCAAGACCTTAGCAGTGACGTAAGGGCCTTGCTGGTCAACATGGAGCTCGACTGGATCCCTCCCTTGCCCTAGGCAGTCCTATGCAAAGTCATGAACATCATCGTAGTCGGATTGTTGGCATTGGTTCTGTCTGGGTCGGTCAAATGTGTTTGGCCTGCCTGATCTATCGTTAGTTGCGTCGTTTGGGGGCCCTCGCTGCGGTCCCCTATTTCTCGGTCCACTTGTTATATCCCTAGGATCTCTATTTCTGATGATTTCCAAATGAACTGGGCACTGAGATTTCCAGTGGCCCGTTCCTTTACAGAAAGCACACTGGTCCTCTCTAATGTCTGTACGCCCAATGTGGGGAGTCGAAGTGCGGTCCTTGGGAGGTGCAGTTTTAGGGACGTTCACCTGATGGTTTCCCCGATATTGGTCTCGTCCTATAGTCACCCCTTGCAGTTGAGCAATCATCACCCTCTCCTTTAAGTCTTTCTTCTTTCTCTCTGTTGCTCTATCGTTTTCGTTTTTCTGATGTTCATAATATTGGGCCATCTGGAGGATAGCCGTAGGTTTGGAGGCTGCCCAGCTACTCTCGCTGGCCTGCAGTTTCTGTGAGACATCTGGTGATAGACCCTTAACGTAATTCTGGACAAACAGATGGTGTCCGGTTGCAGTGGTCAAGTCCTGGCCGCTGTAATCGGAGAACACCGTTTCAAACCGGGAGAAGTATTCCGATACATCCTCCTGAGGTTTCTGGCGACAGGCCGTTACTATCGACCAGTCCACTTTCTTTTCGGGGATCAGGGTTTTTAATTTCTGTACGATTTTATCCGGGAGGTCTAAAATGGCTTTCAAAGGCTTTTGTCCGGGTTCTCGTTGTTTATCTATGCCATCGAGTTGTGACCAGTTATGTCCAAACAGCTCAACGTGTTCGACTTTCCGGATTTGCTTCCACACATCAGCTGGTAGGCATAACCCGAAAAACAAGTCGATGTCAGCCAGGGTCATAATCGTTGATCCTAGGGCTGTACCCAACTCAGTATAGAAGGCAGTGGGGTTTTTACGTAGGTCAGGCAGAGATTTCCGGAATGTCAGAATCTCTTGCCGGTCCCAGGGCTGGTAGACCCAGTTGTACACTACCCTCCCTCTTGCATCTTTGTTGTTTGCATCATCGTGAGTCCCTTCACCTCGTGGAGGGACCCAGTAAGGGGCAGCCTCTCGTATCGGCATCATGGCGTTAGATTGTTCAGTCTGAGGTTCGGTCACTACAGGCGCCGTAGGTTCAGTCGTCGGTTTTCGTTCAGTGAGGTGGCGGAAAACCTCAAGCGTACGCGTAAGGAGGTCCGTCACATCACACTCGCCCTCATCTCCGATATCGACCTTCCGGTACAGAGTCGTTAGGCTCTGGGGACCTTTGTCTCGATACCGGTCCTCGTACGCGTTCAAGACGTGGTAGCACAGTTGTACAGTAAAGTGTCGCCTGTAACTCCCTGTATACGAGTTGAACACATCCGTGATGTATTCTTCATCTTCCCTCCTTTCCACCAGTGTCCTTGCTATCTTATTAACCCCTGCTCGCTCATCTTTGCTTAGTCTGTTTGTTCTTGCAGAACCAACCCTTTGGGCCTCGGGGTCGCCTAACGTTGTTGTTTGCGTAGTATCTAATGCAAGGGGTCCGGCCGGCACAGAGGCCCTGGGGGCCGAAGCTGTGGCGCTACTCTCGCTTGTACCTGGGGGTGGCGGGTGTTGAGCTAAGGGTTGGGAAGGGGCATATGGAGGGGGCATGTAGATGATCGGAGGACCTAGCAGCAGATCATCGTTGGCTCGTTGTTTCGAGGGTAATTCAGGGTAGAGCGTGGAGGATGTTCTAACCGGACACTGGCTTGACATTTCTATTTCTAGTTTCAATTTGGCTTCCTCTCTTTCTTTTATCTCTTCTTCTAATTTCTGAGCCGCTAGGTGGGCTGCTTTCCGCAGTTCCTTTCCCAACCTACTCTCAGTTCTCTTTTTACGTTGTTCAGTTTCTTTGCGCCACATGCCGAAACTATCAAGCATAGTGGGCGTCGTCTTGTTTTTACCAAGGGCTGTTTCTAGTGCGTTTAATTTATCATCATCGAAGGATCCTATCAGTGGCCACTGACTTTCTCGATCCTTTTTCGTATATTTATGCCACAGCTTGCTATAGGCTATAGCGATCAATCCATGCTTCATGAACATGTCCTTATTAGGGGTGCCTTCCAGCGGAGCCGGATGGTTCATCTCTAATAAGCGGTCCGGGCTAAACCGGCTACTAACCAGTGGGGAGAAGACAGGCATGACGGATCGCAATGGGGATAATAGTCAGCACTACCTATCTTATCACTGCGTGCAAAGACTAGACAGAATATTTCTATTCTACGTTGTTTGCAGGCAGTGAATACCTCAAGAACCAATATCGGGCAATCAATGTTTGGTCAATAAATAAAATAAAAAATGGTCAATGGGGAGAATGAGTAGGCCCGCAAAGGTCTGCGTCACCTACCCTTTCACTATCTGCAAAGAGGGGGGCCTATTCTTTCCTGTTTGCAGACAGAGAATCTCCAGAAAACAATCTGTAACAGTTAATCAATGGGGAAGGGCAATTGATCAGTGGGGGAGAAAGATAGGTCCAACGGACGCGTACCTATCCTTCACTGTTTGTAAAGGGAGAGCCTGTTTTTTCTCCGTTTGCAGACAGCGAATCTCCAAATAAATTAACAAAAAGTAATACTAGTATTTTCCATCAATTATCAATTATTTCGCGATTTGTCGTGTTTACACGACCTTACCCGGACTGCATGGACAGTTTCTTGTCTTCCGAATCCAGCGCCCGATCGTCCTCTTCTCTTCGTACTCCTCGTGGCACTCCTGATGGTTCCCAGTCAGGACCGTAGATCACTCAAGAGAGGTCCGTTCGGAACCAGTGAAGTTCGGATGATCGGCTGTCAGACGAGGGTCTATCGGACAGGGTACCTTCCGATCGTTGCAGTCGTTCACTCTGTCGTCAGGACCTCTCCCACTGGATCCACGAGTCGCTGATGGGCCCCACGCTTGGTACGCCAAATGTAAAAGGGGTCGTAGACAACCAGTAACCAAAGACCCTTTTTGTGTTGCCCGGCGGTATCGCCTCTATGACCCACCAATATTTACTCAATGAAGAAGCAGGCGCTGGAGACTGAAAGGCAGGAAACGAGGGTTTATTCTCTGCGGAGGAGAACACATCAATTCAGACAGCAAGTATCGTCACGAGGTGCTCTACCTGCATCTCTGAGGCCTGGCCTCTTATACTCAGGTTTATGATCTTTATTGCACGTAACACATTCTTGCAACACTTTGATATACGAAAGAACATCCTCGTAATCTCCCCCTCAGGCCCGTTCCCACATACATTTACAGTTGAATTCCCCACCCCGGTCACAACAGGTGATGATTATCGCGCAGCAGGACATTCCGCCGATTCACGGAATGTGTGAAGTTAGATCGGATCTCGTAGGGTGGGGGCTTTGATCGGCTCGAGGGTCTTTTGATGGGGAGGGGAGGCTTCCTACTGCACGGGGTAATAAACAGTATCCGCAGGGCCAGGTGGTGGCTTGGGAACAAGGAAGACAGACGGGCACACAGGAAAGGGAGGTTTGCGTCAAAGGGCCTGAAACTATGAAAGGAATGAAGGGAGGTGTCGCGCTGGGAACAGGATGGGATTCTGAGGCAGATCTGCGCTGAAGAGGGGTTTATGACCCAAGGAGAGCGAGGGGGTTGTCAGCGTGCGGGGGATGCCTGCGAGGTTAGGAGAGAGAGAGACGCGCTGGCTATCAGCGAGGGTAGAAAGGTCATGGTGCCTAAAATGGCTGCCGCCTACGCGCACGAATGAGCTTGAAAGGGGCAAGATGGCGCCGATAATGTTGACGTTTGCAGTCTAATCTTTAACATTACACCAAATGATGGATGGGTCAAACATCTTCCACCTCCACCATGAATGATCTACCTTAGTTTACCTCTTGAGTAGTTATGAAGTGACAAGCTCTGATAGATCTGCCAGCAATCAGGTGGAATTTCCCCAAATATTTGACTTTCCTCCTCCATGGATTCTGCCACTTTACCTCTGCTAACCAGTGCTAAAGTGCATGTGCTCAATTCTTTAAACATGGTGACGTTGGCTTATCCCCAATTGGCATATTTAATATCCTTTAAGTCCCTAGTAAAGTGGCACTACCTTTGCTCAGGGTCTGTAAATTAAATGCTACTCATAGGACTTCATCACTGATTGGGACACCCACTGAAGTAGCCCTCGGAACATTTCTAAGCCTGTCATCACAGAATGTGTAAGCTCATTTAAACTTCAATTTGAACCTGGCAAAATAAACCTTTTATCTAGGTCCAAACCTTCTTGTTTAATACATATAAGACACCCCCAGGGTAGACCGTGGACAGCCCTGAGGGCAGGGTGCAGTGTTGATATGTCCGGGTGGTCAAAAACCCTTAAATTCACTTTTTTCTTCTGCAAGGCATACCTCTTCCACAGGATAGCATTGCTGTTACACTATTAATTTTAATAAACTGTAATTTCTAATTGGGAGCAGGTAACCAGTTCATGTTTGGTGGTTTTGGAATTGTATTGAAAAATTCTAACTTATGATTAAGTCAGATTTTAGGTTACAATTTTGAAAATACCACTTTTGGAAAGTTGGCATTTTCCTGCCCTGGCCATTTAGTGCCTGTAACATTTCTCTTGGTCACATGACTGGGTGTAGCTGACAGATAGGCTTTGTAGGTTCCACCTAGACAAGCACACACACTGGAGAGCTACAGTGTGCCTAGTAGTTTTCATCACTGGCAGGATTCGAGGGTGGGGCTGGACCCAGCGCTAGCTACACTTAAATAGGCTGTGTCCTGACTCCACACTAAGGGCTGCATACTCCCTGTAGTTAGTCTGGAGCCAAGGCAGGGAAGGCAGGATCACTGAGGACTTTAGAGGGAAACATCTAGAAGCTCCTCCCCACTTCTAATGCACAGTTTGATATAAATACTGGACCTCAGACACTAACTCTTCAGTACACTTCTGGAGCTGTACTCTACCAGGAAGATGGACCACTGCCCTGCTATGCTGACCTGCTGTCATCTTGCCAGAGTGAGAAGGACTGGATCTGCATCTGTTGAACCAAGGACCACAAAGTGATTAAATGGTTTTAATAGAGCGACCCCTGACCCTCCTGGTAGGTCACTCCCCCTCCGCGCAGTTCTGCCTGTGTGCCCCTGCCCCTGCTGCCACTGCTAAAGACTCGCTGTGCCCATCCGTTTTCTTTTCTTTCTATGTCACTTTTTTCCCCTCCTTTGTGCCCCGTTTTTCTTTCTGTGCCACTCGTTTTTCCTCCTCCTTTGTGCCCTGTTTTTCTGCTCTGTGCCACTGTTTCCCCCTCTTTTCTGCCCAGTTTCTCTTTCTGTGTCACTCGTTTTTCCCCCTCCTTTGTGCCCCATTTTTTCCTGCTCTGTGCCACTGTTTCCCCCTCTTTTCTGCCCCATTTTTCTTCTGTGTCACTCGTTTTCCCCCCTCCTTTGTGCCCCGTTTTCTCTGCTGTGGGCCACTTTTTCCCCCTCTTTTCTGCCCCGTTTTTCTTTTTGAGCCACTCGTTCTCCCCGCTGCTGTGCCCACTGCAGCCCCGCCCCCCTGCCCACTCGCTGCTCCCGCCTCCCAGCTGCTCCTCCCTACCACCTCTTCATATATGCCGGATACTGCGCAGTCGCGCTGCGAGCGTGCCGAAGGCGCACCTCAGGCAAGACTGTCTGCGCCCGTCCGTGCCTGGACTGCGCCCAGCGCCAGAACCCCTGGCCCCCGCGAATGCCACAACACCAGACTGCGATACGACGCCAGCACCCTCCATGCACTCAACGCCGGCCGAGACCGCAGCTTCTTCCCGGCCACCCCGAAATGCACCCATGGACCTTTCTCCTGCCGCACCTGTAGCTTCACCTGCGACAGAGCCACCAAACCACCAAGGACCGGACCCAACCACCTCCACTGCAAACTCCAAAACACCCGCTCTGCACGCAAACAGGCCGTCGAGCTCTGGGACCTGCTCTACACCTCCATCCCAGACATTGCCTTCTTGAACGTGACCTGGTGGAACGACCCTTCGGCGCCCGACATCGCCATAGCCGTACCGGACGGCTACAGAATCACCCGCAGGGATCGCGCCAATGGAATCGGAGGTGCAATAGCCATCGTCCACAAGTCCACCTTCAAGGTCACCACCCACGCAGACAACACCCTAAACACCGCCGAACACCTGCACTTCCGGATCCACACCGACCCCAACACCACCCTCAGAGGAACACTCATCTACAGACCCCCCGGAACCTGGGCTCAGTGCAGCGACTCCATCGCCGACCTCGCCAGCACCCACGCACTCGCCTCCACGCACTACATCCTCCTCGGGGACCTGAACTTCCACCTCAATAACAACAACGACACCAACTCTGCCACCCTGATCGACAACCTCGCCAACTTCAGCCTCAGACAACTTGTCACTGCACCCACCCACGCTGCCAGCCACACGCTAGACCACATTTTCTCCTCAGGCACCCACGTCGCCTTCGACCACACCACCGAACTCCACTGGACCGACCACTGCTGCATCCATTTCACCTTCAAGAAACCAACCACGCACCACCGCACCCAAAAGCTGCCTCGCCGCTGCTTGAGCAAAGTCAACAAAGACCAGCTGATCACCACCCTCGCCCAGAACCCACCCACTGACCCCACCAACCCAGACGCCACAGCCCGCAACCTCAGACAGTGGATCGATGACTGCGCCATCACCCTCGCCCCGTTCAAGAGACCCTCCAACAGCCACACCAGCAAGAGAGCCACCTGGTTCACCGACGAACTCCAGACCTCCAAACACGCATGCTGGAAGCTGGAGAAGATATGGCTCCACAAACGCACACCGGACAACCACGCAGCCCACAAGGACACTACCCGCAGACATCACCACCTCATCAGATTAGCCAAGAGATCCTACTTCAAAGACCGCCTGGATAACAACACACATGACAGCAAAGAGCTCTTCAGCATCCTAAAGGAACTCTCCAACCCCAGCGCCAACACCAACGACATCCCTCCTTCACAAGAACTGTGCGACTCATTAGCCATCTTCTTCCATCACATGATCGCTGACATCCACACCAGCTTCAACACCACGACCGCACCGACTAAGCCAGACTCCACCTCCCCTGTGAATACCACCAGCGCCAACCGCCTGACCTCCTGGTCCAACGTCAATGCGGACGAGACACGCAAGGTCATGAACTCCATCCACTCAGGATCTCCGTCAGACCCATGCCCACACCACGTATTCAACAAAGCAGACGCAGCCATCGCACCCCAACTATGGAAGGTCATCAACATCTCCTTAGAAACAGTGACATTCCTGGAAAGCTGGAAGCACGCCAAAATTAACACCCTCCTCAAGAAGCCCAAGATGGACCCCAAGGACCTGAAGAACTTCCGGCCCATCTCCCTGTTCCCGTTCCCGGCGAAGGTCATCGAGAAAATCGTCAACATGCAATTGGCCCACCACCTCGAAGGCAACAACATCTTGGACCCGTCCCAGTTCGGATTCAGACAAAACCACAGCACCCAGACAACCCTCATCGCCGCCAAAGACGACACCAGGCGCCAACTAGACAGCGGCGAAACATCAGCCCTCATACTCCTGGATCTGTTAGCTGCCTTGGACATGGTCTGCCATCACACTCTAAAGACACGGCTCCTAGAAGCCGGAATCCATGAGAAGGCCCTTGACTGGACCACATCCTTCCTCACCGGCAGAACCCAGAGCGTCCGCCTCCTACCCTTCCGATCCAAAGCCACCGACATCATCTGCAGCATCCCCCAGGGCTCATCCCTCAGCCTGACGCTGTTCAACATCTACATGGCTTCCCTCGCACAATTGGCCCGCCATCACGACGTCAACATCATCTCCTACGCCGACGACACCCAGCTCATCCTCTCCCTCACCAAGGACCCACACACCGCCAAAACCAACCTCCATGAGGGAATGAAGGCCGTCGCCGACTGGATGAGGAGCAGCCGTCTGAAGCTGAACTCGGGCAAGACGGAGGTCCTCATCCTCGGACCCACCCCCACAGCCTGGGACAACTCCTGGTGGCCGACCACACTGGGAACAGCACTGACACCCACCGACCATGCACGCAACTTAGGATTCATCCTCGACTCCTCCCTCTCCATGTCTAAGCAGGTCAACGCCGTCTCCTCCTCCTGCTACAACACTGGACTACGACAACGCACTCTACCAGGAATCTCAGCCAAACACCTACGACGTCTACAACGCATCCAAAACGCCTCCGCCCGACTGATGGTCAATGTCCCTCGCCGCAGCCACATCACCCCCCACCTGAGAGACCTACACTGGCTCCCGGTCGACAAGAGGATCACCTTCAAGCTCCTCACCCACGCACACAAAGCACTCCACAACGCCGGACCAGCCAACCTGAACACAGACTCAGCTTCTACACCCCCACCCGCCAGCCTCGCCCTCGCCGATGTGCCCCGCATCCAACGAATGACCTCCGGTGGCAGATCCTTCTCCTACCTCGCCGCCAAGACCTGGAACACCCTCCCTACCCACCTACGACAGACCCAAGACCTACTCACCTTGAGAAGACTCCTCAAGACCTGGCTCTTCGAGCAGTAGCGGCACCTCCCCCCCTCCCTCAGCGCCTTGAGACCCTCACGGGTAAGTAGTGCGCTGTACAAGGACTCTGATCGATTGATTGATTGATTGAATGGGCCAGTTGGCGGTCATCCTGACTTGGGCCTCAGGGACAGTAGCCTCCAGTAATCTTGAACTCAGCGCTTGGACTGTGCCATTTGTGAGTCTACCCTCTAAAGTCGTGCCACCTCAGTCCCGAACCCTTGTAAATGGGCCTAAGGTGCTCTGCCAGGTTTTGTGAATCCGGTGGAATGGATGCATCTCCACTGCTTCCAAGCACAACTCAGAGCAGAACCGATGTTTGCCACTGCTGAGTGGATCAGTACCGCGACAAAGAGCTGTATTGCATCTCAGCCCATTGATGCATCGGAACTGCCAATGTGCGATGCATTCTTGGTGCAGGGCTTCTCATCCCTAATGGACAGCAGCCTCGAATACGATGCAGAGTGGAGCATCGCAGCCTCTTAGCTCCTCAGAACCGAAGCATTGCCCAGACAGTGAAACCCTATCTTGAATATGGAATTTGCATGCAAGCCCTCATCAATAGTATCAACAAAGACCGCGCAGGATCTTGCACCTCAGTGTTGCTGGACCTCAGAACTGACGCATCCCTTCAGTTTGGCAATGCATCTTTGACTCAGAACCACACAATGCTGTGCAAACCAGGATTGAAGGTACCTTGTTCAGCAGGCCTAACTGGGTTCCTGTAGCTGGCCCACGCTCCATCAAGGGTTGGCCTGAACCTGTTACTTTGTCCTGGTCTGGTGTAACCAGGTATCCATAGTTGACACTTTGTGACTTTTGATTCTATTTTTGCTGAAATCTTAAAACCTGCATATCTCTGGTTCTATTTATTTGATTTTTGTTGATTTTATCTTCTTTTATTTATAATAATGTACTGTATTTTTCTAAACTGTTGTGGAATCCTTTTGTGGAGTGTTTTCACTCTATTACTGTTGCACAATTAGACATTGGCTCTGAGGTAAGCCTGACTGCTCTGTGCAATCTATCCAAGGGTTCGGCACAGGTTAATTTAGGGTTTGCTTGTGACTTTACCCTGAGAAGAATTGTGATTGCTGCTTAAGAAGGGTTTCACCACCACTCAATCAGTAACCTAATTTCTTGCAAGCTCTTTCTAGGGAGCTTAGCAAACAACTGGATGAAAAACCAATGGCATCAGAAGGGGAATTGAAAACAATGTTTTTAGGTTCAATTGTTTTTATTGTCATAGAGAGCAATGAGTCACAGCATGGCAAACTACATAGAAAAGAAACAAAACCAACTCCCTTCCCAACCCCCAATCCCTCCAAGTCCCTCCCTGGATGCTCCTGACCCCCGACAGCTGTCTTATTCCCATCAGGGCCAGTTGAATGTCATGTCACTGTAACCCATATAAGTTCACTAGGATGTTGTGCCTGGTGGTGCCAGTGGAGTGAATTCTTGTGGGGGTTATGAGAGCTGCAAAAGGCGCAGGTACTTAGGGCAGGTGAGTTCCCTCAGCCCAGTGCCAAGTAAGGAAAGAAACTGGTGCCAAAGATCTGCAAAAGAGGCCCCATCTCCCTGTAGTGAAAGAGTTATGCATTTCATGCCCAGAACGTGCCATCATTTGTGCAACCACCCCTGGTATGTAGTTATTCTATTTGTGCCCCAGTGGGATATTATGTTTTGCAATGCTGCCCTAAGGGCTATTCCCATTTGTCTACCCTTGCGCGACCTGAGGGGAAACATAAGTGCGATGGGTAGGACCAAGACGACATACACCGGGAAACACTGTATCTGTGTGTTGAAATGGTTGTCTATGTCGCCTAAAATTTGCTTCCAGTAGGGTGAAATGACAGGGCAGTCTCCTGTGGTAAATAAATGTACCTAATCGTTTTTACCGTATAATTATCATTACAAGACAGCTCATTCAAATGAGAGGCAGAGTCCGTGGTATCTGAGTCATACGGGTTTTAATGGAAAAACCTCGAGGTTGGAGATCATGTTCCGTCACCACTAGGGTTCGGTAAGGGACAGTCAACGTTTTATTAGCATTACACATTACATATAGTAAAGTAACATAATTGAATCCAATACAGTAGGCGTAACAGGTGAGAAAGAGCGAGATAAGAACACATGTACGTAAGAAGAGGCGTGAAAGAAGGCGTGTAATAGGCGTACACGGAGGCGTGTACTGTACATGTCAAAGAAACGTCATAAGAATCGTCACATGTGGGTGGGTGCATAGAGAAAGTTGCAGAATCAGCAGAAAATGTGGATGCGCGCGCAGCTGGCATGACGTGACATAGATGTGTAACTGGGGAGAACTTTAACACTAGTAAAGGAGACAGAAGTCTGGGATGTCAGAACGACCTGGACCCATAACTTATCTGGTATCTTATGTTTGGAGGATGTATTATCTAGAGTAAAAGGTCTCTCGGGCAGAGGCTATTCTATACTGAATGCTAGTGCGTGCATATGTGTCTACGTGTCTACACGAAGGGTCATGGGCCTACTATGGCAACGGGAACTGTAAATTACTTGCATGGAAACAGGAAGGCTTGCTCTTTGCTCTGCAGCTGAGGAGATGTTTACCTAAATCACTTAGACAGGAATGTATTTTCGAGGAGACTGAACAGATAACTTGAAGGCAAAATACGGTTTTTGGCAGGCAGGCCAGGTTGAGCCAGGCACCGCTTCGCTTGGCAGGAAGTAAGGCAGAGATCAGGGATACGTGTCCATGCTGCAGCTTTCAGAGGCTGGAGGCAGAAAGCAGAAAGGGCTCAGAGACAGAAATCAGGGCCTAGCTCAGCAGAGCCAGGAAAAACGCAAAAGTGTACCATGTAAAGACGTTGGCATGGTATGGTTAGGAACTGAATTATCGATCCATTCATGGTGGATCTGAAAGAGGACATGTTAACGTTGGACGCAAATGTATTTGCGTCTTCATATTCGGTCATGGAGGGAAATTACATGTACTTTAAGCACGTACATGGAGACGTTGGGGTACACGTTAGGGGACATACTTGACCATAAAAATTTCAATTACCTCATTCCCTCCTTGTTCCCTACGTTCCCTTCAGGATATATCAATCTTCATGAGTCCATCTATCTGTTCATATAACATCATTTGCTCATCTTTTTTCATTCGGGCACGAGAACGTGGACTTGGACGGGGAATACATGATGTGGCGCACAAGCCGCAAATCGCTGGCCCACATTGTAGACATAGGCAACAACTGAATACTATGAGTAGGGCTATTCCAAGGAATTATTTTATTTATTTTGAGAATTTGTAAAGCGCAAACTGACACCTTGCAGGCTTCCTGGCGCTGGAAATTACTCTGTTAACGGTAAACCGGAAGAACAGTCAGACGGGCAGTTTATTTGGGGAAGAGCCATGTCTTAATGCGTCTCCTGAAGAGAAGAAGCTGTGATGTCTGACGTATGTCAGTGGGCAGGCTGTTCCACAGCTTGGCCGCAGCTACACTGAATGATCTGCCCCCTGTTCTAGTTCTGTTGAATCTGGGTACCTTTACCAGACAAGCAGAAGATGAACGTAGGTCTCTGGCAGGAGTGTACCACCGGAACAGGGCTTGCAGAGGTTTAGGTCCAAGTCCGTGCAGAGCCTTAAAGACAATGCAGAGGGACTTGAATGCCACTCTTTGTTTTAGGGGTAGCCAGTGTAGCTCAGCCAGAGCTGCTGTGGCTGAGGCCCTTCTCGTCCAGCCAAGAGCCAGCTTGGCGGCGGCAGATTGAATTCGCTGTAGTCGGTCCAGTGTCGTGACTGGAGACTCCAGGAGCAGGGCGTTGCAATAGTCAAGGCGACTGAGTATCGTGCACCTGACTATCGACGCCCTGGCTTGTGCCGGGAGAAGAGGCATGATTTTCCGCAGTGATCGGAGCAGGGCAGTGCAGATCCCCACGGTTTTTGTCACATGGGTCTCCATACTTAATGTGTTGTTCAGCATGGCTCCCAGGTTGCGCACCGAAGGAACTGGCAGAGGTTTGTCTCTGAACTCCGGGGGCCAGAATTCGTTCGGAAACTGACGGGGTATCTTAGTGCCTGAACAGAACAGGACCTCCGTTTTCGCGGAGTTGAACTGGAGGGAATTACTATGTAGCCATCCAGCCGTCTCTCTTAAGCAGTCGTGGAAGGTTGAAAAAGGAATGGCATCTTCACCTTCCCATGAGAGAATAAGCTGTGTATCATCCGCGTAATTTATTGTTTTGACCCCAAAGGATTGGATCAATTTGATTAGCGGGATGAGATATACATTAAAGAGGATGGGACTGATGGAGGAGCCCTGAGGGACTCCCTGGGGTACTGTTGCAAAGGCGGATTGAAAAGGGGGAAGAGAGACAGCCTGTCTTCTGTCCCGAAGATAGGAATGAAACCAAAGCAATGCAGTGCCTTCCACTCCCACTTCCCTAAGTCTCTGCAGCAGCCTAGCATGGTTGACCGTGTCGAATGCGGCAGACAGGTCCAGCAGTATCAGTGCCACTGGCTGGCCCCTGTCTGCACGCATTCGAAGATCCTCCATGGCAGTTAAAACTGCTGTTTCTGTGCCGTGGGCAGGACGGAACCCGAACTGGTGATCATCAAGAAGGTTATTTTGTTCCAGGTGGGTGGACAGGCATGAACTGACCCAACGCTCGGCGACCTTCGCTGGGAAAGGCAGCAGAGAGATGGGTCGGTAATTGGAAAGACAGTCTGGGCTCAGGGAGGGTTTCTTTAAAAGAGGAGTGATTAGTGCCTGTTTCCAGGGGGTTGGAACAAAGCCACTCTGCAAGGACTGATTGCATATTAGGCGCATGGTGTCAAAAAGTTCCATACCAAAATTTTTCAATATTTTTGGAGGTAGGGGGTCAAGAGGGGAACCCGAGGTGATACCAAGCGCAAGTCTTTCAAACTCGACGGCCGGGATCGGAGGGAATTCCCCCAGTCTGGCCAGAAGGACAGAGCCAGGGAGCGACAAGTTCCGCGGGCTGGTGTCTGGTCTCAGCAAGTTAGAAGTTACTGAGGAGGGGGGTGTTTTCAGGTTGTGAATAATGGTGTTTATTTTATTGATAAAAAACACTGCAAGATTGTCGCAGAGGGCTTGGGTGGGAGGCTGTGTAGAGGTAACACAGTCCGGGTTGGTCAGATTTTTGAGTATTTGAAAAATACTCTTTGAACTGTTCGTGGCATTAGTTATGATGGAGCAATAATGTTTGGCTTTGTTTAGGGCGATGGCAGTTTTATACTCCCGGAGGTGTGTTTTCCAGAGGGTTTTATGAGTGTCAGAGTAACCCTGCCTCCATTTTCTCTCAGCATGTCTGCATGCTAGTTTGAGAGCTCTTAAGGAGTCATCAAACCATGGGGCCGGTGCTCGTCTCTGGGGTTTACCCTTTTTCAGAGGGACGAGGCGTTCCGAGGTGCTGGAAATCCTTGAGCAAAGGGATAGATAGTTGGCCTCCACTGATTGCGTAATGGAGAAACTGTCTTCTACTTCAAACACTGGGCCATTCAGTCTGAGTTTGTCCAGGGCCTTCCAGTCTCTGTACGGAGGTATATGACCGTGGAATGCCGGTCTGCCAGACCTGCTACCTACTATATGAAATTTGATCAGAGCATGATCAGTCCAGCACATTGGTAGAATGTCGCTCAGAAGAGCTAGCTGGGGGGAGGAAAAGATTAAGTCTAGCTGGTGCCCTGCTGCGTGTGTGGGTTTGTTCACTAGCTGGGAGAGTTTCATTCCTTCACAAGAGACTAGGAGATTGTTGAGGGCGGAGTCGAGACTGCCGTTGGGCCAAAGGTTAAAGTCGCCCAAGACAATCAGGTTGTTGTGAGAGGTAGCCATATTGGTGAGGGTGGTGAGAAGCGACTGCTGCTGAGTAGCGTTAAACGCTCCCGGCGGACGGTAGCAAATCACCGCCGTGAAGGTAGTACCAAGATGACAGTCGATGGGAAGGCCGAGTATTTCGGTCCCGACCACTGGGTCCATGGCAATAGTTTTTACTGACCATGATGCTCTATAGATTGCACCAACACCACCGCCCCGCCCCTTCGGACGTGGGAGATGCAAGATTTTGAAGTCTTGTGGGCAGGCCCAGTCCAGTTCTATGTTGCAGTCGGAGTGGGTCCATGTTTCCGTTAGGAATAAGACATCAAGATGGTGATTATCTATGAGCTGGGCGATTTCGTGAGCGTGTTTGGGCAGGGACCTCACGTTCAGCAAGCCACCTGTGAATAAGCCTTTGCGCGCGAAATCGTGCAGAGGATAGGCGGTGTCTTGGAATGACAGATGTCCTTCATGAGCGAAGTCTCTAAGGAGGAGTAGAGCCTCGCGCGTCAAGTGTGGTGTGCTGCTGGTGGACGGGGGGATCGAGGCCGCAGGTGGCGCATCAGGCGCTGCCGAGGCGCGGACGAGCGCAGACGAGCTTGCCTTAAGCGCGCCTTCGGATAGGACTTTCCATCCCCAGGCTGATAACACGCTCCAGAGCCAACCGGACCAGGTCCAGGTGCCTGGATTTTGGTGTATCTGACTTGCAATCTTGTGGAGCCGAGTTATGGCTCTGTATACTGACGGTGCGTTATTTGGAATGAAAACACAACAACTGGATCCGATGACTCTACAAGCCCCGCCCCTATCTGCCAGGATGACGTCAAGGACGAGACGATCTTGAAGAACGACAAGTCTCATAGCAGACTGCTCTTCTGTTAAATTACCTAGGGCAAAAGTAGTTTCATTTACTACAGCTTCAAGGGTTCTGGTCAATTTACATATCAGTTTACTGTTTGAGACAGTTCCTAAATAAGGGAAGAATCCTTTATTGAAATCTGTGTATTGTTCCCATGTTGTTTCAGTGTAATCGACAATCGGGAGTTCTCTCTTGGGTCTAACATGAACGAGATGAGAATTTCTATGGTAATCAGGTGGGGCTAGAAAAAGAGGTGGCAGTAGGAATGCAATGTAACAAGTACCATCCCAGTCTAGAGGTAAACGTATATAAGCTGTATGGCCACAAATGAAATAGGAATGTCGGGAAGCTTTGAATGTAGACTTGCCTTTATCACTGAATTCATTAACTGTATTACAATCGCTGTGTCCTAGATGTACTGAACCATTCTTTCTAACGCATAGGTCACCTTTCACTGGCAAAACTGATATTGAGGGTAAATTCGAACTAGTTTCTGACTGGACATTCAAGATCATGAGGCTAAGTGTAAAATTACCTAATCCATATACTTCGTTTTCTAGATCGGTACCTGTCATTTGGGGAAGACCCTCCTTGTCAGGGAAACATGCCTTATTCATAACTGTGTTCAGGTCTCCCCATATCCAATTACCTTGGGAAACTTTGGACTTACTGTCTAACGAGGACATTAATGTAAACCATGCACCACATGAACCATTATGTGTAAACGGGTAAGAAAAAAGAGGCAAGGCTCCCGACATTTTCTGATAGGGAGGGAGTCGGCCACATACCCAGCAATTAGTAGCATTGCTGGTCTGGTGAGAATGATGTAACATACGGATGAAAGAATTGTTACGCAGTGCAAGTCGGTAAGAAAGTTTGTGCGGGGGCAGATCACTAAACGTGTGGTCCGCAGTGTCATTAAAAGAAGAATGTGCTTGTATAGGAAAATATACATGTAACATATAGCTTAGGCATATAATCGTAAGACTCAGAAAAAACATGACAAGTAAAGTAACGATACATCTGCTTCGGAGATTTTTGCAATATTTCTGTTTCTTGATCTCCTGTCTATCTCTCTCACTATGTGGGTCTAGCTTGGACATGTCAGGAACCTGTCTAACCGCTTCACCCAGGGGGGACTTAAACAATTAAACTGTCTGACTTACTAGACCTCAACTTTAATTTGTACTCCTGGGACGGAGTTTTCTCTACCAGGGGGAGTTTAGTATCAATCTCTGGAATGCGAAAGTCCTGGGAATCAGTCTTTGGCGGAAGTCCATAACATTTCTTGACGTGGCTCGAGTGGAGCCAATTTTTTCTGCCTTCGAGTTTCACAGCAGTCCTTGTAGTCATTAAAACGATCTTGGGTTCCTTCCAACGGGGCTCCAGAGGGCTTGACCGGTCAAAATTACGGACGTACACGTAGTCACCAGGGACGATCTTGTGTGGCTTCACCTCTGTATTGTCTGGAAAGGCTGCTGCGACCTGTGAACGACATGATTGTAGTGCAGACATCAAGGAAGCAAGGTAATCTGTCAGCATATTACTGTCAACATCGGTTAATTTACGGGGCAGAGGCGTCCCCCACATATTCGATGGCCGGCCAAAAACCACCTCATACGGGGATAGCCCTGTCCTAGAATGGGCTACCATTCGCATATAGAAGAGAGCAACTGGAAGGGCTACTATCCAGTCTACTCCTTTTTCTGCACAGACTTTGGCAAGACGTGTTTTCAGAGTCTGATTGTGTCTCTCTACTAATCCAGCTGCTTCGGGATGCCGAACACAGTGGAACTTCCATTGATACCCTAACAAAAGGGAAACCTGCTTCATGAGCTCGGACGAGAATGGCTGTCCGTTATCTGAATACACGACACGAGGCAAACCAAACCTCGGGAAAAATTCACGAACCAACTGCTTGGCAGTGGTCGGGGCAGTGTAATCTGGGACTGGATATGCTTCTGTCCATCGGGAAAGTGCACATACAACTACGAGGACATACTTGAATCCTCGACAACTGTCCATCTGGATATAATCCATCTGCAGGACTTCAAAGGGGTGGTCAGGAGGATGAAATCCACCTTGCTCTACGGGAATGCCTTTACCTGGGTTGAACTGACAACAGATCATGCAAGTACGCACTTTCTGTTTTGCTGCTGCTCGTAAATGTTTATTGAACCAAAGATTCTGAATACTGTCTAACATAGCTTTCTCTCCTAAATGTGCAGGGCTATGTGCTGTGTTAATGATAACTTGAACCATAGAGTCGGGGAGGAACCATGTGGCTTTTCCCTTCGTCATCCATCCCTGTTCTGTCTGGATCCCTCCTAATTCTGTCCATTTCTTGATTTCGTCTGCGGTAGCATGTGTCTGTATGTCAATTACATCTAGTGCGGGATCCCTAACTGTCATGCAATGTGTTGGAACTACCGTCTTTGTCATATCAGTCGTATGAGTATGAGTCTGTGCTGTATGTTTGGCTGTTCGGTCTGCCAGGTCATTACCCTGGGAAATGGTATCTGTAACTTTCGTATGTGCTTTACACTTCATGATAGCTATTGCTGTAGGCAAATGTATTGCTTCTAACAGAGCTTGAATGAGGGGACCATGCTGGATCTTGGCACCGTGGGAGGTTAAAAAACCTCTCTCTTGCCAAAGGACTCCGAAGTCGTGTACAACTCCGAATGCATAACGGGAATCTGTGTATATGTTAACTTTCAGGTTCTTGGCTCGAATACAGGCTTGGGTCAGAGCGATGAGCTCTGCTGCTTGGGCAGACAGGGTGTCAATACGATGTGTTTCTATGACTTCAGTTTCAGTGGTCACTGCATACGCGGCCACCAACTCTCCTGTACTTGTTCTCATACATGAACCATCCACGTAAAGTGTCAGGTCTGGATCTGGTAATGCGATATCTGTCAAGTCTTGTCTGGGCTTCGTCATAATGTTAATGACTTCCACACAGTCATGTGCCATAGGGTCTGTTGTACTTAACGGTAAAAGTGTAGCAGGATTCAGTGTGTTGCAGCGTCTGATTTCTATGTGTGGCTGGAATAACGTCAATTCATAACCTGTCAGTCGTGCTATAGTCAAGTGCTGAGTCTGTGTTCGGTTAAAAAGAACTTCCACGGAATGTGGAACCTGTACTGTCAATTGGTGTCCTAATACTATGGAATCACTTTGTCTAATTGCTAGAGCTGTTGCTGCAACTGATTTCAAGCACGCAGGCAGAGCCTGGGCTACTGGGTCTAATGTACTAGAAAAATAAGCACATGGTTTGTGTGAACCTGCTTGATCTTGGGTGAGTACTGACAATGCAGTACCTTCGCGTTCTGTGACAAAAAGCGTAAAGGGCTTACTGTAACATGGTGTTGCGAGAACAGGTGCTTGACATAGGGCTTTCTTCAAGTCGTCAAAGGCTTGTGTATGTTCCTGAGTCCAAGGGAGGACAGTCGATGTCGCTGCCTCCTGGGTTGTCAACTGTATAAGGGGCTTGGCTAGATATGCATACTGAGGGATCCATTGTCTACAGTAAGAGGTGAGGCCTATCAAGGCCCGTACTTCTTTTTGTGTCTTGGGTTGTGGCATATGTACAATTAGCTGAATGCGATCAGGTGTAATCTGTCTCCCCCTCTTGGACAGCAAGTGACCAAGGTACACAACTTGCTGACACAGAATTGCAGCTTCCAAGGAGACACCTTGTGTCCCTTGTCGGCCAGAAAATATAGAACTGTCAGAGATGCTTGTTCACATTCTTGTTCACTTCGAGCGGTGATCAATAGATCATCGACATACTGAAGTAGGGCAGTGTTAGCAGGCATGTGGATACAGTCAAGTTGTCTTTTCAATGCTTGGCTATAGATACTCGGACTTTCCGTGAACCCTTGAGGTGCACGTGCAAATTTAAAGCTTCGGCCATTTAAACTGAATCCGAAAAGGTACTGGCTTTCAGGATCAATGGGAACACTAAAGAAGGCATTCTTAAGATTGATTACAGTAAAGAATGCTGCTTCGGAATCAATAGCAGTCAATAGGGATGAAATATCTGGGACCACTGGGAACTGAGGTATGATACATTTGTTAAGCTCTCTAAGGTCAATGACTAGACGATATACAGGAGGTGCATTTGGATCAGTACGTTTGAGAATCGGAATGATTGGAGAATTACAGATATTGGAGTCAGTTTCTACAACCACTCCTTGAGCAATGAGCTCGTCAATGATTTTCAATAAGGCTGCTACAGCCTCAGGTGGCAATTTGTATTGTCGGATTCTGGGCAGAACAACACCTTGCTTGAGTGTAACACGATATGGTGTGATATGCATACAACCTACATCAGTCGGACCTTGTGCCCATAAATGCTGTGGTACATTCTGTAATCGGGGATCAAAATCTCTCAACACATAGTGACCCTTGAAGTCACGTAAAAACAATCTCACTCCTTCCGGAGAACAACATATTACAGCTCCTAGAGCTTTCAGCATTTTAATACCTAACAGGTTTTCTGGACATGACTTCGTAAGCAATAAATCTGTAGTACGGGACAATGGACCAACTGCAAGGGGAACTGGTTTCGATACTTCATTAACAATAGGCTTTCCTGAAAATCCAAGGGAAACATTCTGTGAGCCTGAGAGGGGTGCCCCTGGAACCTCGTCGTGACTAATGGTAGTTCTGCTTGCCCCTGTGTCAATCAAAAACTTTCTGTCTTTTCCTAATACCTGACTATGTACATAAGGACCATCTTGATCTACAGGAATCTCGATGAGAGGCAAACCCACTTCCCTCTCTAGGCTGTTTCATGAATACTGTTGATAATCTGGATACTCTGACTGTGCATACTGGTACATCTGCTGTGTAACGTGTTGTGTTGCGGCAATGGGCTGGGGCTGGGGTACCGCTACGGTCTGTTGCTGAACATGTTGTGGAGCAGGTTGCGGATTCTGTTGAATATTCTGTTGAACATATTCTGGCCTGGGTTGACGTGGTCTTTCTTTCGTTTTGCCTGTAGCAATATTATGCTTCAGAACGGCACAATCACTAATAAAATGACCTGGCTGTTTGCAATAATTGCAATTTCCTTTAACAGGACCTGTAGGACGACTAGTCTGTGTGTTCTGCGTGTTACCCCTCTTCTGACCATCTGCTGGAACAGACTGGGCAACTAATACTTTCATTTTAGTGTCTTTCATGCGTCTCTGTTCATGATCGTGTTCTTCTCTGATTCTATTCTGGTGGTACTGTAACATTTGTAACATTTGGGAAGGCGTATTTGCTTGCCATGTACTTTCGACTTTCAATACTCTGTTTTTAACCTGGGGTAAGGAATTCTCAACTAATTTGGTTACGAAAAGATGTGGGAATGACTCGCTACTTGTTTTCAGGCCACTATTAATAATAAAACATTTCTCGAATCTAGAATAAAAATCACTAGTGTCTTCGTCTGGTTTCTGTTTGCAGGCTGAGATTGCATCCCAATCCTCCTTCTTGACTGTCAATAATCTAGGCAAAACCTGTACTAACAATCCTGGTAATGCTTTAGTTTTATCCCCAAGACCCAAACCTGGGGTACGTCCTTTTTCTTCATCTTCTAATTCGGTCCAATTAATCTTTTTATCTCCCACCTCCCAATCCTTCTCTTTCAGTTTTTCGTAAATCACTGCTGGCAATAATACTTTTAACATTTTAAGAATGTCTGAATATGTGTAATCACCCATAAGTAACATATATTTCAATTCACGGTGGAACCCTGCAGGATCTTTATCGTGACAAGGTACGATTTTCTTCATTTCCAATAATTCCATTTTAGTCAAAGGAGTGTATACAAATACACGTCCAAGCGTATCATCTGGCTTCCGGATTGGGTGTACTTCTCGTAAAGGATTCTGTCTGTCTAGGTGATATGGCTGTCTAACTGGGGGTGGAACTGAAACAAGACGTGGAGTCAGGAACGTACTATATTTGTGACGTTGTTCTAAAATGATATCAATTAAATCGGTACCTAGGCCTCTCCATCTTCTCAGGAGTAAGTCTTGCAATAGATTATACAGCGGACCAGGATCAGACTGTTGGTTTTCGTACTGGGTAATGAGATGTTGAGTCATGTATATACCAGCTAGTCGCTGTTCTTCTGGGGTAAGACTTAAAAACGTTTGCGCTACTAGATCATCTTTATATATATTGTCATCCCCGGCCCATTGGACTGCTGACCGGGCTAGTTCCTGATCACGTAAGGTAGTGAGTTCATGATAACCTACTCTTTCTTTCAGGATTTTATCAGTAACTTGGAATATATGTTCAAGAGAACATTGCTCTGGTATCGGGGAAAGGTATCGTTTCTTGCTTTCTAGACGAATGGGTCTGTCAAAAGGACTATTTAAAGGATACTGTTTAGGAGGTTTCGCTCTACCTACATACGCTACCAGGTCTTGAGTTTCTGTAGCATTCTCTGGTTCTTCCTCCTCTGAGGTATCTTTATCGTCTGACTCGAGAGGCCTATCAGCCTCCCGTCGGGCGTGTATTGCTACTATTTCTTTACGGATCTTTCTTGTCATGGCATCTATACAATTCTGTTTATCGTGTTTACAATCTGCAATATTCTGACTCCATTTCGACAATCCCTCCATCTCTTCTTGTGAAAAGCCTGGCTGGTCTTGTTCCCTTATCAAACAATTAATCAAAAATCGCAATATTAAAGCTTGTGTCTCAACTTTCTGATGTGCCATGGCTTCACGAACACAACCTGGTCTCTCTCCTGTTCTAATAAAATGATATATGTTGTCTAGATGTTCTGGCATGTCTGGTAATAATATCAGATAATCTGTAACACGGCGTAAACATAATGAGGCTAACATCATGGGTCCTGTCTTGCCAGGTACTGGATCATATCTACAATCCGTAAGGAACTGTTTAAGCTTTTTGGCTGGACTTGCTTTAGGTGTACACTGCATTGCTAATTCTCTCATTGTCACTCGATGTAATTGTGGCGGGGTGTGATGGGGACCTCCTGTGGCACCGCCTGAGGCATGAGCATGACTGGACATCATTGGATGTGGGAAAGGTACATTTATCGGGGACGACTGACTCTGAGTCGCAACTGTAGCGAAAGGGTTATGGGGACCAAGAGTAGAGGGACCAGTAGGGGAAGTGACAACAGGTGCGGGAATAGGCTGACGTGGAGGGGTCGTGGCTTGATCAGCAGGACTATGTCATGGCAGGTTATCATTAGCAGGTTGTACAGGTACATTGGTATATGCGGGAGCTACATCATCTAAATAGGACGAAAGGAAAATATCTGCTGCAGTCTTATGGTGACGTACTTTAGTCGGAACCAATGGTGGGGGCAAGTTACTGGATACTTCCGGGTTGGCCTTAGGCAGGCCCTCTGCAAGAACTGGATACATGCCTGTAATGAGTGCATTTCTTTGACGGTCTAATTGTTCTGATCTGACCTGTTCTCCTTCTTCTAGTAACTCTTTTTCTTTGGCTTTTTCAGATTCTTCTCTACTTCTCTCTGCTTTTCTGAATTCTTTTTCTGTTCTTCTATGCGATTCTTTACGCCACAATTCTATGGCGTCTTTCTGAGATTGTCTGGCTTTCTTTTTCCATAATGCTTCTTCTACTCTCATGATGCACTCGGCATCCCATGTCCCTGAGACAGGCCATCTAAACTTCTCTTCTAAGTGCTTGGTGTAGTCCACCCACAGATCTAAATACAACACAGCGTCTAAGCCGTGCTTGTGGTACATAAAATATCCTGGAGTGTCCCTAGGCGGGACAGGCACTGCTTCTTCGAGTATCCCTTTCCTAGTTCCTATCTGACGTAACTTTGAAAATAACGGCATCTTTACTTTGACTCGAACACAATAAACACAGCAATGAAAAGCAAACAGTCATTCATACCACGACATGAAACACATTAAAACATTTCGAGTAGATACTGTCTAGTACATGAAACACAATACTTAGAATCACGTGAGAATAATGCTAGAAGGCTCGAATACTGAATCACTGAATCACTGAATTACTAGATGCACTGCTAAACAGTACAGACCGGTCCCATAAAGAGACACGTCATACCGCGCTCACCTAAGTGAACACGTACGGACCAGGACTGTGTACCTAGACCTGTCTTGACCGGACACAAACTAATGCACCCGTCTAGATGCGTCCCTAGCAACGGTACTCACCGGGAGCAATACTTGAACTTGATCTTGAAGGCCTCGGACTGGACTGGACTTCTACTGGTTCTGCTACTACGCATGCGCCTCGACACTTCGGAACAGGTGGGCCTCTGGATACCTCAGACACTGCTACTCTCGGCTGGGCTCTGGTCGGGATCCTCCGCACTCCTCACCGCCTCGTCTGGATGTCGACCGCAGTCTCCGTCACCTCCGTAGGCCTGAGGGAGATACAGGAAAACCTGCAGATGCGCATTAGGTGTCCGTCACGGCTGTGGCAGGGGGCAAGGCCTGCGACGCATCTCCGGCGCGTGGGGTGGGGGAGGGGTGCCTGTTCGGGCGCCAAATTATGTGGTAAATAAATTTACCTAATCGTTTTTACCGTATAATTATCATTACAAGACAGCTCATTCAAATGAGAGGCAGAGTCCGTGGTATCTGAGTCATACGGGGTTTAATGGAAAAACCTCGAGGTTGGAGATCATGTTCCGTCACCACTAGGGTTCGGGAAGGGACAGTCAACGTTTTATTAGCATTACACATTATATATAGTAAAGTAACATAATTGAATCCAATACAGTAGGCGTAACAGGTGAGAAAGAGCGAGATAAGAACACATGTACGTAAGAAGAGGCGTGAAAGAAGGCGTGTAATAGGCGTACACGGAGGCGTGTACTGTACATGTCAAAGAAACGTCATAAGAATCGTCACATGTGGGTGGGTGCATAGAGAAAGTTGCAGAATCAGCAGAAAATGTGGATGCGCGCGCAGTTAGCATGACGTGACATAGATGTGTAACTGGGGAGAACTTTAACACTAGTAAAGGAGACAGAAGTCTGGGATGTCAGAACGACCCGGACCCATAACTTATCTGGTATCTTATGTTTGGAGGATGTATTATCTAGAGTAAAAGGTCTCTCGGGCAGAGGCTATTCTATACTGAATGCTAGTGCGTGCATATGTGTCTACGTGTCTACACGAAGGGTCATGGGCCTACTATGGCAACGGGAACTGTAAATTACTTGCATGGAAACAGGAAGGCTTGCTCTTTGCTCTGCAGCTGAGGAGATGTTTACCTAAATCACTTAGACAGGAATGTATTTTCGAGGAGACTGAACAGATAACTTGAAGGCAAAATACGGTTTTTGGCAGGCAGGCCAGGTTGAGCCAGGCACCGCTTCGCTTGGCAGGAAGTAAGGCAGAGATCAGGGATACGTGTCCATGCTGCAGCTTTCAGAGGCTGGAGGCAGAAAGCAGAAAGGGCTCAGAGACAGAAATCAGGGCCTAGCTCAGCAGAGCCAGGAAAAACGCAAAAGTGTACCATGTAAAGACGTTGGCATGGTATGGTTAGGAACTGAATTATCGATCCATTCATGGTGGATCTGAAAGAGGACATGTTAATGTTGGACGTAAATGTATTTGCGTCTTCATATTCGGTCATGGAGGGAAATTACATGTACTTTAAGCACGTACATGGAGACGTTGGGGTACACGTTAGGGGACATATTTGACCATAAAAATTTCAATTACCTCACTCCTAGTAAGTGTGTCAGTGTGCCCTCTGCGTTACATTCCCTCCAGCATTGCGAAAAACGATTGGGATTGTGTCTGTGTAGTCTGGGAGCGTAAGGTACCAGTAGGTGACTACTTTGGTCGCTGTTTCAATGCTGGAAATGTTCCATGCGGTGTGGCGTGTGTGGTAGTAAATGTCGCCCCATTTATTCTGCAAAAGTGTTCGCCCCAATTCTACTTCCCAACACCATTCCCCTGCTAAGGAGGTCACCATTTCTTGGGGGCACAGAAAGTGATAAAGTTCAGTGATAAGGTGTGAGTTGGACTTCTTGGAGTGGAGCCATTTTTCCTATGGGGTTAGTGGTCTTTGGGCCCCTAGTCGCATTGAGGGGTGCATCAGCCAATGTCGTACCAGATGTAAGTGGTACCGCTCGGACCATGGCAGAGACGAGTTCGGAACAAAGATCTTCGAAGGTCAAAGGACCCTCCAAGTCAAAAAGGTGTCCTATTGACCTACACCCTTCTCTATCCCAGCATTGGAAAGCCCTCTGATCTAGAACTGGGTGAATTTCGCATTTTTGACTATAGGTGTGAGGGGTGATGGGAAGGAAGTTAAGACATATCTTGTTGCAGTGTTGTCCTATACCCTCACATTTGTGTGAGTGATTGGCGAGCCATACAAACCAGCTGGGCATTGATTCTTGTGAAGGAAAGGGATCCCCCACAGCGCCTGACCGGAGATCGCTCTTTCCATAAACAGCCAATGTTTCTCCGACTCACTACGGGACCATTCTACCAAAACACGCAATTGGGTAGCTTGGTAGTAGCAAGCTATATTGGGGACTCCCAGTCCTCCCTCTCGGGAGGGCCTGTAGCTCAATTCCTTGCTCATTCTAGCCTTTTTGTCAGCCCACATGAACAAACAAAATTCCAGCTGAAGCGATTTAATAATACCAGTGGGAGGCTTCACTGGGAGCATTTGAAAGATGTATAATATCTTGGGTAACACGTTCATCATGAGTGCTGCTACTCGGCTAAGCAAGGGAAGGCTGAATGGCTTCCAGAGGCACAGATCTTTATGAACCTGGGAGAGAAGATGCTTATAGTTCAGGGTAGCCGTAGCACACGTGGACACCGTCAGCATGATCCCTAGATATGGAATTGATTCCGTCTCCCACTGAAGTGGAACAGGACGCACAAGGGTCTCCCGGGTGGAAGGCCATTGGGAAATCCCTAGGACTCACAATTTCGTAACGTTGACCTGGAACCCAGAGCCCTCCGCAAAGCTCTTGAGTTAAGCGAAAAACACGGGGATGGAAGTCTGGGGTTTCTCCAGTGCAGCTTCTGCATCGTCTGCATACAGACTGATAGTGTGAAGGTCCCCCCTGATTCTAACCTCAGACAACAGCGGGTTCTCCTACACCCTCTGGGCCACGGGCTCAATGTAAAGAGCGAAGAGCTGGGGACAGAGTGGACACTCTTGCCTCGTGCCGCGGGCGATTGGGAAAGAGTCGGAGGAGCAGCCATTCACCCGCATCGTGGCCATGGGGTGGCTACAGCTGCTGAATATCCATTTACAAAAACAGTTGCCCATCCCAAACCGTGCAAGGGTGGTCTCCAGACACTTCCAATGTACTCGGTCGAATGCTTTTTCAGCATCAACCTATAGCACCACACGTTCCTTTTTCTGGTATTCAGCTTTTTCGAGAAGGTGAAGTAGCCTCCATGTGTTGTCACTTCACTGTCTGGTGGCCACAAAGCCAGACTGTTCGGGATCCAGCAATCCTGGCATCATTGGACCTAGCCCTGTAAAGAGCTTTAAATCAGTGTTTAAAATGGATATTGGTCTGTCAGAGGCACAGAGTTGAACATCCTTGCCAGGTTTTGGAATCACTACAACTGAGGCCATTAGCATCGTGGGCGGGAATGTCCGAGGTATTGCCTACCTCATTGAAAAGCTTGGTGAGAATTGGCGTCAATGTTGTGCAAAAGGTCTTGTAGAAGATGATGGGGAACCCATCAGGGCCCTGGGACTTAAGAGGCTATAGCTGTTATCACCTCCTCGATGTGAATAGGGCTCTCCATGCTGGCTGCCTGATCCGGTGTTAGTCTGGGGAAAATTGCCCCCTGTGTGTAGGTGAGAGAATCTTGTTCTGAAAGGTGTTGGGCTGTGTATAGTTTTGCATTAAAATCACGGAATGCTCGCGTTATGGCTGTGTCGTCTGAGAACTCATTGCCAGACTCGTTGAATACTGTATGCACGGAGGCTGCTTGGCATTGGGCGCGGAGCTCATTAGCCAAAAGGCGTCCGCCACTATCTTCCCCATGTAGAAAGAATGTCGCAGCTTAAGGGCTGCAAACTCCGCCTTATCCAAATCTAGGCGAGTGAGTTGCAGGCGCACTGCTTCTAACTGTCGCTATACCCAGGGTTCCCAGTTCAGACTTTAGAAGGATTTCATGGACCACCAGATTACTGCCCTGCTGCTTGAGGCCTGCCTTGGTCCCCAGAGGACTGCCATGTTGCTACCAAAATACTGCACCGCTGGTTGAGATCCGCCTTGCTTCCCAGAAGATTGCCCTGCTTCTAGAGCCCAACCTCTCTGCTAGAAGAGAACTGCACCATCTCCTTGAAAGCAGGACAGCTAGATGTGACTCTATGGTTTAATTGGGCCTCCTGTGTGAGCTACAGGAGCATAACGAGCTCCAGAGATCGTGAACCCTCACCTGGTCACTCTGCTAGAGTTAGTCCTTACAGCCTCTTAATGCTGCCCCCTCGCCCATCCTGCACCTTTAGAAGTGGTGTTAGAGGTGCCGCTCCCACCTACCCTTAAATCTTTCGACTTCAAAAACCTTTCACCATAAAGTGCTATAAGAACCAGCTGAAGACTGGAACCTACCTGGCAATCGAGCCACCCAAGGTGCATTGCTAGTTGGTTTGACTTTGCAGTAGCTCCAGCTAATTTCTTCACCTCAGCAGCAAATCCTGTTCACCTGGATTTCTCAGTGATGGCATCTGGCCTTGTGGAGCCCTCTTTGCCTACATTTTGTAGCTTTGTCCCGCTGGAGGTTTTCAACTCCCAAAAAGTTGTCTAAGCTGAAAGGAAATAGTCTTCACCGGGCTCAATGACGATCAGCTCTCCATCAACAATGCCAAACTCCTCAGCCTGGAAATTAAGCTTTTTCTGCTCAGAGCTGTTTCCGCCATTGTCATTTGCTTCACCAAGACTTTGTTCAGCACTCCCCAGCGATGATGAATCCTCTTTGGGCACAGCCTACTGCCTTGCTCCATTGAACCTCACCTTTTCCTTCTTCTTTTCTTCAAATTTTCTTCTCAGTCCAAAGGCAAGCCAAGACCAGATCTAATCCACCTTGTGTATCTGACTTGTGCTCCATTGCAGTAAACCCTAACTTTTGACTTTATACCGGTCTTGCGCAACCAAATACCAATGGTTGGTACTTTGATCTTTTAGGCTCTAGATTTTACTGAAAACTTTTAAAAATCATAACTTCAGTTGTGCTGATTGAATTTGTTTTGGTGTAATTACATTTAATAAAATGTATCTAAATTGTCTACATTGGGTTGGGATTTTTCTTGTCTTGTGTTTCACTTTATTACTGTTTATATGCTGCATAAATACTTTACACATTGCCTCTAAGTTAAGCCTGACTGTTTTTTTGCCAAGCTACCAGAAGGGTAAAGAAGATTAATTTAGTAACTTTTAAGGTTTTCTCTGACCGGTATTGTGACGGTTGCTTCAGAAGGGCTCACCTCCCTTCCCCTCAACCAACAACCCAATTGCCCACAACAGCCTTATATCATTCATTTTGTAGATACGTGACACCAAGATCTCGGATGTGGCTGTGGTCAGTCTCACCAGGAAAAGTGGAGCACCCTCTTTTACAACGCAGAGCAAAACTTCAGAGAAAGTAGTACCCAGGAGAAGGGACAGGATAGAAAGAAGGCACTGTTGAGAGGAGAGTGGCCAAGGAGAGTGTGGGAATAAGATAAGGAAATACTGAGAACAGAGCAGGCAGGGGGAGAGACAGTGAGAGAGCATGCACTGCTGCACGTAGAGGGGGCCAAGGGAGGAAACGCATTAGAGCAGGAGATTTGTAGGCACAAATCTTTGGAGGAAGAGGGAGAGCAATGACTGCTGAGGAAAGAATGTCCAGTCCGAAAGGGAATATAAAGAGTAAGAGCAACCACTGCTGGGGAGCAAGGAACTAGAGAGTGGAAGGCTGAGAAAGCAGGCATTGCTTGGTACAGACTGGAACTCAGTCAGGGCCTGACTCTCACACAGGGGCATGCACCGCACTTTCCCTGCCCTTCGCTTTTTCATCCTAAGGTATCAAAAGAGTGAGTCTTCAAACTAAAATATTTAACAGCTTTCACTATGTTTAATTGTTTTTTCTTTTCTGAGTTGCAATGTGCAATTGTTCCACCTACAATATACATTATTGCAACTTTCATTTGTGCTCACCAGGCATTTGAGAAAATAGATTCACTAAGTCCTCGAGTATTTCTTTCCTTAGTATTATACCTAGTCACTTTCGGCGAGCAGTAGACTCACTAAAGATATCCAGGTGCTGCATGGCCCATCTCCCATCAACCAAGAAGCACTGTTGGTAAAACTGCCCATATTGTAGTTTAGAACCTTTATATTTGAGTAAAAACAAAGCTACTTCCATAGAAAAAATGATGTGCAAATCATTATCCTGAAAACTTCATAATGCCAAAGACAAAACGCATAAAACAAGAGACTTGAGATGATGCTCAGCCATGAGAAACATCTGGGGACCGATGTAGGTGGCCATTACCGGTCGGTAACGGCCGAATTCGGCCGTTACCAACTGGTAAATGGGTTATTGAGATGTAGAGGACCTTTTTTACAGAATCAGTAAATTTACCGAATCAGTAATTTTACCGATTCGGTAAATCTCACATGTAGGTGGCACTGCAAACAGTGCCACAGGCCTTTAGGAGTCGGTATTTTACCACCCAATCCAATTGGGTGGGGAAATACCGAATCCAGGTGTGCATGCACATCTGTGCATGCACACCTGTGCCATGTGACACACAGACATGCCCTTAGGGCATGTATGTGTGCCACATGGCACACATGCCTGTAATTGGGGTGCCAGAGGGTGTCAAAGTGACACCCCCTGCACCCTTGCAAAATTCGGTAATTACCGATGTGGTAAATACCGATTCGGTAATGCCCATTGATTCCTATGGCCTTCAATGCCCATAGGAATCAATGGGCATTACCGATTCGGTATTTACCGAATCGGTAAATACCGATTCCTTCCGATTCGGTAATTATGAAAATACAATTACCTACATCTGCCCTCCTCTTTTTTACCACTTCTTAAATACCGATTCGGTATGAATCGGTATTTAAGAAGTGGTAAAAAAGATTTCCCTACATCGGGCCCCTGGTACCTAAGGGTATTCCAATGTATTTTATTTACTCTTATGTTACAGCCAGTCATCAATTACTGATATTGCACACTTGTAAACAGCTTCCAACGACGTATTTTTAAAAATGTTATTCTGAAACTCCACCCGAAGGCACACAAGTCCTTCATATGAGCACTAGCTGTATTATGCAATTATTTTGGGGGGGGGGGGGGGGGGGTTGCACAGGGAGATTAAGAGATTTGGGAGGAAGGTGAGCCCTGACGCCAAGACTCACAGCTGATTCCCAGTTGCAAAGTCGGCGCTATGATGTAATGCCAGATCCCTTTGCTCTGATTTTTTCATCAAACAGGGAATACAAAGGGATCAGCACTCACTACAAAATTTCAAATAATCCACGGTATGACATAATTTCTGTCAGTAATAAAGTTAACACTACCTTCTTTGTTAGAGATCACCTCAGTTTTAATCCTGAATTTTCACGTCAAATATAACTCTATTTCCTCAAAGCCATAAAAGTTTGATGAAATACAAGAAATATATAGGTAAAAGAAAAGTGTGACACATTATTGCATTGTTAATGTGGAAGTTGTCACAATGCCAAGTATCAATCAACATTGGAACCCACAAACTGTTAAAAATAACAAAACATTCAAAGATTGATAACACCAATACCAGTGCATCACTATCCTAAAATCAATATAAAAGACATAATCATTTTATGACAGTTCTGCTCTTCGCCCACATCCGCCCTAACATTTTTGTGACTGCACAGGTATACAGTATCCGAAGGGTCCAATTTAAATTGCCTCAAAGCAATGCAGTGGCTAGATGTGTCCAATTGTCTGCAAATGGGAGACAGCAGTGCAGAGTGTGACTGGATATTAGCTGGGCATGCAAACAGCAAATGTTGCAAAGACTCTTTTTGATCAAGACAGAAAAGGTAATTCCGAGAGACAGATTCCAACCATCTTGCAGGGAATGGTTTCAGATGGAGCGTCCCTACTTTACATTGATTGTGTCTAAAGGCCCCATAATTAAGTTGTAGTACTACTCTAGGCCATACACTGATTTAAACATAAAAAATCCCCTCTAAGTGAAGTGCCTGCAACATTTTGTTCTTCCCTCTGCAGTATAAATTACCAATACTGTTTTTAGTGTCTCCTAGGAGGGTATTTGGGGTTCATTAGGGGTTCAGTAGTGTCAAATATCCCTCAAGCCTAAAAAAACAGACAATGTTTTGGTTGCGGTCAACCAGAGAATGTTTTAAATTCTATCTAACTTAATGATGACTTGTAAGGCAGCAGCATATTGAGCAAGCTCTGGGGTAGCCCATCATCTTCGTCAGAATAACATAGACCAAAGGGCGACATTAAGGGCTACCTTTTTATCTCCCATTAAAAAAAATAGAAGGTGCAATGGTGTACTTCGTGGGAGGGAAATCAGTGATCTTAAAACAAATTCTCTAATTGCTCCAAAACCGAGACGTCACCAAAGCCCCACAGCTCAGCACCATATAGTGCTGAGCCAAGGGCCTTGGGCTCATACACCTGTGAAGCTGGCACTATTGGCTTATTGAAAGAAGCCTGGTGTTCTTTCAGGACGGCACCAATAGTCTGTCTGTGCTTCAAGCAAGCACTACTGATATGTGGACACCATGACATATCGGGTGACAATTTGATTCCTAGGTAATTAAACACATTGTAGTGTAGTTCCTATATTCCCAATAGGCTCTGCGCATTGGAATAACATAAACGATAGTTTAGACGTAGGACTGAGGTCATCTAGGTCTCTACTGAATATGTTAGACTTAATTATGAATGCCAGCTAGCTCAGAGGTCACTAGAAACTTTCTCGAGTGAACAGGAAGGAGTTAACTTTCCTGAATAGACAAGAAGGGATTAGTTTCTGACAACCGCATAAACATGACAACTTTGCTCCCTCAGAATAAAGAGTATATCTCCATAGTCGTGTGAAAACAATAGACAGCTATTTCACTCAGTCAATCGTGCATGCTTAGTTTCACCAGAGTGCAGAGAAATAGAGAGACAGGCGTTTTCAATAAAAGTTATTATTTATTGAGCAGTCCTCTTTCTCATGCAAGAGAAGTGAATTGCCACAATTGCAATACTTGTCATAAAGTAAAGTGCGTACAGTAAAAGGAGTATTATAAAATAATACTGTAAAAGCATTGATATGGTTTCTGTGCCATATGATACTTAAAACGGATAAAATACATAAAATACATACAACGATAAAAGGTTGACTAAACCTGCTCAACTGGTGTTTCTATAATACGCCTACCCCGGTGTACCTGACCTAAGCCTAATACGTGGGAAGGAGTAAGTAAGTTAAGATAGTTTTGCCAAGAATCTGCTTCAAGAATTCTCTTAAGGATCTAATCAGCTCCGTACCTTGTTTATAGAATGAAGGAGGTCTTGTATCTCTTTCTCAGGACTCGATCTCCCAGCAACCCGCAAGGGTGACTGAAAAACACTGGAGCTGGATTTCTCGGCAGGAGAAAAGACAGCGTATCTCTCAGTGCATCAAATGGGAGGGTCGGCTTCCTTCAGCACTTGCATCAGCTGGGCGTCGGGCAAGTAGATAGCCGCTCTGCTCCAAACCAACGTGTGTTTGCTTAAGGCAAATGCTGGTATATTTATACCTGAAAGGTGCGTGGTTTGACGTAAGGTTTGACATAAGACGTCGCTAAGAACTTACAGTTCTTTCTGGACTCCAGGAGTTCTTGCACAAATCAAAACAAAAGCAAGGGGAATTTCTGGGCTGCTGGAGGCTTGGTTTGTTTAAAGAACGCGTTGTACTTTCTAGGAGTCTATGGGAGTAGCCTTGCCGTATTTGGACTGCATTGGCTATGACTAAATATGGATATGATTCTTAGGCCTTTATAAGGATATTATTTGTTATAATCACATAAGGGCATGAATCGCGAATATTTAATTAGGGTCCTAGATACGTTTACAACAACATCAACCCTCTCTAGGCCCTTAGCGCCTGGCATCAGCTTTTCCTTACCTTTTTTAAGGTTGCTAAACAGCGTACATTTTGTTTTGTCTGCGTTGATTTCTAAGCCACAACTTGACAAAAGACAGCAAATTTGAAGAATGTTCAGGCCACTCAGAGTTTTCGATATTAAAAGAATGTCAAATATACAGATCTTGGTGTTAGCTATAACAGGTACATCCACTAGCAAGTCAAAAAGAAAGTCGCCCAATCCATTTAGATACAAAGTGAAGAGAGTGGGAACTAGTACACACCCTTGCAGAATACCTTTCAGCACTGGGATCTTGTCGATCAGTTGGCCCTGTTACCCTCATCTGACACAGGTGAAGTTATTCTCATGTAGCTTAATCAGTATTGACGGAATATTGTGAGTCATACCCATCGCCTTCAAACCCTGCCACAGCCTCAAGCATGGAACCAGGTCAAAGACACATTTTAGATTGAAAGAAGCACCAACAAATAAGCTGCCCTTGCTGATCAGATCAATCTTCCAAACAATTAGGATAAACCTAAATTCCTGCTCAATCGTAGAGGTTTTGGCTCTGAATCCCACTTGAAGTTGGCTTATAAATCCCAATCTGAGATCCACGTTTGATTTCATACCAGAACCAAACAAGAATAGACTTTTTTACCACAACAATAAAACTAATGAACCTATAATTAGTATATACTAGTATAACTTCGGCGCCCTGCCAAGATTCTGGAATAGATGTTCATATATAATGATATAATGTCGCCCTTCATATATATTGGTATAACAAGGCACCCAGACAAGATTCCCGAATAGATGTTTCCCAGAGCAATCACATTTGATAAAGCTACTATATAGTCAGCCTAGGCATCAGCATTATGAGCAAACAAATAAAGAGGAATGGCAACTGCACCTGGAGCCCTTCTCCTCTCAAATGTAGACAGTGAGTCTAGAACTTTCTCTCTAGTGAATGGGGAAGAGGTAACATTCTGGAGGCTACTATACAACAGAGTAACTTTGGTGCCAGGAACTTCCTTCTCATAGTACAGGGCAGCAAAATGATTAACCTATTCTGAGGGTGGAACATGGTTTTGCGGTTCTCCCCCCCCCCTCTGGTATTTGTACCACTGGCAACCAAGTGAAGTGCGAATAGCCTCTGGATTAAAATGCTTCCGCTAACTCCTGCTTTCAGTTGGCCCTGTTACCCCCATCTGACCCAGGCGAAGGTATTCTCATGTAGCTTAATCAGTATTGATGGAATATTGTGAGGCATACCCATCGCCTTCAAAACCTTCCACAGCCTCAAGCATGGAACCAGGTCAAAGACACATTTTAGATTGAAAAAAGCAGCAACAAATAAGTTGCCCTTGCTGATCAGATCAATCTTCCAAACAATTAGGATAAACCTAAATTCCTGCTCAATCGTAGAGGTTTTGGCTCTGAATCCCACTTGAAGTTGGCTTATAATATCCCAATCTGAGATCCACATTTGATTTCATACCAGAACTAAACGAGAATAGACTTTGTTAACACAACAATAAGACTAATGAACCTATAATTCATATATACTGGTGTAACTTCGGCTCCCTGCCAAGATTCTGGAATAGATGTTCATATATAATGATATATTGTCGCCCTTCATATATATTGGTATAACTTAAGGCACCCAGCCAAGATTCCTGAATAGATGTTTCCCGGAGCAATCACATATGATAAAGCTACTATATAGTCAGCCTAGGTATCAGCATTATGAGAAAACAAATAAAGAGGAATGGCAACTGGGCCTGGCGCCCTTCTCCTTGCAAATGTAGACAGTGAGTCTAGAACTTTCTCTCTAGTGAATGGGGAAGAGGTAACATTCTGGAGGCTACTATACAACAGAGTAACTTTGGTGCCAGGAACTACCTTCTCATAATACAGGGCAGCAAAATGATTAACCTATTCTGAGGGTGGAAAATGGTTTTGCGGTTCTTCCCCCCTGGGATTTGAACCACTGGCAACCAAGTGAAGTGCGAACAGCCTCTGGATTACCATGCTTCCGCTAACTCCTGCTATCCATTATTGTCACACTCCTTCTTTGCATTCAATATGCTAAGTTTGTATTACTTTCTGATGGCTGCAATCATGGATGGCCTTTTCAACTTGATCGCCCTAGCTAGAGTGCGCCTCAGGTGCCCACACTGCCTGTTAGACCACCCATTGTCTTTTATTTGGGGGGCTGCTTCTTAAATCCTAAAATAAAGTGCAATCCTCGCAAAAAGTCTTTTTGCAACACACTAAAGTCTAGGTGGTCTTCTTCCTTTTCCATACTTTTTGCAATGGTACTCCGAGTTGCCTGAACATCTTTGTCGATGTTTGACAAGATTTCTGGCTTTCCATAACCTGATGCCATTTGAGGCGACATCTCTCATATATATGTACAACTATTGTATACTTATCAAACAAAGCTAGCAGCCTAAGACATAGAAGGTCATAGTCTCTCTCCACTCTTTCCTACTACCTGTACTAGCATGTCACCCACTCTGGACCACAAGCTTAAGTCGAGGATGTAATCAATTCGGATTTTGGACAAATGGTTTTTAAAAGTGTATACCCCCTTGGTACCGTAATTAGTACGACCATTAGTAGCCCGACCCCCAATTCAATGGAGTGCGCTAGCAACTGAAGAATGGCTTGAGTCCCTCTTTTGATTGAGTGCGGCTCCAGCTGGGGGATAGCCCAAGATTCTTTCTCCTCAGCAGTGATTTCAATATCATCCATGACTAGGGGCTCAAATGAAGAATTAAGTCCCCTGCAATGATCATATATAAACTTGAACAAGACTTTGCCAGATGAGACTCTAGGGCTTGAATTGTCCCCAAAGTGTGTCTACCCTTCACCACATGTGCATATATATTGAAGATCATCACACTATGGTCCCTCGCCCTACTTACTTCAATGCCTAGTATGTCAGTACAATCAATTGCTAATCAGAAAATCTTACAATTTGGGAAGGAATTCACCCATATTGTTAGACCACCCATAGGTCTTACAAACTTAGTAGGCTTAGCTGAAAAATTGAAAAGACAAGTTGTGAGAAGTTGGCCTGGTATATGCTGTCCACTAATTAAAGTGGGCAACTTCCACCAGTCCAAACAACCTTTATGGTGATTTAAGAGGTCAAAGATGACCTTAGAAAGCTTTCCAAGTAGTAGCTGTTGAGAGCAGCCTTCAGGCTTGGTCTTGAAGGAATGTTAAGTAGCTATTATTACCAGAATGCAATCTTATAGTATTGGTTAAAGGAAAGGAGAACCACACAGTAGTGATACAAATATGTATTTATTAATATAACACTATCTAGTATGACACAGTATCTCCTACATGGAGATAATCACAAAGCACACACTACTGAAGCACAGAAATGACAGTAAATAGCACTAACTCACAGTGGGCCCCAGTGGGGAACCAAACCATATACTATGTGAGTGGTATAAGAACCACAACTCAAGTCAAGACAGTGTCAAGAGGACGCAGAATCGCTGGGACTCCAAGGAACCACCCAAGGTGAGTAAATAGGGACCCCACTGAGGGCGGGTGCAGTGTGGGAACTCTGCACAATTGTACGGGAAAGTCACGGTGGAAGTTTCAGAGTTTAACCGCATTCGCGCTAGCGGGTTTTCCCGCTGCGCGCTGAAAATTTGAAAATCGCGCGTTACGCGACAAAGCCAGCTCGTCATGCGCAGAGCGCAGGTAACGCCCATAACGAGCTGGCTTTGTCACCAGCATCGAAGGGGTTAAGGACCCTTCCCAGTGGACTTCAAAGAAACCCAGTGGAAGACAGAAGGTTGTAGAGCCACCCCACCTGTGGATACTGAGATACCCAAGTTACCTATCCCAGGGAAGCCGGGTGCATAGGTCTAAGTGGTGTCGGAAACCGCAGTCAAACCCAATGGAGGACTTGGAAGAAGAGCTGCTGCTGGAAGGAAGAAAAGTGTCAGTTGGAATCCACAGGTGGATTCTTGTTGAAAAGTACCTGAAAGCAGAGGGGACAGAGTCTGGGTCAATTGAGAGTGACCAGGGGCTTGGTAGACGAATGCTCACCAATGTCGGGTGCTTCAGGTGAGTGGATGGAGTCCTTGACTCTGTAGCTACAGGGACTAAGAGACGTCAAGGACAACCAGGAGCTGAATATGAGCTGTCCCATGAAAGATGTAGAGTTCTGAGGGGTCGGTGTCTGGTAGGAGCACCAACAAGCCTTGGCAACGGCAACCCACGCAGAAGGTCAAGAATGGTTACGGCTCAGACCAGCAAGATCCAGGAGACTCATCACATCAAGAGGAGTCCTGGCAGGCCTGGAGCAACCAGGTGACCCCAAGAAAAGAAAATTGGACCCTCAAGTGGACCCAAAGGCCGGAGGCACAGGAGTCGCGAGAGGACCTCAAGCGTTTCACCAAACAACAGCCCACAGAGCTTTCAGTGTGAGGAGGTCAAAGCTCTTTGTAGGAAATAGTGTCAGTAGTTGGGGCTACTCAGAGCCCAATGTACTTGCAAATGAAGACAGTGCACAGAGGTTCGGGTATTGCAGCCCCTATGAGAGATACTAGCCTCAAAATTCATAAGAGGACAGCTTGGGCCTCGAGGGACATAGAAACCCACCTCCTGTGTTGCTGGACCCTTCAGAGTACGTAGGAGCTTGGGATCAGCAGACTGGTCAACAATGATGAGGTGCCTGTGAATGCAGGGGAGGGACTCCTTCACTCAGAGGTAGATATTTTTTGGTTGTCCTTGATGCTACACAGGTCCTGCATGTATCCTGTATGGTGAACGGGCACAGACGAGGCAGCAGACTGAGTGGGAGACAAAGATACTGTAGCCTGCTATAAAATAAAAGTAAACTTTAACTGGTGAGTGGCTAAAGGGTAACCCATGAAACTTAGGTGATGTGAGATATTACAGCAATGCGTGAGCCATAATATTTGGTATCCCCATAGTAAGTGATGTTGGAAAGCAAAAGGAAAGGTGCTATTTAGCATAGAAATACTGTGCTCACCCATGCAACATAAGACCATGTCAAATGTAATCCTGGGAAGTTCTAACCCAAGAAACATAAGCAATACCAAATATTATAGCTGGTATAGGCCATTATATATGTTATCCACTAAGGGAACCAGACGTACAATTTTATGGAATGATGTCAAAAGATACTGTAGTCTGTTATCAAAGAAAAGACAACTTCAAGTGGTCAATGGCTAAAGGGTAACCCATGAAACGTAGGGGATACCTGATATCACAGCAATGTGTGAGCCATAATATTTAGTATCCCCTATGGGAACCTGATGTAAAACCTTGTGGAATTATGTGAAAAATCTGAAAAGATACTGTAGTCTTCCATCAAATAAAAGACAACTTCAATTGGACAATGGCGAAAGCGCAAGTCATGAAACGTAGGGGATAAGAGATATTACAGCGATGCCTGAGCCATAATATTTGGTCTCCCCATAGTAAACGAAGTTGGAAAGCAAACGGGACAGTGATATTTGGCATAGAAATGCTGTGCTCACCCATCCCACATAAGACCATGTCAAATTGAATACTGGTATATTCTAACCCAAGAAACACAGGGGATACCAAATATAATAGCTGGTATATGCCGTAATATATCATATCACCTAAGGGAACTGTACGCACAATCTTGTGGAATGATGTACAAAATGTGCATAGATACTGTACCCTGCTATCAAATAAAAGACAATTTCAAGTGGACAATGGCTAAAGTGTAACCCATGACACATAGGGGATATGAGATATTAGAGCAATGCATGAGTCATAATATTTGGTATCCCCATACTAAACGATGATGGAAAGCAAAAGGAAGGATGCTATTTGGCATAGAAATACTGCGCTCACCCATCCAACATAAGACCATGTCTAATTGAATCCTAGTAAGTTTGAAACCAAGAAACACCGGGATACCAGACATTATAGCCGTTATAAGCCATTATATTTGGTATCCCTTAAACAAATCAGTTGTAAAATCTCATAAAATGATGTAAAAAATGTAAAAAGTTACTGTAGTCTGCTATCAAACAAAAGGCAACTTCAAGTGGTCAATGGCTAAAGGGTAACCGATTAAACACAGGGGATACCAGATATTACAGCAATGCGTGAGCCATAATATTTGGTATCCACATTGTAAACGATGATGGAAAGAAGATGGAAGGTTGATATTCGCCATAGAAATACCCATCCATCCAACATAAGACCATGCCAAATTGAATACTAGTAAGTTCTAACCCCAGAAACACAGGGGATACCGGATATTATAGCCGGTATAGGCCATTATATATGGTATCCCCAAAGGGAACCAGAGGTAAGTCTTGAGGAATGCTGCACAAAATGTGAAAAGTTACAGTAGTCTGCTATCAAGTAAAACACAACTTCAAGTGGTCAATGGCTAAAGGGTTAACCCATAAAACGTAGGGGATACAAGATATTACAGCAATGCTTGAGCCATAATATATGGTATCCCCACTGTAAGCGATGTTGGAAAGAAAAAGGAAGGGTGCTATTTGCTGTGGGAATACTATGCTAATGAATCCAACATAAGACCATGTCAAGTTGAATACTGGTAAGACCTAGCCCCAGAAACACAGGGGACACCAGATATTTTAGCCAGTATAGGCCATTATATGGGCTATCCCTTAAGGGCACCGGCTGTAAAAGTTTGTGTGATTTATGTACAAAATCTGAAAAGATACTGTAATCTGCTATATAATAAATGGTAACTTCAACTGGTGAATGGCTAAAGGGTAACCTATGAAACATAGGGGATACAAGATATTATGGCAATGTGGGAGCCATAATATTTGGTATCCCCATAGTAAATGATGTTGGAAAGCAAAAGGAAGGGTTATAATCAGCATAGAAATACTGTGCTCATCCATCAAACATAAGACCATGTGTAATTGAATCCCGGTAAATTCTAAACCAAGAAACACCAGGGATACCAGATATTATAACCGGTGTAGGCCATTATATTTGGTATCCCTTAAGGGAACCGGATGTAAAATCTCGTTGAATGATGTAAAAAATTTGAAAAGTTACTGTAGTCTGCTATAAAGAAAAAGGCAACTTCAAGTGGTCAAAAGCAAAAGAGTAACTCATGAAACGTAAGTGATACAAGATATTACAGCAAGGTGTGAGCCATATTATTTGGTATCCCTTTGTAAACGATGTTGGAAAGCAAAAGGAAGGGTGCTATTTGCCATAGAAATACTGTGCCCATCCATCCAACATAAGAACATGTCAAATTGAATACTAGTAAGTTCTAACCCCAGAAACACAGGAAATACCAGATATTATATCCGGTATAAGCCATTATATATGGTATCCCCAACGGGAACTAGATGTAAAATCTTGAGGAATGATGTAAAAAATATGAAAGGTTACTGTAGTCTGCTATCAAGTGAAAGGCGACTTCAAGTGGTCAATCTTTAAAGGGTAACCCTAGAAACATAGGGGATACAAGATATTACAGCAATGAGTGAGCCCAAATATTTAGTATCCCCTAAGGGAACCAGACGTACAATCTTCTGGAATGATGTAAAACATCTGAAAATTTATTGTTGCCTGCTATCAAATAAAAGACAACTTCAAGTGGCCAATGGCTAACGGGTAACCCATGAAATGTGGGGGATACGAGATATTACAGCAAGGGGTGAGCCATAATATTTGGTATCCCCATAGTAAACGATGTTGGAAAGCAATAGGAAGGCCACTATTCGGCACTAAGTACTGTGCTCACCCATCCAACATAATTGAATACTGGTAAGTTCTAACCCAAGAAACACCGGGGATACCAAATATTATAGGTGTATGGGCCAATATAATGGTATACCCTAAGGGAACCATACGTACAATCTTGTGGAATTATGTAAAAAATCTGAAAAGATACAGTAGTCTGCTATCAAGTAAAACACAATTTCAAGTGGGCAATGGCTAAAGGGTAACCCATAAAACATAGGGGATACGCGATATTACAGCAATTCGTGAGCCATAATATTTAGTATCCCCTTAGTAAACGATGTTGGAAAGCAAAAGGAAGGGCGCTATTTGACAAAGAAGTACTGTGCCCACCCATCCAACAAAAGACCATATCAAATTGAATCCTGGTAAGTTCTAACCCAAGTCAGGGGATACCAAATATTATAGGCGGTATGGGCCATTATATAAGGTATGCCCTGAGGGAACCGGACGTACAATCTTGTGGAATGATGTAAAAAATGTGAAAAGATACTGTTTTCAGCTATCAAATAAAAGACAACTTCAAGTGGCCGATGGCTAAAGGATAACCCATGAAACGTAGGGGATACAAGATATTACAGTAATGCATGAGCCATAATATTTGGTATCCCCATAGTAAACAATGTTGGAAAACAAAAGGAAGGTTGCTATTTGGCATATAAGTACTGTGCTCACCCATCCAACTTAAGACCATGTCTAATTTAATCCTGGTAAGTTCAAACCAAGGAACACTGGGGGGACACATATTATAGCCGGTATAGGCCATAATATTTGGTATCCCTTAAGGGATCCGGATGTAAAATCTGGTAGAATGATGTAAAAAACGGTGAAAAGTTACTGTAGTCTGCTATCAAGTAAAAGGCGACTTCAAGTGGTCAATGGTTAAAGGGTAACCCATTAAATGTAGGTGATACAAGATATTACAGCAATGAGCGAGCCATAATATTTAGTATCCCCTGAGGGAACCAAACGTACGCTCTTCTGGAATGATGTAAAACATTTGAAAAGATACTGTAGCCTGCTATCAAATAGAAGACAACTTCAAGTGGCCAATGCCTAAAGGGCAATCTATGAAACGTGGGGGATACAGCAAGGCGTGAGCCATAATATTTGGTATACCGATAGTAAACGATGTTGTAAAGCAAAAGGAAGGCCGCTATTTGACATAGAAGTACTGTGCTCACCCATCTCTCATAAGACCATGTCAATCCGAATACTGGTAAGTTCTAACACCAGAAACACAGTGGATACCAGACATTATAGCCGGTATAGGCCATTATATATGGTATCCCCTAAGGGAACCGGACATGCAATCTTGTGGAACAATGTAAAAAATGTGAAAATTTACTGTAGTCTGCTATCAAGTAAAAGGCAACCTCAAGTGGTCAATGGCTAAAGGGTAACCCTAAAATAAAATGCAGGGGATACAAGATATTACATCAATGCGTGAGCCATAATATTTAGTATCCCCTAAGGGAACCGGATGTAAAATCGTGTGGAATGATGTAAAAAATGTGAAAGATACTGTAGTCTGCTATCAAAGGATTTTGTCCACCATATGAGTGGAAGGGTATACTCAGATGTGAGTCCCTTGCTCATTGCACCATCAGGATTCAAACAAGCCGGGCCGACGACGGCTGAAATGCCAGAAACCGGTCCCCGGAAGCTTGTTTCCTTCCCAGTGTAAGAATTGGCTTGGTAGTTTGGTTTGCCCAGTTCCCATCATGCACTGGGACAGGAACGGACTAATTTGCATATAGCCAGGTTCTGAGCTGGGAAGGTGCAGTGAGCTAAAAAACAGTGTTGGATCTAGCCCTGATCTTTTGACTGGGTGAGAGTATTCTGCTTAATTCAGAAACTCTGTCCATCACCACCCCTTGTTGTTAAATATTTTGTCCACCATAAGCGTGGAAGGGTATACTCAGATGTGAGTCCCTTGCTCATTGCACCATCAGGATTCAAGCAAGCTGGGCCGACGACGGCTGAAATGCCAGAAACCGCCCCCCGGAAGCTTGTTTCCTTCCCAGTGTAAGAATTGGCTTGGTAGTTTGGTTTGCCCTGTTCCCATCATGCACTGGGACAGGAACGGACTAATTTGCATATAGCCAGGTTCTGTGCTGGGATGGTGCAGTGAGCTAAAAAACGGTGTTGGATCTAGCCCTGATCTTTTGACTGGGTGAGAGTATTCTGCTTAATTCAGAAACTCTGTCCATCACCACCCCTTGTTGTTAAATATTTTGTCCACCATAAGCGTGGAAGGGTATACTCAGATGTGAGTCCCTTGCTCATTGCACCATCAGGATTCAAGCAAGCCGGACCGACGATGGCTGAAATGCCAGAAACCGGTCCCCGGAAGCTTGTTTCCTTCCCAGTGTAAGAATTGGCTTGGTAGTTTGGTTTGCCCTGTTCCCATCATGCACTGGGACAGGAACGGACTCATTTGCATATAGCCAGGTTCTGAGCTGGGATGGTGCAGTGAGCTAAAAAACGGTGTTGGATCTAGCCCTGATCTTTTGACTGGGTGAGAGTATTCTGCTTAATTCAGAAACTCTGTCCATCACCACCCCTTGTTGTTAAACATTTTGTCCACCATAAGCGTGGAAATGTATACTCAGATGTGAGTCCCTTGCTCATTGCACCATCAGGATTCAAGCAAGCCAGGCCGACGACGGCTGAAATGCCAGAAACCGGTCCCCGGAAGCTTGTTTCCTTCCCAGTGTAAGAATTGGCTTGGTAGTTTGGTTTGCCCTGTTCCCATCATGCACTGGGACAGGAACGGACTAATTTGCATATAGCCAGGTTCTGAGCTGGGATAGTGCAGTGAGCTAAAAAACGGTGTTGGATCTAGCCCTGATCTTTTGACTGGGTGAGAGTATTCTGCTTAATTCAGAAACTCTGTCCATCACCACCCCTTGTTGTTAAATATTTTGTCCACCATAAGCGTGGAAGGGTATACTCAGATGTGAGTCCCTTGCTCATTGCACCATCAGGATTCAAGCAAGCCGGGCCGACGACGGCTGAAATGCCAGAAACCGGTCCCCGGAAGCTTGTTTCCTTCCCAGTGTAAGAATTGGCTTGGTAGTTTGGTTTGCCCTGTTCCCATCATGCACTGGGACAGGAACGGACTAATTTGCATATAGCCAGGTTCTGAGCTTGGATGGTGCAGTGAGCTAAAAAACGGTGTTGGATCTAGCCCTGATCTTTTGACTGGGTGAGAGTATTCTGCTTAATTCAGAAACTCTGTCCATCACCACCCCTTGTTGTTAAATATTTTGTCCACCATAAGCGTGGAAGGGTATACTCAGATGTGAGACACCCTTGCTCATTGCACCATCAGGATTCAAGCAAGCCGGGCCGACGACGGCTGAAATGCCAGAAACCGGTCCCCGGAAGCTTGTTTCCTTCCCAGTGTAAGAATTGGCTTGGTAGTTTGGTTTGCCCTGTTCCCATGATGCACTGGGACAGGAACGGACTAATTTGTATATAGCCAGGTTCTGAGCTGGGATGGTGCAGTGAGCTAAAAAACGGTGTTGGATCTAGCCCTGATCTTTTGACTGGGTGAGAGTATTCTGCTTAATTCAGAAACTCTGTCCATCACCACCCCTTGTTGTTAAATATCAAATAAAAGACAACTTCAAGTGGCCAATGGATATAGCGTAACCCAAGAAACTGAGGTGATACGAAGTAGTGCAGCAATGCGTGAGCCATAATATTTGTTATCCCCATAGTAAACGACATCGGAAAGCAAAAGGAAGGGTGCTATTTGGCATAGAAATACTGTGCTCACCTGTCTAACATAAGACCATGCCAAATTGAATCCTGGTAAGTTCTAACACAAGAAACACAGGGGTACCAAATATTATAGCCGGTATAGGCCATTATATATGTTATCCCCTATGAGAACCGGACATACGATCTTGTGGAATAAAGTAAAAAATGTGAAAAGATATTGTAGTCTCTTATCAAAGAAAAGACAACTTAAGTGGTCAATGGCTAAAAGGCAACCCATGAAACATAGGGGATACGAGATATTACAGCAATGTATCAGGTATAATATTTGGTATCCCCATTGTAAACTATGTTGGAAGCAAAAGGAAGGGTACCTGTTGCCATAGAAATACTGGGCTCATCCATGGAACATAAGACCATGTCAAATTGAACACTGGTAAGTTCTAACTCCAGAAACACAGGGGATACCAGGTATAATAGCTGGTATAGGCCATTGTATATGGTATTCCCTAAGAGAACCGGACATAGAATCTTGTGGAATGATGTACAAAATTTGAAAATATACAGTTGTCTGCTAGCATATAAAAGGCAACTTCAAGTGGTCAATGCCTAATGGGTAACAAATGAAACGCAGGGGATACAAGATATTACAGCAATGCGTGAGCCATAATATTTGGAATCCCCATTGTAAAAGATGTTAGAAAGCGAAAGGAATGGCGCTATTTGGAATAGAAATACTGTGCTCACCCATAGCATATAAGACCATGTCAAATTGTATACTGGCAAGTTCTAACCCCAGATACACAAGGGATACCAAATATGACAGCTGGTATAGGCTATTGTACATGGTATCCCCATAGAGAACCTGACTACAATCTTGTGGAATAATGTAAAAAATTTGAAAAGATACTGTAGTCTCTTATCGAAGAAAAGACAACTTTAAGTGGTCAATGGCTAAAAGGTAACCCATGAAACATAGGGGATGCGAGATATTACAGCAATGCATGAGGCATGATGTTTGGTATCCCCATTGTAAACGATGCTGGAATCAAAAGGAAGGGTGCTCTTTGCCATAGAAATACTGGGCTCATCCATCGAACATAAGACCATATCAAATTGAACACTGGTAAGTTCTAAGCCCAGAAACACATGGGATACCAGATATAATAGCTGGTATAGGCCATTGTATATGGTATTCCCTAAGAGAACCGGACATAGAACCTTGTGGAATGATGTAAAACATTTGAAAATATACAGTTGTCTGCTATCATATAAAAGGCAAATTCAAGTGGTCAATGGCTAAAGGGTAACCCGTGAAACATAGGGGACATGACATATTACAGCAATACGTGAGCCATTGTAAACGACATTGGAAAGCAAAAATAAGGGTGCCATTTGGGATAGAAATACTGTGCTCACCCGTCTAACATAAGACCATGCCAAATGAAATCCTGGTAAGTTCTCACCCAAGAAACACAGGGGATACCAAATATAGCTGGTATAGGCCATTATATATGGTATCCCCTAAGAGAACCGGGCATACGATCTTGTGGATTGATGTAAAAAACTTGAAAATATACAGCTGTGTGCTATCATATAAAAGGCAACTTCAAGTGGTCAATGGCTAATGGATAACAAATGAAACGCAGGGGATACAAGAAATTTTAGCAATGCTTGAGTCATAATATTTGGTATCCCCATTGCTAACGATGTTGGAAAGCAAAAGTAGAAATACTGTGCTCACTAATAGCACATAATACCATGTCAAATTGAATACTGGTAAGTTCTAACCCCAGAAACACAGGGGATACCAAATATTATACCCAGTATAGGCCATTATATATGATATCTCCATAGAGAACCTGACGTACAATCTTGTGGAATAACGTAAAAAATGTGAAAAGATACTGTAGTCTCTTATCAAAGAAAAGACAACTTCAAGTGGTCAATGGCTAAAGGGTAACCAATCAAACTTAGGGGATACGAGATATTACAGCAATGCATGAGCCATAATATTTGATATTTCCTTTGACAACGATGTTGGAAAGCAGAAGGAAGGGTGCTCTTTTCCCTATAAATACTGGGCTCATCCATTGAACATAAGACCATGTTAAATTGAATACTGATAGGTTCTAACCCCAGAAACACAAGGGATACCAGATATAATAGCTGGTATAGGCCATTATATTTGGTATCCCCTAAGCGAACCAGTTGCAAAATCTTGTGGAATGATGTACAGAATGTGAAAAGATACTGTAGTCTGCTATACAATAAAAGGCAAATTCAATTGGTCAATGGCTAAAGGGTAACTAATGAAACATAGGGGATACAATATATTACAGCAATGGGTGAGCCATAATTTTTGGTATCCCCATAGAAATTATGTTGGAAAGCAAAAGGAAGGGTGCTATTTAGTATGGAAATACTGTGCTCCTCCATCCAACATAAGGCGAGGTCACATTTAATCCTGGTAACTTCTAACCCGAGAAACGCTGGGGATACCAAATGTTATAGGTCATATAGGCTATTACAGTTGGTATCCCCTAAGGGTACAGATGCAAAATCTTGTGGAATGATGTACAAAAATGTGAAAAGATACTGTAGTCTGCTATCAAACAAAAGGCAGTTTCAGCTAGTCAATAACTAAAGGGTAACCCATGAAACAGGGGATAAAAGATATTACAGTAATGAGTGAGCCATAATATTTGGTATCAGGGATGGTAATGATGTGGGAAAGCAAAAGGAAGGGTTCTATTTGGTATACTAATACGTGCTCCTCCATCCAACATAATGCGATGTCAAATTTAATCCTGGTAACTTCTAACCCGAGAAACACCGGGGATACTAAGTATTATAGGCTGTATAGGCTATTATAGTTGGTATCCCCTAAGGCTACGGATGCAAAATCGCGTGGAATGATGTACAAAAGAAGTGAAAAGCTACTGTAGTCTGCTATCAAACAAAAGGCAGTTTCAGCTAGTCAATAACTAAAGGGTAACCTATGAAACATGGGGGATACAAGATATTATAGCAATGCGTGAGCCATAATATTTGGTATCCCCATTGCAAATGATGTTGGAAAGCAAATGGAAGGGTGCTATTTGTATACAAATACTGTGCTTCTCCATCCACCATAATGGGATGCCAAATTCAATACTTTTAACTTCTAACCCGAGAAACACAGGGGATACCAAATATTATAAGCCGTATAGGCTATTATATTTGGTATCCCCTACGGGTACCGGATGCAAAATCTTGTGGAATGAAGTACAAAATGTGAAAGATACTGTACTCTGCTTTCAAACAAAAGGCAATTTCAACTATTCAATGGCTGAAGGGTAACCCATGAAACCATGAAACATTGGGGATACAAGATATTACACAATGCTTGAGCCATAATATTTGGTATCCCCATAGTAAATGGTGTTGGAAAGCAAAAGGAAGGGTGCTCCTTGGTATCAGTACACTGTGCTCCCCCATCAAATAAAAGGCAAAGTCAAATTTAATCCTGAGAACTTCCAACACGAGAAACACTGGGGATACCAAATATTATAGGCCCTATAAGCTATTAAATTTGGTATCCCCTAAGGGTATGGATGCAAAATCTTGAGGAATGATGTACAAATTTTAAAAGATATTGTAGTCTGCTATCAAAATAAAGGCTAATTCAATTGGTCAATGGCCAACGGGTAACCTACGAAACATAGGGGATACAATATATTACAGCAATGGGTGAGCCATAATATTTGGTATCCCCATAGAAAATGATGTTGGAAAGCAAAAGGAAGGGTGCTGTTTAGTATGGAAATACTGTGCTCCTCCATCCAACATAAGGCAAGGTCACATTGAATCCTGGTAACTTCTAACCCGAGAAACGCTGAGGATACCAAATATTACAGGTCGTATAGGCTATTATAGGTGGTATCCCCTAAGGGTACGGATGCAAAATCTTGTGAAATGATGTACAGAAATGTGAAAAGATACTGTAGTCTGCTATCAAACAAAAGGCAATTTCAGCTAGTCAATAACTAAAGGGTAACCCATGAAACATAGGCGATACAAGATATTACAGCAATGCGTGAGCCATAATATTTGGTATCAGGGATGGTAATGATGTGGGAAAGCAAAAGGAAGAGTTCTATTTGGTATGCCAATACTGTGCTCCTCCATCCAACATAATGCGATATCAAATTGAATCCTGGTAACTTCCAACCCAAGAAACACTGGGGATACTAAATATTGTAGGCCTTATAGACTATTATTGTTGGCATCCCCCAAGGCAACGGATGCAAAATCTTGTGGAATGATGTACACAAATGTGAAAAGATACTGTAGTCTGCTATCAAACAAAAGGCAATTTCTGCTAGTCAATAACTAAAGGGTAACCCATGAAACATAGGGGAAACAAGATATTATAGCAATGCGTGAGCCATAATATTTGGTATCCTCATTGCAAATGATATTGGAAAGCAAAAGGAAGGGTGCTATTTGGTATACAAATACTGTGCTCCTCCATCCAACATAATGCAATGTCAAATTGAATCCTGGTAACTTCTATCCCGAGAAACACAGGGGATACCAAATATTATAGGCCGTATAGGCTATTATATTTGGTATCCCCTAAGTGTACCGAATGCAAAATCTTGTGGAATGAAGTACAAAATGTGAAAGGATACTGTAGTCTGCTATCAAATAAAAGGCAAACTCAATTAATCAATGTCTATAGGGTAACCCATGAAACACAGGGGATACGAGATATTATGGCAATGTGTGAGCCATAATTTTTGGTATCCCTTTAGTAAATGATGTTGGAAGGCAGAAAGAAGTGTGCTATTTCTATAGAAATACTGTGCTCCCGCATCCAACATAAGGCGAATTGAAATTGAATAATGTTAACTTCTAAACCAAGAAACACTGGCGATACCAAATATCATAGTTGGTATCCCCTAAGGGTACGGATGCAAAATCTTGTGGACTGATGTAAACAATGTGAAAAGATACTGTAGTCTGCTATTAAACAAATGCTAATTTCAACTTTTCAATGGCTCAAGGGTTACCATGAAACATAGTGGATAAGAGATATTACAGCAATGCGTGAGCCATAATATTTGGTGTCCGCATAGTGTATGATGTTGGAAAGCAAAAGGATGGGTGCTATTTGGTATAGAAATTATGCGCTCCTCCATCTAACATAAGGCAATGTCAAATTGAATCCTGGTAACTTCTATCCCGAGCAACACTGGGGATACCAAATATTATAGGCTGTATAGGCTATTATGAGTGGTATCCCCTAATTGTACCGGAGGCAAAATCTTGTGGAATGATGAACAGAATGTGGAAAGATACTGTAGTCTGCTATTAACTAAAAGGCAAAATCAATTGGTCAATGGCTAAAGGGTAAACCATGAAACATAAGGGATACAAGATATTATGGCAATGCGTGAGCCATAATATTTGGTATCCCCTTAATAAATGATGTTGGAAAGTAAAAGAAAGGATGTTAATTGGTATCGAAATTCCTTGCTCTCCCAACCAACATAAGGCGATGTCAAACTGAATCCTGGAAACTTCTAACCAGAGAAACACTTGGAATACCAAATATTATAGGTAGTATAGGCTATTATATTTGGTATCCCCTAAGCGTACTGGATGTAAATTCCTAAGGAATGATGTACAAAATGTGAAAAGATACTGTAATCTGCTATCAAATAAAAGGCGACTTCAAGTGGTCAATGGCTGAAGGGTAACCCATGGAACATAGGGGATACGAGATATTACAGAATGGCGTGAGCCCAAATATTTGGTATCCCCATAGTAATTGATGTTATAAAGCAAAAGGAATGGTGCTTATTGGCAAACAAATATTGTGCTAAGCCATCCAACATTAGACCATGTCAAATTAAATCTTTGTAAGTCATTACCCGAGAAACACAAGGGATACCAAATTTTATAGGCGGTTGAGTCCATTATATATGGTACCAGATATTACAGCAATGCAGAAGAAATATATGGGATACTGAATTTTATAGCCCAAACAAGGCGTTATACTTGGTATCCCCGAAAGGAACCAGATGTGAAAGCTTGTGGAATCAAATGAAAAATACAAAGAATTAGTGTAATCTACTATCATATAAAAGGTAACTTGAATTGGTCAGTGGCTAAAGGCTAACCATTGAAAAGTAGGGGATATCAAAAATTACAGCAATACAGGAGCAGTAATATGTGATATCCACACAGTAAACGATGTTGGAGGACACAGTAAAGGGTGGTATTTGGCAGGAATATACTGTGTTCATCTAGCCCAAAGTATGCAATGTCAAATTGAATCCTGGTAAGTTCTAACCCGAGAAACATAGAGAACACCAAATATTACAGCCCTTGTAAAGCATTATATTTAATGTCCCCAGAAGGACCCTGATGTGAAAGCTTGCGGAATGAAATCACAAATATGAAAAGATACTGCAGTCTGCTATCAAATAAAAGGCATCTTGAGTTATAAAGTAGGGGAAATCAGATTTTACAGAAACACATGAGCTGTAATATGTGGTATCTATCACTTTAGGTAAAGATGTTGGAAAACTTAAGCAAGGATTCTATATGGTAGAAAAAGAAATGTGTTTGTGGAGCCAACATAAGGCCACGTCAAATTGTATCCTGGCAAGTTCAATCTTCAAATTACAAATTATATAGGCTGTACAGGCCATTATATTTGATATACTCCAAAGGAACCAGATGTGAAAGCTGTGAAATGATATCAAAAATGCAAAAGAAGACTGTAGGTGTCTAACAAATAAAAGGCCATTTAAAATGGTCAGTGGCTAAAACGAAACCTTTAAAAAGTGGGGACAAAGATATATTAACCCCTTCCCTGCTGGGCACATTCCTCTGTTGTGCTCGGGGCGCACACAGCGCCCCGTGCTCATGACGAGCTCAGTTCGTCATGCAGCACAGTGCTCGTGTGCTCATGACGAGCTGAGCTCGTCATGACCACACCCGTTTCTTTAGAACGTTCGCACAGGAGGGGTATTTGCCCAGCGTGCGAGAGTTCTAAAGGTCATGACGAGCTAAGCTCAGTTTTCCCAGCATTAAACTGAAGCGAGTTTGCCTTTAACCAGCTGGCCGTATTCCTGAGGCAGTTGTGTAAAACCTCCACAGAGATGGACTCCTCTCCTTCCAAGGAAAGGATCATCTGCGTGTCATCGGCATAATTAATAATTCGAATGCCAAAACCTTTGATGAGATTAGTGGCCTAAGGTAAATATTAAAAAGGATAGGGCTGATGGCAGAGCCCTGGGGCACACCATGCAGGACCGGGGAGAAGGGGGATTGAAAAGGAGGCATAGAAACCGCCTGCTGCCTGCCCTGCAAAAAAGAGTGGAACCAACTCAGAGCCGAGTCTCTCACCCCTGTCTCAAACAACCGCCTTAACAAGATCTTATGATTAACCGTGTCAAAGGCGGCAGACATATCAAGCAGAATCAAAAAAGAAGCCTGATTTCTGTCTGCACGCCTCTGAAGTTCATCCATGGCGGTGATGAGGGCTGTTTCGGTCCCATGGGCCGGCCGGAAGCCAAATTGGTCCTCGTCAAGTAGGAGAAGTTGTTCTAAGTGGGTGGAAAGAGTGTTACTAACCACTCGCTCAACTATCTTGGCGGGAAAAGGCAACAGTGAAATGGGTCGGTAGTTTTTTGAACACTCTGGGTCCAGAGAGGGTTTTTTCAACAGGGGAGAGACGAGCGCATGCTTCCAGTGGGCAGGAACGGTGCCGGTTATCAGAGATTGATTGCAGATGAGAAGGAGGGAGGGAAAAAGCTCGACAGCAAACTCCTTCCAAATTTTAGGAGGGAGCGGGTCCAGAGGAGAGCCGGAAACAATCTCTCTCGCTATATTAGAAAATTTTTCAAAGGTGAGTGGCTGGAAACTGAGCAAGGGGCTTTCCAGAGTCAAAACCGGGTTGGGTACCTGGTTAGCCAGTGGAGCGGGTCTAGATTCCAGGGAGGAGTCACTGTCAAGGGGGATGTCCAAATCTTGAAGAATCAGATCGATTTTTTCTTTAAAGAATACGGCAAGATTGTCACAAAGATCTTGAGACGGGACAATCTCGTTCTTGCACGCGTCTGGATTGGTAACACTGTTTAAGATGTTAAAAATACTCCTGGCATTATTGTTGGGATTACAGATCAGAGAGGAGTAATAGTCAGCTTTAGCTCTCACGATGAGGCTTTTATAAGCAAGAATTTTAGTTTTCCATATTTCTTTAAAGGATTCATTGTAGTCGCGTCTCCATTTCCGCTCTGCTTGTTTGCAGTCCAGTTTAGCAATTTTAAGAGCGTCGTTGAACCAGGGGGCAGAGACTCTGCCTCGAAGGATACGATTCTTTAGAGGAGCCCGTGAGTCAACGACTGATGAAATGCTGGTGTAGAAAGCATTATAGTTTTCGTCCGCACCCTTGTTTACATCAAAAAGCGAGTCCAAATGGAACAGTTCGCCAGAAGAATGCAATCGAGAGAGCGTTTTCCAGTCTCTACATTTGATTTCTCTAGTAAGTAAGTAGCAGTTTAAGTTAAGTTGGTTTTGCCAAGAATCTGAATCAAGAATTCTCTTTAAGGGTTTAGTCAGCTACGTACCTGGGTAATAGAAAGCAGGAGGTCTGGTATCTCTCTCTCAGGACTCAGCAACCTGCAAGGGTATCTGGAAACACCGGAGCTGGATTTCTCGGCAGGAGAAAAGACAGCGTCTCTCTCAGTGCGTCAAAAGGGAGGGGCGGCATCCGTGGGCTCTCGCATCAGCTGGGATCTCGGGCAAGTAGATAGCCGCTCTGCTCCAAACCACTGTGTGTTTGCTTAAGGAAACGTTGGTATATTTATACCTCAAAGGTGCCGGGTTTGACGTAAGGTTGGACATAAGACGTCAATAAAGATGTCACTAAGAACTGGCCGTTCTTTCAGTGCTCGCAGGAGTTCTAGGACAAATCAAAACAGAAGCAATGGGGATTTCCCAGGTTGCTGGAGGTTTGCTTTGTTTAAAGAACGCGTTGTACTCTCTAGGAGTCTGGAGAAGTAGCCTTGCTTAATTTGGACTGCATGGGCTACGACTAAATATGGATATGATTCTTATGCCTTTATAAGGATATTATTTATTATAGCCATATAAGGGCATAAATTAGGAATATCAAATTAGGGTCCTAGATAGAAATACAACAAGATGGCGCATCCTAAGCTGATTACCTTCAGCGTTGATAGTACCTTAACGAATATGGCGCCCTTAGGATGACAATGTACGGGTGCTGCGCTGGTCAAAATAATCCAGTTTTTGCCTTCCTTCTGCCTCCGGTGCTGGCTGAGCTGCTGGAGGCCCTGGAAGGCAGCAACGAGCCCATGAAGTCCACGCTGCTGCAGCAGCAGCAGGTGAAACTGGGCCTGACGAAGCTGGAGCAGGCAACGCGCATGGCCTTGGAGCTCCATTTGTTCAGGTAGGGTAGGGGTGGTGGGCTGTCCGGGCAGGTACAGCATCACAAGTTTGGCAGGAGTGCTTTTTAATACAATACATGCTGAACACCAGAAACTGTTATCTGCATCTTTGCAAAATGTTTCTGGAGAGTGCTTTGGGTATAGTTATACTTCTGATTTGTGAGGCTAGACTATTGTTTTTTCAAAGTGCTGTGCAGCCATATTTCTTCTTCATAGCGCTTCAGTGAATGCATGGGTCAGGTGTTTGGTGAGAGAATAAGGACTTTCACCTAGCCCATCAACTAAAGCAGTACATTAAACATTCTGGGGCCGTACTACAGATGAGTGTGCCAGCGCTAATTGTTGCTGTGCGCCAGACTATGTCTGTGGTTATGTGCATTTGCGTCTGTGCGCCAATACAATATGCGCACAGATGCAACGCTTATAAACACAGAGTTCAGAGTCGTCACCAACATCATGGCGCATTACAGACTGATCCTCTGTTTTTTTTTTAAAACACACTTTATTGGCATTTATTATCAGTCTGTTCATCCACATATCCTGATACAAAAATATTCTGGCCTTAGTTGTTGGCAATATATCCCCCAATCCTGCATTCCTCTGCAGTTTGTAATGGATATGTCCTTGTCTATTCTCATTTTCTGAGGGAATAATGTTGCGGTGGCCTTGTCTTCCCCCCGCACCCAACCAATCAAAAACAGTTAACTAGATCCAACCGCACTGCTGTCTCCCCATTATATCCGTAGAGCTCTGAAGGTTACCTATCTAGTGCCCGACAGTGTGTGGAAGTCCTTCGAGGGTGCTCCCTGTTCTGTATCTACCCTCCCCTGTGATGGTAAATTATATATCCCTCCCTGTCCGGGATCCCCGTGCCCTCTTGTTCTGCCTTGGTCATTAAAGATGCTCCTGTTGTGGTGGTCTCTCAGGGGTAGAAGCGTCTGACACCCGTCCGTCTTGCTGCATGTCGCCCATCATCACCTCCCAAGCCCTGGCTCCCTCCTCCTTGCCAATCCCTGCCTTGTATTCCTCAAGAGGACCCTGCTCTCGCATCCTACCCATGTTACTAGCTCCCGTTTCCAACTTGCACAATGGGGCCTTTTAGGTCTTTTCAGTTACGAGTGATTTCCCGCTTCGCCAGGACAAAGGCGATGCCTTGGAACCTGTCTGTGGTCCTAGTTCTGGCATTGTGTGGAAACAAACTTAACAGTACATGTGTCAATGTGCATGGGATTACCCTCTCCGTGATCCTAGCCGTCTCCTGCATCAATTCCTGCCAATAATGTGTTAAAGAAGTACAGAGCCACATCATGTGGATGTAGGTCACTCCCACTGTAGTACATCTCGGGCATCGAGTGTCCTCCCTTGCAAAATATCTGTTAATATGTTCTGGGGTTAGATAAGCCCAGTGGAATGTATAATAGCGAATCAGGTTAATGTGGGCATTTCTGGAGCCTTTGGCAGCCCATTCAAGTAATTTCTCCCAATCCTTGTCTGCCTAGACTGCCTTGACTGGACTAGCGATGTCCCCCTCCCATAGGTTTTTCAACCGGTCTAGCGGCTGTATGTTATCTCATACTATAGCCCTATAAAGACAAGCGACTGACTTGATAGTTCCCCCAGCCAGGCTTATATATTCACAGGTGGCCTGTCGATTCAGTTTAGTCGTGCCTGTTCCCCAGTGGCACCTCACGGCCACCGTTACTGCTCTATAGAGTAGGAAGAGCCCTTGTGGAATACCTCAGTCAGTACTAAAGACCTCAAAGGATAGCAGCTCCCCATCTCGGAGAAGATTTCCTATCTTTGCGGGCCCGCCTGCACCCAATCATCAATACCCCACCAGTGTCCCCCCATGAGATAGGGCTCCCAGTAGCGTCATTGCCATTTCTGGCGAGTATGGGCGTTTTGTCCTGGTTCTCTGTCAGCATCGACTCCAGCACTGTCTGATCACTCTGTGCTTGTTACTGCTAGCATGTTGTGTTTGAGCAGTCCCTAATAGTGTATGGCACACCTCCATTTTGTCCGTGGTGAAGGGTGGTACTCCTCTGCTCGGGTCAATGCTTCCTGCCACCCACTGTGTGAATCTCTGCAGTTGACCTACCATGTAGTACTTCTCCATATCTGGCAATACTAGGCCTCCCGCTGACCGAGGTCGTTTTAGCGTGCTCAGGGCTACTCGCCTCCGGAGCGCCCCCCATATGACCGCCGCAGGGCAGGAGTCCAGCTCCCGGAACCAGGCCGCTGAGATCCAGACTGGTAGTGTGGTGAAGAAGTGCAGCAGCCGCGGGAGTGCCACCATTTTGAGGAGGGAGAAATGGTCCATCACGGAGAGAGGAAGCTTTCACCAGAAGGCCATGCTATCCTTAAGCGAGCGCTGTGTCTGCTCTATATTCCCCTCTTTCACATCTGCCATGTCGTGGAAAATGCGTACTCCCAGATTGCGGAAGCATCGGGGCTCCCATCGCAGATCACCAAGGTCCTCAGGTGGCTGCATATCCGCTACAAGGGGGAAAAACCTTGACTTCTGACAATTTATTCGGAGGCCAGAGAGGGAACCGAACTTGCCTATCATCCTCCATGCCCCCGGCAGGTCCTCCCCTGCGCACTGTAGGAACAATAGGAGGTTGTCTGCGTACAATGCTATATTATGCTTCTGCCCCACAGCTGTAGTCCACAGTAAGCCCTGTCAGATCACGCCACACATGGCAATGCTCCACAGACAGGGGGAACAGCAAGGGGGAGAGAGGACACCCCTGACGTGTGCTCCTCTCCACCCGGTATTGCTCTGATATTGTGTGTCCCGTGCGTACGCTCGACACTGGATCAGCATGCAGCAATTGCATCCAGCGCAGGAACCCTGGCCCAAGACCCATCTTGATCAAAACTGCATAAAGGAACCCCCACTCAAGGCTATCGAAGGCCTTTTATATGTCGATAGTAAACACTGCTCCTGCCTGAGTACCCCAAGCTCAAGTACTGATGGCAGGCGGCGTATGTTCAGGGTCGTATTCCTGCGGGGGATAAATCCTGCCTGATCCAGATGCACCAGGGAGGTCATATGCGGTAGTAACCGCATTGCCAGTATCTTACTTCGAATCTTAAAATCCAGATTCAACATTGACAAGGGCCGATGCATTGCGCACTCCAGGGGGGACCTGTCGGGCTTCAGTGGTGTCCGGCAAGTGCCACCTCTCTCCTGCCTCCGTATTCATCTCCACCAGTTTGGGGGTTAGTTCATCCATGTACGCTGTGTAGAATTTTTTGGGGAGCCCATCTGTGCCCGGGGTCTTCCCCTTGGCCAGTGCCTTAATAGCCACCCTTACCTTGCACTCAGAGATCACCGCTCCCAAATGGTCCGCATCCTCCTCCGACAGGGTAGGCAGAGAAAGGTCCGCCAAGTAGTCCTCTATTTCTCCTTCTTCCCGAGGCCCCAAGCTCTTGTAAAGCTGTTCATAATAGCCGCAGAACCTATTGTTAATGGCATCTTGCTGATATAGGGAGTGCCCCTCATTGTCTGTGAGCTCTATGATGGTATTCCCCCCTGCGGGTTGGGCTACCCAGCCGAGCCAGTAGTCTACCAGCACTATCCCGCTCCCTGCGTGTCCTATCCATGTAAGTCTTATAATCGAAGCACCTCAACCTTTCCTCTTGCACGGCCACTTCTTCCTTCTTCTCAAGCAACTCTTGGCGAAGTTCTGGGTGGTTTGGGTGGCGAAGTTCCATCTCTCGCAGTGCTTTGTCAGCCTGACGTAGGTCTGTGAGTAGCATGCGCCTCACCCCAATGGATAGCGCCATGTATCGACCCTGATTACAGCCTTGAAGGCCTCCCATTCTGTCACCCTAGATTCCGTGGTCTGGGCATTGTCAGCAAAATATGTGATGATACTAGCCCTGATCTCCAGTAGGAACACCTGGTCCTCCAGTGCCTCAGGTTTGAGGCGCCAAGTGGGGATAGGTTGCTGCTGGAACCCCCTGTGTAATCTGCTGAGTATCGTGTTGTGGTACGACACCGTGCGAGAGAGGTATTTTGTCCCTTGTAGTCGGGCATGTACGTCCCGGGAGCATAGGAAGGTGTCCAGTCGGACATGTAAGCCATGTACATGTGAGAGGTGGGAGTATTCTCTGTCCACTGGGTGTGTACGTCTCCACCTGTCCACCAACCCCCAGTCTGATGGCCAGGCCTTAAACACCGTAGCTACCCTGTGTGCCGGGGTGTCTTTGATTGGTGGGTGATATCGGTCAAGGGCCGGCTATACAATTGAAATCCCCCCCATGAAAATCAACCCTGTCAAATGCAGTGCCAGAGTCCCAGATAGTTGCTCCAGAAAGAGTCCCTGGTCCACATTTGGGCAGTAGATATTTATGAGCGCAATATCCTTCCCATCCAGGCATCCTGTGACCACCACGTACCTCCCCTCTGGGTCTATCTTGTGGCCAGTATTCTGAAAGGGGACCCCTGCCCTGATCCAAATGAAGACCCCTCTGGCAAACGCTGAATGCAAAGTATAGTACGATTGCCCTCTCCATCTTCGATGTAAGGCCGCTCCCTCCGAAGCTAGTGTGTGTGTTTCCTGCAGCATCGTGATATGAATCCCTTGCCTGTTCAAGTGGTAAAAATATTGTAGGGTTTGTGCATAGAATGCATCCCTCAGACATTCAGGAGAGGAGGGTATATATCTTCTGTGTCGACATCTCAGAGTAGCCTCTCTTTCTCTGTCTGGCACCCGCGCCCCAGCTTGGCGCTCGGTTCTTTATGATAAGTGAGGGAACCTACGCTCTGTAACTCGTGCCCCCGGGAACTTATAAACAGCAGTGCCCCAACATCAAACAACTAAACTTCCCCAACTCCCCCTCCCCAGGACAAGTGAGAACATCTCCTCCATCCTACATCTCACCCATCCAAACTGCCCTTTGGCATGCATGGTAACAGTCAAGTACCCAACGTTCAGGTGGTGGCTAGAAAAATGCACGGCTGGAGGTAAACTATCTCCTCCGCCCTCCGGATACCCCCATCACACAGTATGATCTTGTGCCACCCCTCCCGTGGCCCCCATGCCCTCAAAGGAATCTCAAGCTATGACACCCCACCCCCTAGCTGAAGTGTCCATCGCAGGCTTGCGTGCCATGGGTGATTCATATCAAGTCGTCCACCGATCAAGAAGTCACATCTGGCAGCACCTGACTGGCCTCCCCCACGGTGTTCGAGCTGCTGTCAGAGTTCGAGTCCCTCTGATCTTCTCCTGAGAGAGAGGGGTTGCTCCTTGGGCTCATCGCTCCCAGGGAGGCTATTACTGCCACCATGCTCTCCCTATCTCGGCAGGCTTCCTCCATCGTCGGGTGGCCCTTGAGTACCCCCCAAGGGGATTGTGCATGGTCCTTCTCAGGCTGTTCGTGATCTCCCCTGTATGTACTATCCGTAACCTAGCGGGGAACACCATGGAGTACGACACCTCCATTTGTTGCAGTTTCCTTTTTGCCGTGACTAAGGAAGCTTGCTGCCTCTGTACCTCCGGGAAGTTTCGAACAATGCTGTTCTCTATTTTAAGTTGGCCCTTGAGGCACGCCCGGTTCAGCACGTGATCCCTGTCTTTGAAAAACAACAGGCGGGCCACAACAGGCCTCCGCAGTCTCACAGGCAGAAGCGCTCAGGCAGGAATCCTGTGAGCCCACTCCAATGCAAAGAATAGTGATAGGCCTCCTCTGCCACCTCAGTGCATAGCCAGTCCTCAAGATAAGCCACCATATTGTTCCTCTCGACTTTTTCGGGCATTCCAAGGAGTCTTATGTTATTTTGTCTTGCCCTATAGCAGCGACACCGCAAGGATTGCCGACAAGGGAGCAATCTCATCCGGCTCATATTCCTCACTCTCCTCGAAAGCGGGATTCGATCAATGTGGCCGGAGGTCACGTGGCCGCTCAGTACGTCGGTACGGGCAAAGCCCCCAACCCCGGTCCTTGTCTCTCTTGAGCCTACTCCCCTCACTCAGCCCGCACCGGTGTGGGTGTCACCTCCTAAGCCTGGGACTGAGAGGCGGGTCGGACCTCCCCAGCTTCGATTGCAACCCCGGCCATTCAGGCGACTTGAGAGATGGAGAGCAGGGGGCTGCTGCCCATGGAGCGGGGAGGAGAGGTGGCAGCGGGAGGTCTGGAGGATATTGGAGTGGTGAGGAGGGCCGGGACACTGTGACTTTGAACTTCAGGCAGTGGGCTCTCTCCGGAGGAGGCAGGTGACGAGCTGACACCCACACCGGTGCGGGCTGAGTGAGGGGAGTAGGCTCCGCTAGCGATACCGCCAGCTCCTCCCGGAACCTCACAGATATGCAGCCAGTTCCACCCGGAGCCACGTAGGCCGGGCACCACACTCCTAGTAGGCAGGCCCCCACTCTCAGTCGGCGGCCCGCAGTACTACGCACATGGACCCTCAGGGGCTCAGGGCCCCTCTGCCTCCTCTCCTTGCTCCTTCACTGTGCAGAGCCCGCAGCTTGTGCAGTAGTCCTAGGGGCCCCGCTCCAAATTGGGGCCACTTATCCGCCCGGTACCTGGCTTCACAGCGGAGGTTGCCCCCAGGTCCTCTGCACCATTTTCTCCAGCCACGTCTCCCATTCCACCTCAGCCCGGTCACCGGCAGGTCCCGCCTCTTCGTTCCGGAGGCCGCGAAGTTCTGCTCATCCAGCGCTCCACCAGCTCAGATCGCCCCTCGGAGCCTCCTTGTGCGAGAGACGGTCGCCAGTTGCTCCCTCAGAATCGTAGCTCAGAGCACGGGCGCCATATTGGCTGTCTCCATGTTGCCTCCTTTCAGCTCTTTTCACGGTGAAGGTGAGCTGTTGCACCCCGATCTTTGATTCCTTCCTGCCCCCCCGATCTCCACCTGTCCGGGAGTGAGTTTGTTAGGTGAAGGGCCCCTCTATATTGGGCAGGATGGGCTGTAATGGGGGATCACCCGCAGGAGCTCCGGTTCAGGCTCCCTGCTCCATCGGCGTCCAGCTACGACCCCCACCGACTGATCCTCTGTAATGCTGTTGGGCACTTAATCTGGTGCACAGTGACAATCAGTGCTGGCGCAGTCATTTGTTATATGGCCCCGGTATATGATATCTTTTGATTGGTCTTCCAATTGAGTAAGCAACAGAGATACTGGGAAGCTGATGCTGTGAAGTGTCACTCTGAAATGTTGCAGTCCTCAGAACAAAAATACCGTAATGCTGCCTCTGCTGTGCTAGTCATGCCATCCCTTTGTTGCCCTCACACATGTACAAGTTGTAAGGCTCCGGAAAGATTTAGCATGCCTTTTGTGTGCATGACATGCACCAGAAAGTTTACAAATAGAATAGGCCTATATTTGGCAGTCTCAATGCAACAGAGTGGCATAATTGTGTTAATCAGCAGGGCATTGTCAACATATCCTTGCAACGTGCAGAACACCACATGCAAGTGCTATCAATGGGACCAGTCATCAGACTTTTCCTTCATCAGTCATAATTAGTAACTGTCTCTTGTAAGGTTTGATGCAACACAGCATTTAAGATTTGAATGGGTTAAACAGCATCCAAGTGTAATACTGTGTTGGAAGACTGCAGATTATGCCGGCATCCAAGAAGCTGACAACTAATCATCGTTTCGGGGTAAGGGCACAAAACCACCACCAATTTCTGAATTATAAATGGGATTTTATGTTTATTGAGATCTGGGCCACCATGTAGCCTGATATATCATCCAGTCTTGACCAAAAGTCCAATAAAGTACAAAACTTTCCTTTTTATAAATATTTTCCCTATGTATCCATCTTTTTCTTTCCATACCAACCATCTGTAACTTTCATACCCATGCATCCCCTACCATCTTTTCATTCACCTGATCACCCAGACATCCATGCATGTACTCATACAGCTGTCCATCCATCCAAGCATTCATACAAATAGCTATTATTCCACCGACCCATCCATCCTAACTGCACCTCTACTTCTTAAATGCTCACATTACCTGGATGGTAGCCACATAATTCCACTACACACCACATACACCGACTCTACTCTATAACACATAAATATTTACATTTTCATCGCCAATAGCTCTAACTCTCGTTTTCTAACTGATCACTCCACTGCAAAGAAAAACAAGCATTTGCAATGCAATAGGTCTCGCATTTGCAGGAGTTAAAGCTATCGGCATTGTAAATGACTGCCTTTTATTTATCTGTTTTGGAATTAACACATAAATAAAAAATATTGTTATTTACAATGCTAATAGCTCAAACTCTTGTAAATATGAGACCTATTTCCTTGCAAAGAAGCAGCAGCCATTGTCCAGGGGTGCTTGGAAAGTGAAAGCACCCATGGCAAGATGAATGTTGCAGGAAAGCCTGTACTGCCTGCAGTTGGAAAAACTCATTTGAAAACCAGCATCAGATTATGCTGTGCAACATGACGCATAAGCGTGCACCAGGTTCTGTGCGTAAAACCAGCCATGTGGGAAACCAGCATTAAAGTGTGCTGTATACCGTGAAACACAAGTGTGCACAAGGACCTGTGCCTTAAAACCAGCATTAAGGAAAACCAGCATTACAGTGTGCTGTGCTGCATGAGACACGAGCGTGCACCAGGGTCCATGTATGAAAACTATCACTCTTATCTGCTTTGTAGCATGAAAGTGCACCCAGGTCTGTGTGCGAAAACCAGCCGTGTGGGAGACCAGCATTAGAGTGTGCTGTGCAGCATGAGGCATGAGCGTGCACCAGGATCCGTGCACGAAAAGCAGCTGAGTGGGAAACCAGCATTAGAGTTTTCTGTGAAGCGTGAGGCATGAGCATGCACCAGTATCCGTGTGCGAAAACCAGCCATGTGGGAAACTTGTGTTAGAGTTTGCTGTGCAGCACGAGACATGAGCGTTCACCAGGACCCGTGCATTAAGACCAGCCCTGTGAAAAAACAGCACTAGTGTGTGCTCTGCAACGTGAGACACAAGCGTGCACTAGGATCTGTGTGTGAAAGCCAGCCATGTTAGAAACCAGCAATAGAATGAGCAGTGCTACTTGAGACACGAGCGTGCACCAGGATAATTGCATGAAAAATACCACTGTGGAAAACCAGCATTAGTGTGTACTGTCCAGCATGAGACATGAGCGTGCACCAGAATTTGTGAATAAAAATTAGACGTGTGGAAAAGTAGCATTAGAGTGTGCTGTGCAGCATCCAACACAAGCACGCACAAGGATTTGTGTTGGAAAACCTGCCATGCTATGTAGAAAACCAGCCTTAGAATGTGCTGTGCAGTGAATGACATGAGCGTGAACCAGAATTCCTGTACAAGCAACCTGCAACGTAGGAAGCTGGCACCAGAATGTATGCCGTGAGCCACCAGCGTGCACCAGTGTACGAACAAAGGCAGTAGGGCATCTAGTCCCAGAATGTGTGCTGCGTAGCCTGAGACAAGAGCCTGCCCCAGTATCTGCGTTCGCAAACCAGCAATGTGAGAAACGAACATCAGAATGTATGCCACCAGTGTGCACCAGGAACCATGTATGACAAGCATTTGCGGTGCAATAGGTGTCGCATTTGCCAGAGTTTAAGCTATTGGCATTGTAAATGACAATTACTTTTATTTATCTGTTTTGCTAATTAACACATAAATAAAAGGCATCGTCATTTACAATGCCAATAGTTCAAACTCTTATAAAAGTGAGACCTATTCAAAGAAGCAGCCACCATTATCCCTGGCTGCTCGGAAAGAGAAAGCACGCATGGCGTACTGAATGTTGCAGGAAAGCGTGTTGTACCTTCAGTAGGAGAAACTCATTAAAGAAAAAAGAGCTTACAGACTAAAAAAGATGTATTGTGTAACAACTGAAGTAAAAGGGCCAGTCCTCATGGGAGGATACAAATGAAGACAAGGCGGTACTAAGGAGGGACTAACAAGATTATTAACGAATCAGAAGCCAGCATTTACGAAGGACAATGACGCAAGCCAATACGAAGGACAATGACACAAGCCAATAGCAAATATGGGAGGAGAGTGGGCGGGGCTTCTATTTCATGCTCCAATACATCGTGCCACAGAGTAGCCCATGCGCTGCCCAGGCTCGACCTAAAAAATAAGTAAAAAACATTGTTATTTACAACGCCAATAGCTCTAACTTTCACAAAAGTATGAGAGCGATTGCGCTGCCAATGCTTGTTGAATTAGCCTGGACACAAAAAGATAAGGCAGCTAGTAAAATACCAAGTATGTTGTATGAGTCAAACTAAACATGCACTGTTATTCAACTTATTGTGCATGTTATATGTTTGTCATTAACACCTTGTAACATATTCATTATATGAAAATCAGAATATTTGCTTTCCCCATGTTAATACTTTGCTTTCTTCATTGCCTTTTTTTTTTTACTTTTACCCTTTAATCTTTCGCTCGTTTTGATATCATTTTTCCCCTTATTTGAATCCCTGCCGTTGTTTCTATTCTCTTCCCCTCATGTTATTTCGTTACGATTCGATATGCTTCAGCAATATTTTCTTTGCTTTCACAATGTTTATTAGCTTAATTTCTATTTCCATTACGATTCATTCTATACATTTCTGTCTGTCTCTCTCTTCGTGCACAAGTTTCAGGTGATTTATCGCCAGAGCCGAGTTTTGCTTCCTGTTGAATCGTGTATCCCCTAACTCAGCCCGAGCAGTGCTCAGCTGCTTCTGTCTGAACCTGCACGGGCTGAGTTTCGTTTCCGGAAAATGCCGAAGAGCAGGGGATGCCAGATACCGTGGGGATACCACATATTACACAACACCGGCATGTCAACAGCAAGAACGGCAGCCAGACAACTCAGGGAAACGTACAGCAGCGTTGACCACCAGAAGAACTTCTCACATGCACTTTCACAAACGGAAAGGTAGGCTGGTGGTAACTAAGGGAAATGTTCATCCGAGATGCCAGCAGCTCGTCAAAGTTACCCCAAGAGCATCCCATCAGCAGCAGGCACCAATGACAGCAAAACATGAGCGAAGAACAGGGTTTTCCCACACAGCAACGATAAACACGCACCATAAACTGAAGAGAATGGAGAGAGCACTGAAAGGGGAGGTGACATCAGGGCCCCCTGCACCGTCCTCGTCGCTGCGCAGTCCTCGTCGCCAGTGTTCTAAAAAAGAAACTGCGAAGCGAAGGTAAATCAAAGTGAACTTTATTCTGTCACCCACTCTCCAAGACTGCCAGAGGGATGCCAACATTGTAAGTCAAGCTCTGGCAGAACATACCAAATGGGGAGGAGGGGGAACAGAAGGAACGACTAAAACAGGTAGGGTAAAGGAGGGAAAGGAAATTACAACAGTGGGTTGTTAGGAGTGAGAGGAAAAATCTGACATTTCTCCCAATTGATTGTGATGCCAGAGAATTCTCCCAAACTAAAAAATTCCCGTAGGATCCCATTGAAATTTTCCTGGGGGTCACTGACATAGAGCGTGATGTCATCCGCATAGAGTGACACTAGGACGTGCTTAGTCGGTTATCTCAATGCACATTCCCGATGGTGTTGCCGGAGAATAGCTCAAAGTGGCTCCACCACACTCACAGGGGATGGTCATGAATGAGTATTACATGGCGCCTCCTCCAAATCGCCCGCTGTGTGGGATGCCGGGCTGTTGGGGGCTGGGGCAGGCTGCCTCCCACCTCGAGCCAACGATTGTCTTTGGATGAGCCCCCCCTCTGCAGTTGTTTCCTCTGACCGCTCTGTATACTTGGGTGGGGTGCTGCAGCAGTTCTGTATGTGTTCCTGGGCCGCGATCTGTTCCCCTCATACAGAAGGCCGCAGATACGTTGCGCTCCTCTTCCTCTGGCTCACCGTCCGATCGTCGCTGTCGGAGCTGTCTTCTCTGTGCCATTCAGTTCTTTTGCCATTCAAAGCATCACCCCATGATCCCCCCCAACTTGTGTGTGTTTGAAGCACGCAATAGGTGCTAGGGGCACAGGATTTTACTGTTTTATTCTTTCGGACTGCAGCCTCACGAGTGTGCGGCCATATTGCTAGCCTACCTTTTAGTGTCCCCACACATTTGCAATTCCTTCAGGCAGGAGGGACCCTGACAAAAAGGCATATTTCTTGTGTATATGCCTGCTCATATATGGGGATCACAACATAGGAACCCCCCCATCCCCTTTCACTTCGACTGGGGAATCTCAACATCAGAATGAACATTTCTCATTTAGGCTTTTGTTACAGGGAAATGCCGTCTGTTAAATCATCAATCACGGACAACGGACATTAGGCCTCGTATGCACAGTCCGGATGAATTACAGATGGGTGTCCACCATATCCTATTGCCATCCTTGGCACAATGTATATCATTTGTCAGTGTCACCTGGGCTATATTGATTCTCCTTGAGATTGCAGAGGGCAAACCAGGCGCACTTCAGCCAGCTGATCTGCGGCTCGAATAGCAAATGGAATCTCGTACGGAAGTTAATGGGACCCCATTGAAAAAGCTAGATACCACACTGCTTGCTATCAGCAACACTCAAGATTGCTTGGAATCAAATATCAAATTTATAGCCATCGATTTAATCTTGGTTCAGTCGGACCAGCAGCAACTAAGGTAACAAACTACCTTCAAGCTTAGCAGCCACAGGCTCATGACCTCCAATAACAACTGTGCGACCTACCCGACCTCATCTTAAATAAACGGCGAAATACTGCTGCTGCGCTTCGGCTGCTCAAGGCCGATGATATTTGTATGCAGGAAACCCACATCGAAAGAGCTCAGATCCACCTAATGGAAACACAGTGGTAGGGGCCACGACAAAAAGACTCAAGGACACGTGGTGTAGCAATTTTGACGGCTAAGCAATTTATCTGGACAGTAGCTGATCAGAATGGGAGGTGGGTAATCACAGAATTTCGTACAGATACTGGGGATCCACTCACTATATTTACTATCAATGGAAGCACCTTAGATGATCCTGCAGTATTCGATCATATGAATAATGAATTGGCCAATTGGCCACTACCCATAATCATCTGCGGAGATTTTAATATAAACTTGCCTACCAATCAAAATATAACTCTTGATAATAACTGGATTTATAGCGGTCAGAAACCAAAGGTATTTAGAGCTTTGAGGTCACTTTGTCGCGAACGGGAACTTACTGACGTCTGGAATTGACAGAACTCCTTGGATCCCGGCTTTACATTTTACTCCTTCCCACACAATAGGCATGAGAGATTATATTTTATATGAAAGTGAAAGTGAAAGTGAAAAAGGCTTTATTTCGATACGTAAATATCTTAAAAGCAATACATTACAAACATGCAATTTCAAAAATTAAGAAAAAGGACTTACAGTTATAATTTCATAAACCAGTCAGATAAAAAATGCAATAAATAATTAAAAATAGTATTAAATTGAAATGGAAAGCCTTTTTGTTCTAATTATCCAAGCCCATTTTAGGAATTTGGAGACAGCACAAACTGTAGAAGGGTAAGTATCAGTTAATAAAATGCGGAGGGCCACCAAATGTTGTCTGGTGCCAAGGAGCCTGCATAGAGGTGCCAGCCATCGCTTCCTTGGGGCACAGTAATCGGGACATTCGAACAGAAAGTGTGCCACTGACTCGACCCTTGTAGGACACGCCGCACAAAAAACAGAGGGCTGAGCCGTTGTTGATCTCCACCTGGACACCAAGTCGGCCAGGGGTAAAGTGCCCACTCGGAATTTAAAATAGAGGGCCCTATCCATGGAGATTAAATCCAGGTAGGGCTCGAATGCTACAGCGTCTTTAATTTGTAAAAATGCAGTGGTTGAGTTGCAGTGGCGGGGGTAGCAAATGAGTTTGTTGGTTACCCAGTCCCAATATATCTTCTTCAGGGTGACTTTTGGTGGGGCAGAACGGGTAGCCCAACAATTTTCCAAACCCAACTCCACCAGGAGGCTCTTGATGTCTCTTAACCATTTTATGCGATGCCATCCGTCCATTGCAAGTACTTTGGACAGACCAGCTGCATAGGAGGCTAGCTCCGGTACCCTCCATAAACGGCCCCAGAGGAGCAGTGGCCGCAATCGTGCCTGGTCCATGATTGAATTGCAGCCCGTGTCGAGGAGCACTGGGATAGTAGGTGTGCTAGTTGGGAGTAGCAAAAGGTCTTTCAAAAATTTATTTTCTGCTTTCCCCAGTGCTTCTAAATTTGTAGAGCCCCACAACTCCGCCCCATACAAAGCCGCTGGAACCCCTCTGGCTTTGTAAATGTCTATTGCTGGGGAGATGCAATGTTTGGGGGAAGAACGGTGTTCCCTGAGTATAGCACCCGCCACCCTTTTGTGATTAAGTAACATCTTATTGATATGTGGGGTCCAGCTCATAGTGTTGCTAAGGCGAATCCCCAAGTAATCAAACTCGAGGACCCTTTCGAGTGCAACAGAATTTAGGACCGGTGGTGGACCAGGGTTTTTTGGGGGATTAATAGATAGAAATTTGGTCTTATACACATTAATTATGAGGCCCCTGAGGGAGCAGAACTCCTGGAAACGAGTGAGGAGCTTTTGGAGACCCTGCGGTGTTTTGGCGATGAGCAAGGTGTCATCGGCAAAGAGCAAAGTTGGTATCCGGGTGCCCGCCAGGGACGGGGCGTCTGCTGGCTCCTTAAGCAGATGTTCAACCACACCATTGACATATAATGAGAATAGTGTGGGGGCCAGCACACAGCCCTGGCGGACACCCCTTTGCACTGGGATTCTGTTGGTTTTCTCTCCATCCTTACCCCACCGCACCTGTGCATAGTTATCTGAGTGGAGTTTGACAAGAAGCGACAGGATGTAGGCGGGAAATCCCAGCCCCTGTAGGACCCTCCAAAGCTTCTCCCTTGGTACTAGGTCAAAGGCAGTCTTCAGGTCTATAAAGGCCAAATAAAGACTGCCCTTGCCCAGCACCACCACCTTCCAGTACAGGAGGGTCAACCTAAAAGCTTGTTCTATCGTACCCGTGCCTGTACGGAAGCCCGCCTGGAAGTCTGACAATATCTTGTGTTCCTCAGCCCATTGTAGGATCCTCCCCAGGATAGCCTTCCCTGCCACCTTTTGAGAAGAGTCAATCAGGCTGATTGGCCTGTAGTTGACGGGGCTGTCCCGACATCCCTTCTTGTAAATCGGGACAACCTCCGCCCCCTTCCAGGAATCAGGTACTGATGCACCCCTCATAATTGCATTTAGTAAAGTGGCAACCAATTTGCCCCATACCTTGGGATTGGCGCGGAGCAAATCACCGGGTACCCCATCAGGCCCCGCAGCTTTTAATGGGACTACGGACTTGATTACTGCTTCTACCTCGCTCTCGGTGAAGTCATCCGCATTGCTAACCATTAGGTCATTCACCTGGGAAAAGGAATCGCTAAGAGCCCCTAAAGGTTGAGAGTAAAGAGCCTCAAAATGAGTATACCAGAGCTGGGCGGGGATGTTACAAGTTATAAGCAACCCATCTGGCCTATTCTTGTTCTTAATCATACTCCAGAAGCTCCTTGCGTCCTTTCCCCTACTTGCGGTCAGAAGATCATCCCAAAACTTTTCCTCCCATTCGTTTTTGGCCGCCTTTATGGTCAGGGAATATTCTTTCCTGGCTGATCTAACAGCAGTTGGGGACTTAGCTTTAACTGCCTTTATCAGGGCCCTTTTCTTGTGCCTGCATTTTGCTGTATACCAGCCCTGTTTTTTCCCGGAGTCTTTCCTGTTGGACGTGGTCCGGGCACCACTGGGTAAAACAAAGAGTTTGCCCAGTGCACCAGTTAAGGCACAAAAAACCTGCGTGGCCTCCTCCGGTGCACTACGCAATAGACTCAGCTTGCTCTGGGCCTCGACCAACAGGACCCCTATAGTAGAAAGTTTCTTGGTGGACAGGGCGATTTTGGACCATTTTAACTGTCTCTCACAGTTAGATACCGTGAATCTCTGGATATTTGGTGCCGGCAGTGAACGTTTGAGCCTGTCCATGTCCCCAAGCCACCCTGTGGTTAGATCAAGTGACAGGAGATTGTGGTCACTGTCAATACTTTCAATGATCCTCATGTCGCGCAGGGCACTCCACAGACATACATCGAGAAGAATATAATCTATTCTCGATGTATGATTGGGCCTATTGTATGTGTGTGCGCCCTGCACATCCGATTTTGACCTCCCGTTTACCGCCCTTAGGTCAAATTCCAAATTTAGTGCATTGATCTGGAGTGCCACTTGGGTCCATTTCTTGATGGGGGGCAGGGCCAGGGCCGGGATCCCTCTTTTCGCATCCTCCTCCTCCACGCCCAGCACATCATCAAGACCAAGGGGCTCGAACGTGCAATTAAAGTCACCTGTCACCATGGTGTTCGAGTGCCTAGGCCGTTTTCTTAGCAGGTCCTCCAGAAGTGCTATGGTGGCCGATTGTACTCCCCCCCCCCCTAGTGCCTCTGGCATAGACGTTGTAAATGTCTAGCTGGATATGACCCCGGGAATCCTTAAGCATGATGTTGAGTATATCAGGGGAGTTTGTAGAGTGCTCCTCCACCCTGCAGTCCAAGGAGACTGCAACCCAGATGAGGAGACCCCCTTAAGGGCGCCCCCTCCCTGTCAGGGGCTTGACCGCAGGGATAAAATGTGATGAATATCCCACCTTGTGACGGGGCTCCCTGGCCCATGTCTCTTGGAATATACAGATGGAGTAGCCCTCCACGAGGGCACTCCATTCTGGCAACTCCATCTTCCTGTCAATTCCCGCGATGTTCCAGCTGAAAATCCTAAGAACTGGATCCGTCACAGCTGGAGCGGCGCCGGGAATAGGGTCATTCTCACCCGCCACAGGTTCCTGTATCACTAGGGTACTAACCCCATCTTGCTCAGCTTGGCCCTGGCTTCTCTCATGCGTGGGTGTGGGGGTTTTACTGCACATAAAGGGAGTGTCAGAGACATCCACCAGACTGCTCAGATCGAGGTCTCCCGCAGCAGTGTCATCTACCACCAACTTCTCAGAATTTGATTCGGTTCAATATCCCAAAGGGTTCCGCCCGGTTGATTGCCAGGCTGCCTGAGGATAGAACAGAGGTTTGGTAGGGAAGTCAAAGTAGTTTATGTTGTTATTCCACCCAGAAGCAAAATCTCGACCACTCGTAAGTGGGGTTGTTCTTGGGTAGAAGAATGTTAGATCCACTATGCTGATTCCCTGCCCATCAAGATTAGGATTGGAGTCGCAGATGGATTGTGCTACTCTACTTTCTCTAAAGTTTACCACCACACATTCACCTTCCACTTTCTTGTGCCCATAGCCCACCCAGTTCACCCTTCTTGCTCCTATGATATGGCCATCTAGGCCCCTTGCTAAGGGTTTGTTGGAATTGAGCCAGTACATAGTTTTATTAATTAGTGCCTGGGGGGTTTCGTTGGTGTCGGCCTTTAGTGTAGGTACGTTAATCAGGACGGCAACATATGGGTGGCAATCTGGCGGCAAATTGACTGGGGGAGGTTTCGGGGCAGTTTTAGACCGAGTGGCCTTATGATTAGCCTTAGGAGTTGGAATTTGCGGTCGCGTTGGGACATTGCTAGTATGTGAGGTAGTCACAGACTGGGCGTTCGGGATGTTTTTGCTTGTTCCCTTAGTTGATGCTGGATTTTTCCTCCCCGGGAGCTCTGCCCCACCCGATGGTTTTGAGTGCTTGAAAGTACTTGGAGCAGCTTTCGCTGCTTGACCAGTGCTACCCGCAGTGGAAGAAGCCCTCCGTGGCTCTACTAGTACAATATTGGGCGGGTCCGAAGTTATTACATTGGGCGTGGATGTTATGTCGAGAGGGGCAAGCTGGGGCACCTGGGTGGAACCGTTAGAGGGGGTCCCTCCCTTCACCTCCTCCCCTATCTTAAAGTGTAGTTTAATCAATGCTTTCAGCGAGAAAAAGCTGTTGAGGGTCGATTGTTCGAGCCTGTCAAGCCTTTCTCCCATCCCTGCCACTTTATCAACAATCGGGGCCAAAAGAGATGTCTGCAGCCCCTCCATCTGGACAAAAGTAACCGGGGCACAGAGAGGCACAGGCTGGGGGGCTATGAAGGGAATAGCACTAGCATTATCAGCAATGGAGTCTGCCCCCTTAAAACAAAAGGGGCATTGGTTTGATGCTTGGAGGATGAGCGCTTTGGACCCCTTTTCCGCAGAGTCCTTTAACGTTTCATGGAGTTCGTTTTGAACTGGCTGGCAGTCCTTTTCCTTTTTGTTTCCCCTGAGGTCAGAGTCTTAGGGTCCGGTATTGGTTTGTCTGGGGGCCCAAGGTCTGTTGCTGATGCTGAAAGAGCAACTGCACTTGTTTGTGTTGGAAGCATTACCTCGGAATCAGCAACCTCGGGGTGGGGAATAGACAGAGCAGCCAAGTTTTCCAGCCTGTCTATACTAGCCCTTAGTGAAACAAGTCGAGGTTCCTCATGTATGCAAGGTGGGGTTGGCAGTTGGGCCGAGGAGCTCATGGGGGATTCGGCTCGAGATATGGAGCCCAGGGATGATCTCTTCGACGGATTTAAGTCCATCGAAAGCCGCCGCTCCGTCATGACTATCTCCTTCTCAATGACGGCAGCAACCCGGGTTATGAATTTGTCCATAGTGCCTATTGCACCAATTGAGCACCCTCCACTTCCTCCCCTTAAGTTCTTCCCTGAACGGGTTGTCATGAATCCAGGAAGCAGGGGTAGGGCGTATACTCACGCTACGGGTAGAGAAATCACAGGTCCAATCCGGGTAGCAGATCACAGGGGGGTGGCCCAGCCCAGCCTTTGACAGCCCCTGACTGCCACAGACTGCCCGCCCTTTGTCCGGGCTTAGCTCGGCGTCCCGCGATGCGGATCTCACTCTGCACTTATGCGCCTCCTGGCGCCGTCTTTTCCGGTCGTGCATGCGTGGCGCTGGGGCTTCTGGGGGTTGGAGTCCCCTCGCCCGCTCTCCGCTCAGCTGCCGTGCTCTGGAAACGCTGTGGAGCGCGGCGGTGAGAGGCAACCATGAAGCGGTGGACTGCTGGCAGGAGGGTCCGCTGGTGAACGCTGCTGCGACCCCACAAGGTAGCTTTTGCACTGACTCCCCCGCTCTGCCGGTCTCACGCTGCACTTATGCGCCTCCTGGCGCCGTCCTTTCCGGTCGTGCGTGCGTGGCGCTGGGGCTTGGAGTCCCCTCGCCCGCTCTCCACTCAGCTGCCGTGCTCTGGAAACGCTGTGGAGCACGGCGGTGAGAGGCAACCATGAAGCGGTGGACTGCTGGCAGGAGGGTCCGCTGGTGAACGCTGCTGCGACCCCACAAGGTAGCTTTTGCACTGACTCCCCCGCTCTGCCGGTCTCACACCGCACTTATGCGCCTCCTGGCGCCGTCCTTTCCGGTCGTGCGTGCGTGGCGCTGGGGCTTGGAGTCCCCTCGCCCGCTCTCCGCTCAGCTGCCGTGCTCTGGAAATGCTGTGGAGCGCGGCGGTGAGAGGCAACCATGAAGCGGTGGACTGCTGGCAGGAGGGTCCGCTGGTGAACGCTGCTGCGACCCCACAAGGTAGCTTTTGCACTGACTCCCCCGCTCTGCCGGTCTCACACTGCACTTATGCGCCTCCTGGCGCCGTCCTTTCCGGTCGTGCGTGCGTGGCGCTGGGGCTTCTGGGGGTTGGAGTCCCCTCGCCCGCTCTCCGCTCAGCTGCCATGCCCTGGAAACGCTGTGGAGCGCGGCGGTGAGAGGCAACCATGAAGCGGTGGACTGCTGACAGGAGGGTCCGCTGGTGAACGCTGCTGCGACCCCACAAGGTAGCTTTTGCACTGACTCCCCCGCTCTGCCGGTCTCACGCTGCACTTATGCGCCTCGTGGCGCCGTCCTTTCCGGTCGTGCGTGCGTGGCGCTGGGGCTTCTGGGGGTTGGAGTCCCCTCGCCCGCTCTCCGCTCAGCTGCCGTGCTCTGGAAATGCTGTGGAGCGTGGCGGTGAGAGGCAACCATGAAGCGGTGGACTGCTGGCAGGAGGGTCCGCTGGTGAACGCTGCTGCGACCCCACAAGGTAGCTTTTGCACTGACTCCCCCGCTCTGCCGGTCTCACGCTGCACTTATGCGCCTCCTGGCGCCGTCCTTTCCGGTCGTGCGTGCGTGGCGCTGGGGCTTCTGGGGTTTGGAGTCCCCTCGCCCGCTCTCCACTCAGCTGCCGTGCTCTGGAAACGCTGTGGAGCATGGCGGTGAGAGGCAACCATGAAGCGGTGGACTGCTGGCAGGAGGGTCCGCTGGTGAACGCAGCTGCGACCCCACAAGGTAGCTTTTGCACTGACTCCCCCGCTCTGCCGGTCTCACGCTGCACTTATGCGCCTCGTGGCGCCGTCCTTTCCGGTCGTGCGTGCGTGGCGCTGGGGCTTCTGGGGGTTGGAGTCCCCTCGCCCGCTCTCCGCTCAGCTGCCGTGCTCTGGAAACGCTGTGGAGCGTGGCGGTGAGAGGCAACCATGAAGCGGTGGACTGCTGGCAGGAGGGTCCGCTGGTGAACGCTGCTGCGACCCCACAAGGTAGCTTTTGCACTGACTCCCCCGCTCTGCCGGTCTCACGCTGCACTTATGCGCCTCCTGGCGCCGTCCTTTCCGGTCGTGCGTGCGTGGCGCTGGGGCTTCTGGGGTTTGGAGTCCCCTCGCCCGCTCTCCACTCAGCTGCCGTGCTCTGGAAACGCTGTGGAGCATGGCGGTGAGAGGCAACCATGAAGCGGTGGACTGCTGGCAGGAGGGTCCGCTGGTGAACGCAGCTGCGACCCCACAAGGTAGCTTTTGCACTGACTCCCCCGCTCTACCGGTCTCACACCGCACTTATGCGCCTCCTGGCGCCGTCCTTTCCGGTCGTGCGTGCGTGGCGCTGGGGCTTGGAGTCCCCTCGCCCGCTCTCCGCTCAGCTGCCGTGCTCTGGAAACGCTGTGGAGCGCGGCGGTGAGAGGCAACCATGAAGCGGTGGACTGCTGGCAGGAGGGTCCGCTGGTGAACGCTGCTGCGACCCCACAAGGTAGCTTTTGCACTGACTCCCCCGCTCTGCCGGTCTCACACTGCACTTATGCGCCTCCTGGCGCCGTCCTTTCCGGTCGTGCGTGCGTGGCGCTGGGGCTTCTGGGGGTTGGAGTCCCCTCGCCTGCTCTCCGCTCAGCTGCCATGCTCTGGAAACGCTGTGGAGCGTGGCGGTGAGAGGCAACCATGAAGCGGTGGACTGCTGGCAGGAGGGTCCGCTGGTGAACGCTGCTGCGACCCCACAAGGTAGCTTTTGCACTGACTCCCCCGCTCTGCCGGTCTCACGCTGCACTTATGCGCCTCCTGGCGCCGTCCTTTCCGGTCGTGCGTGCATGGCGCTGGGGCTTCTGGGGGTTGGAGTCCCCTCGCCCGCTCTCCGCTCAGCTGCCGTGCTCTGGAAACGCTGTGGAGCGCGGCGGTGAGAGGCAACCATGAAGCGGTGGACTGCTGGCAGGAGGGTCCGCTGGTGAACGCTGCTGCGACCCCACAAGGTAGCTTTTGCACTGACTCTTTTATGTGTGCACCCCATACTATTCTTCATGCCTGCTCAATAGAGAAGGCCCCACGAATAGTGGCTGACCACAATCCCCTAGTAGGAGAACTTAAAGGGGTAGTGTCCAGAAATATGGGAATGACTGATTGGAGCTTTGAAAGATCTTTATTTTTTGATAAAGAATACTGTGAACACATGAGGATGTGGATTCCACAATTTCTTAAAGAGAATATAGGGAGTGTAGGAGTAGAGGTAGTGTGGGATGCGCTGAAAGCAGGAATACGGGAGAGACACTTAGCTTTTTGCTATCCCTGAATAAGGAAAAACGTTGACAGCTAAATTATATGCAGAGTAGCTTGGCTGCTGCTTCCAGAAAGGGGGTGACTCTGCAGATGCACTTGCAAAAGTGATGGTAGCCAAGTTGTCTGTTATGGAGACAATAGCCAAAAGGGCTGCAGATAGATTAGCAGCTTGGAGGGAGGAAGCGTATGAGTGTAGTGAGCAGGTCGGGCATCACCTTGCAACTAGAGCTAGACATAAAGCTACACAGAATATAATTGCAGAAATCATTGACCCTATATGAGGAAAAATCACAGATCCAGAGGGAATTGGCGAGATGTTTTATCTATATTACCAAGAGGTCACATCTGCCCACTTGGGAGATATTACGACATATCTTAATCAGATTCCAATGGAACAATTTTCCTAAGAGGATTAGCAGCAACTTGAGGAACTCCCCCAATGGGTGGATATTTTACTATGTATCAATAGACTCCCAAGTAGAAAAGCCAAAGGCCTAGATTGTTTACCCAAGAATTCTATAAGACATTTTGACCCAGTTGAACGATGGTATGCAACAATTATTTATGCATGTATTTAAGGGGGGAGACCACCTGAATCCTGGACACATGCAAAAAGAATAGTTTTTCTGAAATTACAAAAATGGAACCAGGCTCCTATCGCCCGATAATTTTGATAAATGCCTATAGTAAGATCTATTCTAAAATGTTTGCCACTCGTTTAGCTTTAGTAATCCACAAAGAAGTTTCACCTAGACAACATGGATTAATTCCAGGTTGCTGCACTACAGATCATATTAGAAGAGTAATCTCACTTCTTGATGCCGCCATCATTTCTAGGGATCCAACAGCACTCATATTGCTGGATGCTGAAAAGGCCTTTGACAGTGTCTCCTAGTTTTTCTCATGGGAGACCCTGGCAAGGGTCGGAATAGGCAAGGGCTTCATACAGACATTTAAGATGCTTTATTTCCAGCCCACTGCAAGACTGTATTTAAATGGAGTACTCACAGATTTATTTAAAATAACCAGAGGTACCCGACAGGGTTGCCCAAGCTCGATGCTTTAATTTGCATTATATATAGACCTCTTTCTATGACAATTGGAAGCTAATATGAATATTAGCCCTATTGTATCCCATGGCTGAGAAACTAAAGTGTTGGCATATGCCGACGATATTGCTCTAGTAACTTCTAATCCTGAAACAGCTATAGTCGAGATTGAGGCAGAGGCGGCAACATTTTTGCAGCTGTCGGGGTATTCCCTCAACAGTACTAAAACTTAAATTATTTGCAATAACGCTAGTATAGGTAATGACACTAGACAGGCGACATATCTTGGAGTATATATTATGGCTAACGTAGAAAACATTGTTGATGGTAATATAGATCCTTTGATTGCTAAAACTAAAATTGAACTAGTAAGATTGCATAATCTGCACCTGTCGATAATTTGCAGATGAAATATAATTAAAATGCTTTTTTTCCCTACGGTTTTGCAACCTGGGCATATGAAAAGCCCAGAAGAGCATATAAATATCTATCTTTACCAAGAGAAAGGGGTGAACTGGCTTTACCAAATATAAGACTATATTATTGGGTTACCACTTTATTATTTAATTTAACTCTTATTCGTGATAAGCCAATAGATAATCCTTTAGAAGTAATACCTATACCTATAGAACTTATAATGGGCAAAGATGCATGGGGATGGGTCTGGAGATTCCTGAATGACAGCCACTATAGCATGGTTTGTTTTCAAACTTTGATTGGATGGCATGGAATTATGATATAAGTTCGCAAATTGTTAGGTTTGGCCCACCTGAATTTTTATACACCGATTTGTAATAACCCCAACCTGCCAGAAATTTTTAAAGATTCTATTATTATAAAATGGCAAGTTACAGATCTGTCCAAGCTCGGCAATTTTTATTCCCTATTTGATATATAGTCTTTTTTTTAAATCTCAAAGAGCAGAGGGATTTCTACAAGTATCTTCAAATTCTGGATTTTCTTAGTAAGAAAGGTGGTGGTCCATCTGGCTTTATCAATAATCATATCATAGATAACCTAAGAAAGAATGGCCCGTTATCTATTGGAGCTGTGTATACTCTCTTCAATTCATTAATGCTGGATGACTTGGAAGCACAAGCCTTAAAATGGAAAGGAGAGATAGGAATTCCGGAAAGTCTATTTTTCCACTCAGCTGAGTTAGCATCATTTTTTTTAATTCCGGCCAGGCTTCAGGCTCAGTATTATAAATCCTGTTTTTCACTTTACTACACCCCAAAAAAGATTGCTAAATGGAGGACAAGGAGAGGAACTTTAAGCCCTCAATGTGCATTTTACCAGGCGGATCTAAATCACCTGTTTGCCTCCTGCGGTGCCCTAAACAGTCTAAAACAAGAGATTTCAATTTTTTTTAAGGAGGTGTTAGGGGTTGAATACCTTCTTTCCCCTTCCTTGATTGGACTTGGGGTGGACCAGGAACTGCAAGGGAAGCCAGGAGAAAAAACTTGTGTTTATAGGCATGGTGATATTTCGTTTATGTCTGGCTTTGGCATGGCTGGATCCAACCCCCCTGGATTTCACCAATGGCTATCTCTTCTACTGGCAAATTATCATTTTGAAAAGGCTATCTATGAAAAAAGAGGATCGCGATCTCGATCTAAAGGTCTTAAAAGGGGGGCACCATCGACTAAATGGCTCGAGAAGTATGGGTAAACTCCAATTGTCCATCTCATCTCTAACTTTTTATCTAAAAACTAAAGATAATTGCGCGTGTCCAACTCCTGGTGGGTGGGATGGGAGGGCGGGTGGATTCGATTTTGGGGTGGGAGCGGGGGGAATAAACAAAATAAAATTGTGCATGATCTTCTTACTTTCCTTTTTCTTTTTTGTATTCTTGTATGCTTTTCTGTGAGATTGCTAATTGTTAATAAAATATGGCATATATGACTGTCAAATCATGCACCAATGAAAATATATTTTTTAAACCAAACATCCTGGTTCTTCACAACCCCTGAGGTGTCTTGGTATTGGGCTGAACAGTTTGACCAGACAGGGCACCCTCCTGCATCCAGCAATTGAAAAGAACAGTAGAGGAGGAACAATGTCAGAAGAGACCATAACTCCCAGGCACTACACAACAACGCATTGAAATTACCCGACAGCAGGTCAAGGAATTCCCAGATGTTGTAATAGCTGCTGTCACAGCCCCCCAGCCAAGTCTCACAGGGTGGTGAGTCTGATTCTGCAGGATCCCCATTTGGATCCAACCCCAAATATGTCCTGAAGGATTACTTCTTACAATGTCATCTCATCATCTCACTCTGTGGGTCTTTCGTTTATTGTTCCTCTAGCTGGAAACACCCACATTCGTAATGTATCCCACATAATAAGGGCTGAGTGGGTGGCAGTCCTTTCTTCTGAGCTTTGGGTGAATTGCAAAAACTCAGCATGTCTCCACTATGGCCCTCCATCACGAAATTACCCTCTACACTTTGATTCTACCCCTCTTCTCCTCCCCATTTGCCTAGTGTGATGTAGAAATTTATTATACCTTATATGCCTCCTCTCAGCACACAGATTGGTTCTAGGACTGACCCTGACAACTGCATCAGCCAACCCACGTACACTCAGACATGCCTTGCACATTATTAGACTCGAGGCACATGGTAGTTATACACCTGGCCCTGGGAGGGGAGCTTATAATGGGTTAATATTTAGTGTTACTATTCTCTTTTGTCACTTATGTTGTGAGAGCTCTGGCATGTGGTGAGAGCGGAGGGGCAACTTTTGCTGGACACAGTGTTCTTTTGGCGTCATGTGTGGTACCCTTCTTTCACATTGGTATATCACCAGAGCCAAGGTTTTAGCACCCACAATAACCCAACACCCACCTTGATGGGTAGATTCAGTTTCCCAACCTGGGATGACCATGTTCTACGTCACACTATCAAGAGACATCAGGCACAATAATTTCTTAGACAGTGTGGGGTTCATTTTGCAATTCTTCAAAAAACCTACTTAACCACATCTGAAAGTTTGCAGTGCAGATGTAGACGGAAGGGCCAACTGTTTTGCACTACTTAATCACTAATTCAGCGTATGGCAGGGTGTCTTGTTGTCGGTAAAGTCTTGTGTTCCATTTTTCCAGGTCACTCAATGGATCAACCACAATAGACAATATTTTTGTTTCAGCTCTCCTTGATGTAATGGCACTCTATGTGTGAAGCCTGTACTTCCATAATAAAGGTCAGATCACCTTTTTAGATTTCACATCCACTGCGTTGGGATCATTTGATCACAAGACTCTACTTCTGGCAGGGGACTTCAATATGGTTGCTCCAGATAAATGCCTTGACAGGTCACATCCCTCATTGCCAAGGGCCTAGACTTGGAGGATAACAGAAGTTCTCACCAAGTGGGGGTCAAACTGGAGGTTGATAGAGGTTTAGAGGGCATCTTACCCTACCATCAGGGAATATTCCTATTTTTCAGTAGTTTTAATGCTGTACACACCTGCATCTACCTGTTCTTTTTCACAATACAAATACTCGATTTGGTTTATGGTATTGAATATCTTGCAAAGTCCTTATCTGACCACAACTCACTGTTACTGATGCTGCAGAGAGGTACACACCCCACATCCATACCCATTCGCCATTTTCAACCCTCAGCCAGGCACATACCCATCTACAGGCTATTACCAAGGCAATCACCACCTTCTTAGATGTAAATGCAGGCACCATTAATTACAAGATCACAGAGTGGGCAGCCTGCAAGGTCAGTAATAGTATCAGGGCACTGGTAAGAATATATCCACAGGTGTTGGTAAAACACATCACATGTATCTGCGATCTCTAGGGACAAAATCACGACAACTGGAAAATGACTTTGTTGACTACCGTTCAAATGACAACACTTTACGGTGCCTGCTCTCAGACCCATGCAATATTGAGTTCCCGTGACTATAAGGAATATAATGCCTTAGTACACTCTGAGGGAAATAAATCAGGTACATTGTTAGACAGTATGTCTCAATCGAGGACAGCCTATGCGCCAATAACAGCAATTAGACACCCTTGGGGCACATTCTGAGTTCTCAGCTGGCTATCAATTTAAGGGTTTGCTTCCTAATATGCAAAAATGTATATCTTAGATATGACCCTTGCCCATGAATAACAGGGTAGTTACATACAATGTGCTGTCCTCCTTAATTTAGACCAGGTTGAATCCACTACCTTAGATGGTCCGTTCTCATTAGTCACGATTAATGCAGGATTGGATCACTTGGCTACTGGCAAGATTCCTGGTAGTTACGGTCTACCATTGGAATTATATAGTACCTACCATCAATATTGGCACCTAATTTGCTTCAGATGTAGCTGGTGGCCCATGGCGCAGGCATCTTACCTCCCACAACCAAAGAAAATCATTGTGATGCATCAGAAAAGTGATAAGGTTCACTTGGACATGTCTTCCTACTTACTACACCTGTCCATACTGAATTTGGACAACATGATTTTAGCAGGTAAGATCCTTTCTAACGCAGACCAGATGGCTTTGTTCCAAAGTGTAGACTCTTTAATGTTTTAGATCAAACGGTGCAAATAATGCTGATGCTGCTGTCATATCCATTGGCATGGAAAGACATTTGACTTGCTTCACTGGAGTTAATTTTTCCAGGTCCAGAAAAATGTAGGATTTGTTGATGCAGTCCTCACATAGGTTGCTATCCTGTACAAGAAGCATATACGTGCATTAAAACTGGCAAACAGATACAGATATAAAGAGGGACTAGACATGGATGACCCTTATCTCTATTGCTCTTCTCTTTAGTAATGGAGCCATTTGCTGGGCAGAATACAACAGAATGATTATCAAATTGCCCTAAACTTGCATGGGCAGACTCATATTATCTCATTATATGAGGACAATGTCCTGTCTAATACCGAATATAACTAAGTCATGTATTTTCCCTTTAACTGCCCTCGGGGCACGGAAAGATGTTAAGTCAGATAATCGGATACTCCAATTATCCTAACAATCAATACAATACCTAGGAGTCAATATTTACAGACAGCTTCATTGATATTATTTCAGGTAATCTGGACAGTGCCTTAGCCTTTGCAGGCTTTTGAATAAAAAATATCCTTCTTCATTTTGGGTAGAGTGTCTGTGGCTAGAATGATTCTTTTATTCCTGTTGTAATACTATTTTTCCACAGTCCCAGTGATTCTCACAAACCCTTTTTACTGTGATCTTCAGACAGTGATAGGGAGCTTGATTTGGGGGGAATCGCAGATATGTTTTGTCTAATTTGTACATACCCATCGAAAAGGGGTGCCTTGGTGCCCCTGATTTTGAGGCATACTATATAGTCCTACAACTCCAATGGATAGTCCTCTTGCTAACATCATTTTATACACCTAGATTGCATTACATTGGCCCCGCACCTAAAGGTAAAAGCAGTGTTTCTTCTTTGTAACTAACGAACCCCAGACTACATATCATGCCGATTGGTGGTCAGTAAGCACTGTTGGAATGGATGCACCCAAAAAAGGTCAAGAAGGACAGTCCTTATGCTACTCAGCTTCTGATCTGGGCCAGAGACTGCCACCTGCGTAAAGAAAGAACCAATAAAACAGTATGGTCAGATGCTACCATCACACTGGTTGGACAACTTCACAACTCAGGGTTCCTTAGGTTCTTTGGGGAATTGAAGCAGGAAGTTACCATACCTACTGGACAATTTCTTACACATGCTGCCTCGGCCCGGGTTATGGGTTCTGTGTGGGGCTTTTCCCATGAAGACCTTAAAATGGATTGCAGCATGTAAAGGCTTTTAACTTGGGGTGGGGCCAACATACATTAGTTACTAGTTTTTGGGTTTCACCTGCACAGCACGTCCGATGCGCTCGTGAAATCTATTGTTTTTAATATAAACTTAAAAGGTGCTTACATCCCACCCCATCTCTTTCCTGGCTTTTAATTGATTCCTATGTGTGCCACTTACTTTTCCTCAGTTTCTATTGGCTGCAGCATATTTTCCTATATTTACTGATGCTTGTTCCTCCTCAGCTTCTCTTCTCCATTTCCCATAGTCAAAATACTGTTAACATCTGCTTTCGTGGAACATTTTTTTCATAACTTTTTGCCTCTCTTCTGCTTTTTCAACTGCAGCATATTAATATAGCTACAACTTATCACCCAGAGAGATTAAGTGAGATCCCGAAATCAGAGGATGTTGCACTGCAGAGACTCAAACTATCCCCAGCTCTCAAGTCAACAGCTCTGACCACTGTGCCACATCCTCACCACTCCTCTATTACTTGTCAGGGAGCACTTCCCTTTGTCCTGGATGATGGTTGATAAAAACAGCGTTTTATTCATCACCAAAGCTTGTTTTCTTTTCTTCAGTCTTTCCTGTTCTCTTTCCATCTTTTTCTTGTCTTTCTTCAGTCTTTATTTCCTTCTCTCCTACTATTGTTCTTTTTTTTTTTAATTATTCATCATCAGATATTAAACTTTGAACAATTGATCAATTCAATGCATATGTATAATACAACACATATTCTCCATTTGAAAGATACAAAAACATACCGCCGTATACAAAGGCTAAAATAAAGGAATATACAGGACGAGGAAATCGGAGGAACTAAAAAGGAAAAAGAGAAAAAAATATATATATATAGATTAAGGAGGCAACATATCATCCAATCCATATGGAGACAAACATCCTTTTTATTTTTATAATTAATCATCTACCCTTGATTTCCATTCTTCGACCGGTGCCCAGACCCGTTTGCCAAGCTGCCTTGCCTTCCAACCTTTTTTTCTCATACAGAGTTTTCTCCAATGTATAAATAGCTAGAGGCTTTGAAAGCCATTGTTGAAATGACGGAGGGTTAGGGTCTTTCCATAGCATTGCAATACACAATCGGCTCAGGGTCATTGCAATAAAAATAAATTCTTGATGAGGTGTCTCATGCCCCTCTCTTGCTATCCCGAGGACCTTAACCTCGTTAGTTAGGCTAATAGATATCCCCAATTCTTCCTTAAGGAACTTTTCTAATGCTTGTTTAAAGGGTCTAAATTAGGACAAGATGTGAACATATATATCGTATCTGCCTGTAAGCTTTGGCATCTTGGGCAAGATATCCCACTAGTTCCCCCCCCCAGCGGGCTATTCTATTCAGTTTGTAGTAGAGTTCATACATGGTCTTATAATACTGTGCTTGCATATTCGCCACCTTTAAAATAGTGTTTGCAAGTATAAGTGATTTCCACCCTCATTCCCAACAAGATTTATTTTAGTTCTCCATTTCTCGTATACCTTTACCCGGTCATCATCATTATGCTGGCATATTTTGCCATAAAGTTGTGAGATTGAACAGCCATCCTCATCTCGTACTACCTCCATCAGCTCCTCCCTTTTAAATTTGCAATTACCCGCTTGCTTTCTTTGTAAAACTGATCTTATCTGTAAGTATTTAAAAAAGTCTCTCCGATCCAGACCGTATAGCTGCTTTGCCTTATCAAATGTAATTAAGCCTGATTCGTCCATTAAGTCTCCTATTGTCCCAACTCCAAGACTATCCCACCGTTTCATCACCTGGTCATGGAACACCTCTGGAAGTGACTGGTTCATTTACAAAGGGGTGTAAAAATTAGTTCTCCTAAGTTTAATTCTTTTCCGAATCATAGACCAGACTGAGATGGCAGCCCCCAAAGTCTTGAACTTTGTTCTTTTATAGTAATTTAATTCTTAAAATGTGAGAAGTCCCTTATTAGAATCTAGGACCAACAATTCAAATATATCCGGGATCCCTGCACTACCCCTCCAGATGTCATTTGTGTTCCCACCTAAGAGTCCTCTAATCTATTGTAAGGCTGCAGCAAGATAGTAAGCCTTAAAGTCAGGTACTGCGAGGCCTCCCCGGTCTCTAGAAAGTGCTAACAATTTTATAGCTCTTCGAGTTTTGCCTTTTGCCCATATAAACCCATTGCAGAGCCCCTCAATTTTCTTAAACCAACTGTTGCTGAATATTAATGGAATTGTACAAAAAGATATAGAATCTTAGGTAATAGCAATATCTTTATCACATTACAACGTCCAATAGTTGTTAAATGCAGATTGTCCATCCTATCAAGATCTAATTTAGCCTTTCTGATCACAGGGGTCAAATTTCTCTCAACAACGTTCCAAAAATCAGACATTATAGTGATACCCAAGTACACCGCCGACTCTGTGATTCTCTGATCCTCTATTATGGCTAGGTGATTTTTGACAGTTTGTGTTTTACCTTGGTTCAGTTTACACCCTGATAGTAGCCCATACATTTTTCTTCACTCTCTATTTCCGCTAGCACGGTAACTGGGGAATCTGATGTTATTGATAGATCGTCTGCATATCCCAGGATTTTGGTCTCATGACCATTCAAAACGATTTGATACGTCTTATAAATGAGTCTATATAAAAGGAAAAGAGTAGCGGGGAGTAGGGGCACCCTTGCCTAGTTCCACATTCAATTTTTATTGCCTTGCTCTGTTTCCCCATTACTCTGAGCCTGATACCCGGGCTCCTATATAGGGCTTTTAACACCCCTATACATACTTTTCCAAAGTTATTTTATTCATTGCTGCCCATAAAAAGCCCCACGAGACCCTATCAAAAGCTTTTTCAGAGTCCAGCAATATTAAAGACATAGGGTCTGGTGAGGATGCTGTACCGTAAAATAAAGTACATACCCTCCTGATATGGTCAGCGGTGCCCCTCCCAGGGATGAACCCGTGCTGCCAGGGAGAAATGACCTTGCCTATTATCAAGCTCAAACGATTGGCCAAAACTTTAGAGTAAGCCTTAGTGTTGCTGTTCATTAGGCTTTTTGGTCTATATGAGCCTGGGTCGGTAGGGGCTTTATTTTTTTTGAGGAAGACCACCATTGATGCTTCGCCCCAGGACCCCGGCGGTGCCGCTCCATTTTGTATTGAGACCATAAGCTTATTAATATCTGCTTCTAATATTAAAAAAAATTCTTGTAAAATTCTAGCGGTATTAGGCCAGGTCCCACTGCTTTCCCTGAAGGGAGATCTTTAAAAGCCCTTTGTATTTCTTCTAGGGTAAAGCTTACCTCCAAGGCATTTTTATCATCCACCATAAGCCTATCTAGTGAGGCAGCCTCTAGATACTGCTCAATTTCCTCTTTGTTTGGACATGCCCCCTTGTCCTGCTATATAATTTCTCATACAAAACCTGGAAAACTGAGCAGATCTTCTTTGGCGTTTTAACTATTATTCCTGGCTCCATGATCCTCTCTGTGATCTGACCTCTGGTAGCTGCCTGCCGTGTTCTTATAGCTAGAATTCAACCAACTTGTTCGCTATATTCATATTGCTCTTGCCTCCAAGCTAGATATTTTCCTGCTGCCTTTGAAGCATATACTTCACCTACTGCCGCCTTAGCCAAAGCCAGATTTTGGGTAGCTCTCCTCACATCCCCTTTAGCTCTAATAATTTTAACCAGCTCTTCTTCTAACGTCACTACTAAATGTATCTTTCTCTCTATAACTTCCTTTTCCAGCTTGTTTCGTCTGAGAGAGTAGCTAATAGTTTCCCCACTAATAACGGCCTTCAAGGCATCCCACACTATTGCTAGTGAAGCTGTCCCCCTGTTAATTTCCCAAAATTGCCTGAGCCAACCTTCCATGTGGGCAATATAATTCGCATCCGGCAATAGAGCTCTCTCAAATGACCAACTAGTTTTGCCTTTCTGCTGATTTTGGTGTAGCGATATCCATAGAAAGCAGGTTGTGGTCTGACATCAATCTCTGCAGCTTTTTAATCTTGACCATCGGTATCAGGGAGGGTGAGATCAAAAAATAATCCAAGCGCGCTAGAGTTTTGTGGGGAGCCGAGTAGTATGTGCTACCCCTCCCCCAATTATCTGCTCCCAGATGTCGATCAGACCATTGTCCTGCATAAGCTGTATCAGAGCTCTATGTTTTTTTTTTGCCAACAAACCTACCAGGATCATTCTTCCAAAGCCCATTCAAGCCATTTATGTTCAGATCCCCACACAATATGATGGGAAGAGGGCAATTAGGCAGTTGAGAATTTATGTGGATAAGGGTCTCCGGGTCATCCACTGTGGGTGCATAAATAGAGCATAGTGTAAAATTTAAATCATGCATTTGGCACTCGGCTAAAACCCATCTACCATATTTATCTGAGTGCTGTTTTTTCAATATGGTGGTGTTTGCACTTGCCAATATCGCTACCCCATGGGATTTAGTCCCCTGAGTCGTGCAGGTCAGTAATTTATACCCCAATTGCTCCAGTAAAAACTTCTGAGAAATCTCTACATGTGTTTCCTGAACACAAATCAGATCAGCTTGTAGTGCCTTAAAATATTCTTTTAGGTCCCTTCTTTTTTTTGCGTCATTTAAACCACACATATTAATTGTGACTAACCGCATACATTTTCTTTAGTATCTGCATTCCATTTCCTATATATCCACATCTGATTTTCTTTCTCCCCTGATGATGAATTTTTTCCCTATTTTTCCCCCAAGGTGACCCACCCAAACCCCCCCTCAGCCCTCGTTCCTCCCCCACCCCCCTCTCCTCCCAATGAAGCAAGCAGGCTTAAGGACTCTATGATAGTGTCTGGTAGTCGGCCTCCCTCCGTCACCCTGATTCTGACTAGTGTGCTCATGTGTTCATGTGCATTTTTCCCACCTAACATCATAATGTTCCCAGCATTTTAACACCCTACACAGCGATGTTCACAATGTGTATATTACAGGGAATTAACTAGCAACACGAAATCTAAAGAGATAATGAAAAATATTCCAGATCGAAAGTACATCAAGTCCCTACAACCGGCATTCCTGATTTTAATGAGTCCATATAAGCTCTAGCTTGTATTTCAGAGGTACAAACTCTGGTAGTATTCCTATAAACAATTTTGAGCCTTGCTGGGTTCATTAAATATGCCTGTAATCCCATCTGTTCACATGGTTCTATCAGTTCTCGTAGTCGCCACCGCCTTTCCACCGTTGAATGACAATAATCTGGAGTTGTGAAAAAGGACTGGGTATCGTATGAGCGTTTCAAGTTAGGCCGTGCCCGAGAGTATACCTCCTCTCTTAATAGGAAGTTACCAAAGTAAATTAAAATTGCTCTCGGCCTTGGGGTTCCACCTTGTGCTTTGGGCGGATTCTTCTTCGCCATCATGGGAAATCGATGGACCCTCTGAATTTCCTTTTCCCACTCCCATGGGTTTAACTCTGGAAATGCCCCTTTCATCAGTTTTACTACATAGGCCTTGACATCGTCCCCTTCAACCCCTTCCTCGATGCCCAAAACCCTCAAGTTGTTGCGGCGCTGCCGGTTTTCTAAATCTTCCAGCTACCACTGGACATATGACAATTGTTTCTCGTGACCGCTCATAGATGTTGTATCTTTATCCCGATGATCTTCTAAGGCGCTGATACGTTCCTCTAGCTGGGTCACCCTTGCATTTGTATCGGTACATATGTTAGCCACTTTCCGGATTGCGCCCGGCAGGTTCTTATTTGCCAGCCTATCCTTCTTACCCTCCGACTTAATCTCATCTTGAACCTGTTTTATTGATCCCAAAATAAGCTGTAGCGAGGATAAGCTGTAGCGAGGAGGTCTCTGATGTGGCCCCCCCTGTAGTGTCTGCTCAGGGTAAGTATTTCGTGTAGCCGAGTAATCCCATCTCAGAGCAGGCTCGGGGTTCAAGCTACCTGTCTGCTTTTGTCCACTCCCTGCTTTTTCCTGGGTATGTGTGTCTCTTTGTTTACGTGATAACTTTTTCCTTCTTGTGGCTGTTTCTCTTTCCCGGGTAGACGCTCTCTTACCCTCCTCGGAGCTAGAGATTAGGCTTAGGCCTGATGTATTCCCCCTTTCAGGACATTAGTGACTAGTTGGAAGACGTCCCGTATATGTGCAAGATCTTGATACAAAAAGATGCACCAATACACGGATAACGATTGAAAATATAGAGACCCAGAAGAATTCTCTACACAAATCAGGACGCGACATTTAATCAAGCACACTTTTTTGGCACCAGCGGGCGAAGATTATCTTCCACAGTACTTTACCCAATCCATTTAATCGTCAATTGCAAGGACATAAAGAGAATTTTTTCAAATTTCTCCTCCACGTACTCGGGAGCAATACACATGAGAGACTGCGAGAAACACAATTTCAACGATACCCCGATAGTAAAGCCAGTCTATTCGGACTCTATTACAGTAACCGCTATTGTGAAAGAAATACAGAATTCCTGAAGAAGGCTTACGCCGAAACGCGTTGAATGGGAATGTGGTTCTGTATTCGATGAATTGCTGTATATAATCCTTGTATATTGTTTTGTATCACTTGTTCATAAAATCAATGTTGCATGAACAGTCACCTATTTTATGTATGTTAAAAAAAAAAAGTTTAAAACCAACAGATAAAAAAGATGAAATAATATTTGAAAACTATATTGTCATTATAATAAAACAGTAGAATATATCAGGAACACATATAGTTTCAATTAGTTTATTTGTACAACGTCTTAGTTCGTTCTTGTGAAACATGCACAAAACCCGGTGCTACATGTTCTCCTTGCCTAAAGTATAGTTTCCTTGCTAGGGTTTATCGTGTAAGGAAGGGGCCCCTTTTTTTCCAAATATATGCCCCCTTTCACTCTCCACTAGCTCCGAGGGAGTACCTTCCGACCCATCCGATCCATCTGTTACAGAGAAAAAAATATCTATAGCGTCTTGAGTTTCTTCGGGGCCACTAGGGCCACTGTTCGCTGTAACCTCTTGAACTAAAATTTCCGTTGTTATCTGGTCATTATTTTGCTCAATTTGACCCAATTGGCTATCTGGGGCAAGTTGAACCTCTACTTCTACAATCTCGCTCCACTGTGGCGTGTCTACTATTGCGGCTGCCTGGACAGTCTGAGGCAAATTTAATATCTCCTCCGGCTGTACTGTGTGCTCCTCTCCGAGAAACATTTTTTTAACCACATGGCTGCTGGGCGTTTTCCCCCCCCTGTGCTGGAAAATGCCATTTTAGTGGCACCATGACGAGCTCAGCTCGTCATCAGCACACGACACCCGTGGGTGATGACGAGCTGAGCTCGTCATCAGCATCGAAAGGGTTAAATATCAGGATTCATGAAGTCAGCTGTGATATTGCTTTAGTGTCGCTTACATTGCCAGGTCACTTTTGACAGTGCAACACGGGACAGAAAAAAAAACACAGTCAAGCGGCATTTCAGTGTTTCGCTCCTAATTCCCAACATGATAGCAGGATGAACAGTGGCTGACACAGCTCTTGCTGACCTCAGAGGCAGAGCTTGCTCTGCAGTCATGGCGGTAGTGTGGAGATATTCTCATCGGACTGGGAGTTCTACTACATAGATGGCGGCTCTTCGAGGAAGCACATTTTACATTGAAATATTGAAGAAATATTCAGGGTCCTCAAATGTGTGGATTGCGCTTTATTCCTGTCCTTGCTTTGAATACCTAGTCAACACCTGCAAGTCTCTTATGTTATGTCATTTTGTATAGCGCACTAATCACCCCTCAAAGTATTATGTCCCTGTTTGTTGCAGTGAGGTGTTCCTCAATCTTCATTTACGCCCCTAAAGCACCCAAAAGCCCCACCCCTGGTTAAAGGCATGTAGCCTTTAAACTCTAAGAGGGGGTTTAAGTCCTATTTTAAATTACATATCGAAGCTGTGTACAATTAATCCTCCACGATTTACTGTGCCAAACTTGGAACATGTTACAGGCTCCTGCTTCTGTTTGATGATAACTGTTCTTGCCATGTTAAAGAGGTTACTTAGTGTCATCTCTTCCCGAAAAAACAGTAATTGGATCAGTATAAATACAATTGTAAACATTTTCAGGGTCCTAGCGTAGAGACAATGTAATATATATATAGGTAGTTATAGTTAGGACCTATTTTCCACAGGAAATCTTCAACATTCTATTTGGAATAACTTTGGCTCCGGTGGACGAATCTTCGCAAAATTTTCAAAACTAGTGGAGCGATCCGGTCCGCTCCTATCCTGAAAGTCTTTGAGGTAATTCATGAAAAAAGGGGGGTCCCAAAACGTGGTTTCCCCATGCAATTTTCCATAGGAACCATTCATTGCGGCTACAGCCCGAACTGCTGAACGGAATTACACCACCATGTGGAATTACGCCACATTTGGCAAAGAGGTAGTCTTTGGTTCGTGCCTTTTTCTTAAATGGTGTAAATCTGGTCAGTAGTTCCTGAGAAAATCACAATTAACAGTACATATGTATCTATGGCCGCGGTGGATCCGCGCATCCTGAGCGCACCCTAAGTGCACCGTCCCGATCACGCGCTGAATGCTAATTTGCTATAAAGTGGTTGTCAACATTCAAAACCAGGAATTGTTGGCAGCCATTTTGTGCCTCTGTAGAAGCGAGGGTCTAGAAATCAGTGGAACAAGCCTTCAAAACGTATAAAGAGGGCAGGTTAGAAATATCTTGACCCTCTAGACATGCTTAGGCGGTCCCACAAGGACCTCTAGGGCCCCCCAATTTTTTATTTTATTTTTTTAACAGAGAAATGTGCGCAGGGTGCATGGACCTGCCATAAAAAAAATAAAAATGAAGCGCGGGCTCCTATTGGAAGGTACAAGACTCTGCTTGTTTAAAAATGAGCTACCTGAGAGGGCCAAAGCCCGGGGTCTAAAATATTAACTTTGAAAAAGGCAAAAATGTGGTGAAAATAATATTGCCCTGTTTACTGTTTAGGTGTATATACAACGTCGGGGACAGTGGGTGGAGCCCCAATGTCTCTATGGTCCTAGCCAGCTCCCCGCGTCCTTCTGAAGCCATTACTTTTCAACACGGGGACCTGCTAATATGCAGCTTCCCGTGGGGAAAAGTAATCTGCTTTGCATTTTGAAAGAGAGCAGGTTTCCGTGTTCTCTCTATCAAAATCCAAACCAAGGGTCACTTTTGCGTCACTTTCCCAAAGTTAAAAGTGACACCAAAGTGGTGCAAGGGGCTTGTAAATCTGCACCCAAGTTTGCTATGGCAGGGCGGGAGCCTCGGCTCACACCCTGCCATAGCAAACAGCAGTGTAGAAAAACATCTGGTAAGACAACAAAGGATTTTCAAGTCCATTATCACCGTTTTAGCGGCAGTTTGCTGCCGCTAAAGCGGCGATAATTTTAACCCCGTCATTTTTAAATATGCTCCTAAGTTTTGGAATGTCGACAATCCTGTCTCCCATTTAAATAGGCACGAAGTATTCAGTGAAGTGCACACTGTGAAACGTGAAGCAGCAGTGTCTGATTGGGATCAATAAAGAATTGCCCATTATTTTGTACAGAGTAGGCAAATTGTACATGGGGTTTTGTAACGCCAGTTGATATTGCTCGCACCATGTCTTGAGGTTAATTCAAAGAGTTGTCTACTTCTTGTGCTACTAATGTACACAGTGTTCTGTTATCTCTGTTTGTTTTCTCTTCTGTCATGTAGAGGATTTTGGGTAAATATGACGTTTTCTGCACAGCCAGCACCCTTGAACCCTACCCCCAAACTGCTTACTGCCTGTTGCCATAGTCACAGTTCATGGAACACTCAATTGAGCACACAGTTCACAAGTTCAGCACACAATGTTGCTAATCTAAAAAGCAAGTGTGCTTGACTTTTAAACATTTTCCATAGGAACCGTTAATCGCAGCTACAGCCCCTGGAAAAGAGTTAGCCCCGGTATTACACTTCTAGTTATAAATATAATTCTTTTCCTAGTAAAACTTTGAACCCCGTCAGTTATTCTTTTACAGATTAAGGGGTATAATTTTAACAGCTTCCTTGTAAATATGCCTCCATGTACTTTGTTAACGTCACCTGTGAATTGGGCGCGGAAGGGTACAGAGACGTTTTGTTGTCTAGGAGACGGCCACCTTCCCGAGAATTATTCACTAATTGTTTGAGGAGTTCGAGGCAACTTAAGTCCGGGAATTGTCATACTCAGGATCTTTATTTTAATATGCAGAGTGTGCCTCAGTAGTCTCTGAAGCCTCCGTGGTGCTAGGCAGTGCCATATTTGTTTAGTAATCACACGGTCAGCACTTATGGTGTTATAAAGTGATACACTCATAGAACTCTTGTAGTTGTATACTTACTCAGGATTTATGAGCCGAAGAGTTACCTACATTATTTTTTGTAGGTGCACTGTAATATTAAATAGTTTTGATTTTAAAATCTTCTCTAAACAGATGATTATAACACTAAATAATAGTCAAATGTCAGAAAAAGAAGACGTATACGCTCAGTTTTTTTAAAATCATCCTTTATTAAAACAGAAATTAAAAAAAAAACGTACCTTCAATACAACAGTATAATAAACAAAACGTGAGATGGACTCCAGTGGTAACCTGCAAAACAAAAATGAAACATAAGTCCTTAAAATTAGATCGATGTGATTGAATGAGGTGAGGGATTACATCATTACGGAAGGCGAGATCGTTTTTTCTCACATGCACAGTCAGGGTAGTGCACCCCACCCCTCCTGCAGAATCACACTCAGCAGGAGTCTGTAGGGCAGCACTGCTCGTAGGATAGGCCTATCTTATGGTATAGATGGTATTTAAGATGAGACAGAGATGTGACTGAATGAGGTCAAATATCACAATTTAACATAACACTTGGCAATGTGTGCAGTGTGCCTGATGCATTCACAACTCTTGTAGGCCCGCGCTGAAGAGGTGTCTGTAAGGAAGTTCCTGCTGGCTCAGATCTACAGTATGGTCCAGCAGGTCTTTAAAATGATTACGAGATGAGACAGAAAGGTGAGAGATCACATCATTATGCAGGACAGTATCCTTTGTTCGCACCGGGTTTAATTGGAGGCCTTGTGCACCTAGGCCACTCTGCTTACCTTTTGCAAACACTGCATTTAGCAGAGGTCACAACTTGAATTCTGCTTTGGATCTATACTGCAGATAGTGTTAAATTCAGCCGGGCTCATAACTTGGAAAGAGAAACAGTGTGAGAGAAAGAGAGAAAGAAAGACATTGAAAGTGTGAGAGAGAGAAAATAATAGATGTAGCAGGAGAGGTAGTGTTGATACTGGAGAAAATCTTTGCAGCTCACCTTTTTGCCACTGGTGAGTGTCCAACAGCATGCCGGGTTACAGTGCACCCTCAAGTTTAGTGATATGAAAGATTGTATACAATTAGTAATTGCAGAGTACATACAACTGCACACATATATTTTTGTGTTACGCCTTTGCACACCCAGGCTACTGTATTACATCAACTCCCACTGTAAGGAGGTGTCTGTGCACTCTTTTCCTCCCAGGGTGCTATACCCCATGCACTCCCACTGCATAGCGGTGAGTTCTCATTACTGCACACCCAGACTGCTTTACCCCATCCACTCCCAGTGTCCGGAGGTGAGTGCCCTTTCCTACGCACTCAAGTTGCTGCACACTATCCACTCTCTCTGCACACAGGTGACTTCTCGTTGCTTCAGAAACAAGCTTCTCCGCTTACCTTGTGCCATTGGCGTGTTTTAAAGAGGGTCCACCACGTGTCGAAGCAACCTTCTTCTTACGCATTGTTACGATGGCCACGCATCATCGCAGATTCCTCAAACGTTGAGCTGTGGAGGTGTTGGGGGGGATGGCAATTTGCGAAACACAACCTGTTAGATAGAAATAAAGATAGGATTGTGCGTCATTTGTTCATCAAAGGAGAGAGGAAGTGAGAGAGTGTCTCTGAAAAGAATATTCGCAGCTCACCTTTCTGTCACTGGTGTGTCTTCCACCACGTGCCGGGACACAGTGCACCCTGAAGTTCCACATCTAAAAGATAGTAAAAGAAAGAAGTTATGATTGGTAATTGCCACTATCTTAATGTGGAGTAGAATAACATTGCCCTTTCACACACCTTCCCTCCCCCATTAAAAAACAACCATTTGTACGGTTCCAACTTGTTTAATGGGCTTCGATTTATGAACAATTAGTAGAGTAGTAATGTTTTCCATCCGGTTATAGAAAACAAGTGGTGCGCAGTCATACACGTGGTTTCAATCATCACGCCCGTGCCTGGGCACGATAATTGAAACCTCTTATGTGCTAGCGCGTAATAGATACCAATAGGCCATGCACGGAGCAATGCGCTCGCCTCTGGCTAATTGCATGCAGTCTTTTAGAATAAGTCACACGCAAAGGCCAATGGTTTAGCACGGAAGGAAACAGAAATGCACAAGCATTTACGATTCGTAGGTTAGGTTCATATGCCCGTTTTTTCACGTAGTAAATGTCTCGCGCTGCGTGAGCAGTGCTGTTCACTCCAGCAAAGGCACGAGCTGTACCGCGCACAGCAACGGAGGCGTGAGTGCTAAATGAATTGAGAAAGGAAAGGTTGTCAAAACAAGATGGTAAATTTAAGTGTACATAGTATAAAAAAATAAATACTCATCTACTTCGCTACGCATGTGGAAGCGACGGACATTTGACCCACTATAAAAACTTTCCTGCTATTGGAAAAAAAAATACAAATGCAATAAGATAGGTTATGTAGGACTGTGTACGCCTAAATCGCTGGGTCGCTTTCTTGTATCCAGGCTGCTGTATCGCATCTACTCCCTCCGGTGCGCACCCAGGCCTCACTGCTTACCTTTTAGCGGACAGAGCTCCTTTCTATATCATGCAGTCCTGCTCGCCACCAAGAAGTCTCACATTTGTTGCTGAGTCTTGATATTGCTAAGGACATACTCGTGCACCCATCATCATCGCAGGTACCTCAACCGCACAGTCCTTGCGGTACCACTAACTCAGTGACCAAAGAGGCCACCACATTGGTGCTTAGGGCCTACGTGAGGTGTCCTAACCACCAGGATGGGCCATCACAGTGCTTGGGATGGGAGCAAATCTAAAAGGGTGTAGAGCACGTGCGCCCGGTCTTTTTTATTGGTAGGATCGCGTGTTTTGAGACGCCTGTGCTGGATGGGTATGGTGTGAGTGTATACCAGCCATGAGGGAGTGTGTGTGTCGTGTGTGCGCCATTATGACAACTAGACCTGGAACTAGCAAATCACTACAATGAAAATCTGGGCCATGTAGCATTGTTGTGTTTTCCTGTAAGTGTAAGCGGAGTGGGCTGGCATGACGTATGCCAGTGCTGCGCGAGGCTGTGAACAATGACTCCGGAGCTATGGGCATAGCCCCGTCGTGAGCTATATGAGAAATCAACTGATTCGGGTGTCTGTGTTGTAGTGCTGCCGTCACCCGGGTCTTAAACGCAAATGTGTCATTATGTCTGTTAAGTTCCACAACATAGCCAACATGGAAGGTACGGGGAATCACTGACCCTACATTCATCCATAGTTTCACACATAAAAGATGGTGGACATGACGCATTTCTGTGAATATAATGTTTGCTGTAAATTCAGTGGAGTGTTGTAGCTGTAGTAATACAGGACTATGAAAGCTTTAGGTTGCAGTTTTTGGCACATGAAGGGCAGCTAAGATATATATACGTATGTGGGTATTCGGATATACTGTCGAACTTGGTGCTGGAAATCAGTGTTCAAGTCTCGGAGTCGCATCCGCATCGTGCTATTGTAGACAAATCACGTAATCTACGCATGCCTGAAAATGTCCTGTAAATACGGTGCTCATGTAAATCGCGGATATAGTTTTGGGTCGACTCCGCGATATATAAATATGCTAAAAAAAAATCTTGAGCAATAGCACACACTTATAAATGTAATATACACTTTGCTTGAAGTTTTGTAATGATCCAGATTCTACGTTCGTATTCGTAGAATGAGCGAGAGAAAGTTATACAACCAAAGTTTTTGTTACTGACAGAGGTAAGATGGTTGCATACGCTGTTTACGGTACAATATAAGGTGGTAGGGCCCAGAGGCAGCATTTTACAAACATAATGAATACACAGACACAGATAGATAGTTGAAGTGGGTACAGGCAAATGCGCTTGACTCCATTTTATTACGTTGCTGTTGGTAACAAGTACAATAGTAATCATCATATCATACACAGATATTCCATCATAAATGTTTTATGACTTCTGCTGTACAAAGGTAGGAGCACTACATGTGAAATAATACACAGAAGATTCTATCGTAAAGAGTTCATGAGTTGTGGTGCACTGAGGTAGGGGCGGTTTGTGTGGAGCCTGCGATGATGCGTGGTCCAGACAGGCCGCACTGGTAAGAATGTCTTTTGACTACTGAATTTTGCCTTAATAAGGCCACGTGGCGATTATTTATGGTGTACTAAGTTAGTGGTATGTCTGGTGCTCAGCATGTTCTCACCCTGCAATGATGCATTGTCTGTTGCACTACTGGACTGCATCATCTGTAATCGTGATTCAAATAAAAGACAAAACATATATGGAATACGTTGTCAAAATATGTAGGTTTCAGGGACATTATAGTTTAAAGTGTGACCTGTCCTCTCTGCAGTGTAGACTGCCATTCAGTATTCCTTTGCACTTGCAGGGTGAATTTTGTTATTCAACTAAACCTATAACTGATATAAAAGGTACCTCAACCGCACAGTCCTTGCGGTACCACTAACTCAGTGACCAAAGAGGCCACCACATTGGTGCTTAGGGCCTACGTGAGGCGTCCTAACCACCAGGATGGGCCATCACAGTGCTTGGGATGGGAGCAAATCTAAAAGGGTGTAGAGCACGTGCGCCCGGTCTTTTTTATTGGTAGGATCGCGCTCAGCATGTTCTCACCCTGCAATGATGCATTGTCTGTTGCACTACTGGACTGCATCATCTGTAATCGTGATTCAAATAAAAGACAAAACATATATGGAATACGTTGTCAAAATATGTAGGTTTCAGGGACATTATAGTTTAAAGTGTGACCTGTCCTCTCTGCAGTGTAGACTGCCATTCAGTATTCCTTTGCACTTGCAGGGTGAATTTTGTTATTCAACTAAACCTATAACTGATATAAAAGAAGTTCTTGAAGGAAGGATACTAAAGGGATATTGTGTAGGTTTGAAGGACGTTATACTTAGTTTGGTATTGCACTCTGCAAATAATGAATCAAAAGTCTATTTAATTGTGAGCTCCGATCACCGCAGTGTAGGCAGGAGGCAGCGGTTAGCAAGAGCCCACGGCCAGGTGGCGGTAAGTAGAGCTGCACAGTATTGGTAAGTTAGCGTGTCTGCAACCAGCAATGATAAGTGGTGCACTGAGTTAGTAGCATCATTGTTCTGTGGAGCCTGCGATGATGAGTGCTCTGGCCAAACTGCACTGGTAGAAATGTCTTTTGTCTACTGAATTCTGCCTTAATAAGGCTAAGTGGTGATGATTTATGGTTCTCTGAGTTAGTAGTACCTTTGGAGATTAGCATGTACGTACCCTGCGATGATGCATGGTCAGGGGGCACAGTAATTGGAGTAATGTCTTTTGTCTATTGAATTCTGCATCAATTTGATATAAAAGTGATAGTATTCCACATTGATGACATAAAACATGTGAACTCTTCTTTACGATGATTTATGGTGCCCTGAGTTAGTAGTATCTTTGGAGCTGAGTTTGCACGTACCCTGTGATAATGCTTGGTGCAGGGGGGCTGCATTTGGACCAATATCTTTTGTCTGTTGAATTCTGCCTGAAAACGGCCAGGTAGCCATGACTTATGGTGCACTGAGTTAGTAGTACCTTTGGCACTGACCGCGTACGTAACCTGCAATGATGCGTGGTCTGGTGGGGGGCCTCACTGGTAGCAATGTTTTTTGCCTAGTGACTTATGCCTTAATAAGGCCACGTGAAGATAACTTGTGGTGCAGTGCATTAGTAGTACCTGGAGTACTCATCGTGTGCGTACCCTGCGATGATTCATGGTTTGGGCCGGTCGCACTGGTACAATGTCTCTTGCTTACTGGGATGCGTCATGTGCAATCACCATTCCACCTGAATCGTGAGCCCTTACAATGTAGATCAAAGGCAGTAGTCAGTACAGACATTGAGGAATGTTTTTTGTTGCATCCTTTAACGAAATCTGAGGACATAGAGTACAATTGTCTCTGCCTTAAATAAATCAAGGCTGAATTTCATGCTGTCCGTAGTGTAGATCCAAAGCTGAATTCATGTTGTGAACCCTGCTGTACGCAGTATAGATTGAAGGCAGTAGTTAGCACAGACATTGAGGAATGCTTTTTGTAACATCCTTTAACAAAATCTGAAGACATATAGTACAATTGTCTCTGTATTAAATAAATCAAGGCTGAATTCCCTACTGTCCGTAGTGTAGATCCGAAGCTGAATTCAAGTTATGAACCCTGCTGTCCGCAGTGTAGATAGAAGGCAGTAGTCAGGACAGTTATGGAGGAATGCTTGTTGTCACATCCTTTAACAAAATCTGAGGACATAAAGTACAATTGTCTCTACCTTAAATAAATCAAGGCTAAATTCAATGCTGTCCGTGGTGTAGATCCAGAGCTGAATTCAAGTTGTGAACCCTGCATCCGCAGTGTAGCTCGAAGGCAGTAGTTGCTGAGTTCGCAATGGGCCTGTATCGAGGAGGCACGTGGTAACGGTGGCAGGCACGTGGCATGGTGAGGACCTTCGCTGTGGCAGAGTCTTTTGTCTTTGCACAAGTGAACCACGCCCAACCTGAATTTTGTAGCGTGCCCTGCATTGCATTTTGCGATGCAGGGCACAGAACGAAATTCGTTTTATTAATTTAATTGTTTACTTACCTGCAATCATCCAGATTCCGTTGTTTATCACCCCCACCCTGCCCCTCCACTGCCCCACCTCCCTTCCCCACTGCAACTCCCTCCACGGGCCGCGGCTGCACACACTATAGTGTGTGGGGTCAGCATAATTTCAAGGATGGTCCCAATGTGCCGGTGCTCTCCCCTGCATACTGGTGGACTTGTTTGCTTTATTGACTTATTTTAATTTAGTTTATAGACTTGTATGGCGCTGACCAGTGGTACTGAGCCACTCTGCACTGTTACCTCTTAACCAGTCAAATATTTGCAAGTTAGAACTTTTCACCCGGGGAGGCGGTTGTTGAAGGGTGGTCAGGCCCTGGTGTTCTTCCAGGTTGTGTTCATATTCTGAAGCCTCCAGGGACATATTGTACTTCAAGGGGCCTACCTTCTAAGAGAGAAAGAGGTGGTCCCAAGGACAGCTACCATGGAGAGAACGCCTCCCTGTAGAGGATCATTCCATCTTTTACCAACAGTACTAATCTTGGCTGGTTTCTCATGGACGGCCTTAGTGACGCCCATAGATGTGTACCAAGAGCTCTGATAGTTCTTCCTCTGGGAGACTTTTGGGGGAATCTGGTTTGAGCATTAGTTGGGCTTTGCTTGATGGGAGGTTGCGGGCGGGCTTGTAGAGCAAAGTCACCTTTGGGGTAGCTCGCCCCCCATGCATTTCTTTGATTTGAAGATGGACCATAGTACTCCTAAAGTGCTCCTCAGGGCCGCTGAGAGCCAGTGGAGTTTCTCCAGAGCTGGGGTGATGTGCACACACATCTTCAGGTCGACTCTGAGCCTTACTATATGGTGTATTATCCTTTGAGTTTAGAGGTGGTCTTGTTATGAGCTCCTAAGTAGATCTTGCTGGATCATCAATCTGAGAAGATCAAGGCCCTGGTGTCTTCTAGGCCATGCCATAGCTGACAGAGACAGACTCATTTTCTGCGTCAGAAGTTGGTGTTGTTGCTTTTTACTGTTACTGTGATTTTCTGTGCAAACAGCATGTCAGATGCAGGTCTGGCTGTAGGGCGGTGTGGCTGGTGCTGCCATACTTGGAGCTGGCCTGGAAGGGGGGTACTACCCTCAGGGGAGGTGCTGTTTTTAGCAATATCTTAAGATTTAGAAGCACCTGCTGCAAAGTTGCTTGTGCACCCAGCTTTCAGGCAATAATAAAAATGTCAACATAACTCTTGTGATTAATGTTACTGCTAGAGAGAGATCAGAGTTTTGTCTAGTGGCAGTTGTGACTTAATATGAAGTAGTGCAGGCCCCCTAAAAACCTCGGCCTACAGCAAACAGCATGGCTGCTCTCCCCTTGTGATGGCCTTGTGAGTAACAGAAAGCCCTCTGTCACACGTACAGGTTCCCCAGCTCCTTTGGCCCCTTTACCTGAGACTCCTTGACACGATGTTGACACTTATCCAGATTCCAGTTGTTGTTCCGTTCAAACCACAATATCTCTTCTTAATCCAGTGTTTGTTGTGGTTCCCACATGTACTCTCTACTGGTTCTGGTTTGCGGGGCCTACCTAACCATGGAAGTCATTTAGGGGTCACTGAGGTCCCAATTGCAACCCCTGGCTTGCCCCTTGTGACCCTTGGTACTTCCTTTGCAACCTTTGGTATGAAAGGTGGCAAAATCAGTCCTGGAGACTTATAGGCAGCTCATACTTATAGATGTCAGTTGGGGCCCCAACTGTGGGGGCGTGTTGTAAATTCGGGGATAAAGTCCCCTTCAATCCTGAGGATCCCTGGGGGCCAACTAGCCCCCTAGGTGGTCCAAGGCCACACCCCTTTTTACACCCCTCTGCAATGCAGCTCTATGGCGCTAACTGGAGGTGCCTGGTGGGCTAGTTGGCCCCCAAGGGACCCTCAGGACTCAAGGGGACATAATCCCCAAACCTACAAGGCGTAGCATTTGCACAGTGGTGCAGGGAGGGGGCAGGGCCTGATATAACAAGTGTGCAACCACGCCCCCTGGTGCATTGTAAATTGGGGGGATTAAGTCCCCTTCAATCCTGAGGGTCCCTGTGGGCAAACTAGCCCGCCAGGTACCTCCAGTATGCGCCACAGAGCTGTGTTGCAGAGAGGTGGTCATAAGCCATGCCCCTTTTTACACCACTCTGCAGACAGAGCTTCTGGTGCACTGCTGGTGGGGCGATGAGGACCTCTTGTGTCTTGAGGACCTCAGACACAAGTGGACTTCATCCTCCGAGCAGCAGTGCAACAGAAGCCAGGTTTGCAGGGTGGTGTAAAAAGGGGCATGGCCTCAGAACACCTCTCTGCAATGCAGCTCTGAGTTGCTTACTGGAGGTACCTGGTGGGCTAGTTGGCCCCCATGACCCTCAGGAGTCAAGAGGACTTAATCCCCTAACCTACTGCACAGTGGGGCAGGGAGGGGGAGGGCCTTATATAACAAGTGTGCAAACGCACCCCCTGGTGCGCTGTAAATTGGAGGATTAAGTCCCCTTCATTCCTGAGGGTCCCTGGGGGCCAACTAGCCCACCAGGTACCTCAGGTAAGTACCACAGAGCTGTGCTGCAGAGAGGTGGTCCAAGTCCATGCACCTTTTTACACCACTCTGCAAACGCGCCTCTTGGCGCACAGCTGGTGGGGTGATAAGGTCCTCTTGTGTCCTGAGGACACAAGTGGACTTCATCCTCCAAGCAGCAGTGTACCAGGAGCCAGAGTGGTGTAAAAAGGGGCATGCAATAAAGCTGTGTGGTGCTTACTGGAGGTACCTGGAGGACCTACTTGGCCCCCAGGAACCCTCAGTATTCAAGGGGACTTAATCCCCCAGCTTTAAACACACCAGGGGGCACGTTTGCAGAGTGATGGAGAAAGGGGGCGTGGCCTGTGTGCACCTCACAGCAATCCCACTGTGTGGGGCTTACTGGAGGTAAGAGGTAGGCTAGTTGGTCCCTAAAGGACTCCAGCAGCGACGGGTACTTCAATCCCCATCCAAGAGCGTGCTATGAGCACGTTTGCAGAGTGGTGGGCAAAGGGGGTGTGGCCTGTTATGAGAACTTAGCAATCCTGCTGTGTGGTACTTACTGGAGGTAATAGGAGAGGTAATTGGCCCCCAAGGATGTCTTTGGGGACCAAGTGCCCCTCTTGTTACCTCCAATAAGTCCCTTAGAGTAGGATTGCTAAGACGTCTTCGGAGGCCATGCCCCCTTCTCCACCACTCTGCAAACATGCCTCCTGGCAGACTACAGGATGGGGTGAAGTCCACTTTACTCCTCAGGGATTTTGGGGGCTAAGAAGACCTCCTGGTACTTCCTATTGTTCCTACGCAGCTGAATTCCTGAGCGCTGGCCGGAGCCCCAGCACCCTTTCTCCACATCTACTAGTTAAAGAATTGTTAGTAATGCAATAGGTTACACATTTGCGAGAGTTAGAGCTATTGGCGTTGTAAATGTAAACATTTTTTTAGTAATATTTTTTTGGAGTGAAGTGGATGTAAGATGTGTGTAGTGGACTTATGTGGTAAGTTGTGCAGTGAATTTATATGGATAGAAAGTATGTGGTATTTAGTGTGTAGGAATTATGTAGAGTGGGATTGTGTGTCATGGAGAGTAATTATGTGGTATGCTAGTCTTTGTTGTGGAGTGTGAACCTCAGGGTTAGACTTCCTCATTTCAATAGAAGCTCAACTATGAACTCAGTGAGACAAAAAAAGAAAGAATCACTGAAGAGCACTTGTGGACCTATTCAGAGATATGAGCAGGGCCACGGGAAATTTGCGAGTGTTTGACTGCACAGGCCTTTGGAAAATTATATATAGTCCACATTAGTCACATAATCCATTATTTGCTCCCTAATCTGCAGTTTGGAACAAAAAAAGTCTTGTTTCTAGCTCAAACGTTATCAAAAATGCAGCGACAAGTGTTGCGGTATGGTGGAAGGCCCTTTGCAAATCTAGAATTTATTGCTGAATGTGGGTGTTAAAGTGGTACTAATGGTGTGCAGCTACTCTTGCTTTCTTCTGCGCCTCTCTCTGCGTTTCTGTTGCTTCCTTCAGCACATTTATTTATTTTCTGCACTTCTCTTGCCTCATTCTATACATCTCTTCCACTTTCTGCACCTCTGTTGCCTCTTTTTGCACCTCACCTGCTTCTTTCATTACCCCTCTTGCCTCTTTATGCACCCTTCCTCCCTCTTTATGCACCCTTCTTGTCTCTTTCGGCACCTCTGTTGCTTTTTTCTGTACTTCTCTTCCTTCTTTCTGCATCCCTCTTGCCTCTTTCTGTGCCCCTCCTGCCTCTTTGTGCACCTGTGATGGCTCTTTCTGCACAGCTCTTGCTTCTTTCTTCACCTCATTTTCAAATTTCTATATCCCTCTTGCCTCTTTCTGCACCCCTGTTCCCTCTTTCTGTACCCTTCTTGTCTCTTTCAGCACCTCTGTTGCTTCTTTCTGCAATTCTCTTCCTTCTTTCTGCATCCCTCTTGCCTCTTTCTGTACCCCTCTTGCCTCTTTGTGCACCTCTGATGGCTCTTTCTGCACAGCTCTTGCTTCTTTCTTCACTTCATTTTCAAATTTCTATATCCCTCTTGCCTGTTTCTGTACCCCTATTCCCTCTTTCTGCACCTTTCCTGCCTCTCTCTGCACCTCTCTTGCCTCGTTCTGCACCTCATTTGCTTCTTCCAGCAATTCTCTTAGGGCTTTCCGCACCGCCTTTGCTTGTTTCTGCACCCCTTTTGCCTCTTTCTGCATCCCTCTTTTCTCTTTCTGTACCTCTCTTGCCTTTTCTGCAGTTCTCTTGCCTCTTTCTGCACCTATTTTGCTTCTTTTTGCACTTCTCTTGTCTCTTTCTGTACCCGCTTGCCTCTTTCTGCACCTCTGACAGTTCTTTCCGAACTACTCTTGCTTCTTTCTGCACCTCCCTTGTCTCTTTCTGTACTTCTCTTCCTTCTTTTTGCACCCCTCCTGCCTCGTTCTGCACCTCTCTTGCCTCGTTCTGCATCTCTGTTGCTTCTTCCAGCAATTCTCCTACCTTGTTTCTGCAATTCTCTTGCTTGTTCTTGCACCTCTGTTGCCTTTCTGCACCTATTTTGCTTCTTTCTGCACTTCTCTTGTCACTTTCAGTACCCCTCTTGCCTCTTTCTGCACCTCTGACAGCTCTTTCTGCACTACTCTTACTTCTTTCTGTACCTCACTTGTCTCTTCCTGTACTTCTCTTCCTTCTTTCTGTACTCCTCCTGCCTCTTTCTGTACCTCTCTTGCCTCTGTGCACCTCTCTACCTCTTTCGGCACCACTCTTGCTTCTTTTTGCACCTCCGTTGGTTCTTTCTGCACTGCTCTTGCTTCTTTCTGTACCTTACTTGCCTCTATCTGCACTTCTCCTGCTTCTTTCTAAACCTCTGTTGCTTCTTTCAGCAATTCTCTTTCCTCTTTCTGCACTTCTCTTGCTTGTTTCTGCACCTCTCTTGTGTCTTTCTGCACCTCTGTTGCCTCTTTCAACACCTTTCTTGCTTCTTTCTGCAACTCTCATTGCGCGCATTGCATCACATTTGATGATGCATTGCACACAACGAAATTCGTTTTATTTATTTATATGTTTACTTACCTGTTAAAGTCCATAATGCATACATTACTACTCCCCACCCTGCCCCTCCCCCTCCCCACGTCACCGCCCTGCAATTACACCTACTACCGGCCGTGGCTGTCGCTATGTTAGCATTAGTACGTTAGTTGCTCAAACACCATTTTGTCGCTTTTTCACACAACACTAAATGTCTCAGTTTTGTAAAGACAAACTGCTTGCTTTCCTTCAAATGAGAACGGTCTGTTTTTCCCATCTCTAGAATCACACTGTGATCTCAAGTCTGTACAAAAAGTTCAATGTTAAATAACAATGTATGCTGTTGATGCAGGGTGATCAGCCCACGCTCTAGACACAACATTCACACAGCTGCTCATTTTCTGAAACTCGGATGCTTTTAATATTGCACTGCATGCATTAGAGAGGCATCTTTTGGAGATCATCTTCCCATCGACGAAGAGCTGTGCTGATCTGGGATGTGATTCACTTCACCTGATCTTGGAGGCATGGGGTTCCCCATTTTCGCCTAGAGATTTTCTATTATTATAATACATAGCTCATTGCAAAGCAGGGTGGTACACAAGACACTATAGACCTAGTTCCACTAACATTATAATATGATTTCTCCTTTTGTATTTTATAGAATTGTAATAATGCTGATTGTATTGATTTTATGCATCTTTTTACTTATGTTAGCAAAGATACTGCATCCTAGAGCACGTAGTTGAAATAAACATTTTAAACTATACTGTGTCTCTGATTACTCACGTTGTGGACATTTATGAGAATAAAAACGAAAGAGTGTTCTAGATTCCCACTATTCCTGAGAGGTACCTAAGTAGCTTGTTCTGGGTTGTCTAATCATTGGTAGCTTCCCTGTAGTACGGAGAATGAATGAGACACTGATGCTAGTCGGATTGGGGTTCTGGGCACTGAGGTGGGTTTTTGGTACACCACAATATACCGAGGTCCTGGTTTTCTGCGCATAGTTCTGTGCATTAGCAGAATCCCCACAACATTTCTTCACCTCTGAGTGAGAGGTACTTTTAATCCCCCTGCCCTATTATGTCCTAGGGGCTTACAGGGAAGATTGTGCCAATCACCAGGATATCCCAACCCATAGTGTACCCTAGGGTATGTAGTTGTTTTCACTGTATTCTAAGTTTCTTTCAGCATAGCACTGGCTCCGAGGCTGGTTAGTCAGAGTCTGTTACCACCACTACCAGTCAGCAAAAGGTTGGGGGCACAGGATGACTTTGAAACAAGGCCTCTTTTTTGCACCTCTTTTGGTTCTTTCTGCATATCACTTACTTCTTTCTGCACTTTTCTTCGGCATTCTGGACTTCTGTTGCCTTTTTCTGCATTTCTCTTGCTTCTTTCAGCACCTTTCTTCCTCTTTCTTCACATGTCCTACCTCTGTAGGCATAGTTAGAAATGAGCATTGAAAAAACCTTAGAAATTCACTGAAAAAAACATAGGTTTCAGGGATGTCACAGGTAGAAATTATCATTTAAAAAACCTTTGAAATTCACTGAAAAAACCATAGTTTTCAGGGACGTTATAGTTAGAAATTAGCATTTAAAAAACCTTAGATATTCACTGAAAAAACCACAGGTTTCAGGGACGCTATAGTTAGTTGGACATTTCACCCGTACAAAACCAGAGAAATTCATCTGTTATAGTTAGTTGAGCTCACTATAACTCACGCCCCTGCAATGCACTGCTGATGAAGTCACATATTAAATCATTCATGACATGGTCAGTGACATTAGAAGACGTTAAACGGTCTCAATGTAAGGTGCAAAAAAAGTCCCTGGTGGGGTTGATTAATTAAGAGACAAACTATCCAATGCTCCGTGAAAGCTACAAAAAGAGTATGTGCTTTAGTGTAAAGGCAGTGAGAAATAAACTGTATCTTAAAGATACCTTGTTGATGTAAACTGGACGTAACACACAAGCTTGTGTGCCAGATAAATACTCTGTAACACGAGAACAGAAAACTATGAGGACCTTATGTAAGTCCTGTGAGCTAGTGAACAACCAGTGTAATAATCAGTTCTTCTTTCACCTTTAATGAAATCAATCTACTGTTGAAGCATTAGTCAGCCAAAAAGTGTGCTAGTGCAGGTATAATGCATCAAGTTTCCACTGAAAACAAAATGGCAAGAACCAAGGTGTAAAATTATTCTTGCGCAAATGCTGCTTATTATCAGTATCCCCTGTAACAAACCAGTGCCTCCATTTCACCTCAATTCAAAATGTGTTGCCGCATACTCAATGAATGGAAATTCATAACAAAGCTGTGGACCATCTGTGTGTAAGATAAAAATATGGGTATTGTGTGACTGCTAGCCTAACATCTTTCAATCATGAGAACTTGGGAGAGTGTGCATACTGAACTCACACTAAAGCACATATTATTTTCGTAGCTTTCACGGAGCAATGGATAGTTTGTCTCTTTATTAATCAACCACACCAGGGACTTTTTTGCACCTTACATTGAGACCGTTTAACGTCTTCTTTGGACACACTTTCTGTCACATGAGTTTTTAAGACCAGTATTTTGCATAGCCTAATCATGTAAATTCCCCTGGATAATTCAGAGGCCCTTGACTGATATGCAAGATAAGAGTTAAATTTTGTTATATGTTCTTGTAGATTTACCTTGAAGAAGGGTGCAAGAAGCACCTGAAATGCATTGAGAATTGTCACTTGCAAGTTTGTAATCTACGCTACTTGAAATCCATGAAGTTCAAGGAACTGTGCTTTTGAGTAAAAGAAGCATCGTACTATGCTGGATGAATTGATATAATTTTGTTGTTCTTACAATTGGTTTCACAGAGACTGTATCAATTGTATATATGTTGAATTTCAGTTTTTATTGATTGATCAAATTGTGCTAAAAATCATTCTCACTTCAGCAGGAGTGAATTGTGGTAGTGCAGATTCTGTCTAGGGCAGGTTGCCCTATTTTTATCATTATTTCTACAGTATGTACACTTCTTGATGACCATGTGTTTACATTCTTTGATAGGCACTATTTCATGTTGGTTTGTTCCACTCTCCATGGTGCAACTGTTCTACTTTCTCTGGCTCTTCTTTACACTTAATAGTGAGGGTCTGCAGATTATCGGTTGTACATTACCCAGCGAAGATGTGCTCACACTGGTTATTTTCTGCACTTCATGATGAGACTAGAAGGCATTACCCTCTATGGTGAGGCTCTGTTCTACACTTCATGGGAGAGTCTTTAGATGCTCGGTTCATCTCTGCTTGGTGGAGGAGTGTTCCTCACTTCATGGTGATACTGTTCCACCATCAAGCTACATGTCAGCTCAAGCTTACACAGAGCTGAGTTATAAAGTTAAGCAATGCAGTATCTGTAGGTGGGATAGCACAGTGCCCAGTTGGAACTGTGCCGGTCTTCCCACACCCAGATTCCCTGATTTCAAAGACACCGGACACGTTTTTGCTCACTGGAAAATCCAGCCAGTAAAATCGCTTTGGCATTAGGCAGCAAGCACAGTTTGACCCCCTCCTACTACCTTCTAAGGAACAGGGGATGGGGTAATTGATGCACTACCTGCCAGTCCACATTCTCACCCGTTAATGTACTGATTTACTACTTGTTCAGAGCAAGTTTCAAATGATACATTATTTGTCATGAAATTGGGAATTCCCTGTGTTTGAGATTGCACAGTATGTGTGTCGGCATTATGTGCCAGCAACACTTTGTTATTCAGATAAACTCTTTTTTAGGTCTCACTCTCAGAGGCCCCTCATCTACAAACAGGCTCTCACTGCTGATGATAGAATATTAGGCTTTTCATTACTTAATTACATAATTGCCTTCTGAATGGATCAATGCTTTGTTGTAGTATAAAACGATCACTGCTTGTATGTTTTTGCTAATTACCCATTGCTAGTGCTTTTTATTAATCACAGGAAAAACCAATGCATTACCAATGCTTTTTATAAAACTGTCAGATCTGTGCAATGGTGAAACTATCCGCTCTCAATGCTAGCTAGTACTACGACCTAGCATTGAACCTCTCAGATTGGCAACATCACATATGTAGGTAAAAGTTCCAGAAATGCCACTTTGAAATTCTTACTATTCTGTTTTCTCCATTCCCCATACCTATGTGGTATATGGAATAATTGTTGCGGTCCCTGACATATGTCCTATATGTTCTTATCCTGATGCATCTTACCTTCACATGCTGTGTTCTTGCCCAAATTCAGTACTTATTGAACTAAAATCACAGACGTACTTTCAACCTGGACAGGTAGGCCGGCAGTTATTGGACACTAAGGAGTCGATTAGGATGGCGGTCGGAAATGCATTCCAACCGCCATGGTAGCGGAAAATAACCGTCCGCATGTACCGGAGCAAAACCGGCAGTCGGATTAAGATGCACTGGTAGGAAAATCTGACCGCGGCAGACGGATTCCATGAAACTCCACCGGGAACATCTGGAATAGCTAAAAATCCATCCGCGGTGGTCGAAATTGCTGCGGAAAGACCCAAATCCGCCGTTCAACCAGGGGAATGACCGCAAGTGAAATTATGATACAATGATGGAGCCAACGGAACAATCAGTTGTTCCCGACCGCCGAGATCACGTGAAATGATGAATGGTAGAGCAGGTGGAAGAACCATTGCATTCAGACCACTGCAGTCGCAAGCAACCAAATAACCAGCCTACCAAGTGTGGCTGTTTATCTGGCGCAGCCTCAAAAACATTTGACACACCCCAATGACACATCTCCATGGGTAGTAAAAAATACAAATCCCAGGTCAACCCAGACAACACACCTGACATGAATACTCCATTTTGGCCCACCCACAAAGCTGAGTATAAAACCAACCCCTTCCATACACAGAATCCTTTGCACAACTTCAGAACTGCAAGGCCCAACCCCACAGCACAAAGGAGAGGCACATCAGCACACATAACACAATCACAACCACCCACACACCACACACATCTCCATTACCACCTTCACACCTGCCCTTTTCTCCCATTTGCACATCACACACCATGGATCAGATAAAAATGCTAAATTCATTGAGAGTCATGGTAGATGAGATAATCTGACTAGAACTACATTTGTTTGGAAACAAGATCCAACAGATACCATTAGCCAGAAAAAATCTAATGTGGGAAAGGATAGTCAAGAAAGTCAATGCAGTAGGGACCACACGCGCACTCTGCGTGACATCAAGAGGAGGTGGCATAACCTCAAGAGCAGGGTAAAAGAGCGTGCCAACAAGAACTATGAGCTGGCTCAGAGGACTGGTGGTGGCCATCTCATTCCACCACTAACATTCACTGAATGGGAGGAGAAGGTGCTTGCCATACTGCTTCCTGAGAGTCTCACAGGAATATCTGGGAGTGGAGGCTGGTAAGAACCACAAAATGAATCACATTACACTGCTATGTGTCTTGAACAACTAGAAAGCTACACTTCCTAGACACAAAAGCACTTATGTACAACACACTCTTCCCAGCACATGTCTCCCATATCTAACATTTCCTTCCTCTGAATCACCTCAAAGGTAGCTAGCAGTATTTCCATGGGTGCATGTAGACCGCCAGCCAGCACTACAACTCTCACCAGGTGAACAGGATGGAGCACTTCCTCCACCCAGAACCATGTGGCAGCCATTTCATCGCTCTACTCAAACTTACAGGTAGGTAGCCATCGTAACAGGGCGGGTGGTTTGTGAACAGGAAACCAGCAGTAGAACACCCACCAGGCACCCTTGTCCCACAGCTGAGCAGGATGGAGCACTATCCCCTCCTAGAACAAGGTGGCGGCCATTTCATTGTTCTCCTCTAACTTACAGGTAGGTAGCCTTCTCATGCTCTCTTGGCTCATCCCTGATCAGGATTTAACTGTTCCCAACCCACCCAAGAGCCATGTGTAACCTATTCCCTTCCTCTCCTCCACTTCACAGAGAGGTAGCAATCTTAACAGGGAGGGAGGTTTGTGGATAGACAGCCAGCACTACAACTCCCACCAGGCACCCTTGTCCCACAGCTGAGCATGATGGAACACTCCCCCCACCCAAGAGCCATGTGGCAGCCACTTCCCTCCACTGTGTTACCGAACAGGTAGGTAGTCAGTGCATGCGCCCTATCATCATTCTCAAAATGCATGGAGTCATATGACCACAACATCCCTCCAACATGTCAGCCAACTCTGTTTATATCAAAATGTTACATCCAGTGTGCAGAGAGCTAAGCACATGTAACTGTCACAGTTTTTACACTCTGACTCACCAAGTCAAATGTGAAGTAAATTCAGTACCCAATCATGCACAGCACAGAATGCAATGTGTAAGTGGCATGGTGTCAGAGCATGAAGGCCCATATGAACCCAAAACAGGCAGGAGTCTGTTGGACTGTGTGACTACATCAATGTGGTGACTACTCTATTTGTCTCATTTACCATCACTGACAACTCAAAAAGTCACTTTGCACAATTTTAAAACCAATCACTGTGCTTTCACAAAAACATAAAGAAAACAGTCTTTACACACCTATGTCTTTGTGTCAGTTCCATGTTTATCACAGTAAGTACAATGTCAACTCCGAGTCCAATGTATCACAAGCTCTGGTTGTGGCAAGGCATTGATAGGGTGAAGGAACCTAGAAAGACACAAGATAATGACATTTACTTGTCAGGTGATGCCACTACAGCTAACACACTCCACTAGTCATCAACATACAAAAACCAGCACACATAACAATGAGCAAAAACAGCAACATAGACATGAGGTACATGGAAAACAATACCCTGTGCCACACACATCAGCCTTTAGCAGAGAGCCACCAACAGCCAGCAGTTTAAAGGATCATCTATGCCTTGCCACTACCATCAAAGCCAACAGCCAATGTCACAGCTGTACGATATCACTTACACTCAAGGGAAGTAGTCGTCGATGAGCTGTTGACAGAGGTCAACACCTTCCTCTTTTCCACTATCATCGTCACTGGGCATGTGTGGATTTTCAGGGGGGGGATCTGCTGCTCATCATCATTCAGGAGCAGGGTGATCTCTTTGCGCAAGGCCAGGTTGTGGAGCATGCAGCATGCAACTATAATCTGACATACCTTTTGGACAGAGTAGAGTAGTGGCCCTCGGCTCTTGTCCAGACATCGGAATCTAGACTTCAGAAGCCCAAAAGCACGCTCCACCACACGACGTGCCCTTCCATGTGCATCATTGTATCGGACCTCACCCGGGGTCCTTGGATTTCTCAGTGGACTCTGCAACCAAGACTGGTTGGGATACGCAGAGTCACCTAGGTGTGAGATACACAGACCAAGTTTGTAATAAATACAGTAGCTGAGGACAGCATGTTACACATACAGCACACTACTTGACTCTGCGTACTCACCAACATGCCACACACTCCGGATGCAGATTTGCCATCAATTGTGGGATGCTGCTGCTACACAGTATGTAGGAGTCATGTGCTGAACTAGGAAATTTGGCATACACATGGAAGGTAATCATATCTGCTTGGCATACCACTTGCATGTTAATGGAATGGAAATGCTTCCTGTTACAGTAGATGTGCTCACATGCCTCTGGTGGAACTAGGCCGGCATGTGTGCAGTCAATGGCTCCAAACACATTAGGTATGTGTCCAAGATCATAAAAGTCACCCTTCACATCTGCCAATTCATGTCTCCTTGGAAAGTGGATGTAGTGGTCCTTGTAGGTCAACAATGCAGACAGGACATCACATAGCACCATGCTGAACATAGCTTGTGACATCCCACCGGCGATGGGCACTGTGTACTGAAACTAATCAGTGGCAAAGAAATGCAGGGTCGCCATCACCTTAACTTTTGGTGGTAACGCCGTTGGATAGGTTCTGTGAGGCCTCAGATAGGGCTCCAACTGACCACATATGTCTTGAAGGGTAAAACGATCCAGTCGGAATTTCCTAATGATGTCCTTATCATGGATGATTGCCAGCATTGGGAACGGCAGATGCACATTTGTTTATCTCCTACATAAAATGAAAGAGGGCACATGTAAATATATTTCCCCAATGAGGTGAGTCTAACATCTTACATATTGACTGACCCAGAGCAAACATGTACTGGACTGTAACAACAGCTCAATGCACAAGTCACATGCAGAGATACCTTGATCTCATGTAGTTGTACATGTGGTCAGTATGTACGTACTGAATAATACTGACTACTTCCAAAACAGAATCTGAATATGTAAACGGTAAATGGTACATTCCTACATCTTGTGTCACCAGCCCTGGGTGTAGGTGACACAACACATGGCTGTTGTACCTCACACCTTCTTGCTTAAGTCGCACAGAGCACAACTTTTCTACACAATGAGCACAGTGTGTGTAAACTTATCAACTATCAAAAGGAACACATCAATGTACACAGTGAAATAGTCACATTATGTGGTCATTCCGTCATTACTGTGGGTTGATTAGCCATCTTACACATTGACATGTTGACAAATATGCGACTCCATTAGACACCAGATCTGTGTACATGCAGACAAATATCATATGTGACATGTGAGGAAGTACATGCCAATGCATGCAATCATGTGCACAGACATGGCATATGTGGGCATCAGTGAGTTAAATGTCACACTTGCATTTAACTTTGCAAACAGGTGCCAGAATACACTGTAAGGGTATAGGGGCATATTATCAAGAAATTGCGATAAATATCGCAAAGCGCACTCAGCGCTGCTTTACTTATCGCTGGCTATCGCTGGAGTTAGCGCGTAATCATCAATGCTTATCTCCAAGGCGATAAAAAACCCAGCGATAGAGGTGAAATGTGTGAATATCACTGGAAATCTATGGATAAAACCTCAGCGATAGGGAAATCCTTGATAATACATCATGGTGGAATTAGCCTGACAAACCACCTCCCATTGACGAGATAGCTAAGTCAGATTTTTTTGAGGTGTCAAAATCTGGCGAAAACCACAGTTAGTGGGACTTTTTTCATTGTTATGCTGTTGCGGGGCCACATTGTAAATACCGCGATGTTGTGTTACCGACCTTCCTCATGTTGTTTCAGGATGGCACGCCTACTTTGCATCTTGTTAGCGATGTATATCGCTAAGATGCATAGCGTTAGACATTTGGCTGCTAACATGGGCTAATGCATGTTAGCGCCGCCTTGTTAATATTGTCCAAGCTGGGGTGCTGTGGTGGGCAAAAGAACGATGGATTTAACCCAGATATTTTAACTGTAGGAGAATGTTTGCATTGTCAGCATTCCATCCATCATTTGTTTGCTGTAACATTTTTCTCCCTAAGTGGGATGGGTATGCCCAGACGTGGGTCCCTTGCTCACTGTGCCACTGGATTAAAGCTAGCCTGGCTGAAGAAGGGTGACATACCCTGACACCGGTCCCAGGATGCTTGTTTCTGCTCCAGGGAAGGCCTGGCCTGGCAGTACAGTCTGGACTGTTCCCATAAGGGCACAGGGTAAAGACTGATTTGCATATAGCTGGGTCCAAACTGGGGAGGCATAGTGCACAAAAGAACAATGGATTTAAACCCGATATTTTGACAGGGGGAGATTGTTTGCATTGTCAGTATTCCGTCCATCATTTGTTTGCTGTAACACTTACCTCCAATGCAAGTGCCATTGCAGCCAATGGGAACCCGGATCGCGGTAGTGCAATACAATTTTGAAACCCGCAGTAGGTGTGCTCCGCTACCGTGGGCCCCAGCCATTGGATATCATTGAAAGATGCAGGATTGCGGTTGTGACTGCCTGGAGCCTGCGGTGTGACACCGCCAATGCCAGTGCCACTGCAGCCAATGGGAACCGCAATCGCAGTGGTGCAATACAACTTTTAAACTTGCGGTAGGCAAACTCCGCTACCACTGTCCCGGCTATTGGATACAATTGAAAAATGCAAACAGACTACAAAGTAGTGACTTTAGATACACCCATGTACACAAAGTGATGGTACACTACTTGTATGTGACTTGATAGTGGTAAGCCCATGTCTTTGTCTTCTTTAAATCTGGTAGACTAGTGGCAATGACAACCTTGACACAAGTGATTTGCCACTATAGGCACATTCCCTTCATGCCTATGTCCTCATCTGATACATTTCCTGAGCCCATGGTGAGTAGTATTCTCATAGTCTTCCGACCCTGTTGCCTCTAAGGACCCAGCTTTCTGCAGATATTCCTGTTCTGCAAAAAGTGTGAGGTTCTATTAGCCCAGTGCTTTCTAATTTATATGTCAGTCATGCCATCTTGCTTTTGTTTGGGTACATCATGTGGATGGTGGGTTTTATCTGTCCAAGCTTGGATTTCACATTAACAACCACACACCAGTTGCAGTTGAGCATATGATTTGTGTGTATTTTGTCATTTGTGGATGACTCATAATGGGGTCCTTTTGAGCTATGCTTGATGTTCTTCAAGATCACACAGAGCTGAATTAGGAGTGCTGTTATGTCTGCTGGATTGCCACATGCCTCATGTGGTACACCAAGATGACAGTGAGTGCATAGAAATGTTGTGGGTCCATCTGCTGTGCAGATGCTACAGGATCCACTGTCGCATCCATGCCCTTAGTTGCCACACAGGGGAGGATGTGGATTTTTGAATGTGAGGTCTAGATGCAGGTGTGTTTTGCAAGGTTCATATTCCATGTTCTAAGCTAGCTTAAACAACGTTAGCAGTAAGAGAGACAAGTGTTTCCAATTTCGAAATGGAGTGGAGACTCCTACGCAATGGGTACTGGACACATTTGTAGGTGGACAGAGAGTGTAAGGTATGAGTTAAGTTCATAGGCAGTTTTCATGTAGGAGACATAGAGTATCCACATTGTTCCAATGTGAGTGGTTTTACATGTGGGTGTGTGATTCAGAGTATGCAAGCTTGTGAGACAGGTTAAATCCTGTGCAAGGTATGGTAGGAATAGGTAGATGTGATAGGGGTATAACAAGCAAGACAAAGTTTGATTATGGCAGGAGATGAGAGCTAGAGTCAGTCTGTAGCACTTTTGTGATAGATTACTGTTACAGGGCAGTTTCAATGTTAGAGGATAGTTGTGAAGTCAATGGGGGTATGGAGCATTTAAGTCATATCTGGATGTGACAGGGCCACAGTGATACAAGACTAAACTTGTCTTATTTACCAAATTAGATAAGTGCATGTACAGGGTATACACCGGTTGTGTAATTTAGGGTGCTTATCAGTGAAATGCGAGTGGTTGTATATTTGATGTATGCTGTGTCTGAATCTGTGGATGCATTTGATTCAGAAATGACAATCCGTAGAATTTTAGCAGAGTAGGGTGGGTGTATGGTGATATGCAAATTACTGAGGACATATTCATTGAGCAATGGCAGTGTTTTGTTGTGAGATATGGTAATGTGTTAAGTGAGCATGTCAGAGTGGGCTCTGGGAGTGCACATTGAGAAATTAGTACGATCCAAGACATTATTGAGGGTGCAACTGGTGATGAGAATGGTCCATTTGTTGTGTACATAGTGAAGAAGAGTGGTGCTGTGAAAATAGGTGTGGATGTAAGAAGGGCAGCACCAGTCTGAGATTGAAACAATTGGGTTGGAAGAGTTTGAGTACAAGGCTGGAGCTTGTGGGAAAGACATGCTTTTCCTTCTAGCTGCACCAGAGGGGGCTTATGATGTGCTTGTGTGTGTATGATAGTTTTGAGAGATGACCATGTACTTTGAGGTAGATATGAGAGGGTCATACCCGTACAAGTAGAGTTCATGCAGGCCATGAGGTAATGTTGAAAATGTACTTATGTGTAGATTATGTGTATGTAGGTAGGCAAAAACAGTAGCCAGAGTAAATATGAAGATGTGAAATATGTTTGCTACAGCTTGCTGTCTGCCAATGAATGTTCATGACAGATTGCTGTAATGCCCACTTTGAGCACACTGGTATATGCAAAACCTATTGGCATCACAGGATAATTTGCCTCCAACTAGCCTTGCCTTGTCTGGGCTGTGTTTGGGCATAAGTGGGTAGCTACCCTTTGTCGGTAGTTGTAGTCACTGATTGGTTATTCTTGTCCTTGGTTCCTGCCATGGGATGGAAGTGGTGATTGCTTATATTGTAATATCACGATGACGGAACATTGGATAGCAGTCCATTGCTTAAAGGGCTATAGCCCCCTCATGTGAAAAGTCATGGATATGTCTTGTTGTGCCACCTGGTGCCAGACTACCCCAGAAACACATCACCACGCTTCCCAGTAGACTACACACGCATGGGTATTATTGGCATTCTGACTTTGAATATCCACAGTATTGGGACACCAAGGGTGATGGACTCAATATGATATCTCCGGCTGTGCTGAGGAAAACACATTGCACTGTAAGCAAATACACATGTGACACTAGAATGTTACACCCAGTTCCATAAGTGTTTGCATTAACAGTATTTTAGAACCTCTGATCTGCTTTTGCAAGGGTAGACCTTGTGTGTGTCCATTGGGGTTCCCATTTTGCCCATTAAGCACTGCCCCTAGAGAGTGAGGCCAACCTGTCTTTGTTAAAGGCCTCCTTGACATTTTCATAGATATTGAGAGTGTTTCAGTGCCAAATGTGGACGAAGCAGAATTCATTCGGCACATATCCCTCTTCCTCACAAGATGTACCCACATCCTCTGGCTTGAGGATGGCTCTGTCAATTGTGTTGAAAAGCCACAGATTGAGCTACCCCCCCAGCATCCTCCCCAGTGGTGGCAGCTGATCTTACACAACAGGCTGTGCACTAGACCATCTAACACTGTTGGTGGATCTCACGTCCTGAGACGTATGCGTACTCATACAACTCTGCAGGACACAATCTGCACATTCAAAATATGAGTATTATAATTTTGTGGCACACACTACAGCCTGGGGAGATAGAGTCAGAACTGCTGTGAATGACAATCTCTGACGATGACGGTGTACACATACAGATTGGGAGTTGTGTGCAGCGCCCCCAGTTCACACATGGTGACAGTAAACAACATTGCTGTTGGCCCATGCTTCTTTTAAAACCAAGATGTATTTTGTATACAAATATTTCAATCACAACTGTGACAAAACCATTTCTAGGTTGTTGTTGTGGGAGGCACTGAATTCAGTATTGAATGGCTGGGTCTGTGGAATACTGTGGATGTTTTGGCCAATATCCTATGGGCTTTATTCTACACAGACACATCATACTATTGTGAGTACATTGTAGAGTTGTTGCCCTGTGATGTTTCAGTCAATTTATGCATATATTCATATTGTACTGCACTGAGATCCTTTACCATTTTTGTTTTTTGTAAACATGCCTTCTGCCTTGTAAAAGGATAGTCTGCCCTAAGGGGCCAGGTTTGTGAAATACAAAACACAAATAAATAGATACTATTTACATGGTGTGTTGTGGAGGACTCATGCTTTCACTGTATGATACATGCATATGTGTGGTTATGTCAATTCCTGTTCCACCACCAAATGTGTGTTTCTCCTAATATTTAGCGGGCTAGGTGTACCTACCTGATGATGACACTCCCTCATTGGACATACACAACATGCTATGGACTCATGGTCGTATTGGCATCTGACTGATGTTCAGGCCCTCACCAAGTAATTGGCTCACATTCCATGATCATCTCTTTCATTGTAGCCTTTGTGCTTTTACCTGTCATGGGAAGTTTCACAAAGGCACACTGCTGCTTAGCAGAGGCAAGCAGAGCAGAGCGAGAAAGCTGAGCGAGCTGAGTAGAGCCAGAACCGTAGAGTTTGACCCGGCGTTTGAACGCGATCAGAGTCAGCGGGCATTTTTTGGCAAGGCAGAGAACTGCGAAGACATCGCATGAATGCGACCGGAGCCGCTGGGCATTTTCCTTGCGGCTAGTGTCGGTCCCGCCGAGTAGAGTGGACGCGGCCGGCTGTGACTTTGCTCGGACTTTGCTGAACGCCAAACGTTTTTCTTTGCAGACGTAACCGCCAAACATTTCCCTTTACGGCCGGAGCAGCTAAAACTTTTCTTTTAGCGACCGGAGCCGCTAAACAGTTCGAGTGCAGCCGGACCCGCTAAAACTTTGTTTATTTGCGGCCAGAGCAGCCAGGCATCTCTCTTTGTGACCGGAGCCGCTAAGGTTTGGCTGAGTGCGGCTGGAGCCGCAAAGTAGTTCTTTTTTGCGGCCGAAGCCGCTAAAACTTTGCTTAACTCGGCCGGAAGCTGAAGTTGGAGATTGGCAATCCATCCTCTGTTGTGGCCGTAGTGTGTACTGCACGTGCGTGACCCCAACGAGATGTCACTCTCGGAACAACAGCATTTGGAGTGACTTTACCCACATAAACCTCAAAAAGCAAAAATTGAGAGGGTGAGAGAAGGAAAAACCCTGCATGTTGCTAATTAAGTCAGGGTAAATCCATAAAAGAGAAGCGGAAACGGGCACGGGGAACAAGCGCAATTATAAGAAAGAAGGCCCAACAGAGGTAAGTGAAATATTTGTTTTGTTTTGTTTGAATAAATATTTAATTAAAATTGACTCTACTCAGAAGGGCTTAAGGGGAGAGCCTAAGGAGGAAATGGCTCCACAGAAAAACAAAAACACATTAGGAATAACAAGGAAAGCAAAGCTGAATGGTGGTAATCAACAAGATGTCCAAGACAGCCGGGAGCGTTATTGACAACTTTTAATGTGTTACAAGCTAGCAAAAAAATTGCTTTTTCTGTGCTTTTAAAAAACTCACTTACCCTTTGGGCATTTCTCACTTTCCAAATAGACACCCTGCACAGCCGAGTGAACGCTGTAGCAGGCGAGTGTTTACTTCATTTCGCCGCCATTCCACCCACAGCGGACACGCCCACCGTGCCGGCCACGCCCCTTCTCCTCACCCTTTTTACTCCATAAAATATGCTACGACATTGGACGCGCAGCGGACGAGCGCAGCGGGCGCGACAATGGCGCGCTTAAGGCAAGCTCGTCTGCGCTCGTCCGCGTCGAGACTGCGCAAGAGACCAGCCACCCTGATATGGGGGAGAATGTGAGTACTAAATCGACCACTCTTACTTATACTTCCGATCAACTTCGGAAACTGAACTACTTATCAGAAGTGACTCACCCTATACCTCATCTTCTTTACACCGATTCTAACATAGGACCTTATAAATGCCCATGCTGTATCTCCCCTATCCTCCCCTCTACCCCCATTCCTAAGGTCATAGGAGTACTTATCAATGTCCGTTCAGTCCCCAAACACAAAACCGAGATTCTTTAATTCATCGAGTCATATTGTTTAGACCTCCTTTTCATCACTGAAACATGGGGTCATGACTCCACGGGCCCAGATTTCAAAGCAGCCATTCCTGAAGATTACTGCGTCTTTAGACTTGATAGGAAGAAACGTAAGGGTGGAGGAATAGCCATAGTATATAAAAACCACTTCAAAGTCAAATTCCTTGACTTAAAGGATAGCACCTGTGAGGCTGCTTCCTTTTCCATCACTATTTCCGATATCCAATCATTTTCAGGAATCTTACTCTATCGCCCTCCGGGGTCCAGATTGAAATTTCTTAATAATCTAAACAATTGCAGGAGTATCGCATTTCAACATACTGGGCGATTTTAATTTTCATCTTGAGGCCTCATCCGACCCTGATACCTGGACACTGATTAACAACTTAGCCGCTGTCGGCTTACAGCAAATTGTCACGTCGCTCATACAGCCAGCCATATTCTTGACGGGCTATTTACTACTAATCCCTATATCACTTTATCAAACCTGACCCCTCTCCTATAGACAGACCATTCAGCAGTCTGTTTTTCCTTAAAACTGACTTCTCTGCCATCACGCCTACCATCTCACTCTTCTACTACCATAAGAAATTGGAAAAATGTCGATCCTTCCCAACTCTCAGCTTTGCTGCTTGACAGTATCACTACCACTGAACAGGATCCCTCTCTAGCCTCCGTTAACTATTTGAACAGCCTAAACAAGGCCTGTCATACCTTAGCTCCCCCTAAAACCTGCCATCACACCAGACTTTCCCCTTCAGCCCCATGGTTCACAGAATCCCTTCGTCTGCAGCGTCAACTGTGTAGAAATCTCGAGAGACGCTGGCGCCGCCACTATAATGAATTCGAAAAAGCCACCTACAAAAGTGCTCTCGCGAATTATAAAGATCTTATTACCATGGAAAAGTCATCTTACTACACTTCTCAGATCACCCAGGCAAAAAACTCAGCTAAAGAACTATTTCAGGTAGTCACTCATCTCTCCAACCCACCTTCCCCTAGCTTCAATGGAACCCAATCCCTTTGCGATTCTCTCGCAATTATTTTCAAGAAAAAAGTTACTGATATTTTCTCAGCCTTTTCCCTCACACCCCCCATTATCTCAACCAATTCCCCTTCCAATAATGATACTCCTTCCCTCCCGTTTTTCGAAGCAGTTACGGAGGAACAAGTCCACCGACTTATTCTAGGCACAAAATCAGGATCACCTCTAGATCCTTGTCCCCCTGCCATTCTCAATCGAATTCCGGAAGCCATTTCCCCTATCTTAACGTCAATCTGTAATTCTATGTTCACAACCGGTATTTACCCCTCAGTATGGAAAGAGGCTATCATCAAGCCACTCCTAAATAAAGCGACCCTCAACCCCCTCCTCCCTGCCAGTTACCGTCCCATCGCCTGCCTCCCTTTTCCAGCAAAGATTTTTGAAAAGGCAATGAACCTGCAATTATCTAATTTTATAGAGGATAACAACTTATTAGACGAGACCCAATTCGGCTTCAGACGGGGCCATGGAACCGAAACTGCGCTACTCAAAGCAGCAGACGAAATCAGAATAACCCTAGATAAGGGAGGAGCTCATACTGCTGGATCTTTCGGCAGCGTTTTACACGGTCGATCATGTCACTCTGATCAACCGTGTCTCAGCTATAGGAGTCAAGAACAAAGCAAAAGACCTTCTGTCTTCTTTCCTAGCGGATGGGCCTCAGACTATTAAATTGGCCAACTTTACTTCCCAAACATTCACTCTTCCATGTGGTGTCCCACAGGGCTCCTCGCTAAGTCCGACACTTTTTAACATTTATGTTTCAGACTTAGCGAGAGTAATAAAATCATATGGAATTGCCCTGACAACTTATGCTGATGATACCCAACTTGTGCTTTCTGTACACAATAATGGGACATCAGTAGCTGCAAACTTCCAAATGGGAATGAAGGCCATCAGCTCCTGGATGTCATCTAACTGTCTCAAGCTAAACTCTGACAAAACAGAGGTGATGACATTCGGGAGCTTGGACTCCATCTGGTCCGCCCACTGGTGGCCATTGGAGCTAGGAGATCCACCTCAACCTGTATCCAAGGTTCGCAACCTTGGAGTCATATTTGATGACAAACTGACATTTCAGCATCACGTCAATTCAGTGGTCTCCTCCTCTTTTTACGTTCTAAAAAGAATCAAAAAACTGCTCCCTTACCTTCCATCATCAGCCGGCAAAACTTTGGTTAGCACCTTAGTTTTTTCAAAAACCAACTATTGTAATGCCCTTCTGCTGAACGCTCAGAAAAAAGTTATCAATCAACTTCAATTAGTCCAGAACGCTTCGGCCAGAGTCCTCCTAAATATCCCCAAATCCAAATCCATTTCCTCTCACATCCGTCAACTACACTGGCTCCCGGTCAAGAACCGAATAATGTTCAAAGCCTTATGTATCACTTACAAGGCAGTCAACAAAGTGGGCCCACAGTTCCTTAGAGCAGCTTTCTGCCCGCTTGATCACCCTAGAACTCTCCGTTCCTCATCGGCGCATATGCTGAAAGTCCCTCGAACAAAAAAGGTTAACTGGGGAGACAGGTGTTTCACTATCTCTTCATCCAAACTCTGGAACGCACTGCCCCTCCACATTAAAACCGCTCCAACTCTCCTTGGTTTCAGGAAAAAACTAAAAACCTGGCTGTTCCCAGTATAAACTTATCACCCAGCGATGGTTCTGTAACCAAGCGCCGAGACACCCCTGGGTATTTGCGCGCTCTAAAAATGGCTCAAACATAAACATAAACATAAACATCCCTGGGAGCAAAGGAAAAATCAAAATGCCCCCAAAAGAGAAAGCTCCCAAAGAATTACAACATGGAAGAAGTAAGGGGAGTGTAGCATCGAATACAATTAAGAAGTTCGTGGAAAAGCATTTTAAAAGGGTTTTTTCTCCTGCTAAAGCTATGGAAACTGAAGAAGTGGAGGAAGTGGAGGAATCATGGAGAGGGGGATCCTCCTTAATCTTCGATGAACATTTAGTAGACTCCATAGATCTGGTCAACCGATCAGTTCAGTCTTTGACAGGCCATAATGGGGTAATAATGTCACTGCGACTTTCTTCTTCTCCGAGATTAAACAGACGTCGGAAGAGGAAGACAGTCTGGACCATAGGCAAAGTGAGGAATTTGCCCAGAACACAGATGGAAGTCCAGATGGAACCCGAAAAAACGGGTCTTAGGGGGAGTCAATGATCGAGTAGGTTTGGACAAATATGGTGACACAAATGGCGAAAACCGGTCACTCGAGTTAAACTTGGAAGCTTCAGAAACCCCTGCATCTTCAATGCTAGAACTGATGCTAATGATGCAAAAATCGTTACAAGGACTGTTCGAAGTAACAATGTTAGGCCATGATATCCTGAAAAGCCAAAAAATGTACCTCTCTAAAATTGAGGGAGAATTACAGGATATTAGGGGACAAATGCCCTCAATGCTAAGACCTGTATTAGATCCAGTGGTTATGGGGCAAGGGAGGGAGGGGAAAGTTGGAAAAGTTAATCTCCCACTAGTAAGCCAGGTTGAAGAAGTTCATACTGATGTCCAAGAAGTTTATGTGTCAAGATGGCCAATGTTGGTAAAAAGGAGAGGTGAATATATGACTATGGCCTCTCAAAACGAATAAGAGTGGTAGGAAGAGATGTGCAAAGAAAGGTTAACTTAAGAACCACAAAAAAAAGAAATGTGAGGAAGGAGCCAACCGAAGTGGTAACACAAGAGCTTAAGACACAACCACTCAAAATAGCGAAGGAACACAGAGAAATAAATATAAGATCTGAAAATTGGGCCAGAACACCAGTTAAAAAGGAGAACTGTAGTAGGAAGCAAATCCGCCAGGATAAGGTGACAAAAAATAAAAGTTGTTTGGCCGCAAAACTTGCAAATGTACCGGCCCAGCTGGCCCCCCTTAAAAATAATGTATACTGGGAAAGTAGCCCGGAAAAGGGTCCTAGAATAAATACACAACATTATCAGGGGGATGCAAAGTTGGAAGAAGCAGTAGACAAAGGGAATAAGTGGCTTTATTTTGAACAAGCGAAATCGGGAAGGGGTGGTAAAAAATTAAAACAGAGTGTGGATTTAAACAGATCACACATACTTAATGTTTTTGCTCATTGCCCAAAACTAAATGGAATAGGCACAGGGGGATTCCAAGTAATTGGGGATGGTAAGGAGGTCAACAAGGTACAGTTTTACTCGGCCCTGGTCATAACCGCAATAGTAAACGCAGAGCAGGAAATTCGAAAAAAGGGGGTTAGACTAGTGCCAAAGTAGAGCTAGCGCCAGCGCTTAAGGTCTCCCAGCACCTTTCCTAAGGTACCATGCGGGGCTAGGAAAGAGACAAGTGAAGCTCCCAGGAAGGGAAACGGAGGAAGGGAGAGAAAACTTCAATATAGTAAAAAACAATTCAGATATGGTGGAGGCATGGAAGAATTGGAGTAATACTGTAAGCCTAGCAGAACCCTCATATAGTTATAGGGAGGATTCCATAATGAATGAGCCTTTAAGCGATGTAGAATAGGTAATGGGGCAGCCACAGAGCACGCAAATGATCTCTTGGAATATAAATGGGCTAGGAACGCACCTAAAACAAGAAGCCGTGAAAGAACTCGCAAAAAAGAATGAAATAATTTGTATACAAGAGACCTGGCTCTGTGGTGTACCCCCAGTGGTGGAAGGGTTTCGACAAATCCACCGTCCAGCAGTAAAATTTAGTTTCGGGCGTCCATCAGGTGGCTTGTTGACTATGATATCAACAACTTTAGTGTCTAAGGCCTCTCAGATTTCTGTGATGTGTAAGTGGCTTTTGGCCTGCAGAATTCAAACAACTTTTGCTGACAAGAAATATAAAAATATGTTGATCCTAAATGTGTGTATACAATGGAGTTCATCTAAGGAATATGGGGTCGAATTGTTACATTTTAAGAAGGATATGGATGCCCTTTGTGATAAGTATGGGAATGACTTGATTGTGTTATTGGGAGATTTTAATCATAAACTAAATCCAAAATTGTCTGATCAGTGGTACTCAGAAATTCTAGAGGCATACGAGGTAAAAAAACCAGAGTTTGTGGAAACTAAAACATCGACTGATGCAGCAAAACTGGGAAATTTTTAAGCCACAAAAAATTTTTTTTTGTCTAAATGGTAGGGTAGTCCAGGACCGCCCGGCAAAGAAAACTTGTAAATATCGGACGCACAATTGCCCAATAGACTATGTCTTTATGCTGGCATGGAATTTCGAGTTAGTAAAAGATTTTGGTATTTACCCCATGGAATGTAGTGACCATAATTTAATAAAATTAGAATTGGGAATAGCCCAACATTTGGCTTGTGATAGTGTTATCTTTCAAGAGATGGAGTATCCGAACCGGATAACCACTCGGTTATCTGAAAAATTCATTGTGAGGTTAACAAGTCTGCAACAAAAGGTTCAGTTAGGCTGCATGAGGGTCCAAAACTTACCCTGGTTTGTTGAAAAAATAAAACAAGTAGTGGAAAGTGTAAGTATAGAATTAAGGCCTGTTTTAAGTGCCATAAGAATAAAGGAAGAGCCCAAATTAAGCAAGGAACGTGGTTTAATCAGGACTGTTTAATTAAGAAAAGAGAAGTCAGGAGAGAAGAGCGAAGCCTACGAAGAAAATTTGTGCAAGAGAAAGCTGAAAATTTAGTAAAAATAAAGAGAGAATATACCACGTTAATCTGTAATGCAAAAAGGATTCATAAAGAATCTTGCTGGGGCAAATTATTGGAAGCAATCAAATCTAAGAATATACGGCAGTTCTGGAAGCTAATTCAGTCAGCTACCTCTGGTTGCCCCAATGATTTGGGTAGTGGAGGAGGATGCTTGGATAGAGTGTATACAGAAATTATACGCCCCTGGGAGATGGATTGAAAATGTGGCATCAAGGGACTCGAGAGGTCTAGTAGAGGATTTAAAACAAGATTGTTCAGTAACAAATGTCCTTAGGATAATTAGGACATTAAATTTAACAAGAGCCGCTGGCCCAGATGATATGCCAGCCCTGATACTAAATTCAAACCAGCCCTGGTGGGCGGAATTCTTCTCGAAAATGTTTGCTTTCATTTTAGAACAAGGGGAACTACCTTTAAACTGGAAAGGTGCAATAATAAGGCCGCTACACCAGAAAGGGGATGTACAGGCCCCAAAGAACTACTGGCTAATTAACCTATTAAACATAGGAGAAAAGATTTTTGCTAAGATGATTCTTGGTAAGCTAAAAGCGTGGGTGGAACTTCGGTCAATAGTGCCAGTAGAACCGGGTGGGTTTAAAGAAGGCCACTCCACGATTGATCATTGTTTTCCCTGTAGGCATTAGCCAGGAAATCGATAGAACAAAATGGCAAATTATTTTGCTGTTTCGTCGATTTCCGGGTGGCTTTTGACTCAGTGGACCGAAGTAGCCTTTTGGAAGTGCTAGAAAATTTTGCAATGCCAGAGGGCATACTGAATATTTTAAAATAATTACATAGTGATAATTGGGCCCAGGTTATTAGAGATTCAAAGGGCTCATTAACCCAGAAAATTCCTGTAAAGAATGGCCTGAGACAAGGGTGCGTTTTGGCACCCTTGCTCTTTTCAATCTTCTTAGCAGATCTTCCTGCAGTTTTGGAAGTTGAATAGAGTGCGAGCCCGCGCATGAACAGTAATAAAGTGTCATGCCTTTTATATGCTGTTGATCTTGTGATGCTGGACCAAACGGAATTGAGCCTCCAAAGGAAATTAAATGTTTTTAAAAAGTACTATGATAAAAAGTTTTTAACTGTGAATATGGAGAAAACAAAGATCCTATGTTTTGGAAAGAAGGTAAAAAAATTTAATTGGTTTTTAGGTCAGGACAAACTAGATGTAGTAGGCGAATATAAATATCTAGGCCTTTGGTTTGACAGCGCATTAAAGTGGAATACCCACGTGGTGGCACAAACTTCAAAGGCGTTTTCCTCCGTCTGTGGATTGAAAAAAATTAATAAAGATTATGGGGACATGTCACACAGACCGATTTTAAAGGCATTTGAAGCTATGATCCCCCCACAAGTCCTTTATGGCGCAGAAGTGCTCTATCTGAGTGGCAAAAGGGGGTGGGACCGGGAAGAAGGAAAGATACTCAAAATGTTGCTGTCTTTACCTAACGGTTCCATGATTCAAGCAATCAGATTGGAGGTAGGACTAACGGCATGGGATGTAAAGTCACAAATGTCCTTGCTAAGATTCTGGAACCATCAGGTGCCTGGTGGGGAACAGAAGGTATCAATTTGGTGCAGAGAGGAAATACAAGGAAGAATCTTACGCTGGGCACGGGATGTGAAGAAAACCCTCCAGTTAGTAGCTGCGCGCTAAAAATTGAACCTCAAACAACCTTCGCTGGATTTAGTCTTTACTAAGAAAATGCTTAGAGACTTAGGGCTCGAATATTCTAGATCACAAGATCTGGAGTACCTGAAGCTAAAAAAATCGGTTAACTGGGTATGGAAGGAATGGGAAAAGGAGGCCCGGTTTCCATATTTGGATTTGTTGCCTAATAAATGGCTAAGATACAAAATTATGAAGGTTCGGGTGGGCTTAAATCCATGGAAGATTGATAGAAAAATAAAAGCGGCCCTGATCCAACCAGATGGTATTTGTAAATGTGGCCTAGCAGTAAGAAATGACATTTTACATATATTGCTTGACTGTACATGGATTTTAGCTGTTCGAAAAGTGTTTTTACGTCCAATATTTTTAAAGTATAAGGTGATTACACGTGCGGATGCTGTTGATCTCCTTGCAGAAATGTCTTGTTTGGATATTACAATTGCGTTGGGGATGTTTTTAAAAGCAATAAGAGAATCTGTATTGGAGGCAATTAAGGAGGATGGGAAAGTTTACGATTTTAAGATTTAAAAAATACGGAGTATTACAATAACTGTATCAGCTGGATAACTCGAATGCCGAGTGACCTAATAGCGTTTTGGCGCAGGACGCCTCTTTGGAGATCTCCCCTGCTGCTTCTACTCGGTGGACTTCAAAGCCGGGTAGTTCGGGGTCGAGGAGGCAGGGTCATGAAAAACAAGAAAATGCAGGCTAAAGGAGCAGAGAAAGGGAGTGAGCCTACGGTAGTGAGAGTGACTACACGTGGAGCTAAAAATAAGGAGCCAGGTACGGGGGCTAATATGGAAAACCCAAAGGATACAGCTGTAAGGTATGTAAAATCAACTGCACGGAGTGATATAACTAAAGACTTATGTACAGATGGAAATGCTGAACGGGAGAATAATGAGAGTGTAAGAGAATCTGATGATGCTTTAGATACTTTAGAGCCAATTATGGTTAATACTATTGGAGCCAGGGAGAAAAAAACAGTGGAGAAAGGAAAGGGTCCTGTGGCTCCTCGCTCCTCGAAGAAAGGGACTCAAAATCTTACACTTCCTGCAATGTTTGAGAGGCAAAGTGCTCGGAATAATGACTGCTTAGTGGAAACAGCAATAGTAATAGCAGAAAATGGGGCACTAGCTACAAACTCAGTAACGATATCAAGCTCCCTGGCACAACTTGAGGGAATACCCGTGGTGCGCACAGACATTTTTGATATCGCACAAAATAATGTACAATCAGTACAATCTCAAGAGACTCAGGAACAGGAACAGGATATCGACGAGGGTAATGTTCTTGGAGACGTAGTCTCATTAGACATTGATACTGTAGTAACTCAACATAATCAAATGGAAAAAGAGCCCGGCTCACAAGGAACTTTGTCAGTACCAGAGTCTGGTGAAAACTTCTATTCACTCTCTGAAAAATCGTCTGACGAGGACTGGGTGGATGATGTTAGTGAAGCTAGCAGCGCTGATGAGTCAACGGGGGAAAGCAAGACCTTGCCTAATTGTAGTGCTTCTACTATAAGGAAGAGAATTAAGAGGAAGAAAGAAAGACAACAACACAAATCAGATGACACTCAAGCATCTGGCCTGGCATTAGGGGAAGTGCTAGAGGAGAGGCAAAGGTCGAGTGAGACAAGAAGGATCGAATTAACTGTCTCGGAGACTCCACCCCCCCCCAGGAAATCACCCTTGTCACGATATATGAGACTATAATGAGTCATAGAGCCGAGAGCAAAACAGAAATCACACGTGTGCAGGCCACATGCAGCAAAGTGAAAAATGCAGTAAGACGAGCGATAAAATTGGGAACAGAAACTGCAGACAGAGTCACAGAAACAGAAGCGAGTATATCTGTACTCGAAGATTATGCTGCAGTACAGAAAGAAGAGCTGGAGAGTATTAAGGCACATCGTGATGAGTTAGCCAATAAGTTGAGTGAACTTGAAAATCATGCCCGCAGACATAACTTACGCTTTCTTGGGATTCCGGAGGGATTGGAATGAACGAATCCGCGTAAGTTCATTGCAGAATTACTGAAAGAAGCCTTTGCGGAGTTGACCACATGGGAATGGACACGAGAAGTACAGAGGGCACACAGGTTTCCATTCAATGTGCGGAAACTACGTCAAGGACAAGAGAACCTCCCAAGAGCAATATTAGTCTGCTTCAATAACTTTTTAGCACGCGAAGACATTTATGACCTCGCTAGACCAGACAAAAAGGCTAAAGCTAAGGGGTGTAATTTCTTTGTTAGACCGGATTTCTGCCAGGCGACTGTCTCTAGGAGATGGCATTTAAGGCAACTAATTCCGGATTTTCTAAAGAAAGGTGCAGTTGTATATTTACAAAATCCGGCAAAACTTAAGGTCATGTTTAAAGGTCAAACCAACTTCTTCCAGTCAGAAATTCAGGCGAAAGAGTTCTTAGAAACTCTATAGAATCCGGTGATAGAACATAATGGTGACATAATTTACATATTTGTGTAATCGACCTTAGATAGTAGCTGTCGACTATATGGTTGCATAGGGGAATGCGGGGGGGAGGACACGATACTCCATCATTGCAGGGACTTATGGTCCTTGGGCCTCATGAGATGGGAATGTTGGGAGGGGGAGGGAAGGGCAGGATAGAAGGGGTGGGAAAGGGGGGCACGGGTTTCAGGTGACGGGGGGTGAAAATGGCACCAGCAGAGGATCTAAAGTTGTTTTTGTCAATATCTAAAATGTATGTTGAGAGGTTTTTTCAGAAAGCTAGAAGTATAAGGATGATAAGAGAAATCAAATACAATGGCCAGAAAGATCAAGATATGCACATTAAATGTATGTGGTTTAAATGATCCTTGGAAACGGCATGTATTTGCTAAGATTATACAGATATTGGCTATAGACATACTTTGTTTACAAGAAACCCATATTGCGTGGGCTAATAGAGAATACCTAAAGAACATGGGGATGGAATTGGTAGTTTGCTCTAAACAATCCGGAGTTAAAAGAGGGGTAGCGATATTAAAAAAGAGGGGGTGGGTGGATTGCATAAAGATGGCAGCAGATAAATGGGGAAGATGGGTGCTAGCAGAATTTAAGGGGGGGCGGCAGGGGTTCACACTTTGCAATGTATATGGCCCAAATCTAGACGACCCAGAAGTATTTAACTTCATTAATCTAGAACTGGCACAGTGGACTACTCCAGTTCTATTGTGTGGAGATTATAATATTAATGTGGAGTCAAAGGCTGATATAAGATCCAATTCAGCATATTGTGGTAAGAAAAAACATGTATACAATGCTCTACGTGGGTTACTTCTGGATCATGGCCATTTTGATGTTTGGCACGAAAAGGACCCGAATCATCCAGGGTTTACGTTTTTCTTTGCTCCCCACCAAATTTTTGTTAGACTGGATTACTTTTTTACTTCACATACTTTTTTAATACAAGCTAAAATTCAGATCCATCCCAAACTGCATTCTGATCACAATCCGGTAGTGTTGAAATTAAATGTTAAAACAGAGGGTAAAATTGAACCGTCACGATGGTCTTTTGAGCGTAAATTATTATTGGAAGCACAGTATTGTCAATATATGTCTAAAGTAATAGAGGAATTTTTTACCTCCAATAAAGGCACAGGAACCCATGAAATGGTTTGGGACACATTTAAAGCTGTGGTCCGGGGGGAGACTCTCAGCTACTCCGGGTTTAAGCGTAAACAATTCCTAACTGAACAATGGAAGTATTTTGACGAAATTACAAGAGCTGAGGAGAAGTTGGCAGAGGTCCTAAGGCAAGGAGGGGAATCAGACTTGAGTAAATTGGCCCAAAAAGACCTCTCAATTAAAAGAGCTAATGCTCATTCTAAAATAGCCGATCTAATCGCCATTAATTATACTCAATATAAGGAAACAGCATACAAGTTTGGGGAAAAAAACTGTAGGTTGTTAGCGAAGAGAGCAAGGGAGAAGCAGGTATATAACGATATCTTGAAAGTCAGGGATTCAAAGGGGGTCATACAGGAAACTAGAGAAGGAGTTCTGACTGCTTTTCAAGAGTTTTACCAACGTCTTTATAGTGAGGAAGGGGACTTTATCGAATTGAGTGGATATTTAAAGGAAACAAGTTCTGTGCCTTTATCGGAGGCTCAGCGTTTGAATCTTCTAGCAGCCCCTGAATGGGAAGAGATAGAGACAGCGATTTTAGGGCTGGCTCTGGGTAAAGCTACAGGGCCAGAAAACATTCCGTTGGAGTTTTATAGAACATTTAGAACCCAACTTAAAAAAGAACTGGTGGAAATTTGCCAATGAGCTTTTGAGGGGAGAGCCCCACAATCATGGGCGGAAGCAATCATTGTCATTTTTAAAAAGAAAGGAAGAAATCCTGAAGAGATGGGGTCTTATAGGCCAATCTCTTTCCTGAATACTGACCGTAAAATCAACTCAAAGCCTATAGCAAACTGGCTAAATGATCTTATGACTGGGATTGTCTCCATAAGACAACATGGCTTCATACAGGGTAGAGGTACCACGGACCATGTAAGGCGAATAATATCTTTGCTTGACTGGGCTCACGGTGGAATGGTTCCCCGGTTGGGGTGGCCCTGTTGGATGCCGAAAAAGCGTTCGACAGGGTCACCTGGGATTTTCTGTGGTCAGTGGTGGAGAAGATGGGGCTTCCCAGAGAGTTCATTAAAGCAATAAGAACACTTTACATTCAACCGACTGCGGTAATCCGGATTTCGGGCTCTTTGTCAGGGTTGGTGCGGATAGCAAGGGGGACGAGACAGGGCTGCCCCTGTTCCCCCTTGCTATTCGCTTTGTATATCGATCCTTTTATCCGAAAGCTGGAAAAGAATTCTGCAATTAAACCAGTACAATTAAATGGCTGGGAAATAAAAGTCTGTGCCTATGCCGATGATATAGCCGTGGTTACGGCAGAACTCAACACGGCACTACCCAATATTATAAAGTCAGCGAAGGAATTTGGCCGTGTCTCTGGCTATAAATTGAATATTGATAAAACTCAGCTTATACACTCGGTGGTTGGATGTCCAGAGAATATGAAGATAGATAAAGAGGCCACATATCTCGGAATCAAAATTTCCGCTACCATTGAGGACATCCCTATTAACCTAGATCCAGTAATAGTATATTCCAATAGAGTTTTAGAAAGGGTTAACAATCTGAAGCTTTCTTTACTAGGTCGAAGTAATTTGATAAAAATGCTTATCTTTCCTAAATTCCTATACTTATTTCGAGCCATACCATTGTGAATACCATCAGGCTATTTTGCTCGTTTAGAGAGAATGAGTTCCAGATTTTTATGGGGGTACCGCCGGGCAAGGAGAGCGCTGAAAAGCTGTGAACTATCTCGAGATAGAGGGGGTGGGGCATGCCAAATTTTCAACTTTATCATTGGATGGCAATAATGCAATACATGGGCGTACTTTTATTACCGGAAGATCATACAGAGGATTTTTTGACCCCATCGATTTATGAAATGCTCCTGGGGACAGAGGCGAAACAATGTCTAAATCGGATCATTGAGCCTAGTTACTACAAAAAGACCGAATTCAAGATATTTGGCACAACCTATCTTATTTGGCGATCTGTTAAAAGAAAATTTCGACTCAGTATAAATCTAACGAAATGCACACCTCTGCAGAACTGTTCTTTTTTGCCAGTGATATTTCAGGATGGGGTAATGTATAGGTGAAATAATCTAGGCATCACAAAATTGGGAGATCTATTTACAGAGAAGGACTTTGTTTCATTTGATTATTTGATGCACTCTTATCATATACCTCTTTCTGATTTTTTTAAATATCTTCAGGTACGTAGTTTTTGCTTGCAGAAGTTGTCACAGTCTCTAATTTTTTTGGGGAATATTGACATTTTAGAAGCGATCAAACACCGGCAAAGAATTGGATCTTTGTATCAATTAATTTTGGAAAAGAGGGAGGATGATTTAGAGGTGGTAGCGATCAAATGGCAGAATAAACTGAATATTTAATGTGTAAACATAGAGAGAAGTTTAGCAATCGCTAGAAATGTTTTAATGAATGGATCACTCATCAGCCAGCATTATATGTCTATCTTCGGACTCTATTATACACCAGGGAAGATAGCTAAATGGAGTGTAGGGCATGGCAAGTTGTAGTTGCTGCAATTTACATGGGGCCGATGCAATACACATGTTTTTTGAATGTCCGAAATTGACAAGATTTATTGCTGATGTAGAGCACTTCCTTACAATTGAATTGTTCATTCCAGTTAAATTAACTGCATCTTTAGTCTTGTTTGGCTGTGAAGAAAATGCGACTAATTCAATTCTAGATCCAGTCATCGGATTTGTGTTCATATGTATGTCTGCTTTTAGTTTTTGTATAACGTCAGGCTGGCTTGATGAAGAACTACCGAATATTATTTTGTGGTGAAATAAGCTTTTATCTATGTATTATCTTGAAACCGCATTATACAAACTGAAAGGTATAAGAAAGAAGACATTTGGTCGCAACTTATGGTCCCCAGTTACTAATTGGATAGGAAATTGAGTTTTTGTTATCGCTTCTGGTTTTTATCTATATTGTGCTTCTGTTTATTGTCTTCTCTCCCTTATTTTCTTTTTCTTTTCTTTTTTTGTTCTTACTCTGCATTCTCCCTGATTTATGGTGTATAGCAACTGATTTATAGTTTTGGCAACTCTGCTCATTAGGGATTGGAATCATATTATTGTTCCTTTTTGTTGATTGGATGTTTTTTTTCTCTCTCTGCTGATGCCCAAAAACTTAATAAAAATAAATAAATAAAAAAAAAAACCATTCAATATTTTCATTAATAATCTAAAAATTTGAAAAAACATATCTTAAATGTTTTTTTTCGAAAGGCAATTTCTTACGTAAATATAGGACATCTCCAACAATCACAAAGTAAGAAAACATTATTACTTTTTTTTATACACTCTAAATAAAATTAGGTACAAACATATGCTAACAACATTTACCCAAAATAGTCAATTTTTGTTTCAGATACTTTTCCTCATGGCCAAATAGTATGTGTAAAATCCTTAGTTTGGAAGTTACTTAATAGTACTTTTAAGTGTCCGTTTTCCAACCTTCTGAATCAAAAGCACCAACATCTTTTGTACCATCTAACAATGGTTATACCTCCACCCGATGCTATTTATCATGTACATAGAACCTTAGACAACTAGCATGTTATCAGAATCTCAACATCATCTGGTATGCCGATGACACTCTGTTCATCCTTTATCTTAGCAAGGAGCTGTATACCATTAAAAGAAACCTCTACAAGAGAATAAAAAATGTCACCAACATCTACAACAACTACAACAAATCTAAAACACCCCTGCCTCACTGATGATCAACATCACATGTGATAGCCACATCACCCACTATCTGATATACTTACACTACCTCTGTCATCTACAAGAATTTTTTTAACTTGATCACCCTCACTCACAAAGTACTTTTCAACACCAGACTACCCTTTCTTAACAGCAGTAATTTTTCCAAGCCAATTATTTTCCCTAAAATTTGGGTTGCAAAAACACTAGGTAAGAATTTGGTAAGTCATAAAGCAAATGTTGTTTAAAAATCAATTGAGTATCATTACAATGAGTCCAGCCTTTTGTACATTTTAAATAAGCTGTGTAATGTCCTGATGTTGTAGAAGGACCATCATGGAAAATAATTGCTAAAGTTACAAAAGTTCTTCCTGATATTGATAGCTGAGAAGCTACAATTGTTTTTATTAAAGTTGTCAGTTTTCTTCCATCAAGTATGCATAGTTGCAGCATTAAAATTACATACTGTCCATATCTTTGTATAAATAATGTTGATAACATTTGTGAGTTACATTGGGTAAAGACCATGTTTTGATTTGCTTCTCTAACTAGATTATTAAACGACACTGATTTGCAGTCTGGTAAAGTCAAATATATAAATCTTTCAGTGTCTATTTTATTACTACTTGAAAACGAACAATTGTCACAGTCATGTTGCCATTTCTAAGAAAGGCCAAAAAGATTTTCAATATCTATACCTTCATCTTGCGATACAACAAGCATATACATTAGAAATTCCTGACAATCTTGCTGAATATTCTCTGAAAATTGATTCAAACCAGAATGTCTAAAACATTTTGAATACCAGAAACACTTTCTATTTTAGTTTTATCACTGCTACATTTCTCAAATACAGAATTCAACAAACAACAAAATCTTTTGACCCGATTTTCAACAATTTGTTGTTGTAAAGTTTCAAGAAAAAAACAACATTAACCACTACATTAGCATAGCAGTTGACACCAGAACTGATTTCAAACTGAAAACCAGCAACCTCTTCAATAGTATCCTTTTTCTTTTTGCTTACTATCACTGGTTCATCTAGTTTTTTTTCTTTTCTCTACAACCTCACTACAATTTTTCTCATATCTTCTTTTTCGGCCTACCACACGCTTTTCAAATGAAGGATATTGAGGTAAATTGGGAGCGTGTTCTCTTCTTAACCTATACTCTTTTACACAATTTACATCTGCACTAATCTTTGTCTCATAAAAATCAATCAAGTATAATCCAGATACAGTTCTGACTCAAGATAAAGCAACATATGCCATACCCTCTTTAAACACAGTACTTCCAATATTCACCAAAGCACCATCTACACTTAAACCTTGAGATTTATGAATAGTCACTGCATATGCCAAACAAACAGGAAACTGTTTTCGGCAGACATAAATCTTTTACATGATGGTATACTATTAACCATTTTTAACTGGAGCGTTTTGCAGCACCAGAATAAAGGATAGATAGCCAGCAAACCTCACCATAATTTTTTCTTTGGAACCTATCTTCATGGTTCATTTCTTTTGGGGTCATGGTATCACTACATGTGAATGTACAATAAGTGTTGGTATTTGTCCACTGTTGGTCTACATGTCACTATTCTCATTTGTGCACATGTAAATGTCCTTGTGTATTTTCCTTTTCTTCACCCAAGTGGGTAAACCGGTGATTGTCAACCGGGAACCCCCTCGGGTGGTACGACAGTGAGGCACTCTCTCTGTTTTCACTTCATTTTTTGGATTTTTTTCGATTTAGTGTAAGTGAAGAGTGGCCTGTGTATATATTGTTGTTTAAAAGTTTATGCATCTTGACCTTGGGTATAGTGTTAAGTTACACATTAAGGGTATCTAGATCATTGATGATATATTAGAACCCCCCATTGATCTAGGATTTAGATGCGTCTTGACTTGGTAGGGCTCTTTGTGATTGAGAGGGATAAATCTTTTACAAGCAAAAATCGAGCTGAACAACGACTCAATTGTTGTACTTCTTCAACTTCATCAAATTTGATTTTCAAAAATGTAATGTCATCTCTATTTGGGTAATTAACAAAATCAACAACATTACCCATTGCTCCATTTACTAAACCTCTTTCCACATGTAAATTACGTTGTAAAATTATCCGACAATTTATACATGCATATAGATTCTTTTCTAAACTAACAGTTTTAGATATTGATTTCTCTAAAGAATCACATTTTGACTTCAACTTTTCTGACAAAATAATAGTAGCTCCTTCATGCTCTATTCTATCAATAGCTTCCGGTTTTATAATTTCTTGGTTTTCTAACTTTAAAATTTTTCATTGAATACTGAACATTCTTGCAGAGTTGGCATCAAACATATCCCTGATTTCTTTTCTGGAATTTTTCTATATATATTCTCTGGAACAATATTTTCGTTTGGAAACAAATTTGAAAGTAGTCGTGCCTGTAAAGCTTCTTTGCCATGTTCACTCACTTTTCCAAATCTTATATTTTCAAGAATACTTTTATAATCAGCATCCTTTGCCTGTCGCATATTTGTAATGAGTTCTGTATATTCGAAAATGACCAAATATTAACATTTCCAATGCTTCCCAGGCACTTTCTGGTGTCTTTATGTGTAACTGTTTTAAATACTGGTTGTCCTTTAACAGGAGTTAGTTGTAGTAGATCTCCAAAAACTATGACGTGTTTGCCTCCAAATAACACATCATACTCTGTTTTAAGGATGTGTTGCATTCTTAAATGCACAAAGGCAAGCATTAAATTTGATACCATGCTTACCTCATCAATAATGAGAAGTTTCATTTTTTTCAAGACTCTAGAAACTTCACAACAAGCTTCTCCAGATAGCTTGTTGTATTCTAATTTATTTTCATGCTCTACTGACAGCATCAATAAACGATGTAAAGTAATCCCTTTAATGTTATGGGCTGCCAACCCAGTTGGAGCAGTAACAACACGAGAGTGACAACTCAGTTCTTTTCTATAGATAAGTTGCAATTCCTTTAATTAGAAAACTTTTTCCAGTTCCTGCTTCTCCACTCACGTACAGTCGGACAGGTTTAAATGACGTACATGAGCACTCTTTTTTCTCATGATATAAACCATGCTCAATCTGCTCTGTCACTTGATCATATATTTGTTTTTGCTCAACATTTAGTTGTTTTTCAATTCTTCTAAGTTTATTACATCCTCTTGAGCTTGTTGCATTGCTTTTTCCACCTCATCCATGGCAGTTGCTGCTTCATTTTGGATAATTGGTTCTCCTAGTGGATCCTGACTCAATGAAGCAGAACTTTGACTGTCTTGAGAACTGTCTCTAGCAATCTCTGCTGCAATTGTAGCTTCTTGCTGTATTTCGTCGTTCAACATTTTCAGATAATTAGTAAAATCAGGATATTCTATAGTATTTTTAGTTGCGTTGAATGAATCTTCATAAGTGCGAAAATCTCCAAGTAGTTCCAGTTCTGTACGCCATGGCTTAAAGAGTTGCAAAAGAGCTAAATAGTAAAATTCCCTTTTGTCAGGAGTTTCGCAACTCAGTTTTCGGTGATTAATCAAATGTCCTTTTATTTGTTTTACTAAACATCCTTCAGATCCAATCACAGCATATACTCCTTTATTGATATCTTCTGTAATATTCCTCTTAAAAATATAGCTTTGCAGTACTTCATAGAGACAAACATTCTCAAGATGATTACTTCCATGTGGATAGTATGTATCCAACATATTTGTCTTCAAAATATCTGTACTGTCTGGTTCTCTCTCTGCTAAATACTGAATTTCTTGTACAGATTTCAAAACTCGGTTTCGTGTTCTTGCAAGAACCAAACTCACCCAAATTATTTTTCTAGATTTGGAGTATAGACTTGCAGATGATAAGTGATCTGAACATTCATATGCTCCGATTTCTCGATGAGACAACATCTTCAAACTGTAGCTGTACAATTTCTTATTTAGGCTGTTTTCAAGAGAAATTTCTTCTAACATTTCCTTTAGTTCCGTCTTTTCAGATTTAGTAATGTAAGACGTTACATATTGAGCCACAGCAATGGAGTTGTCTGCAACATATTGAATATCCATGTTAGCATTCCACATGGACAAAATGACTGGGTTATAGTCATTTATGTATTTTGACTCTTCATTTCTTCTTAAGTTGTAGGTATTTTTTTGTGATTTTCTTGTGACAGTATGTTGCAAAGATGACATAAAATTGTTCACTCTTCCTTTTGATATTACTGGATGTGGAAATCCAAAAAGACATTTTGTGTAGACCTTATCCTTAGATTTGTACTTTCGACGACAGTATTTTCCACAACTATGTTTATGAAACCGTAAGACTTGATGTCTTAAATTCTTTTGTTCTGTACTTTTTGGTACAGCACATGTAGAATATTGTTTAATAAAACTCATTACTGTATCAGCTGAATCTGTTCCAAATTTGGGGGCATCTTTGATCCATAGCAGCATATGTATGTGAGGAGCACCTCTTGCTTGATACTCCTTTCTCCAAAAGAAATCCAGAACCTCTCAAAGAGGAGGATTTTTGTTTGTTTGTGATAAAAGGCATCATTGCTTTAAATCTATGATTGAAATACCTGCATACATTAACTGGATCAAAAGAGCACAGTTCTCCAGGTGTCTTGTATTCTATATTTTCTATGTTTGCATTTGCCTCTCGAAGCATACTCAGCACAGCTTAGAGTAAGGAACCATGTAGGAGTTCCAAAGTTTCTTAGCATACATTTCAATTCCCCATGACGACGGTACCAATACTCATTAGTACCACGCTGACATGCCATGAGATTAATTAGCTGAGATTCCAAAACAGTATCTTTCAGTTGGACTGTATCCATAAAGTCCTTTGCCGAAACATTTTGCAGATGTGCTCCACTTTTTAGTATATGGTTCACTGCATAAGAAAGTCCAGACAAGTCACTTTCAAACAGAAGATGAAACAAATATGGAATACATTGGTGAAACCTTGGATCTTCTGCATATAATCTTGACGTCCAGTATTCAGATGCAGGAATCTGCACAGGTCGGTCATCATATCGTCCACCTTTGCCTGTTGGAATTAACTGAGGGAAACAACGAGCTTCCAAGCTTTCTTCCCATACACTAATGGGACTTCCTTTCGCTACTTTCATTTGGAATAACTCAATAGTATTCCCCATCACTTCTTTAGAGTGAAGTGAATGCACATTATAATGTTCATAAATTTCTTCAGTTCTGGACACATCCACTTTTTCAATTTGTCCAGTTGACAAATCACTGTCCTCTTCTACAGTTATTTCCACTTCTCCTACATATACATTTTTATAGTATTGATTATTTTTTACCAAATACAACGTTGCCTTTTTCACTTTCCTAACATCCACTAATTCTTGCAAGATTTTCTTACTCTTCGTAGGACCACCATTAACTAGAATAACTTGAGGTTCCTCTTCCCCATTTTCTACACCAATTGTTTCAATATTTTTCTTTAAATCTAGAGGCAAATATACAACTCTTCCCTTTAATCCTCTCTGTAAATCTGAAGGAGGCAATTTCCGTGTCTTAGGCTCCATACGAACAATAGTCTGAAATGGATGCACACATTAAATAAGAATAGACTCATAAGTATTTAAATCCATCAGTTCAGAAGGAATATTTACCAACTCAAGATTATTATGTACAGCTCTAGCAGGCATTTTGTTTTCATTTAATTTATTATAACAATATTTACAAATACGTTATTAAGAACCCAAATCAAAACAATTCTCTACCAACAAATAAGTTGCAAATTCCTTCCAATGATTATTATTCTCCTTTTTACTTTTTAAATAAAGATCAACTAACCTGGTCTGATTTTTATAATGAATTCGTCTACAACAAATACAAGAAAAGTTTGGCCGTTCACCTGAAATGACCTTAAACCTTGTAATTTCTTGCTCAAAATTTTCTGTACTAAAATTCTGTACATTTTCTTCCAGATTTCCTTCTATTAATGTATAAGTTCCTGCCCTGTCTTCTTCAGGACCAAAGTAACTAACCTCAATTTCTTCACAAATGTTGATTACATCTAATACAGTTCCATGCAAAAGAGCACTGTTTAACTGTTTTAGCTTAAGTGCTGGACTTTTTGCAAAATACAACCTTCTCACTAATTTTCTCACTTGAGTATGATGCACTGCTAACTTCCTAAAATAGTGAAAAACACTCTGACATACTTTTTTAGAAAGACAAGCCAGAGAATGACCTTGCAAACCCGTTTTTTCTCTCACTCTTCAAGGGTCTAATTCTTGCAACATCTTGGGCCCGATGTAGGTAAATCTATATTTACCACCTCATAAATACCGAATCATACCAATTCGGTATTTATGAAGTGGTAAATTAGAGGGGTGGAGATGTAGGTATTTCAGATTCGGTAAATACCGAATCTGTAAGATTCGGTACTTACCGATTCTGTAAATACCGATTTGGTATCCCCCATTGATTCCTATGGGCCTTGAAGCCCATAGGAATCAATGGGCATTACCGATTCGGTATTTACCGTATCAGTAAATACCGATTCCAGCAAGGGTGCAGGGGGTGTCACTTTGACACCCTCTAGCACCCCCAATACTGGCTTGTGTGCCATGTGGCACACAGACATGCCCTTAGGGCATCTCTGTCTGTCACATGGCATAGGTGTGCATGCACACATGTGCATGCACACCTGGATTCGGTATTTTAACACCCAATTGGATTGGGTGTTAAAATACCGAATCTGAAAGGCCTGTGGGACTCAGAAGAGTCCCACCTACATCTGGAAGATACCGAATCGGTAAAAATACCGATTCGGTATTTTACAGATTCTGCAAATTTACCGATTCGGTAAATATACCGAATAGGTAAATGCTGGCCCCCTACATCTCAAAGTGCCAAATACCGGTCGGAAACGGCCGATTTCGGCCGTTTCCGACCGGAATTTGCCACCTACATCGGGCCCTTAAATCTTTTGTTTAACACTTTTCTTACGTAAGAAATTGCGAAAAAAATCAATTGAATCCTGTTGTACACTACAAATGAATACTACTACAATTCCAAGTGTACACTGGAGCCTTAGGACGCCTCCCTAAAACTTCATCAGCTAACTCCTCTTCTCCATTTCTAGGGACAATTTTCTCTTTTTCAATCGGACAACCATTCTTAACCTCATAAGCTCGAGCACTGGTGTCAGCTGCATGCAACAAATCATTACTCTGAAGGTAACTCTCTTCATTAAAAAACGTCTCACAAGTTGAACTATGTTTCCATTCTCCAGAAAAAACATTACAAAAATGAGTTCTATTAATGAGTCTTTTCCACTTACTTTTGGCCTTCATAACATTGATTGGCTTATCTAGTGTTCGTATTCTATTGATTACTAAAATAAACAATATCTTTTTTAATTAAAAAGCCTTCTCAACAATAGATTCAATATGTTTCTTTTTCTTATAAAAAGCTGTTTTTCTTTTACAATTCTTTATATTTTGAAATACATTTAAAACAACTCTGTTATAAAACATTCACTTGCGAATTTCAACGAACTTATTTTTTTCGTCTTTTGCTATACACAATTTCTTTCTCACATAGTTTTCCATATTTTTTCTTTTTTGTCTGGTTTTTCTTTGTAGTTACAGATATTTTTTTTCCAGATTCTCCACACTTTTTTTAGTTTGTGTTATTTTCCTTATAAAATCCTTTGTAGTTTTACCAGGAGCTTTCTTCTTTTTCTCCACACATTGTTGTTTAGATAAATCTTGTACATGTTTTTTTCTTGTAAAAGTAAGCCTGTTTATATGTTTTTCTTTTCTAACTCTTTGAAGGCATGATGGTTTTTCTCTCTGTAGATAATTGAAATCTGTTGTGGAAAAAAAAATGTAAGTTTTTTTTTTACAATTATAGACCACTACTAGCATACTACATAGCAATTAGAAGAACTATATGTTGTAAAGTCTGGTTCACCATAAGTAAGTTTAAGGCACAGCAGTGTTCGGGCAGTGTAGGAGATCATGCAGGGAGTGCTGTTTCAGAGTTTAGGGCAGTGCAGTGGTTTTTCAACATTGTAAGGGCATTCGCTGAGAATGGTGTTTCAGGGTTTAGAGCAGTGCAGTAGTGTTGAAAGAGTTTAGCAGGTTTTGCTAGGGATGGTGTTTCAGGGTTTAGGACAGTGCAGTGGTGTTCAGGCAGTGTAGGGGGTCATGGTGGGATTGATATTTCGAGTTTAGAGCAATACAGTTATGTTTGGGCAGTGTATGGCATCATGCAAGGGCTAGGAGTGTAAAGCACTGCATGTCCTAAAGCCTAACTCACTCCATGAGTACATGTATTACCATGTCTGCAAACACATGCACCGAGCAAGTGAGTCTGTCACAATATTCCCCAAAACACACTGACTCACATTGTGATTCTACAAAAATAAAAATATCCCTTGCAATTCACTAAAATGATTACTACATGCCACAGAAGGAGTTGCTATGGCATTTCTACAGCACACCCAGGATCTTTACTACACAGCATGGAGACTATTTGGGAATTAAGAGGCCTGACACACATACTGCATAGGGCTTTCTAGCTCTACATGTCCTAAAGCCTGACTCGCATCATGAGTGCATGTATTCCCATATGTTTAAACACATGAACTAAGCAAATTATTCTGCCACAATTTTCTGAAATGAATACTGACTTACACTGTGATTTTAGACAAATGACAGTATCGCTTGCAATTCAGTAAAATGATTACTACAGTGAAAGAGGGTCTTGCTGGGAGTGCTGTTTCAGGGTTTAGAAAACTACAGTAGTATTCACCCAGTGTAGGGGGTATAGCAGGGGGTGTTTTTTCAGAGTGTAAGGCACAGCAGCAGTGTTCGGGCAGTGTAGGAGATCATGCAGGGAGTGCTGTTTCAGGGTTTAGGGCAGTGCAGTGGTGTTTCAACATTATAGGGTCATTCACTGAGAATGGTGTTTCACGGTTTAGAGCGGTGCAGTAGTGTTGAAAGAGTTTAGCAGGTTTTGCTAGGGGTGGTGTTTCAGGGTTTAGGACAGTGCAGTGATGTTAGGGCAGTGTAAGGGGTCATGGTGGGACTGGTATTTCTGAGTTTAGAGCAGTGTAGTTATGTTTGGGCAGTGTATGGTATCATGCAGGGGCTAGGAATATAAAGCACTGCATGTCCTAAAGCCTAACTCACTCCATGAGTACATGTATTCTCATGTCTGCAAACACATGCCCCAAGCAAGTGATTCGGTCACAATATTCCCCAAAACACACTGACTTTCATTGTAATTCTACACAAATAAAAATATCCCTTGCAAGTCACTGAAATGATTACTATATGCTATACAGAGAGTTGCTATGGCATTTCTACAGCCCACCCAGGATCTTTACTACACAGCATGGAGACTATTTGGAAATTAAGAGGCCTGACACACATACTGCATAGGACTTTCTAGCACTACATGTCCTAAAGCTTGACTCACTTCATGAGTACATGTATTCCCATATTTTTAAACACGTCAACTAAGCCTTTTATTCTGCCACAATTTTCTGAAATAAATACTGACTCGCATTGTGATTCTAGAAAAAAAATCAAAATATCCCTTGCAATTTACTGAAATGATTACTTTCTGCTACTGAAAGATTTTCTAAGCGATTTGTGCAGCACACCCAGAATGTTTACTAGACTGCAAGGAGAATATCTGAGAATTCTAACCCTGATATACAAGTGTGTAAGTTGTTAGACCACTTCATGTACACACTCTAAGTTTTTAACAATAGCACTGTACTGCAATAAAATATCTCCTCAAACACCAAATCCTCCTATCACAATGTTTTTCCCAAAGCAGACACATTCAGAATCAGACTCTATACAAATAAACTCCTGCTTCCACATTAGAACACATTTTTCTTATTAACTTAAAGTGTACAACATAGATCCCCTTACAAATTAACAACTCACTTTTAAAAATGCTTTTGTAGATTTAGAACAGTGTCAATCACACACCAGATTTTCTTAAGCAGAATCTCTGAATTGTTCAACACTTTCAAACTTACATAATGTTCAACCTTCCCCCACTGCTCTCTCTGCCTGTTACCATGGTAACACTACATAGAACACCTAACTGAACACACAGGTGAAAAGTTAATCCACAAACCAATCCAGCAAGGGTGTTTGACTTCTCAATATACCAGCTTATCCTGTGCAATGTTCTTTTCAATGACTTTTTCTCAACCATTAGCATTACTCCTTTTAAAACACAGTAGCATGCACCCTAGTTTTCAATGTTGAATTTTCAGAAACCACCAATCATTTCTTTTTTTTTAAGTGCACTGAATCTCATCCACATTTTTTTCTAAACTCCTACTTTTCAAACTGTCATTTCATTTCCAGAGCCCATCTGAGTACAACCAGATCTCCCTTCAAGAAGCTTAGAGTGTGGATTGTGGGAAACAGCTATATTTTCTGGAGTGAAAGGTATGCAGCAAATAGATGCTTTCTCAACCTTGATTTACCAAATGTGGATATTATGTGGATCGGCCAGAGAGGATTGAAATGTCACCAATTGATGCAATTTGTAAAAGCCTTTTTGCATCTCCCACACCCTGACCTCATAATTGTGCACTGTGGTGGCAATGACCTAGGCATTTTTACTGGGGTAGGTCTGGAAATGCTTTTAAAGGACACCTTTGGGCAATTGTAGTTACTTTTTCCACAAACTGCCTTTGTATATTCAAATATATGCCAAAGTCAAAAATGGAACTGGTCCAACCAATATTGTCCGCAGATTGAGAAAGCAAGAAAACATGTGAACAAGTCTGTTTCTGATTTCCTCAGAGACTATGGTATGGGTTCTATATACCACAACAACTTGCGTTACAACATGCAAGGCATTTAAAGAGGGGACAGTGTACATTTCACAGATGAGGGGAACAGAGTCTTCCTCTTGAACTTTAGACTCTGCATCGACACTTACTTGTAGGTAAAAAAAACACTTAATGAACACAACGGCTCTTTTAAGAGCTAACCAACATCTAAACACTCAAACTTGTTATTTAACTGTTTTTGTTTGTCTTTTTTTTGCAGACATACGCGCACCGTGCGCGTATGGGTGCGTGCACCGTGCGCGTACCCTGCGATTTTAAAAAAAAATGTTTTTTTGGCCTTCGGGGTACTTCAGGGACCCCCTGAGTAGGCCTAGGGGGTCGGGGAGTCTCTACCATGCCCCCTTTTCCCGTTCTCCACTTTTGTTTTTGGCTCTCTTCTGCCTCGGAGACACAAAATGGTGGCCAACACTTCCTGGTTTCGACCGATTGAAATGTTGACAGACGTCTAACAGCAAATCAGAATTCTGCTCGCGCACACCCGATACGTGCACGGTGCTCGCAGGGTGCGCGCACGGTGCGCGCTCCTAGACATATATATTTTTTTCTTTTGATTTTCTCAGGAACTACTGGAGAGATTTACACCATTTAAGCAAAAGCGTGATCTGCGAATCAAACTATACCATTTTTCCAAATTTCTTGTAATTCCATTCAGCAGTTCGGGCTGCAGCCGTGTCTAATTGTCCTATGGAAAATAACATGGGGAAAACACGTTTTGGGACCCCCCTTTTTTCTCAGCCCCCACTTGACATATCCCCCCAAAACTTTCAGTGAAGGAGCGGAGCGGAGAAGGCCATCTCCTTGAAGAAATTTGCGAAGATTCATCAACCGGCGCCAAAGTTATTCCCAATAGAATGTTGCGGATTACCTATGGAAACTATGTCCTAAATATAACTACCTACCGCCAGTAGGTAATATTTATATGTATATATATATATATATATATATATATATATATATATATATATATATATATATATATATATATATATATATATATATATATATATATATATATATATATATATATATATATATATATATATATATATATATATATATATATTACCTACTGGCGTTCGCCAGTAGGTATATATAGTTAGGATTATTTGTCTATGGAACTTTTGAAAATTCTATGTCTAATAACTTTGGCGTTTGTGGACGGAATCGGCTGAAATGGCACATTTTGTTTCTGAGCAGCCCTTGAAAATTTGGGGGGGTTTCATCAAGGGGGGGCTGAGAAAAAAGGGGGGTCCCAAAACGCGTTTTTCCCATGTTAATTTCCATAGGGCGGTTGGACTCACTTTTAGCTCGAACGGCTGAATGGATTTGCACGAAACTTGGCAAAATTGTAGGGACTGTTAGCCCGATGTGCCTTTGCTAGGTCTCAATATATGTGCTCCAGTAGTTTTTGAGAAATTAACGTTCAAAACAAGATATATATCTGTAACAGCGCTCCAGGCTGCGCTCCGGTTCGCTTACTTTTCGCGAAACGGAACTTTGCGTGCAGAAAGCTGATTGGCTCTCCGGTGTCTGTCAACATTCTAAACAGTCCGGAGCGGCCGCCATCTTATCTCTCGGTAGGATCGAGAGAGAAGAAGAGGTGAAAAACGAAGGGGGAATTTAATGAAAGGGGGCAAGGTATACCCCTCTTGACCCCCTAGGAATGTTGTTGGGGTTATTAAAGGGTCCCGTGGGGAAAATAAAAAAAAAATGATTTTTCACGGTAGAAGCGCTTCACGGGCCGCGAACTGGGCCGCAAACTGGTAGCGAAACGGGAATTCGCCATTTTGTGCTTCGTTAATTAAATTACTAGGTATAAGGGGGTGCGGGAGACGTATCCTAATCCCCTATGTTTCCTGAGGGTGGCTGAGGAGGCTCATATATGTTGATACATCTCTTCCAGCGGCTGTGCTTGAGCTTTTTTTTTTTTTGCTGCGTGACAGTCCGGAGCGGCCGCCATCTTATCTCTCGGTAGGATCGAGAGAGAAGAAGAGGTGAAAAACGAAGGGGGAATTTAATGAAAGGGGGCAAGGTATACCCCTCTTGACCTCCTAGGAATGTTGTTGGGGTTATTAAAGGGTCCCGTGGGGAAAATAAAAAAAAAAATGATTTTTCACTGTAGAAGCGCTTCACGGGCCGCGAACTGGGCCGCAAACTGGTAGCGAAACGGGAATTCGCCATTTTGTGCTTCGTTTTAATTAAATTACTAGGTATAAGGGGGTGCGGGAGACGTATCCTAATCCCCTATGTTTCCTGAGGGTGGCTGAGGAGGCTCATATATGTTGATACATCTCTTCCAGCGGCTGTGCGTGAGTTTTTTTTTTTTTTGCTGTCTGACGTCTGTTAACGTTCGATTCGATGGAAATCAGGAAGTGTTGACCGCCAATTTGTCACTGTGATAAAATATTTTGTTATAAATGAATCCTTATTGATAAACATTGTCTGCGCCATCTTGCCTTTTTTCCAATGCCACAATTTTGTCGTGCACGGCAGCCATTTTAGATGTCAGGCTGGTCCCAGGCTATCACCTACCCCTGCGGATGTAGTTTATGGCCCCAGCTGTAGAGAATCCAGACATGCCAACCCTCCCGATTCAGGCGTGAGACTACTGATTTCAGTGCTAGTCTCCCGCCTCCCGATTTCTGCAAGCAAAAACCCGGGGGCATATTACGAACAACTAGCGATAATTTTTGTCTCTAACTTGTTTAGAGACAAAAATTATCGCCGCACATCGGCGATTTTTATCGCAGATAAACCTTGCTATTATCGCAGAAAAGTCAGCGATATTCATGTATTATCGAGCAAATGCTCTTAGCCATGTTATCCACCTCCCATTGGATAACATGGCTAAGAACTGCTCAGGGCAGGTGTTAGCTTTTGGAGATATTCGCGCTTAGCGCGAATATCTCCAAAAGTTGGTAATAGGAGATAGCGATGTTAGGGACTGTTTCCAGTCGCTAACATCTTGGCACGCCCACTTTGCATGTCATTAGTGATAAGTATCACTGACATGCAAAGCGGGGCCCAAGATGGTCGCTATCTCCTTTTAGCTGTCACTAACTGGTGTTAGCGACAGCTTGGTAATAGGGAGATAATTTTATCTCCGCTTTCATGGCTTTTAAAGCCCCTTGATAATATGCCCCACGATTCCTCGGGGGTTTCAGCTGACAGGGCTTGGTATTGTGTTACGTGGTAATTTTTCCAGGAAACGTCAGAGGGTCGATGCAGGGGTTCTAGAAGAGGTGATAAACCATTTAAGCCTCATGAACAAGCGCATGGTCTTTTAAAGATTTGTGAAGTACTCGGGGCGGCGGTGTGTGTGTGCCCTCTTTCAGGAGCGGGCGGGGGGGCACTGCCAGCAACTTGCCAGGTCAGGTAGTGTTCAACACGTGCATCACCCTTTCTCTGCCTGCTATTGCGCTCCATGCTTCGGAAAGGTAAGAAAAAGAACGTGCATTTGAGTTTGAAATGTCCGATCCTGCAGCAGCACACTTCCAAAGCACACACATGACAATAACCCGATTCAAGGCCCCATTCACCCGTTTTAAAAAAAATATATAACACTCCAACAAAGTAAGATTATAAAACTTTATTAACTTTTAAATATAATGAACGGAACAAAAACTGTAAAAACATTTAAACATTTTTCACCCAAAAAAGCAACAATGGTCAGAAGCTGTCTTTTGTGCGAATAGTCCCAAGGCAGCACAACGTGCAGAGTTCTGGACGGCACCCAGGTGATGTCGCCTGGGTGCCGCACTGGTTTTGGGATCCTACAATGCTGCTCCGAAAATTGGCGTGGGGCGTCCCGGGTGGTGCGGGGGGAGGCCTCGTCAGTAGTGGTCTGTTGTGCGAATAGTCCCAAGGCAGCAGAACGCGCTGAGATGTTGATGGCACCCAGGTGATGTCCAGTAAACTGCCGCACTGGTTTTGGTATCCTACAATGCTGCTCCGAAAATTGGCGTGGAGCGGCCCGGGGGGGGGGGGCGTGGGGGAGGCGGCATGAACGGGCCTCCCCAGGTGGCGGCCATCCAGCTGAGTTGCGCCCGCTCTTGCGGCTACAGCGTCTCGCTCACCATGTTGTTGAGTTGCTCCCACTCTTGCAGTGCAGCGATAGGCGGCTGCCACATGACTCTTAAAATGGCGGACGGCTCTTCGGTTTTGGGCCTGGTCCACTGAAATGGCCCTGGGACACCTTGGAACTCGGACGCTTGCCTGCTAGGGTTTGGGCTCCATTCTCGAAAAGCGTCCCCTCAGCCGTGAAGATTCTACAAAAGTCTTGGGGGCCCCCGACTCCCGCAGGCTTCCGGTGGGGAGCGGCTGCCATGATTGCTCGCGGAATGACCACGACGGAGCCACGAGATGGTGGTGCTCTCATGCTGACGCCAGCTTCAGTCTGAATGATCCAGAAACAAGGTGGGGCTTTCATCGTTTGGGAAAAAATAATGTTCTAAACCAATGAAAAGTGTTATTGTTAGGTCATATGACCAAGCCTTCCATCTTTAGGAAACCAAAAGTAAAATGAACCAATGAAAAGTTTTATAAACAAGTCACATGGCCTGTTATGCGGCATAGGGCTACAAAAAGCGTAGAAAATCCGTTGGCACGTGAGGCAGCGTCAGTAGCGGACCGATGTGCGAATAGGCCGAAGGCAGCACAACGCGTCGAGATCCGGATGGCACCGAGGTGGTGTCCAGCAAATTGCCGCACTGGTGTGACCATCCTACAATGCTGCGCCGAAAGACGGCGTGTCCAGCTGAGTTGCGGTCACTCTTGCGGTACAGTGACTCGAACGCGCCGAGATCCGGATGGCACCGAGGTGGTGTCCAGCAAGTTGCCGCACTGGTGTGGCCATCCTACAATGCTGCGCCGAAAGACGGCGTGTCCAGCTGAGTTCCGGTCAGTTTTGCGGTTCAGTGACTCGAACGCGCCGAGATCCGGATGGCACCGAGGTGGTGTCCAGCAAGTTGCCGCACTGGTGTGGCCATCCTACAATGCTGCGCCGAAAGTCGGCGTGGGGTGCCCCGTTGGCTTATGAGGTGATGTCAGTAGTGGACCGATGTGTGAATAGGTCGGAACCAGCACAAGGCGCCAAGATCCGAATGGCAAGTCCTGGATGTTGAGTGCCATAGTTGAGAGTTCTGAGCAGTGCTTGTAAGACTGTCTGAAGCTTATTTGCACCTGCTGCAGCTTCACTATTGCCCTGGTGTGGCCAAAGGTCGCACATGACATAGGCGGCCGGCTCCCGAGGTCCGGCGGAACTTTTTTCCTTTTCCTTTCTGCTTCTTTTCCTACAATCCGTTTCATCTGAAGACACGACCAGGTCCCTGAATGTGTGCAGGGGGACGCTATTGATTGAATGAAAATGGCGGCTTGACACAAAGCTGACTCAAGCGTTGCTGTTGATGCTATACAGACAAAAATTGGTTTTCAGTTTGTACATTCTTCAGGATTTTTTTTCCATCCAAGTCTGATTGAGAGTTTGTAGAAAAATGGCTTCAGATTTTCCACATACTACTCTTCAACATTCTTCCTAAATGTAACAATGTGAAACTCACTAGGAGAACGGCTGTTTCTGTTTCCTTTCAAAATGCTGCCAACAATATTTTCTGAATGGAAGACACCATCTTGTAGCATAAAGGGCCGAAAGGGGTTCTGGTCTGGCCGATGGTTGGTGGAGACATTTTGACTATATCTTGGACCTGCCCGGACTCGCCCAAAATGGCGCCGGTATAAATGGGACTCGTAACTCATTGTTGTGTACTAGTTGAACAACCTTGATATCATGAGATATGAATGCAGTTTTGATGCTCATGGCGGGCGGGGACGAGAATTGATTGAATATTTCGACATCCCTATTGATATTAAGTTCTGATGTGTTATTGATTACTGTACTATTGAAAGTTCGAATTAACGTCCCCCATGGTACTTGCACGCAAATGTATATCTAGATAACTTTTTTGTAAGTGGCCCTGTCGTATTTTAATTACAAAATGTACGTCCACCGATTCCGCAACTGTTAGACACCTTAGTTCTTGCAACCTAATGGCCCGCTCGTTACGTTCCTCTACAATGTAAATGTCTCCTCATCATATACGATTCTAGTTTGCTCCGTGGCCGGCCCACGTGGTTATAGGCCCGTATTTGTATACTGACATTTTCACAATAAAGGTTTTTAAAACAAAACATGGTAGTAGTATTTACATTGGTAAAGTTTTTACTTTTAGTCACTGTTTTCGAATCAGTAAAAGGCAAGTGAAATAAAGTAGTCCAATTACATGACGGATAAAAGGTATAATATGTAGGAACGCCGTAAAGATAAATGGTCAAGGGCAGTTGTGTTTTTCACTCCTGCAACATAAAGTGATCGATAAGAATCTGATATTCAGGCGTATCAGCGACTAAGACAGCAGGCCGAGCCTCTTTTGCTCAACGGCTCCGTCATGGGACGAAGAAACGCCCTTTTTCTCGAAAAAGGAATATATTTTACTTGCAGGACAGTTGTAAATTTTCCGGGAAAGTACATTAGCTTGGAATATTATAACCTATATGTTTAAAAAAAAATAATGTTCGAAAACAATAAAAAGCGTAATTTTTAGGTCATATGACCAAGCTTTTCATCATTAAAATAACAAAAGTAAAATGAACCAATGAAAAGTTTTATTAACAAGTCACATGACCTGTTATGCTTACGTTGCGCGCTGCGCGCCGCGCCCCGGATCACTTCCGGGTGCGCTAACGCGGCGTGTCATATAACGCATTACGCGACAACGTAGGTCAAGAATATAGTCAAAATGTCTCCACCAACCAGCGTTCGGAACACAACCCCTTTCAGCAGTCCAAAAAGTTCTGTTAAATGACAACAGAGGGGACAGGCAACAAGAACCATCAGTCAAAGAGGGGAGGGCAAGTTCTTCTCTTCCGGGTCATGTTGGGGCGCTACCGGAACTGATCGAATTGGTAGTCTACAGTGTTTCTGGATGTTTCAGACTAAAGCTGGCGTCAGCATGAGAGCACTACCATCTCGTAGCTCCGTCGTGGCCATTCCACGAGCAGACATGGCAGCCGCTCCCCACCAGAAGCCTGCGGGAGTCGGGGGCCCCCAAGACTTTTGTAGAATCTTCACGGCTGAGGGGACGCTTTCGAGAATGGGACCCAAGCCCTATCAGGGAAGCGTCCGAGTTCCAAGGTGTCCCAGGGCCATTTTAGTGGACCAGGCCCAAAACCGAAGAGCCGGCCGCCATTTTGAGAGTCCTGTGGCAGCCACCTATCGCTGCACCGCAAGAGCGGGAGCAACTTAACTACATGGTGAGCGAGACGCTGTAGTAGCAAGAGCGGGCGGTAAACAGCTGAATGGCGGAAGATGCACAGTGTAGCAAAAGCGGGCGGAATGGCAACTAAAACGGTAAAGGGGCGCCCCACTACAGCGTGTCTTCAGGTGAAACGGATTGTGGGACAAAGTCCAGAATAGAAGAGTCATCAAAAGGCAAAAAGTTCCGCCGGACCCCGGGAGCCGACCGCCTATGTCGGGGGCGATCTCAGGCTACACCAGTGCTATAAGACTTGGGGAGGGGGTCGGAGCCAAGCGTCTTCTCCGAGTCCGTGCCATCACACCGTCCCTCGGGGGCCTCCGTCAAGCGGTTTAGGGAGGTACCATATAACATTGTTTTCAAATGCAGTCAGGTCCACAAACGACCCTCACTTACTTTGAGAATAGTGAAGCTGCAGTAGGTGGAAATAAGCTTCAGACAGTCTTACAAGCACTGCTTTTGTAAACATTTTTTGTTTTTTTTGTATTTTTGCACAGTTTTATATATTTTTTTTGTTTTTGATGGAGGGGAAACAACAAAGCACAGGCATTGAAAAAGGCTCAAACTCAGAACTCTGAACTATGGCACCCAACATCCAGGACTTGCCATCCGGATCTTGGCGCCTTGTGCTGCTTCCGACCTATTCACACATCGGTCCACTACTGACATCATCTTATAAACCAACGTTATGTAAATAGTTATTTAATAAAATGTTTTACCCTGTTTCTTTGCTGGTGTGTTGTCTATATTTTTAATATTTGCATAGGGTTTGTCGTTATTTTGGGCGGGATGGGTGATGGAGCCGAGCTGTCTTGCAGCCCTCATGGTGTGGAGCTCAGTTCATCTCACTATTTTCGTATTTCTCATGAAGGGTTGTTTATAATATTTCTATTTTAGCGAGGTCAAAAAAAGATCCAATTAGTGGCGTACTGATTTTGCTCGATTACTTTTATTTTTTTACACGATTTTTCCCGATCTGCAAAGACTAAACAGAGTATTGCGACTTTGTGCTTGTTTGTAAATAGAGAATGAACCAAAGAGAATCAATTGTAAAACAGTAAATGCTTGGATAATAATCAATCAAATGGAGAGACAAGCAGGCAGGACGGATTACAACGGGGGTAAAGGCCTGCGTTAACTACTCTTCAGTATCTGCAAAGAGAGAGTACTACTAAGAGAAAAGAGGGGAGGGGGGCAGCGTTCAAAGCACATCAGCGTGCATAAACACGAAAAAGTTTTTATCTATCACGTACTTGACATTTTAAAGCTTTTCATATTTGCTATTAAAAAACCATTGAAATTCACTGAAAAAACCATAGGTTATAGTCGATATATAGTTAGGAATTTGCATTTACAAAACCTTGAAAATTCAATGAAAAAACCATTGGTTTTAGGCCATATATAGTTAGGGATTTGCATTTACAAAACCTTATTTTACTCGCATAAAACCATTGAAATTCCATATATAGTTAGATGCGCTAACTATATATCGCGCACCCGCAATCCACTGCTGATGATGTCACATATTACATCATTCATGACATGGTCAGTGACATCACTGATGACATCACTGATGACAACTCAAATGACATCACTGATGACATCTCATTTGACATCACTGATCACATCACTGATGACATCAGTCATGTGATAATACAATGAACCTCTTCAGACTCTAATATAATCTTACATACACTCAGTATAAACAGACACTCACAGACTGTCACTCATCCATGGAGTTACTCACACACCTAGTCAGTCATGGAAAGAATCAATCACACCTCCATTTCCTCAACTATACAGTTATACACACCTTACTTATTCAAACATATTCTAACACATATTTACTCTCTTATACAATCCCTGATACAAGCTCACAGTGATCCATACAGCCACTCACACATTCACTGGCTCTTATCCACAGTTATTTATATATGTCAACTCTCAGATGTATTGTGTTTTACATACGTATTTACTTGCACATGTAGCACTGAGATATCCATTCACTCACCAAGACACCCATGCACAGTCAACCGCCCATATAGCTGTTTCCACATGCACTCTTGAACTCATACACCTAGTGAATCAACTGCTTACACATCTATGCACAGACTGACACACCTCCCAGCCACCCACACACATACTCAGTCTCCCATACAAATACTTGAGCAACCAATCAATAACCCATATAGTTATTCATATAGCTACTGATCAACACATGCTGTAGCTTACACAACAACAGACATACTGATGCACAAATTAAGACAGTTTGGTCACTAACCCATGCACTCAGTGAGACACATTTAATCACTCTTTCATACAGTCAGTCATGCACCTACTAAATTCTTCATCCAGACACTTATACATCCACTCATTCTTCAATATGTAAAACATATTTAAACTTTACAGAAACATAGTCACTGGATGTTGTCATCAGTGATGTCATCAGTGATGTCACTGACCATGTCATGAATGATGTAATATGTGACATCATCAGCAGTGGATTGCGGGTGCGCGATATATAGTTAGCGCATCTAACTATATATGGAATTTCAATGGTTTTATGCGAGTAAAATAAGGTTTTGTAAATGCAAATCCCTAACTATATATGGCCTAAAACCAATGGTTTTTTCATTGAATTTTCAAGGTTTTGTAAATGCAAATTCCTAACTATATATCGACTATAACCTATGGTTTTTTCAGTGAATATATATATACATATATATATACATATATATATATATATATTTCCCAATAACATTCTTCAGTTGAAAATTATCAATGAATACGCACTTACGGGTTGTTGTATTTTCTCTCCAAATTTTAATTCATTTGGCTTTTGGCATAAGGTTAAGGAGATAACCGACGCGTTTCGCTATTACAAATAGCTTGTTCACGGTTAAATGGTTGCATTCAAACTAGCCATTAAAAACAATGCACAAAACATCACGTGTTTCCTGAAAGCCTGGATTTCCTTTCTGATGCATTGTGGTAATTGAGGTTTATTGATAGAAAGTTTCTATTGTTCATACACCATTGAAGGGATTAGTTGTGTTTTCATTGCTCATATGTTGAGCGCTATGTGGTGACTGGTTTCTACACTCACAGTGTTTTTATAAATAGATATCTCCACTAGATTTTTACAGACAGTGCGTACTATTTACCCTCATGGGTAATAAGTCAGATGGTAATCTCGTGTCATTACGCTACACGTTATTACTGAGGCACGATTTTGGAATTTCGCCCTCTAGTGGGCATATTCTGTTTCTCTCACCATCTAGGACACTGATGTTACAGGAGATCTTGGTGTGGACTAAATAAATTGGTTCACCACTAGGATCTTAAAGTTCTAGGAGTTTGTGTATGTTCATCCCTTCAATTCATGATTCAATTTCAACAATATTTACAATATTTACAATCATAAGTGTACATATAATTCCTCGCTCTGGTTTAACCCAAAAGGAGTTAAAGTTTTAATATTCAGGATTTGCCTGGATTCTCTCTGTCTCAGTTTCTTTAAATGGTTCCCCCGCCCACTCACTAAGTGGAACCATTTCAAGTCCCCAAAATGATAACAGTTTCCAGTCACCACCATGCTCCGTCTTCATATGCTTTGCGACGGCATTGCTGCGATCGTTGTTGACTGTCGCAGGTACGTGTTCTAAATATTTAAGCGAGCGCGGGCATTTGATCATATAGACCACAAATTGACTTTTACAAGTGATAAGTTCTCTGATTTGCCACATTTTTTTGTTCGGAAGTTCCACCTCGTTGGTATTCTTGGCAATTAGACATACCTTACAATTGGTACATTTTCTAAACCCCCTTGTTTTCAACCATTGAGTTCCTGTGAATTTATTGGCATTTTGGTGGTGACTATGCACTAGTCTGTCCCTTAAGTTTGGTGCTCTTCTATACGTTATATTGGGATGGTTCCCCATTACCTTCCCAATTGTAGGGTCCATTTGCAACAATTTCCAATTTTGTCTCAGGATTTGATTTATTTCTTTGGTTTCACAACAATAGTCCATTATTAGTCTCACAGGTTCAGATTTTTGATCACTTGAGTGTGGTATTGTTTTTGCTTTGATGATTTCTTGTCTTAATTTTTGATCGGCTCTCATCCATCCTCTGTTAATACTGTGATCTTTATAGCCTCTTTGTTTGAATCGTGTTGCTGATTTTTTACTGTTCTTATGCCACTCAGTTTCCTCAGAGCATATCCTGCGTATTCTCAGGAATTCTCCGTATGGGATGTTTTCAATGATCGTTGATTTATGGAAGCTGTTGGCTTGAAGTGTCGCATTTGTGGAAGTTTCCTTTCGATGCAGGGTAGTTTGAACTTTATTGTTGGATATGTAAATTTCTGTATCCAGGAATGTCCCACGTTCATTGCTGATTTCATAGGTGAATTTGATTTTTGCTTCTGTTGATTTTAAGATGGTAAAATATTCATGAAATTCTGCTGCTGTGCCATCCCAAACAATAAATAAATCATCAATGAAGCGTACCCATTTGGTAATTTTATTCACAAACTTGTCATTATTGGGGTGCCACGCTATTTGTTGCTCCCACCATCCCATGACAAGGCATGCATACGCTGGACTAAAAGCAAATCCCATTGCGCACCCCTTTGTTTGTGGTAGATTTTGTTACCAAAAAGAAACACGTTTTGTGTAAGGCATATTTCGATCATGTCTGTTAACATTTGATTATGTTGAGCGTACTGGAGGTTTCTTTCTCTCAAGAAGAAGCTACATGCTAATAGACCGATGTTATATTCAATGTTAGTGGGGTTTTGTGTAGTTTCAGCCGAAACTACACAAAAACCCACTCAAACCACCAGGGAGACCCATTGTGTCAGCTAAAGGGTCTCTATTGGAACCGATGGCAAGTTATATTGACTTCTTCCTGATGCCATTTGTGATGAACTTAAATTCTTATCTGAGAGACACCACCGACCTCCTGAGAGAGCTGCAAGAACTAACGTGGCAACCAACATACATGCTAATAACTATGGACGTAATATCATTATACACTAACATCGAACATAACATCGGTCTATTAGCATGTAGCATGTAGGGAAACCTGCTCTCTCTTTTAAAATCTAAACTAGATTGCTTTTCCACACAGGTAGCTGCATGTTAGCAGCTCCCCATGTGGAAAAGCAATGCTCGCTCCTGAAGGACGCGGGGAGCCGGCTGGGACCCTGGGGTCATTGGGACTCCCCCCACGGTCCCCAACGTTTTATATAAGGCCCGGGGGATGGGGTCCCCAGGGATAATAGAAATTAGCCAAAGGGGCTATTTTTTTTAAGGTAAAATTAGGAGTCGTGCATCCAGCGCAGTGCTCAGGGTGCCCCCCTGGTGTGCATGCGTTGGATTCATGACTTATAACTCGTAGGGTGTGCAACTCCAGCATGTTTGGTGCACGACTTCTAGGCATAGGGTGCACGATTCTGACGTATTGGGTGTGCAACTCCAAGCAAAAAAATATATATATTTCAGATATACATCAAGCTTTTGTGTTTGGTTCTTGGGTGGCTCTAAAAGGAGCCCTTGTGTTTATTGAGAGATTTTGGTACCTACAAGTTGGTACCTATGCAGAGCCTAAAGTTCAAGAGGAAGACTCTGTTACCCTCATCTGTAAAATGTACACCATCTCTCCTATAGATGCCGTCAATATTGAAACACAGATTGTTGTGGTAAATGGACCCCATTTTATAATCTCAGAGAAAAGCAGAAACAGATTTATTGACATGATTTGTCAATCTGTGGACAAAATTGATTGGACCAGTTACATTTCTGCCTCTGGCATATGTTCGAATAGACAAAGGCAGTTTGGGGGAAAAGTGACATAAATTCTGTAAAGGTGTCCTTTATAAGCATTTCCAGACCTACCCCAGTGAAAGCGCCTAGGTCATTGCCACCACAGTGCACAATTATGAGGTAAGGGTGTTGGAGATGCAAACATGATTTACCAATGGCATCAATTGGTGCCACTTTAACCCTTTCTGTCCAATCCATTTAATGTCTACATATGGCAAAGCTAGGTCTTTGTCCATGCATCTGTTTTCTGCATACCTTTGGCTCCAGAAAATATAGCTGTGTCCCACAATCCACACTCTAAGCATCTTGAAGGGAGGTCTGGATGCACTCAGATGGTCTCTGTATGTGAAATGGCAGTTTGAGAAGTTAGATTTTTCTAACATGGTGGATAGAATGCAGTTTTGAAAAAAGAAAATAAATGAATGGCTGTTTAAAACATTCTAGTCTGAAAAGTAGGGTGCATGTTTCTATTTTTTAAAAGCATTTTTCTTAATGGTTTAGAAAAAGTATTTGAAAGGAACATTACATAGGATATGCTGATATTTTGAAAAGTCAAGCACACTTGCTGTTTGGATTAGCACAATTGTGTGCTGAATTTGTGACCTATGAGTTCTATGAACTGTTTTTATGGTAACAGGCAGGGAGCAGATTGGGGGTAGGGTTCAAAATTATGTCACTTGGAAATGGCTGAAATGTGTAACTAATAGAAATGTGTGTTAGCTTTTGAATTAATGTGGGAAGCAATGTATTTGATATTTTCATGTATGTGTGTGCAGAATGAGAGGGAAAGCTTGCCATTTTTTTGGTTTTGCTAAGAGCTGCTTAGTACAGAGATTCTGTATAAGAAAATCTGATTTGTGACTGATATATTCTTAATCTACAAATCAATTTGAAAGGTAATTTATTCTTTTGTGAGAGGTTGTATGTGATGAGTTTGTTTTTAATAAGATTAATGTGTTTCTCTTGGTAAAGTCCAGGGAGTAGTCTAGCTTGTCAAGAATAACTTTGTGAGACTGTGTTCTAAAATATGTGGAATGTGTGCATTTATGTCACCTGTTCCAGAGTACTAAATGTTTTTGGGCAAAGTGCAAGGGATACTGTTATTTGTCTAGAATCACACTGATGTATTTGCATACACATAAGTGCTTCAAAACCTTTTTTGTTGTTAAGTTTTGGTAGAATTAGAAAATAGATATTGCTCATGTATTTGGAAAATGAGTTAGGCTTTAACACTGAAATGCAGTAATGAAATATGTTAAATGTGTGCTGTCACCTTAGTTTTTGTGGATCAGTTAATGGGTTTTGATAAAGTCCAAGGGATAAGATTGGTTGTCAAGACTCACACTATGAGTCTGTGTACATTTGGGAACTGTTGTGAGAGAAGCCTGTAGGTGTTCCATGTGTTTACAGATATATAACTGGTTAAAAACTTATGCTGTTGCCAAGTTTTGGTAGAATTTGAAAGCAGTTATTGCTTATGTATTTGCAAAACGAGTAAGGTTTCCACAGAACAGTGCATTTCTAAAATATGTGGAATGTGTGCAGTTATGTCAAATGTTTTAGACTACTAAATGTTTTTTGTTAAAGTGCAAGGGATGCTGTTATGTGTCTAATATCCCAACGTGATTCAGTGTGCATTTGGGAAAATTGTGAGAGAATCATTTGGTTGCTTGATGTGTTTGCAGACACATAAGTGCTTAAACACCTTTTTTGTTGTTAGGTTTTGGTAGAATTAGAAAATGGACATTGCTTATGTATTTGAAAAACGAGTTAGGCTTTAACACTGAAATGCAGTACTAAAATATGTGGAATGTGTGCAGTCACCTTAGTTTGTCTTTATCAGTTAATCTGTTTTGATAAAGTCTAAGGGATAGTCGGTTGTCTAGTAAATGTTTTTTGCTAAAGTGCAAGAGATGCTGTTATTTTTCTAGAATCACACTGTGAGTCTGTGTACATTTGGGAACTGTTGTGAGAGAAGCCTGTGGGTGTTTCATGTGTTTGCAGATATATAACTGGTTAAAAACGTATACTGTTGCCAAGTTTTGGTAGAATTCGAAAGCAGTTTTGGCCTATGTATTTGCAAAATGAGTGAGGCTTCCACAGAACAGTGCATTTCTAAAATTTGTGGAATGTGTGCAGATATGGCACCTGTTCCACACAAGTAAAAGTTTTTTGCTAAAGTGCAAGGGATGTTGTTGTTTGTCTGGAATCACTCTGTAAGTCAGTGTGCATTTGAGAAAAGTGTGACAGAATGATTTTGTTGCTGGATGTGTTTGCAGACACATAAGTGCTTAAAAACCTTTCTTGTTGTTAAGTTTTGGTAGAATTAGAAAATAGAAATTTCTTATGTGTTTGGAAACTGAGTTAGGCTTTAACACTAAAATACAGTACTGAAATAGTGGAATGTGGGCAGTCAACTTACCTTTTCTAGACTAGTGAGTAGTGTTGCTTGTCTAGAATCACACTGTGAATCTGTGTGCATTTGGGAACCGTTGTGAGAGAAAGCCTATAGTGACCCTTTCAGCATCATGTACTAATCCATTCACTGAAGTAAAACTCAATCAATCATAAATTCCCCACTGTTTCTCCATAGTACTGTAATCATTATGTCAGTATACATGTACTCATGCAGTGAGCCAGGATTTAGGGCACAGACTGTTTCAAACTCCTATGCAATATGCATGTAGTGGTCTAACCACCTTCACACGTGTGTTTTAGGCCTACAATTCCCCCGTTAGTATCAATACACTCCAGCAAACACCATGTGCGTGCTCTTGCAATCCCATAGTGACTCTTTCAGTACCATGTACTAATCCATTCACTACAGTAAAACTAAATTAATTATGAATTCACCCACTGTCTCTCCTTATAGTACTGTACCCATTCAGTCAGTATGCATGTACTCATGCAGTGAGCCAGGATAAGGGCACAGACTGTTTCACATTCCTATGCACTATGCATGTAGTGGTCTAACCACCTTCACACTTGTGTTTCAGGCCTACACCCTATAAGTGCTGTTGCAATCCTATAGTGACTCTTTCAGTACCATATACTAATTCCTTCACTAAACTAAAACTAAATACATTATTAATTCACTCACTGCCTCTCCTTATAGTACTGTAATCATTCAGTGTGCATGTACTCATACAGTGAGCCAAGAATTCGGGCACAGACTGTTTCAAATTCCTATGCACTATGCATATAGTGGTCTAATCACCTTCACACTTGTGTTTCAGGCCTACAATTTCTCAGTTAGTATCCATACACACCAGCAAACACCCTGTGAGTGCTGTTGCAATCCCATAGTGACTCTTTCAGTACCATGTACTAATCCATTCACTAAACTAAAACTAAATTAATTATGAATTCACCCACTGTCTCTCCTTATAGTACTCTAATCATTTAATCAGTGTGCATGTACTCATACAGTAAGCCAGGATTTAGGGCATGGACTGTTTCAAATTCCTATGCACTATGCATGTAGTGGTCTAACCACCTTCACATTTGTGTTTCCGGTCTACAATTTCTCAGTTAGTATCCATACATTCCAGCAAACACCCTCTGAGTGCTGTTACAATTCCATAGTGACTCTTTCAGTACCATGTACTAATCCATTCACTAAAGTAAAACTAAATTAATTATGAATTCACCCACTGTCTCACCTTATAGTACTGTAATCATTCAGTCAGTATGCATGTACTCATGCAGTGAGCAAGGATATAGGGCACTGACTATTTCAAATTCTTATGCACTATGCATGTAGTGGTCTAACCACCATCACACTTGTCTGTCAGGCCTACAATTTCTCAGTTACTATCCATACACTCCAGCAAACACCCTGTGAGTGCTGTTGGAATTCGAAGGCTGCGGTGGATGCCTTAGTGGTGGAGATGGAGAAATTGTACAAAGGGGAAAAAGGGGGCAACGTGAATCTTATATGGGTGGGGGATGTTAATACCCACCCATGTAAGCTCAATGGGACCAGGGTTTGTGGCATAGAAGACGTTCTCGGTAATCCCTTCTCTCATTTTTCACATAATGGGTACGGAGAGTCTCTAAATAGTCTGTTATTTCAGTGGAAACTCTCTATGCTAGGTGTGATGAATGAGAGAGAGCAAGGGACAACCTTTAGAAGGGGCACACAGGAATCTGTTATCGATTTCGTTTTGGTGTCTGGATAGCTACTTTCAAAAATAGTCCTCATGAATATCCAGTTTACTTCCCATAGTGATCATGACATGCTTTTGACCTATTTAGAAATCTTACCCACACCCAAAGAACATAACCAGATTGTAGAGGATGTGATCCTTTCCAGGAAAAATGGCTACCAACTAGAATGGTCAGTGGTAATAAAATCAGATTTGGTCCCCGAAATTCTACTTCAGGTAAAAAAAGATATCATAGAATGCTTGAGAGAAGGGGAACGCCAGTAGATCTGGTCACTAGTTGCATCACCCTCTTGGCATAAATAAAAATGGCAATTACGCGGGTGAAGTCTCATAAAACTCAACAGCAAAAAAAGGCTGGTTCGATAAAGCCTGCACAAAAGCAAAAACAGCCCTCATAAATGCCTTAAAAACTCTCCCTAGAGATTATCTCAAAATCCGTTCACTACATAATGAGTATAAATCACCCAGAAGGGAGAGACAGAAAGATCTGAGAGCACAGGTGTAGGAAGACCTTGAGCAAGCAGCCAGTTCTGGATGCAGCAAAGACTTCTGTGAAGTTGTAAACGCGACTTATTTTAACGACATTAGTGACCCCGCACTAGATGTACATGTAGACAAAGAGGCATTGGTGAGACATCCTCCACCTATATTAGTGTCCCCCCAGAAATTCCACCTCAGGAAGGATTAAGTTTTAATGTATCTGATGTTTGAAAGGTATTAGAATCCTGTACACCCGGTAAGGCTCCGGGGTCGGACGGCGTACTAATTGACCTCTTTCAATACGATTATGATATGTGGGCCCCCTTACTCACAAACATCTTCAACAGCATTCTGATAGTAGGCCCACTATCATCATGGAACCAGAGTGTAATTGTTCCAATTTACAAAAAAGGGGATAGGGGCTCCCCGAAGAACTATCGCCCCATATCTTTGCTTGATACCTCCGCAGTATGGGTTCCGTAGAGGTATGGGGACAATTGATCAATGCGTAAACATTTCCCTAACCATAGGGAAATACTTGAAGGCTAGAAACGGGAAGCTATATATGGCTTACATGGACTTAACATAAGCCTTTGATTGCGTGTCACATTCTAGGCTATGGTCCAAGATGGAGGGTATGGGCATAGACACGCCGAACATTGAATTTATCCGCCTGCTACATGCCAATGCCACTGCCTGTGTAAGGTATGGTGGAAAGGGGGAGTGCACTCGTCATTTCAAATTTGAAAAGGGAGTTAGACAGGGGCGTGTCCTCGCCCCATTTCTATTTTCAATCCATACGAACGAAGTCGAGTCCTCCCTGTCTTCTCTTTCATTGGATGTGCCAAAATTTGATCAAACCCCCCTCTCGATTCTGATGCAGTACTGATGGCAAGAACTGGGTTGGCCTTACAAAAACTAATCAAAGCTCACTCCATCTTTATGGCTACCCTTGACCTGAAAGGCAATGAAACAGAATCATTTATAATTGTGGCCAGAGAGGCTAGAGGTCATAAACATCCCCACTTCCAGATGGAGGGCAAGGAAATTAGGGTGGTGGACTCCTTTTCTTATAGGGATGAGCTAAGAGGCAAGCACTTTGCAGTCCTGATTTTTGATTCATTTGACTCTTGACAGTACAAGCTATACCCTGCAGGAGCGCCTGCTGAGGGCTCCACACTCTGCTTTCCTCCCCCCGAGCTCGCACGCCACCCCACCATCCTTTTAAAAACAGCACATTGTAATCAAATTTTTTAAAACAGCAGTAAATATTTGAAACTCACGCTTGCTTTGAAATGTATGTCACAAGTTTTACCTTCTTGCTGCCGGGAAGATGCCGACACATCGAACGAGCCGCGGGACTTACTCAGTGCCGATATAGACATCTGGGACGAGCCATCTTTTGACCGATCGCGCCACTCCACTTGAACTAATTATACCGAACAGTGACTGCAAGATTTTCTTGTAGATATCGTGTTGAACTATTAGTGGGGTGGTTGCCTCTGTGACAATATAGAGTGTGGAATACCATATTGACAAACTCTGGCTGGACAGTTATTTGGATGAAGCAATCTGGAGATTAGTGTGTGGCCAGACTTGGACGATGTGACATCATATTTTCGGCCCTCTATATATTGTCTGGATGTATCATTTACAAGGGATGACATTGTCAGTACTGAGACTGATTCAAGAGTGAGCCCCCTTGCTAATGTAATTATTGGATTTCAATTATTTCTGTACAATACTAAAAAAAAAAAAGAGTTATGCTTACGAAAAATTTACCTACTGCGCCCTGACGAAGGAAGTTAGGACAGGATTCCTTTTCCGAAATGCGCGTCGGCACCTCTCTTTTGTTGTGTTGTTTTGTACATATTTTATGCGATAGTGTAATTTGTTAATTTCTTTTGTGTTTATTGTTTCCACTGTTTTTGACTTATGTTTTGGGAGCTTGTGAGGGTTGTATGATGGTGTGTTGTGAATAGGTGTATGAATGATATGGTGTGTACATGTTTGGTGTTTTTTGAGGGCTACTGTATATAGTACGATTATATGTTGTTTACAGAATGTATATACAAAATTAGTATCATGATTTTGTTTAATTGTGATGTTTATGTTTCTCTTATCAGAAAAATATTTAAATAAAAAAGAGAATATGTTTTTCTAATAATTTCTGGTCTGGGACAATGTTTCTATTGAATCAATGGAGGATATATTACCAAAGGTTGAAGTGAATACTTGTGAGAGGTTTTGTTCTTGTTCCTGTTATTTTCCCTGCCTCCCTCTCCTAGTATTGTTATAATTCAGGGACCCTCTGTTGTTTTTTGACAATAATTACTGTACCATTCACTGAGTAAGGTCACAGGGCTGTGCCTCCCTGGTCCACCGCGGATAGTTCCGCTTGAGTGGAGGGCGGGCTGGACAACCCGAAGTGACGCTGAGTCTCCAGGTCAGCTGGATAGCAGCCTGGAACTACAAAATCGCATGCCCTGGACAGTGGGCAGAGGACGCACTAAGAGGCAAGCACTTTGCAGTCCTGATTTTTGATTCATTTGACTCTTGACGGTACAAGCTATACCCTGCAGGAGCACCTGATGAGGGCTACACACTCTGCTTTCCTCCCCCCAGCTCGCACGCCACCTCAGCGTCCTTTTAAAAACAGCACAATTGAATAGATTTTTTTAAAACAGCAATAACTATTTTAAACTCATGCTTGCTTTGAATTGTACGTCACAATAATTACTGTACCATTCACTGAGTAAGGTCATAGGGCGGTGCCTCCCCGGTCCACCACGGATAGTTCCACTTGAGTTGAGGGAGTGCTGCACCACCCGGAAGTGACGTAGAGTCTCCAGGTCAGCTGTCTAGCGGCCTGGAACTACAAAATCTCATGCCATGGACAACACACAGCGAACGCACGAAGCGGGGGTACCGCAGGCGCGCCAAAGGCAAGCCCGTCTGCGCCCGTCCACGCCAGACCGTCGCCGGGAGCCGGAATCCCTGCCGGTTTTGCTGTAAGTAGGGCAGTCTGTCCTGACCAATTGACCAAATACACCAAACAAGAGCTATTACACATCAGGGACAACGCCCAACCTCATGTAAAGGGGTGCTCTCGTGCACAGCCAAATTCACAGCATCTATAGAAGGTCCTTTGACATGCCTATCTTGCGGATTTCAGAGCATCCCTCCCCCACAACCTACCGACGCTCCTAACACAATCCATCCGGGCAAACGCGGCGATGAAGAAGAACAAGTTGGAACTGTTTGTTGGCTAATGTTTGTTCCCTCCCAAAACATGCAATAAACATCTGGGACCTGCTCTTGTCCTCGCTCCCTGATATCGGTTTCCTCACGGAGACATGGTTGAAGACCTTCTCCACTCCAGCCATCGCCATTGCCTTACCCAACGGATACCGCATCCTAAAACTAGACAGACAACACAAAGCTGGAGGTGGGGTGGCCATCCTATATAGAGACCCAATAAAAGTTACAATATTAGACCAATTTAGCAGTGATAAACTGGAAATCCTAATTTTTAGAATTGATCTCCACTCACAGATGAGTTGGAAAGGAGCCCCAGTATACTCCCCCCTGGTCCTCTTTCAGACTTTACTAGCCTCCTCTTAAATTTGATTGCCCCTCATTTGATATCATCTAACAGATTCCTTCTACTAAGCGACTTCAATGTACACAGTGAGAACCCCAAGGACCCTGAGGCCTCCTCCTTACTGACCGAGCTGGCAACACTGGAACTTACCAAAATAAATGACGCACCCACAGAGATCGCAGGCCACACCCTGGACCTGGTTATCTCCAACTCAACACAAATACTATTCAAAGCCACCAGTCCCCTTACGTGGACAGACCACTATATCATCAAATTCAGTCTACGGGGTTCTCCTGAGCACACAGTTAAGAAAACACCTTTAACACATGACTACAGACAATGGCACAAACTTACACCCACACTTTTCGGTGACACCTTCATCCCTCCTCAATTTACCTCCACTGACACAATCGAGGAACGCTTATCGGCCTTTTAAGGCACAATAAAATCTACAATAGACATTCTCATTCCACCAAAGAGATCATTTGCAGCTCTGAAACGCCCCAAGACCCCATGGTATTTGTGAGAAGTTGGCCTGGTATATAATGCTCACTAATTCTAGTGATCACTTTGTACCATGCCAAGCAACCCTTATGATGATGGTTGTAATTCAACCTTGTAGACCAGTTATCCTAGTGGTAACGTGGACAAAGCAGTCTTAGGCTAAACTCTGAAAGGCATGTGAAGCCAGCTGTTATACCATACACAACCCCCTTGAATACCAAATGAAAGGGACACCACACAGATATATATTGAAAATATATATTGATTTATTAACTATTAAAATCCCCTGGACTCTTTATGAGCACAGAAGCACAAGCGTTAAATCACAAGACAGTTTAAAATACACAAAAGTTGCACAATATGGATGAGCCCTAGGGGCCACCTAAACCATATACTAAGAAAGTGGTATAAGAGATACCAAGAGGAAAGTGAAGAGGCCTAGGGCCTTGGGAATCGCTGGAGCTATTCGAGACTGGAGTTAACTAGGTCGGGAAAGGCCCACGGGACTCGGGTGCAGTGTTCAAAGTGCACGCACTTCTCAATACAAAGTCTATGGTGCGTAAAAAGCACAAAGTTAGAAAGTTAGGAACCTTCCGAGTGACCTACGGAGCTGAAACTTAAAACACAGGCCCTTGGGATGTGTACCAGTGCAGGGGCACCGGCAGAGCTGAGTTACCTCACCCACAGGAAGCGGGTGCACAGGGTCGAAGTTGTGTCGGGTTTCGTCACGCTGGTCGATGGTGCTTGGAGCTGAAGATGCTGCAGGCGGCTCGATGAGAAGAGTTCCGGTGGATCCAAGGGTGGATCTGAAGATGTGAAGACCTGAAAGCAGAGGGGACAGTGTTCAAAGTCACTAGCCAGTGACTACCGTGGAACCAGATTGGAACCAGGCGATGTCGGGTGCAAACAGGCGTTGTCGGGTAGCTTCTTTCTGCAGCCACGTGGATACCCGGGGTCGAGGACGTCCAGGAGTCGGTCACGAGCTGTCCCACGTAGGCTTCTCGCTGTTGGCGGTGTCGGCGACCTGATCGGAGCAAACAGGCCTTGGCAAATGCAAGCCACGCAGAAGTTGAAAGATGCTGTTCACTCGGACCAGCAAGGTCAGAGCGGATGCTCCTTTTCGCAGGAGCTTGGGTAGGTCTGGAGCAACCAGACCTGCTGTTTAAATCTTCGGGTTCGTCGCCAAGATGACCGCTGACCACGTGGCTAGTGGCCGGGATGGCGCGTCGAGTGGCACAATGCAAAAGGGCCCCACGCAGATCGTGGAGATGCTGGAGGGCTGATCTTCGGTGCAAGGGCTGCTCGGTGGTGGGGGTTCTCAATCCCCAAAGCACAACGTCGAGGATGCCTCAGAAGCTGCACAGTCAGCTTTTCGGGTGTCTTTCAAGAGGTCCGGTCCCACGTCACTCGGTGCCTCCACGGGTCCCTTCTTCGCAGGGACTGTGGATCGGGCTCTGAGAGGTCTGGGAGTCTGGTTCTTGTCGGGCTCTGGGCTCGGTCTCCGGCGGGAGGCGGCGGCAAAGCAGACGTCGAGTTGCTGGTTGGTACCTGTGTTCACAGGGTGGTCACTCCTTGGCCACAAGGGAGATTCTCTTCAGTCTTCTGTGCAGCAGAATGTCGAAGTCCAGTCTTCTTCTTGTTTAAAGTTGATTTCGGGATGATCTGCTGTGCAATGGCACTGCTCCCCCTCTTATTCCCATCTGAGGGGTGGATCTCCTGCTAGGTCCCTCCCCTATGGGTGGGACCAGGAAGGGGGGTGGTTACACCCCCTCTCCTTTGTCCAGCTCCTCGCCAGGACTGGGGCTGGAAAGCCCCAGAACCGGTTTGGGCTGGCTTATGCACAGGGACACCTTGTGTGCCCCAGGCATGTCTCAATCTATTCAGCCCTGTCCTACCCAATACACAAAACCCTGTCTGGGGTGGTGCTCGCACCTCCCCAGGCAGGAAACCCTTTGTCCAGGCCCTCCTCGCTGGAAGGACTCCCAGCAGCAGGAGGTCAGACATGTGTCTGTGGTGGCAGCATCCATTTTGTGATGCTGAGGCTCTGTTTAACTTTAACCGGGGTTAAGGCTACACACATGTCGTGTCCCTCTAGAAGGGTGGAATGCTATCCCCGTCGCCAGAACTGGCGAGGGGATAGTATTCCAATTCGTATGACACCTTACTCGACATGTTTTGATAAAGCCAAACCAAAGATAGCATTTAACCGCGAGGATTATAATGCACTTAAGAGTATATGGTATGGCAATATCCCGGAACAGCTTAGGGAGTGGTTCCCGACAGCTGCAGACAGGCTCAGCTCATGCTAGAGCACCATCTCACATATTTCCAAGCACTCTGCCTCCAGGATTGATGAGGCCTTCCATAGGAGTGGCTGATAGGAACATATGTGTCCAGTTTAGGGTTAGGCACAGGCATACTGTACCTAAGTAAGAGGTGATTACACCAACTTACCCCAGCTGAGTGATCAGCCAGTTGTGTCAAATATGGAGGCCAGGCCAGGGGTGGCACAATACATGCTGCAGCCCCTGGTAGGCCTTGGCTACACCTATGCCCTGGGTACCTATGGTACACTGTTACAGGGGCCTATAAGGTGAACCAATTCCAATTGTGTTATGCACCTAAGGTACATGGAGTCCATTTTAAGGAGAGAGCAATCAGCCTGGGGCCCTGAATAGCAGGATCCCAGGCCAACTAAGTCAAAAACCAGCTAAACACCTGGCAAAAAGTTTGGGGGTAACCATAGTCAGATATCCACCTTCCTACATAACCCCCCCCAAACGAAAGGAGATAAGGCTATCCTTGACCAGGTAAGCCTATATTGCCTAAGTGGCCATATAAGGAAGTACCAGCTCTGGCTTGGTAACCCCCTGTCTCATGGTCCACTAAGCAATCCCTCACCCTAAGGGTATCTGAGGGTCTCCACCATAGGGAATCTCTACCTGTGGTGTGTATTTGCAAAGTCAAAGGCTGGTGTTGAGATGGAGTACCGAAGTGAGTTTCCTCTGTAGGGCTCAGCTTCCTCCAATCACTCTCCATCATGTGTGCCTTTCTTTCTCTGACTGAGTTGCACTGTGCTCTCAGGGTCAACCTCTGGCTACCTAAAGCTGGAGGCTGGGTCCCTCTGTTTGGCTTACTGGAGGGACAGGTCAGGTTTGGGGCCTTTTGGTCCCAGGTTTGGCTGTGCCCAACAATATCCATCTGGGGGAGGTCCCTAACTACTTTTAAGGGGGATCCCTGAGGAGTTTTTAAAGTTTTCACCTCACTAGGGCTACTAGTTTCGGTGCCCCTAATCTGTTGATGGGGGTGCTTTATTTGACAGGGGGCCCTTTGGGTCTCACTGTCCTTCTTGTCCTCTGCAGCCCTGGGCTGAGTAAGGCAAGGTAGAGAGGGGCAGGTTACCTGCTCCAGACTGGGTCCCTCCTGAGAAGGGTCCACTGCCATCAGAGGCTCTGTCAGGCCAGGCCTAACAACCTCTGGGACAGTTCCTTCATCAGGGGTAAGATCAGCTCCCTGAGGAGGCTGATCCTTTCCTAAAGTCTGGTGAGGGGGAGATTTCTCTTCCTCCTCCATGCTCTCTGTTTGGGTGGAGTGATCCATCATTTCAGGCTTCACTACCCATGTATCTGTTTGAGTTTGGGCTGCGGCCATCACAGCCCCTCCAACCTTTTCAGGAGGAGACTCAGTTTGGGTATGGGCTGTTACCAGTACAGCCCTGCTACTCTCTTCAGGAGGGAAGTTATCTAAAGATGGGGCTGAGGTTTGCTCAGCCCTCCCAATCTTTTCAGGAAGGACATCTTGAATTGGGGCTGTAGCCATTACAGCCCCACTAACCTTTCCATTCTAGAATGGTAAATCTCCATGGAAAGGTTAGTGGGGCTGTAATGGCTACAGCCCCAATTCAAGATGTCCTTCCTGAAAAGATTGGGAGGGCTGAGCAAACCTCAGCCCCATCTTTAGATAACTTCCCTCCATGAAGAGAGTAGCAGGGCTGTACTGGTAACAGCCCATACCCAAACTGAGTCTCCTCCTGAAAAGGTTGGAGGGGCTGTGATGGCCGCAGCCCAAACTCAAACAGATACATGGGTAGTGAAGCCTGAAATGATGGATCACTCCACCCAAACAGAGAGCATGGAGGAGGAAGAGAAATCTCCCCCTCACCAGACTTTAGGAAAGGATCAGCCTCCTCAGGGAGCTGATCTTACCCCTGATGAAGGAACTGTCCCAGAGGTTGTTAGGCCTGGCCTGACAGAGCCTCTGATGGCAGTGGACCCTTCTCAGGAGGGACCCAGTCTGGAGCAGGTAACCTGCCCCTCTCTACCTTGCCTTACTCAGCCCAGGGCTGCAGAGGACAAGAAGGACAGTGAGACCCAAAGGGCCCCCTGTCAAATAAAGCACCCCCATCAACAGATTAGGGGCACCGAAACTAGTAGCCCTAGTGAGGTGAAAACTTTAAAAACTCCTGAGGGATCCCCCTTAAAAGTAGTTAGGGACCTCCCCCAGATGGATATTGTTGGGCACAGCCAAACCTGGGACCAAAAGGCCCCAAACCTGACCTGTCCCTCCAGTAAGCCAAACAGAGGGACCCAGCCTCCAGCTTTAGGTAGCCAGAGGTTGACCCTGAGAGCACAGTGCAACTCAGTCAGAGAAAGAAAGGCACACATGATGGAGAGTGATTGGAGGAAGCTGAGCCCTACAGAGGAAACTCACTTCGGTACTCCATCTCAACACCAGCCTTTGACTTTGCAAATACACACCACAGGTAGAGATTCCCTATGGTGGAGACCCTCAGATACCCTTAGGGTGAGGGATTGCTTAGTGGACCATGAGACAGGGGGTTACCAAGCCAGAGCTGGTACTTCCTTATATGGCCACTTAGGCAATATAGGCTTACCTGGTCAAGGATAGCCTTATCTCCTTTCGTTTGGGGGGGGGTTATGTAGAAAGTTTGGGGGTAACCATAGTCAGATATCCACCTTCCTACATAACCCCCCCCCAAACGAAAGGAGATAAGGCTATCCTTGACCAGGTAAGCCTATATTGCCTAAGTGGCCATATAAGGAAGTACCAGCTCTGGCTTGGTAACCCCCTGTCTCATGGTCCACTAAGCAATCCCTCACCCTAAGGGTATCTGAGGGTCTCCACCATAGGGAATCTCTACCTGTGGTGTGTATTTGCAAAGTCAAAGGCTGGTGTTGAGATGGAGTACCGAAGTGAGTTTCCTCTGTAGGGCTCAGCTTCCTCCAATCACTCTCCATCATGTGTGCCTTTCTTTCTCTGACTGAGTTGCACTGTGCTCTCAGGGTCAACCTCTGGCTACCTAAAGCTGGAGGCTGGGTCCCTCTGTTTGGCTTACTGGAGGGACAGGTCAGGTTTGGGGCCTTTTGGTCCCAGGTTTGGCTGTGCCCAACAATATCCATCTGGGGGAGGTCCCTAACTACTTTTAAGGGGGATCCCTCAGGAGTTTTTAAAGTTTTCACCTCACTAGGGCTACTAGTTTCGGTGCCCCTAATCTGTTGATGGGGGTGCTTTATTTGACAGGGGGCCCTTTGGGTCTCACTGTCCTTCTTGTCCTCTGCAGCCCTGGGCTGAGTAAGGCAAGGTAGAGAGGGGCAGGTTACCTGCTCCAGACTGGGTCCCTCCTGAGAAGGGTCCACTGCCATCAGAGGCTCTGTCAGGCCAGGCCTAACAACCTCTGGGACAGTTCCTTCATCAGGGGTAAGATCAGCTCCCTGAGGAGGCTGATCCTTTCCTAAAGTCTGGTGAGGGGGAGATTTCTCTTCCTCCTCCATGCTCTCTGTTTGGGTGGAGTGATCCATCATTTCAGGCTTCACTACCCATGTATCTGTTTGAGTTTGGGCTGCGGCCATCACAGCCCCTCCAACCTTTTCAGGAGGAGACTCAGTTTGGGTATGGGCTGTTACCAGTACAGCCCTGCTACTCTCTTCAGGAGGGAAGTTATCTAAAGATGGGGCTGAGGTTTGCTCAGCCCTCCCAATCTTTTCAGGAAGGACATCTTGAATTGGGGCTGTAGCCATTACAGCCCCACTAACCTTTCCATGGAGATTTACCATTCTAGAATGGGTTTGCTGTTCAACCTCAGCCCAGGCTGAGATTTCCAAATCATTACCCAGTAGGCAATCTACAGGCAAGTTTGCTGACACTGCCACTCTCTTTGGGCCAGTGACACCTCCCCAGCTAAGATTGACTACTGCCATGGGATGATTGGATTCTATGCCATCAATGTTTGTCACCTGATATTTGGCATCAGGTAAAAGTTGCCTTGAGGGGACTAGACATTCAGCCACCATGGTGATGCTAGCCCCTGTGTCTCTGAAGGCCTCAGCTTTCAAGCCATTGATGAGGGGCTCCTGTCTATACTTGCTCAAAGTGTTTGGGCAAGCAGTGAAATTGGCAAACCCCATGCCAGTCTCATAGACAAGAGTATCTGAGTTAGGGGACCTGGATAGTCCAGAGTCCACCTGTCCTCCAAAAGTAAACCCACCCAAATTCTTGGGGGTGCTCCCACCACCTGGGGGACCACTGCTAACAGTGACAGGAGGTGTTGGAGCCTTACCTGGAGGTATATTCTCCTTATTGCCATTCTTGGGACAACAGCTATCTGTTTTGTAATGCCCCACCTGTTTACAGGTATGACAATAAGGCTTTTTCTGGGTTGTAGAAGTGTCTTGGGACCCACCCCCATTCTTGGAGTTTTGGGGCCCTGGGGAAGTCTTTTCCTTACTTTTATCCCCACCCTTCTCTTGAGGCTTGGTAGTCTCTTTCTTTTGGTCACCACCCTGGTTCTTAGGCCTGATCCTGGTTCTGACCCATTTGTCTGCCCTCCTACCCAATTCTTGTGGGGAGGTCAGATCAGAGTCAACCAGGTGCTGACGTAGAAGCTGATTTTGACAATTACTTAAGATTTGCTCTCTCATAATTAAATTATACAATCCTGTATAGTCAGTAACCTTACTTCCCAGCAACCAGCCCTCCAGAGCCTTAGTGGCACATTCAACAAATTCAGACCAGTCCTGAGTCTGTGTCTTCTGGGTATCTCTGAACATTAACCTGTACTGTTCAGTGGTTAAGCCCAACCCATCAATCAGAGCACTCTTCAGGACCATGTAGTTTCTAGAATCCTCATCACTAACTGTGAGGAGTCTGTCTCTGCCTCTGCCTTCAAAGGAGAGCCACAAGATTGCTGCCCACTGCTCCTGAGGGATCTGCTGTACCATGCAGGCTCTCTCAAGTGCAGTCATCCATTTGTGGATATCATCCCCAGCTTTGTAGGGGGGCACAATCTTACTCAGGTTTCTTGTATCAAAGGACCTGTCTTTATCCTTCTGGATAGTGCTGCCACCAGTGGATCCTAATCCACTCTCTCTAGGCTGTCTTGCTCTAGCAAGTTTCTCCTTGGCCAGGGCAACCTCTAACTCTTGCCTCTGGATCCTAAGCTCAGCCTCTCTCATCTTGGCCTCATGTTCCCTTCTCTGAGGGCTAGTCATCCCCTTTCTGGAGTGACCATGAGAACCTCTAGAAGCATGGGAGTTGTCAGAGTCACCTGAGTGAGTCCTTCTCCTCCTAGGCTTCTGGTTAAGTCCACCTGGGGGTCTGAATGGGTTGTTACCAGATTCAGTCCCAAATAGGCTTAAGTTAGCCTGGTTCAGTCTACTGACCAGCACCTGACTATTTCTGTCATCATCTGACTCACTGCTTTCCACCTCCTCCTCCTCTTCTTCTTCCTCTACATCTACCTGAGGAGCTCCAGTGGTGGAGGCTTCCTCATCTACCAGGATGATAGGGGCAGGGGTGTCTACAGTGTCATCCTCTGAAGGATGGCCTCCTTCAGCATCCCCTGTGGGGTTTGCCTTAGAGGGCTTTAGAGTCTCAGACTGGTCTAAGAGCTCTCTTAGGTGGTCTGTAGTAGGGGAAGGCCCTGTCTTCAGACCCCTTAAGACACAAAGCTGTCTTAGTTCCTTAAAGGAAAAAATAGCAAATTTGGATGGTGCCCTTGGAGGGTCACTCTCAACAGAGACATTCCCAGTGGAACCCTCTGCTCCAGACATTGCTCTAGTGTGGGTGGATGTGTTGCAATCTACCTACACTGGTGTTTACCTACTAAACCTATCTAGTAGTTGTAGCTAGGGTGTGCTACTCCCTTTGCTCTACAACAACTAAGTTCAGTAGAACTTAAGTATACTAGTCTTGTTTTATATGTACCTAGCAGGTACCTGTATGATCTTTCAAATGATAATCTCAAAGATTGTAATGGTAAAACAACAGCAAGCTCAGATCCCACCGCTGCCACCAATGTGAGAAGTTGGCCTGGTATATAATGCTCACTAATTCTAGTGATCACTTTGTACCATGCCAAGCAACCCTTATGATGATGGTTGTAATTCAACCTTGTAGACCAGTTATCCTAGTGGTAACGTGGACAAAGCAGTCTTAGGCTAAACTCTGAAAGGCATGTGAAGCCAGCTGTTATACCATACACAACCCCCTTGAATACCAAATGAAAGGGACACCACACAGATATATATTGAAAATATATATTGATTTATTAACTATTAAAATCCCCTGGACTCTTTATGAGCACAGAAGCACAAGCGTTAAATCACAAGACAGTTTAAAATACACAAAAGTTGCACAATATGGATGAGCCCTAGGGGCCACCTAAACCATATACTAAGAAAGTGGTATAAGAGATACCAAGAGGAAAGTGAAGAGGCCTAGGGCCTTGGGAATCGCTGGAGCTATTGGAGACTGGAGTTAACTAGGTCGGGAAAGGCCCACGGGACTCGGGTGCAGTGTTCAAAGTGCACGCACTTCTCAATACAAAGTCTATGGTGCGTAAAAAGCACAAAGTTAGAAAGTTAGGAACCTTCCGAGTGACCTACGGAGCTGAAACTTAAAACACAGGCCCTTGGGATGTGTACCAGTGCAGGGGCACCGGCGGAGCTGAGTTACCTCACCCACAGGAAGCGGGTGCACAGGGTCGAAGTTGTGTCGGGTTTCGTCACGCTGGTCGATGGTGCTTGGAGCTGAAGATGCTGCAGGCGGCTCGATGAGAAGAGTTCCGGTGGATCCAAGGGTGGATCTGAAGATGTGAAGACCTGAAAGCAGAGGGGACAGTGTTCAAAGTCACTAGCCAGTGACTACCGTGGAACCAGATTGGAACCAGGCGATGTCGGGTGCAAACAGGCGTTGTCGGGTAGCTTCTTTCTGCAGCCACGTGGATACCCGGGGTCGAGGACGTCCAGGAGTCGGTCACGAGCTGTCCCACGTAGGCTTCTCGCTGTTGGCGGTGTCGGCGACCTGATCGGAGCAAACAGGCCTTGGCAAATGCAAGCCACGCAGAAGTTGAAAGATGCTGTTCACTCGGACCAGCAAGGTCAGAGCGGGTGCTCCTTTTCGCAGGAGCTTGGGTAGGTCTGGAGCAACCAGACCTGCTGTTTAAATCTTCGGGTTCGTCGCCAAGATGACCGCTGACCACGTGGCTAGTGGCCGGGATGGCGCGTCGAGTGGCACAATGCAAAAGGGCCCCACGCAGATCGTGGAGATGCTGGAGGGCTGATCTTCGGTGCAAGGGCTGCTCGGTGGTGGGGGTTCTCAATCCCCAAAGCACAACGTCGAGGATGCCTCAGAAGCTGCGCAGTCAGCTTTTCGGGTGTCTTTCAAGAGGTCCGGTCCCACGTCACTCGGTGCCTCCACGGGTCCCTTCTTCGCAGGGACTGTGGATCGGGCTCTGAGAGGTCTGGGAGTCTGGTTCTTGTCGGGCTCTGGGCTCGGTCTCCGGCGGGAGGCGGCGGCAAAGCAGACGTCGAGTTGCTGGTTGGTACCTGTGTTCACAGGGTGGTCACTCCTTGGCCACAAGGGAGATTCTCTTCAGTCTTCTGTGCAGCAGAATGTCGAAGTCCAGTCTTCTTCTTGTTTAAAGTTGATTTCGGGATGATCTGCTGTGCAATGGCACTGCTCCCCCTCTTATTCCCATCTGAGGGGTGGATCTCCTGCTAGGTCCCTCCCCTATGGATGGGACCAGGAAGGGGGGTGGTTACACCCCCTCTCCTTTGTCCAGCTCCTCGCCAGGACTGGGGCTGGAAAGCCCCAGAACCGGTTTGGGCTGGCTTATGCACAGGGACACCTTGTGTGCCCCAGGCATGTCTCAATCTATTCAGCCCTGTCCTACCCAATACACAAAACCCTGTCTGGGGTGGTGCTCGCACCTCCCCAGGCAGGAAACCCTTTGTCCAGGCCCTCCTCGCTGGAAGGACTCCCAGCAGCAGGAGGTCAGACATGTGTCTGTGGTGGCAGCATCCATTTTGTGATGCTGAGGCTCTGTTTAACTTTAACCGGGGTTAAGGCTACACACATGTCGTGTCCCTCTAGAAGGGTGGAATGCTATCCCCGTCGCCAGAACTGGCGAGGGGATAGTATTCCAATTCGTATGACACCTTACTCGACATGTTTTGATAAAGCCAAACCAAAGATAGCATTTAACCGCGAGGATTATAATGCACTTAAGAGTATATGGTATGGCAATATCCCGGAACAGCTTAGGGAGTGGTTCCCGACAGCTGCAGACAGGCTCAGCTCATGCTAGAGCACCATCTCACATATTTCCAAGCACTCTGCCTCCAGGATTGATGAGGCCTTCCATAGGAGTGGCTGATAGGAACATATGTGTCCAGTTTAGGGTTAGGCACAGGCATACTGTACCTAAGTAAGAGGTGATTACACCAACTTACCCCAGCTGAGTGATCAGCCAGTTGTGTCAAATATGGAGGCCAGGCCAGGGGTGGCACAATACATGCTGCAGCCCCTGGTAGGCCTTGGCTACACCTATGCCCTGGGTACCTATGGTACACTGTTACAGGGGCCTATAAGGTGAACCAATTCCAATTGTGTTATGCACCTAAGGTACATGGAGTCCATTTTAAGGAGAGAGCAATCAGCCTGGGGCCCTGAATAGCAGGATCCCAGGCCAACTAAGTCAAAAACCAGCTAAACACCAGGCAAAAAGTTTGGGGGTAACCATAGTCAGATATCCACCTTCCTACAGTATTCTACAACACTTCGGACAGAGAAAAGTCAATGCAAAAAGATTGAGCAGCAATGGCACCGTAAGCATGCACCCTTACAGAAAGAAAAATACAAAACAGCCTTAAACTCCTACCATAAAAACATAAAAATCTCCCGGAAAAATCACATAGCCAGCCAACTGGAACAAACAGACAACACCCCCAAAATCCTCTTTCAAGTACTCAACACCCTTATCAATCCTAAAGCCTGTGATCCAGAAGATGCACCAACCCAGTCTCTCTGCGATAATATCGCAGGTTTCCTTTTGCAAAAGATTGACAGTATCTACAATAAGATAACAACCTCCACTGCAAATACAGGCCACAATACTATCTCTGATCCTGCCCTTGCCCCACCCAGCCCTTATTACTTAAAAACATTCCCTCCGCTCACTACTCAAGAAACAGAATCCCTGTTATCTACTTCCAAACCAGGATCCCCCAAAGACCTGATTCCTGCAAAAATAGCTGAAACGCTTGCAGCCGAGATGGCCGGTTCATTGTGCTCCTTCTTAAATAGCTCCATCATAGAAGGTAATCTCCCAATGGAATGGAAAGCCACTCAGATCATACCCATTAGGAAAAACGCCAAACTGCCCCCTGACGTGATCACCAACTATAGACCCATCTCATTCCTCCCTCTCCACAGTAAACTGTTGGAAAAGCACATTAACACGAACCTCTCCATATTCATTGAATCCGCCAACTGCCTGGATCAATCACAGTCAGGATTCCATCCTAGGTACAACACAGAATCAGCCTTGGTAAACGTCACAGATGACATCAGAATGCATGCGGATGCGCCTTTGACACTATCTCACACAAGATCCTACTGGAAAGATTACAAACCTTATGCGTTCAAGAAACAGCCCTTAAATGGCCGATGAACTTCCTCGAGGGAAACCTTGGTCCCTTTAAATCTAAGACCACTATGGTATCCAAGGGTGTACCTCAGGGTTCCTGCCTCAGCCCCTTGTTATTCAACATTTATGTTGCCCCTCTTTCAGCACTTTTAAGGAAAATAGGGTTTATCCCCATTCCCAACCTCGATGATACTCAACTCCTCCTCACCTTCGACAAAAACACCCCAAACACCGGTAACATCTTTTCAGAGGGCATGAAAACAAAAACATCTTGGATGAGTTGCAACTTCCTTCAGCTGAACGCTGACAAAACAGAAATAATGCTATTTAAAAAATGGCACCACCAGCTGGTTACCCAGCTGGTGGCCAGAGGCACTAGGCCCCACCCCTCTTCCTGAGACAGTGGTCAAGAGTCCTAATAGACAACAACCTAAACCTGGACGAGCACATAATCGCAACCAAACAGGCCTGCTTCCATGCACTAAGCCTGCTCCGGAAAGTCTTCCACTTTCTCCAATCCTCCACACGCAAAACCCTGGTACACGCCCCGGTACTCAGTCGCCTAGATTTCAGCAATGCTTTGCTGACCTCTTGAATAGTCTACAAGTGATACAGAACACAGCAGCGCGCCTTGTAACCAGTGCCCCTCCTCATACCCCCTCTCTCCCCTTCTCCACAAACTGCTCTGGCTTCCCATACGAAAAAGAATACAATTTAAAATCTGCTGTCTGGTGTTCAAAGCCCTTTATCCAATGGGCCCTAGTTATCTGTCGGATAAACTGGTCAGACACTCCTCTCCACGCTCCCTTCGCTCAGAAGGGAAAGATCTTCTCACCATACCGCGTATAAAACAAGCCAGACTAGGAAGTAAAGCATTCTCCTTTACAGCCCCTCATATCTGGAACCAACTACCCTTAGATATCCGACAATGCACTAATTACTTGACCTTCAGGAGAAAACTCAAGACATCACTTTTCTAGCTCCTGGTCTTCACCTCTTCACGTCCTCAGCGTGGGGATACCCCATCCGCGGTGATTCAGGTGCTCTATAAATTATATAAATAAATAAATAAATCTTTTTGACAAGGATCAATCCTGATCTGAATTAGTAAAAACAAGAGGCCAGGGCATGCAAAGAAGCCTCAACGCTGTTAAGAGATTCGCAAAAAAGTTTGCCGGAAGCCCATTGGATGCCCTTAAAAACATATATTTAGCTAAAGTAAAATCAGCCGTTACATATGGAGCAGGTGTTTGGGGGATGGTTAACGTTCGTACGTTACAGCAAATGGAAAACTCCTTTTTTAAAAATCATGTGTCTTTACCACAATCAGCTCCAAGTCACATTTTACATCTTGAACTGGGGCTTCCATATTTGAGTGACTCCATAAGGATGGCCCGGTCCTCCTGTGGTTGTCAATATGGCAGAGAACTACAGTTGACCTGACACAAACCATTATAAGAGAATGCTGTAATCTAGTTCATTATAAAAGGATCAGGTGGCTAAACTATGTAGAAACAGTACTGAAATCCCTAGGGATGGCAAAACTTTTTCAGGACCCCGACACTTGCAAATATAGCCGAGATACCCGCCACCCCCTCTCAACACAATCCCCAAAAGGAGTGAAACCGGAAACAGTTCTTGAAGTTTTTGGAAGTGGGATGGAGTGACCATCCCGGCCGTATTTATTAAAACAAAATTAAAACATTAAACGTTTCATGTTATGTACAATTTCATTACCATATTGCGATGTTTGGCTAACCTTAACAGATTCTCTAATACAGAGGTTCTCCTAGCCGAACTAGCAACCTACAAAACATTTCTTGACATATTGAAATTGTACAACCTAACGTTTAAGGGCCAACGGCAAGGTCATAACCGGTGTCAAGATCCCTAACCGGACTTACCCCTCCCACTTGGGATGGGCGACAGCACGGAGGCGTACCTCAAGTGCAACTACTACCAATTTCCCTTGACTTGACGGGGGCACCTAAAACTCGACGCCAGTTAAAGGTCGTTCGAATACTCGTGTGAGGTATCTAGAAGGTATCGTGGCCCTTATCCCAACCCCACACAACTTACCGCATCTGCCGTCGCAGATGTCACTGGCCCCGGGAAATTCCCCAGGAGGGGGCTGTAACCCCTCCTACAAAGGAAGGGGCCTTGACCGCCTTTCCTTTACTTCCGGCGACCCATCCTTAGAAGGGACCGCCTCCCCATTGAGGGGCCAATGGCCACCTCTCCCGAGCGCTCCCATCCGTGTTGGGGGACGCCCACTCATAGGGATCTACTAATTAGTGCTCACCGATCATGACCTTACCGCCTACCAAAATAAATACGACAGTGCAAATTAACCTACGAATACATTGGCCACTATGACTGAAAGAGCATACATCACAATTCGACACTAACTGAATATCTTTAATGGCAAACATACTCAAAACGAACATTCTTTATTAACTCAAAATCAACATGGCACTACAACCTGGAAACGAAAACAAAACAAAATTAATCAACTTTATTATACACAACTGGCTGTCTTCAGGGGCTGGTGGGTGGGTCAAAATTGGCTCTTCGTTCTGTCCCGAGCTCACGTGCAGCGAGGAGGTGCAGCTTCAGAGCACAAGAACAAGAGGATGTCTTCTGGTCTTGCGTCCCTTTTTATCCGTCTTCAGGGCGGGCGTATACCCGCCCCTGCCTGCCCCTGAGGGCGTGGCTGGCTGCGTCGGTGTCTAGGCCAGCCCACTCTAGGGCGGGAACGAGCGCGCCCCAGCTACGCCGCTTCGGGCATACCAGCTGAGACGCGCCTCCCGCCCAAAATGGCTTCCCGGGGGGATCGAGGCACTCGGCCATAAGTTCGGGGGGACCGATTCGGTCGCCCCTTTCCATATAGCCGAGATACCCGCCACCCCCTCTCAACACAATCCCCAAAAGGAGTGAAACCGGAAACAGTTCTTGAAGTTTTTGGAAGTGGGATGGAGTGACCATCCCGGCCGTATTTATTAAAACAAAATTAAAACATTAAACGTTTCATGTTATGTACAATTTCATTACCATATTGCGATGTTTGGCTAACCTTAACAGATTCTCTAATACAGAGGTTCTCCTAGCCGAACTAGCAACCTACAAAACATTTCTTGACATATTGAAATTGTACAACCTAACGTTTAAGGGCCAACGGCAAGGTCATAACCGGTGTCAAGATCCCTAACCGGACTTACCCCTCCCACTTGGGATGGGCGACAGCACGGAGGCGTACCTCAAGTGCAACTACTACCAATTTCCCTTGACTTGACGGGGGCACCTAAAACTCGACGCCAGTTAAAGGTCGTTCGAATACTCGTGTGAGGTATCTAGAAGGTATCGTGGCCCTTATCCCAACCCCACACAACTTACCGCATCTGCCGTCGCAGATGTCACTGGCCCCGGGAAATTCCCCAGGAGGGGGCTGTAACCCCTCCTACAAAGGAAGGGGCCTTGACCGCCTTTCCTTTACTTCCGGCGACCCATCCTTAGAAGGGACCGCCTCCCCATTGAGGGGCCAATGGCCACCTCTCCCGAGCGCTCCCATCCGTGTTGGGTGACGCCCACTCATAGGGATCTACTAATTAGTGCTCACCGATCATGACCTTACCGCCACAGGCCCGGATAGTTGACCGGCTATCCGGGCCCCCCACCAAAACTCCTAGCTAAAGGTCATGTTCCAACGTTTTTAACCATGCTAAGAAGTCTCCTATGAGTAACTCATTTCCCACCCGAGACAAATGCACACCATCCCCCATATACATACTGTCATCATTAATACAACCGTGCGAGATAGAATGCAATGTCCTGGAACGGAACAACCTACTCATTTTGTTATTAAGTTTCCTAACAGAATGGTTCAAAGCAGGGATCGAAATAGCCCCCCGCCACACTTTCCGTGGGATCATATGAGACCACGCAATTATGCACCCCGGAACTTTCCTCGCCAACCAACTTACGGTGGAAAGCATTGCCTCCAGGAGAAGTCGTCTACCGGTGGTGACCAAATCATTGCCCCCTAAATGTACTATGACTATAGACGGCGGTGACCTCATCCGCCCTAACAAACCCTCAAAGTAAGCTTGAAACTGGTCAATACAGAGACCGCCCCTTCCGTAGAAGGACATCCTGTACCCGTATTCCCCAGCTACGTGAATCATGTCACCTGCTTTGAATACGTCTGCGGCACGCCTCACGTATGAGTGGCCCACGACCCACACCTCCTTTCTCACAGCCGGTGATGTCTGACCGCTGGCCCGGTGTTGGGTCGACTGCATAGTCCGCCCCGCCTCGAAGGCTTGCGTAACTGAAAACCAAACAAAAGACAAGAAGCGTGAGTACATTGTTACAGCTTCACAACATGTGCAACCGCACATACCTCTTATAACAATTGGAGGACCAACGCCCCACTCGTTTTACTTGTTCCACATTAAGACCCCTGGCTGCAGCTTCAGTGGCAGCCCCTATCCGAAAGGAATGGGTCCCAAACTCACCCGGGTCCAAGCCTGCTGCGGTAATTGACATCGCGAGCACCCGCTGAAACTGAAACTTTGTCAGTGGGGTGGCGTCCGCGTGTCTCAACATTGTCCCCCCCCATGATGCCACCCTTTGTGCTAGGTAATCCTCTACACACCTCACCGGACACATGGAGGACCCTGGAATCCTGTGAATGACTATGCAGTCTCCCACCCCACTTTGATCGGTTTTTGACTTGACAAAGGATACCGTCATAGTCTCACCCCTGATCTGAACGTGTTCCCGGCACAAACCCCCCGCCACATCCCGCTTGCTCCTTGCCACCAGCTCACTTATCCTCATAGCCCCGTGAAATGCAAGCGTAAAAGCGGCTCGGAACAAACAGGCCTCGAACTGAGACGAGCATATGTCGGGGAGTGTGGCCAGCAACTGGGACAACCTATCCAGACCTATCGGGCGCCTCTCGTCTACTCTGCGACCCTCAAGGCGTTGCCACCCACGCAGCGCTTTCTGTACAGCAAAAGACGCTGTCGGGTCCTGGATATTATGAGCCCTGGCAACAAAGGAGATGGCAGCACGATGCCTCTGGGCTGTAGCCACCGACTTCCCAGCCTTACGCAAGGACATCAGAAAATGTACTACCCAATCCTCATGCCCCCAAAGTCCCCCTCTCTCAGTCCCCAAAAAGGCCAAATAAGCCCGAAACGCCCCTTCGTATGCCTTCCTCGTCCTTGGTGCTAGACTCTCTCCCACGAGGTAACGAAGTTCGGGGCACCGAGAGACCAGAGAGCTTCGGGAAAGGGTGCTGGCTCGGGGTCCGCTGAGGGAAGGAAACCCGAGAAAGCCTGCATTTGAAAACGAGACAGTGCATCAGCAGCCTGATTCATCACCCCCGGGACATGTTTTGCTCTGAATACCACGTTCAGTTGCATACACAGTAAGACAATTTCTTTAAGCAGCCTCAAAATCATTTTACAACGTGCTGCCTGACTATTAATGCATTCTACAACGGTCATATTGTCAGACCAAAATATGACAGAATGATTTTTGAATCCATCGGGCCAGGATCTGAGGGCCACCAAAATAGGAAACAGCTCAAGGAAAGCAATATTACTCGTCAGCCCCTCATCGTGCCACCATGTTGGCCACTTTTGTGCCGACCATTTTGTGCCGAAGATGGCGCCGAAACCCATGCTTCCCGCTGAATCCGTCCATAGACCAAGCTCTTCAGAGGACAAGGCCGGTTTATTCCAGACGACTCGACCATTGAAATCCGCCAAAAATGCTAACCAAATACGCATGTCTTGGCGGACCTCGGCCGATAACCTCGTGCGATGGTGACCCTCCTTTAGGCCGACCATCGCCTGTGCAATCGAACGGGAGAAGGGGCGGGCCATCGGGATCACCCTTAAGGCAAAATTCAACTTCCCCACCAATTGCTGCAATTGATGCAGCGTAACTTTAGATGCAGTGATACACATTTGCAGGGCTGTCTTGAATTTCGATACTTTGGAAGCTGGTAAACGAAAACAACCCTCACTAGAGTCCAACTCGATCCCGAGGAACTCGAGGCAAGTCGTGGGACCCACAGTTTTACCTGGTGCCAACGGCACGCCAAATTGATTCATTAAAACACAAAATTCAGTCAAGGCCCGGGCACATTCATCATCCCCAGCGGCCCCAAGGGACAGAAAGTCGTCGAGGTAATGCATCACATTCCGAAAACCTGTTTTCTTCGTGTAAACCCATTGCAGAAAACTACTGAATTTCTCGAAATAAGCACAAGATATCGAGCACCCCATTGGCATACACCTGTCCATGTAATACAAACCTTGAAACATGAATCCCAACAAACGTTGGTCATCCGGGTATACCGGGAGCAAACGGAACGCTGACTCGATATCTGATTTCGCCATCAGCGTCCCGGGCCCCAGGCGATTCAAAATGGCTACGGCCTCATCGAATGATGCGTACCGCACCGAACACATGTCTGGATTAATTGCATCGTTTACAGAAAGGCCATGAGGGGCTGATAAATTGTGAATCAATCGAAACTCACCCGGGTCCTTCTTGGGGACCACCCCTAAAGGAGAACAAACAAAGTTCGGTACCGGGGGGACAGGAAACGGGCCGGCAACCCGACCTCGGGTAACCTCTTTCCGGATCTTATCCTGTACTACAGTAGTATGCTGCAAGACGGAAAGTTGATTTTTGCACGTCCCGACACCCTGAAAGTTACCTACCGGAATGCGGAAACCATATGAAAAACCGTTTCGTAGCACCCCAGCAGAAGTACGATCTGGGTATTCGCTGAGCCAGGGAATCATCGCCAGGGTATCAATCGGGGTTGGTAAAGGCGCCCCTCGGACTATACTAGACCTGTTTAGCGCCTCCTCTACCCCCATTTTCACCCGATTTGGCTCTGCACGAGGACTCAGGATGGGGTGCCCCACAACCACTACATTCGTGTTTGAACTTACAAGATCCCGGGGGCCTAGTACATTTGCTTCTGTTGAAATTGAAACAGAACCCCCTCTTCCCTGTATTGCCGGCGGGTCTCGGGTAATCGTCTGTACCCGTACCCGACCGAAAGGGTGTCCCCCCATTTTGGCGGGAGGACTCACTAACAGCACTCCCCACCAATGGCACTTTCAACATTCCCGACTCTTTCATCTTATTCCATGTTAAAGAATCGTAACAGTCCCAGGTTAAACTTTTGTTATGCTCCATCGCTTTCCTGAAAAGGTTATCATAACAGAACCATTGGTTACCTTGGTGTGATGTCGAGTACCCCATAATTCGTGACTGATATACTGGAAATTCAGGGAGCAAATCAGGCCTACGTTCCCCCAAAATTGCCGTGAAAATTCCCCAAGCATTCCCCCAGTTACCAATATTTTCATTCACTTTAAAGGCGGCCATTTTTGCGCGCCAAACACTCGGATGCATCAGATCCTTTTGACCCTTAACAGTTTCGACCTCATAGTGATCAACGAGCAGGGAGAAAATGTTAACGTATTCCCCCGCCCAAATCTTTTCCTTTATTGGCAAAGGAACATGTTGCCCCAATCTTTCTCTACGAGAGGGTGTTGACTCATCCCTTGCAATCGGCAATGGCCGCTTACCTGCACCGGACGCTGCTTCCGTCCCTCGTGGCTTGTCTATCGCCGCATCCGGCGCGGGCACCTTGGCTGCATCTCGTTTCTCGCGCAACTGCTTTATGAGTGCTTGCGCTTCGGTAGCCATGGCGCCCCCATTACTGTCCCCCAACCATGCTGCTAACTGTGCCGCCAATTCGGGAGGCATATCTTCGGCAGACGTCGGGGTGACTATCACGGGAATCGGATTCCCCTCAACCGGTACCGGGGCCGGTACCGGGGCTGGCGCCTCGAGCGGAGAACAGGGAACCGGGACGTCTCCCCCGACCGGCCCCCTTCTCGGCCTCTTTGGCTTCCCTCCGGCCGGTGGACGCCCCGATCCCTCCTCGCCGTCTCGCTCCGCCAACCGCTTCTTAATTTCGGACATGTCCTTCATGAGTGCCCGAACCAACTGGTCAGTCGACATTCCCTTTGCTCCTTTCTTGGGCATCCTTTCGACGAAGTATCTAAAAGACAAAGAGAGAGATTAAAACGCTCAAAATTGGCTCTTCGTTCTGTCCCGAGCTCACGTGCAGCGAGGAGGTGCAGCTTCAGAGCACAAGAACAAGAGGATGTCTTCTGGTCTTGCGTCCCTTTTTATCCGTCTTCAGGGCGGGCGTATACCCGCCCCTGCCTGCCCCTGAGGGCGTGGCTGGCTGCGTCGGTGTCTAGGCCAGCCCACTCTAGGGCGGGAACGAGCGCGCCCCAGCTACGCCGCTTCGGGCATACCAGCTGAGACGCGCCTCCCGCCCAAAATGGCTTCCCGGGGGGATCGAGGCACTCGGCCATAAGTTCGGGGGGACCGATTCGGTCGCCCCTTTCCAGAAGTCAAGAAGAAATGTTTAACGGATCTATATTCCCAAAAAGCAGAGCAAGCCCGTAGGGAAAAAAAACAGATCTATCAGTCTTCTATTGCATATGACCTGGTTCCACCATTATCAGGAGAGGGTTTCCATTATTTATCTCGCATAAACAATTCGCAGCATAGATTCATATTATGGCTACCCACAAAATAAATATAGATTAGCAGATCTCGCTCCCTGCCCCTGTAACAACCATGCTGTCCAGTCGGACCTGCATATTATACTATTTTGTAAAAACTACTTTGAGGAAAGGAAAATATTTATACTTCCAATCCTTAGGCACCATAAATTTAGGTAATGCCGGGTCGCCATGTATTTTCTAAAGGCTTTACCAGACTTCATTGTGTTGCATCATTTCTATGCGCCTGTTTTAGGAAGAGGAAAAAGGTGGGACCACTTGTTGATAGTAGTGTGTCATTTTTAATCATGAACCGTTCTCTCCTTTTATACAAATTATTTTAAAGGTCCTATTTCTGATCACAGCAAACTTGTTTAATACTTATTTTAACCAATGTAAATATGTATTTAATAACTTGAGATTATTTTATAGGAGCCTTTGTGCTTTTATGGTCTATTTACAAAAGATCAAATAAGCTGTGTGACTTACTGAGTGTTGTTGCAATTCCATAGTGACTCTTTCAGTACCATGTACTAATCCATTCACTAAACTAAAACTAAATAAATTAATAATTCACCCACTGTTTCTCCTTTTAATACTGTAAATATTCAGTCAGTATACATGCACTCATGCAGTTAGCCAGGATTTAGGGCACGGACTGTTTCAAACTCCTATGCACTATGCATGTAGTTGTCTAACTACCTTCACACTTGAGTTTCAGACATACAATTTCTCAGTTAGTATCCATACTCTCCAACAAACACACTGTGAGATCTGTTGCAATCCCATAGTGACACTTTCAGTACCATGTACTAATCCATTCACTAAACTAAAACTAAATAAATTATGAATTCACCCACTGTCTCTCCTTATATTACTGTAATCATTCAGTCAGTATGCATGTACTCATGCAGTGAGCCAGGATTTATGGCACGTAGTGCTTCAAACTCCTATGCACTTTGCATGTAGTGGTGTAACCATCTTTACACTTGTGTTTCAGGTCTACAATTCCACAGTTAGTATCGATGTAGAATGTGTTTGTATAGTAATAGAAAAGTAAAATGTATAAAGTTATTAATATACAATTATTTATGTTTATTTTTTACATATATTGTTTATCATTTTTCAAATAAAGTTATCATGCCTGAGGAAAAAAAAGAGCTAAAGGGCATTTACTTGAAGAAAACTCAACAACAAGTATTGGATGACCAAGACAATGTGACTAAAAAGAGAAAATGTTCTGGTAAGACCACTAACACATTTATTAAAAATATTACTAGACTCAGAAAGAATATTGAAAATGTTGAAAGCACTGAAAATGTTCCAAGCACGAAAAAAAGTCAACAAAATAGGAAAGGAAAAAAAGGCAATGTACATTTAAAGGATATAGGATATAACTTATGGCAAAAGAATTGAAATTCAATATTAAAAAATACATAAATAAATATTTTATAATAGAGTAGTACATAATTTGCTGAAAGATATGAAGAAAAAGAGAGCACTGTTTTATAAAAAGAAGAAGCATATTGAATCTATTGTTGAAAAGGCTTTTGAAATAAAGAGGAAATTATTTATTTTCGTTTTAAACAGAATTCGATCACTAGATAAACCAATCCATTTAATGAAGGCCAAAAGAAGAGGAAAAGAGTAATTAATAGAACACATTTTTGTGATTTTTTGGGGGGGGAATGGAAACACAGTTCAAGTTCAAAGCCTTTCTTTAATAAAGCGAGTTATTTTCTAACCAATGATTTGTTGCATGCAGTTGACACCAGTGGTCGAGCTTATGAGGTTAGAAATGGTTGTCCAATTGAGAAAGAGAAAATGGTTCCCAGAAATGCAGAAGAAGTGATAGCTGATGAAGTGCTAGGCAGACGTCCTAAAGCCCCTGTGTACTCTTGGGATTGCAGTAGTATTTGTAGTGTACAACAAGAATCTATTGATCTTTTGCGCAATTTCTTAAGAGAATATACTAAAAAAAGTGTTAAACAAAAGATTAAGATGTTGCAAGGACTAGACCCTTGCAGAGTAAGAAAAAATACTGGTTTGCAAGGTCATTCTCTGGCTTCTCTTTCTAGGAAAGTATTTCAAAGTGTTTTTCATCATTACAGAATGTTGGCAGTACATCATACTCAAAATGCAGAAGTTAGTGAGAAGATTGTATTATGCAAAAAGTCCGGCACTAAAGTTAAATGAGTTGAACAGTGCTCTTCTGCGTGGGTCAGTATCAGATGTGAAGAAGGTTTGTGATGAAATTGAGTTTTGTTACTTTGGTCCTAAACAAGAGAGGGCAGAAAATGACACATTAATAGAAGATAATGTGGAACGTACTATTATAAAACCTTTTGATGATCAAATTACTAAGTTTAAGGTGATTTCAGGTGAAAGGCCAAATTTTTCTTGTCTTTGTTGTCGGTGTACTCACTATAAAAATCAGACTAGGAGTGTTGATCTGTATTTAAAAAGTGAAAGAGAAAATAATGATAAGTGGAAGGAATTTGCAACTTATTTGTTGGTAGAGAATTGTTTTGATTTGGGTTCTGATCAGCGTATTTGTAAATATTGTTATATTTACAAATACGCTTGTTGTCCATAATAATTTAGAGTTGGTTGCTATTCCTCCAGAACTGATAGATTTAAATACCTAAGAGCCTATTCTCATTCAATGTGTGCACCTGTTTCAGGCTATTGTTCGTATGGAGCCTAAAACAGGTAAATTACCTCATTCAGATTTACAAAGAGGTTTAAAAGGAAGAGTTGTGTATTTACTGTTAGATTTAAAGGAAAATGTTGAAACTATTGGTGTAGACAGTGTAGAAAGTGAACCACTAGGTATTCTAGTTAATGGTGTGCCTACTAATAGTAAGACAATCTGGCAGGAGTCAGTGAATGTTAGGGAAGTACAGAAGGCAACTTATTATTTGATAAAAAACAAGTACTATAAAAATGTTTATATGGGAGAAGATGATATACTTTTACCAGAAGCTACTGAAACATCAAGTGGACACATTGAAAAAGTGGACATGCCAAAATGTGAAGATGTCTATGAACATTTCAGTTTTCATCCACTTCTTTCAAAAGAAGTGATGGGGAACACTATTGAGTTGTTCCAAATCAAAAAAGCAAAGGCAAGTCCCATGAGTATATGGGAAGAGAGCTTGGAAGCTCATTGTTTTCCGCAGTTGTTTCCAACAAGAAAAGGTGGATAATATGATAAACGCCCTGTGCAGATTCCTGCATCTGAATATCGGACAACAAGATTATATGCAAAAGATCCAAGATTTCGAGAATGTATCCCTTATATATTGTATCTTTTGTTTGAAAGTCACTTGTCTAGACTTTCATATGCAGTTAATCACATTTTAAAAGCAGGAGTACATCTGCAAAATGTATCTGCAAAGAATTGTATGGATAAACTGCATCAGAGAGATTATCATTTAGAATCTCAGCTGATTAATCTGATGGCATGTCAGCATGGGACTAATGAATATTGGTACCGTCGTCATGGAGAACTGAAATGTATGCTTTGGAATTTAGGAACTCCTACATGGTTTCTTACCCTAAGCTGTGCTGAGTACGCTTGGGATGATTTACTTGAATTTCTTCGAGAGGCAAATTCCAATATAAAAAATATTGAATACAAGACACCTGGAGAATTGTGCTCTTTGGATCCTGTTAATGTATGCCGGTATTTCAATCATAGAATTGAAGCTATGATGTCTTTTATCTGCAATAAAAAAATCCTCCTCTTGGAGAAGTTGTGGATTTCTTTTGGAGAAGTATCAAGCAAGAGGTGCTCCTCATATACATATGCTGTTATGGATCAAGGATGCCGGGGGGGCATGGTTTGGACAATGATGTAGGCGGCAGCGGTCCTCGGAGCTCCTCCGCAGCCGCCCTACTCCCGCAGGCATCCTGACAATATTCCTAGTACCCCGGCCCCCGGAACAGGCTGAGGACAGCATATAGCCCTAACGGGCAGTGAATCAGCACAAATTCAGGACCCCAACGCGACGCGGGAGAACTTTTGCCGAGCGAAGGCTGCCAGCATAACTCGGAGACAAAATGGCGGCCGAAGTGCGAGAGCAGAGCGCCTGACCGCGGCTCCCCTCTGGACGAAAGAGCGCCTGTGGAGGTCCAGCAAAGCAAGTGGTGAGCGCAGGACACTTGCCCACACATGCCCACAGAGAGAGGGGGGAATAGAATCCGCAGGGGAGCCCCACCAACAACCAGGCAGTGGAGTGTCTGACCGCAAGATGGCAGCGCCCGTGCTATACCTCGAGGTACAGTGTTTCGGTGCTTGGAGAGCGGCATGAGGGTCTGAGAGGGCGATAACCCGGCAGTCCTACGGCGGCGTGGGAGCTCAGCCTATGACAGAGTGCTGAGGTCGGTCACGGACACTGGTGGACAGCTACTGACTGCGAGCTTGCCAAAGGGTCCAGCCGTGACACGTGGAAATGGCCTAGAGTAAAGAACCCACAGGTGATGGCCTATTGAGGTCCCACTAAGACCCCCCTGGGGCTGAGGAGGTGGGGGGCGAATAACAGTGAAGGGGGGAAGAGACCTCCTGCTCTGCTGGTGAGACTTGAAATCCCGTCGGGGCGCCCTGAGAGACAGTGTCCGGGCTCACATTCACGCCGAGGACGAACGGAACACAAAAATCAAGGAGTCACCAGATATAGGAGACCAACGGTCGAAGGGGGACTACAGCGCTGCATAGGTTAGCTGCCTCGCAAGAGCCTCTGCAGGGGTGGTTCTACTGCTTCTACCACTGACATAGAGGCCAAGTACCGCGGCGCCAGAGGGGCTTGCTGAGAGATCGGACCCTCACGGCACTACCCAAGATGGGCAGAGGGACCAAAAAGAGAGGGTTTGAGGCCCTGCAGTTGGATGACCCGGGACACGCCATGGAAGACGAGGAATCGGCACCAGGAAATAGTGCTTCTGCGCAAGCGCGAGATCCTTCCTTGGGCGACATTATGCAGGCCATCATGGCCTCGAGGGAGGCCCTGGAGAAACGCATGGACTCCATTGGATCTGACATCTCCCTACTGAAGGATGACCACCGGAAACTCAGGGAACGAGTGGTGACTCATGAGCAGACCATAAAAGACATTCCGGATTCAGTTGATGCCCTGCGAACGCAGCTCAAAGAGGTGGTGCAGAGGGTCCGAGTGCTGGAGGTGAGAGCAGGGGACAGTGAAGGGCGCTCCAGACGTAATAAGCTCTGCATAATAGGGATTCCGGAGCGAGAGGAAGGATCTGATGCTGTGCAGTTCCTGGAGACTTGGATAAAAGCAGAGGTGGCACCTGAAGGTCTCTTCCCCTTCTACGCGCTGGAGCGGGCGCATAGGGCCCCGACACGACCACCAAAGCCAGGGGCCCAACCACGCCCGATGGTGGTAAGACTCCTACACTACCGTGACTGCGACTTCATCCTCCAGAGAGCCAGGGAGTTGCAACATCTGAGAATCGGCAACAGTAAAATAATGATTTTTCCGGACTACACCAGGGAAGTGCAGCGCCAAAGAGTTTCCTTCATGGCGGTGAAACTGAAACTGAGGGCCTCACACCTTCCTTATGCAATGCTGTTCCCTGATAGATTGTGGATCAATACGGATGGAAACACGCACATTTTCCTCACGCCTCAAGCCCCATGGGATTGGCTGGAAGCTCGTGGAGCATCTGGAGAGCGATTGCCAACTGCGACTTCGCCTTGGCGCGGATCCCCTGCCGCATTATCAAGAAAGCGACCAAGCTCCCCCACACGATGGCGTCAAGAACGTGACAAAGCGGTTTTGGCGGTGGCAGCCATCAGTCAGGGAACTCTTAGCCCTGCTAGCAATGCCTCGGAGCATACGGGAAGTGGAGCGCAGAGCCCCAGTTCCAGCAGTGTCCACGGGCTCTCGGAGATGGAGTGTTTGGCTGATCGAACAGTTGCCCGACCAACATGACTTTGCGAGGTATTGGAGTGGAATACTGGGCCCCGGACTGGGTGTCTGATGTGCCTGATGGGGGGATTGAGCTGACGGAGAGTTTAGAGAAATTGATGGGGGGACCAGGGTAGGGAAATGTTCACACAGGAGTAGGGAGGGGCTTCAGGGGCTTCTGGGATTGTTGAATCGGAGTTCCAGACAGCCTGGACTTTCTACGTGCTTATTGTTTGGATGGGGATGCAGTGGTGGATGCCTGTGCTGGGGAGGGGGAGCTGGGGATATTTGAATTGTTCTATTTGTGGGGTTGAACTTAGGGCACCTAGGCGTGTCGGGGGGAGGTGGTGGAACATAAGATACAGCAATGGGACACACACTAGGATACACATGTCTCACTCGGAATGTGAGGGGTATGCATACCATGCATAGGCGACATAAGATTGACGCGTAGAGGGATACAAATTGCATTTCTCCAGGAGACCCACCTCACTGCAGGGTAAGGGAAAGCACTCCAACACCGATGGAGGGGTCAAGTTTACTACACTACATACTCGGCATATCTGAGGGGGGTCCTAATCTGGGTAAGAGCTTGAGTTACCTTTCAATGCACCTCGTCATTGATTGACCCAGAGGGCATATACGTTGTGCTTCAGGGGAAATTAGATGATCGGAAGTTAACTCTGGGTTGTTTATATGCACCTAACGTGGACCAGCCTGCCTTCTTCCCACTGCTATCCCAGAAATTGGCATCAGTGTTAGTAGGGCTTTTACTACTGGGAGGTGATTTTAATTGTGTCACAGACATTGATCTAGATCGCTCACACCCACCCTTACCGAATGCACCAGGTAGTAAACTGGCAGCGGCGCGCGCTACCTGGCAACAGACTTGGGGGTTGATTGACACCTAGAGAGCGCATCACCCATTAGATAGGGATTTCTCCTTTTTCTCCGCCCTTCACGAACTGCACGTCCGCCTGGACGCATTCCTATGCACCCCTGATGCGCATGGAGAAATTATCAAAAGCGAATACCTAACTCACACTATTTCTGACCATAACCCGCTGATGGCCCAGTTGAAGTGGACGTGGATGCGCCCCAGAATCCCTACCTGCAGACTGTGGCCAGAAGCACTTGAAGATCAGGTATTCCGAGCCACTATAGCCAATGCCATTGAAGATTATTTTCAACTTAATGCAGGGTCTACGGGATCGGTGACCACTGAATGAGTCGCCTATAAGACAGTGGTGCGAGGGAATAAATGAGCTGTTCTTTGATTACTATACGGAGCTTTATCGTAGTAGGGTGCTTCCATCAGAGGAAGAATTACAGAACTTCATGGGGGGTCTGGATTTGCCGGAATTGGGAGAGGAAGAGGCGAAACAGCTGGGAAGGAACATCGAGGTGAGAGAAGTGGCCATCAAAAGTATGTCACAGAATAAAACGTCGGGGTCTGACGGCTTTCCGGTGGAATTCTATCTCACTTACATAGACCTCTTAGCGCCTCGGCTGGCGTGGCTCTACAACAAGGCCAAACGGTTGGGGGGACTACCAGAATCCACCAAGGGGGCGATCATTATCCCGTTATTGAAACCGGGAAAGCAACCCTGGGATAGAATGGTGTATCGCCCTTTATCCATGCCAAATCTGGATTACAAAAACCTGAGCAAAATCCTAGCAACTAGATTGCTACCCCACATGTCCACGCTGATTCATGCCGATCAGTCCGGGGTTCATACCGACCCGCAACACAGCGCTTAATATAAGAAGGCTCCTGCATGTTCTGGAGGCCGACACTGCAGCGATTTTTGATGTAGACATCGAAAAGGCTTTCGATAGCCTGGAATGGGATTACCTATTCCATGTCATGCGTACGATGGGGTTGGGACCGTATTTTGTGAACTGGACGGCCTTGTTGTACAAAGATGCCACTGCCAGAGTGCGAGCGGGAGGGGTGATTTCAGAAGCATGTAGAGTGGGTAGGGGTAAACGCCAGGGCTGTCCCTTTTCCCTGTTGTTGTTCGCTATGGCGATTGAACCTCTAGTGGCGCACGCCCTCTTGGGGCAAGCATTCCGGGGAATGGGCGTATATGGACAGGTTCACCATATCGCACTTGATGCAGACGACCTCTTAATGTTTTTAGCAGATACGGCAAAAAGCCCTGCGAGGTGTCAAATCTCTGCTGAGAGCCCTAAGTGTGGTAGCAGGGTTGAAAGTCAACTGGACGAAATCGTGCCTATTTCTGACTCGCGGAAATAGAAAATGCCTGCGATCGGTAGAAGGGGTGAACTGGAAAGAGAGACGTTTTCCTTACCTGGGCATGATGATTTACCACGAACAATGGGACATCCTAGACGGCAATATGGGGAAGGCGATTAGGAATACCAAGGCCAATTTGGAGTTCTGGAGCACCTTTCCTTTATCTGTAGCGGGACGAGTGGCACTCCTAAAAATGGTGACCCGGCCGCGATTACTCTTCTACTTTAGGACTCTCCCGATATGGATTCCGACGAGTTACATCAACCGCATGCGCGCTAGCGGGTTTTCCCGCTGCACGCTGAGAATTTGAAAATCGCGCGTTACGTGACAAAGCCAGCTCGTCATGCGCGCAGCGCAGGTAACGCCCATGACGAGCTGGCTTTGTTACCAGCATCGAAGGGGTTAAGAGACTTTGGGGAATGATCAGTTCCTTTCTTTGGGGTTCAGGTAGGCGTAGGGTGGCGCTTGGGACACTCATGAGACAACGAGCAGAGGGGGGCCTGGCGGTCCCGGACAACAAGACATATTACCTAGCTGCCCAGCTTCAATGGCTAATGCAGAGGAGGAGGCGGGAGAGCCAACGGGCCCCTTACTGGTGCTGTCTCGTATGGTACTGCGCCTTTACTAAGATATAAGAAATATATCAGCATGTGAGACAACAGATTAATCATGGATTTTTTCATGAAAAAAAAGAACGCACATGCACATCATTTCAACCTATCTGAATGTATGTGAGTGGACAAGCTGGAACAGGAAAAAGTTTCCTTATTAAAGTAATCAACAGTTTTCTACAGAAAACAACTGAGTCACATTTGTCTTGTGTTGTAACTGCTCCAACTGGGTTGGCAGCACACAACATTAAAGGAATTACATCGCATTGTTTATTGATGCTACCTGTGGCGCATGAAAACAAATTGGAATACCACAAGCTATCTGGAGAAGCTTGTTGTGAAGTTTCAAGAGTCCTAAAGAAAATTAAACTTCTGAATATTGATGAGGTAAGCATGTCTCAAACCTAATGCTTGCTTTTGTGCATTTAAGAATGCAGCAAATTCTTAAAACAGAGTATGACGTGTTATTTGGAGGAAAACACGTCATAGTTTTTGGAGATCTACTGCAACTTACTCCTGTAAAAGGACAACCAGTATTTAAAACCCTTGCGCATGAAGACACCAGAAAGTCTCTGGGTAGAGTTGGAAACGTTAACATTTGGACATATTTTTAATACAAAGAACTCATTACAAATACGCGACAGGCAAATGATGTTGATTATGGAACTATTCTTCAAGATATAAGAATTGGAGTACTGACAGAACATGGCAAACAAGCTTTGAAGAGCTAGTCACTTTCCAATTTGTTTCCAAATTAAAATATAGTTCCAGAGAAAATATACATAAAAATTGCAGAAAACAAATCTGTAATCTGCTTAATGCCAACACTGCGTGAGTGTTCTATATTTAACGAACAACTTATGAAGCTGTAAAATGAAGAAATAATAAAAATGTAAGCCATCGATAAAATAGAGCATGAAGGAATCGCTATTATTTTGACAGAAAAGTTGAAAACAAAATTGGATTCTAAAATCGATATCTAAAACTGCTAGTTTAGCAAAGAATCCATTTGCATACAGAAACTGTCGGGTAATTTTAAGGTGTATTTTGGATGTAGAAAAAGGTTTCGTTAATGGAGCAATGGGCAAAGTTGTGGATTTTGTTAATTATTCGAATAAAGATGGTATTGAATTTTTAAAAATTAAATTTGATCAGCTTGAAGAAGTGAAACAAACTAGTCGTTGTTCAGTTCGTTTTTTAATTGTTAAAGATTTATATAACCGTAAAAACAGTTTAAAGTTTCTTTGGCATATGCAGTGACTATTCATAAATCTCAAGGTTTAAGTGCTGACAGTGCTTTGGTGAACATTGGAAATACTGTGTTTAAAGAGGGTATGGCATATGTTGCTTTGTCGCGAGTCAGAACATTATCTGGTTTGTTTTTGATTGATTTTGATGACACAAAAGTTACTGTAGAGGGAAACTGTGTAAAAGAGTATAAAAGGTTAAGAAGAACATATGCTCCCAATTAAGTTCAATATCCTGTATTTGAAAAGTGTGTAGTAGGTCGAAAAAGAAGGTATGAGAACATTTGTAGTGAAGGTATACAAAAGGTAAAAAAACAAGATAATGTTGTCATTGCAAGCAAAAAGAAAAAGGACACTGTTGAAGAGATTGTTGGTTATCAGTTTGAAAATACTTCAGGTGTTAACTGCTATGGTAATGTAGTGGTCAATGTTATTTTTTTCTTGAAGGTTTGCAACAGCAAATTATGGAGAATCGGGAAAAATGATTTTGTTCCTTGTTGCATTCCATTTATGAAAAATTAAGAAAAGATACAAGTATAATACAAAGCGGTTGTGATGTTCGTAATCTTTTGGATGTATGTTCTGCTTCTACAAAATTTACGCAAAATATCCAACATGATATTTTCTATTTCTACGCCTTCATTTTCCAATACGGTAAGCACATACATGTTGGATATTTTGCGTAAATTTTCTTTCAATAAATTAGTTAAAGCAGCAAATCAAAACATGGAGTGTAGCCAATACAAACCAGAAATGTTATCAACATTATTTATACAAAGATATGGACAATATATAATTTTAATGATGCAACGTTGTACAACTGATGGGAGAAAATTGGACACTTTAATAAAACATTTTGTAGCAACTCAACTATCAATATCAGGAAGGACTTTTGTAGCAGGAGCAATAATTTTCCATGATGGTCCTTCCTCAACATCTGGACATTACACTGCCTATCTAAAATGTGAAAAAGGCTGGACACTTTGTAATGATGCTCAGTTGGTTTTCAAAGAACAATTACCAAATTCCTACCTAATATTTTTAAAGCATAGAATATTCAGCCTCTGAGGAATTTATTAGTATGATTTAGTAGGATTACTATTGGACAATTTAAATAAAAATGATTGCAATAATACCATTTGTCCGCAAGGAAAGGTATATGTTTGAATTATGGACTTTTTCTTGCATATTGTCTCAGTGTATAGTTTTAAACAACAACATTTACAGTGTTTTTAAATTTAAGCTATATAATTTTCTTAGCAGAATGCATTTTATATATGTATGATTTATATTATACTGTATTTTATTGAGGATGGATACTTGTTTTTTTTAAACAATCTTATTTATTGTTTTTTTTTTGCCTGCTTATATGTTATGGGTACGATTGAAATCACTGTTTCCAGTGAAATTCAATATATTCTGAGACAGCAAAAAAGGCAAAGAAATTAGTATGTAAAATGTTAAAATTATGCTGTGCTGTTAAAAATTAGGGATGGGCGGAATTTGTATAATCGCGTCACGCAAATCTCTGCGAAACGGTAAAAAATGTCTGCGAACACGCAGAAATTCCGCGAACACGCGGAATTGCTTGTTTGCTATGCTTTTTTAGTCTTCGCAATCCCTGTTTGCGTGCTTGGGGGAAATATCTCACGAACACGCATTTCAGAACGCAAAAAAGCATACAATTTTGCTAAGTTGCGGAACACAGAATTTTGGGCAATTTCGTGTCTCCGTGGCACGCGAAATTACCCAAATTCCGCAAATTCCGCAAGCGGAACGGAATTTATCGCCCATGCCTATTAAAAACATATTAAATACATATTATAACTATTTTTTCTTTTTTTTCACAGATCCTAATTCTAAAATATGCAATTTACCACAATTTACATTATAAAAAACAACTGAATAAGATGTGTAGCGTTTTTTAGGTCTATTACTGTTTAAGTAAGTCTTAAAATGCACAATGGCGTGAGTTTGCACACAGTTGAAACAAGCACTGGCGTTGCCAATAGGTTTCGACTTTTTTGAAAGTTGGAGCTACTGGTTTTGTAAATGACATTTTATATTTATATATCGTTATTGGCATTGTCAATAACAATATATAAATATAAAATGTCATTTACAAAACCAATAGCTCCAACTTTCCAAATGCGAAACCTATTGGCAACGCCAGTGCTTGTTTTTGTTAGCCGTGGCATGAGTGTTATAATTTAAACATGCAGGCGATGTATATATAGTGTGAAATGGCTATAATCGGCATTGAATGTCTGGAGGAAGACTTGCTCCATGTTCTTTCTATGTAAATAAAGTTTCCCTGAACTAATCCCTTGTTCCCTGAGGATTGCTCTGGTGATCCACGGAGGATGATTATTTTCTGAAAGGTGTCCTCTACAGATTATTGTTTGTGCCCTACTTAGTGTTATCAGTTTTAAAAAAATGCTAATTTAGTGGGATGTCAATGTAAAGTGTGCGGTCTGTAAATGGCAGTGCGCGGACAAACGTTGTTTTGGTAATATATTTGACACCGAGCTCGAAAATGCACCACTACACTCTCGCCACAATCCTATTGAGTCGGCTTAGCTCATTTGCAACACTTTTTCTTTCCGTAACACGTGGATTTTTCACAATCCCTACAACTTCGGTGATGCAATATGGCTTGCAGCACCCCCCGCTCTGAAAATTGTGCCAGCACCATTGGTGAAAAGGCATTCCGGTGGCATAGGTCTGGGGCATGAGCAGAGAGAGATGTTATTTGTGTGTGGCTGCAGCAGACAGCTTAGATGTTACGTACGCACGTAGCGGCGTATAGCCCAGATGCCAGATGTATTTGTCGCTGTGCTACATCTGTCATTTGCAGCAGCTGTGCCGAGGCACGGGTGCACAGGGCCCGCTCGCAGAGCGGCTCCACTGTATCCTTCATTCATTCCTTTCCAGTGCTCGGACTCCTTTGTCTCATCCTCTTCCCGCGGCAGGGACCGCCCTGCCCGCCCCCACTTCCCTCCCTCTGCCGTGCACCGGGCTCACCCCGCCCGACACACCTGCCCAAAATAACCGGCAGCGCCCGCAGCGAATAAAAACCAACCGCACAGGCGTGGGCTTCTTTGGCAGCAGCGGGAACTCACCTTGGAGTAAAGCTCGTGGCAGCCATGCCGCTCGCCATTTGAACGACCTCCAAGGACCGGTCGCACGTCCGGGGGGAATCGGCAAGCACTAGGGTCCCACCCGGGACGACGGAGGCCTCTCAGCTTCGGGCGGCTACCAGCACCGCCATCATACCTGCCCAGATTCTTATTTTGGAACAGTCAGTCTCTGTGCATTGTGGGTATGCAGAGGGATGGCTGCGGGGAGGCGTGCTCTGCCTGGCGATACTCGGCTGTGGAAGCGGCTCTGTAATTGCTGGGTGCGCTCTGCCTCCCACAGGCGGCAGGAGCACAAACACCAGCCTGCTTCAAGAAATGCTGTAAAGCCTGCAACGCCGCTTTCTCCATTAACCCCTTCGCGTCTAGACCAGCTGTAGTGTTGCCCACGTGTACATTCGAAGCTTACTAAAACAAGCCAGGTCCCGGGCCGGCAGCCAATCACGCGCGGCCCGGGAAATGACGTCACGGGAGTGTCCCGGGCCGGCAGCCAATCACAGCGCAGCCCGGGACAAAGGGGCGGGACTTAAAAAAAGCCCGAGAAACGCCACCGAATCGCCTTTTCCAGAGAAAGCGTGATTGACAGCCTCTGTCTCCCAATGGCTAGCCTCCATTTATGAAGCTAGCCAATGGTAGAAGGGGCGGATTCAAGTCCCCATATTGTAAACAAAAGCTTTCGCCTGGGCGGGGCACTGCTTCGCAGTGCTCCAACCAGGTCGAAACCTAAAAAGGGAAGATTGATGGAGTAGATTTGTGCCCTAGAATTCCATTGCAGACAGGTATCAAATCGGACACAGTTATAAGTTTACCAAAACGTAAGTACTTATAAATGTATCTTGTTCTCTGTTTATAGTACTGACTATTTTCTACTTATTACTCATATAATAAGAATTGACCTAGTCATTACCCTAGTACAAATTAATTTCTTTATATAGTATGCATGTACATCATACTTACAGCGCAAGACACTGTTTCATATTTACAAAGAGAGGAAAAGGCAGTCTGTGTACCTTTTCTTCTCCATGTAAATACAACCTTATTATACATACCACTTTGCGTTGTAAGAGCGTTCTAAGGGTGTTGCTATACCTGTTTGCACAGAACACTCATAGGACAAGACACATCTCCGGATTTATCAGAAATCATAAATCTGGATATGTGTCTGAATGCTGCAGCGTCCTGCTATTGGTGTAGCACGGCACAACAAGGAAAATTATTTTCATTTCTCCTCATTTTTTCTCCTAGAATGTATGCTAAAATGTACAGTATACATTGAAGGAGAAAAACACCCTCACAAATAGTTTTTGTGCAGAAAGGTGTGTGTTTTTGCACAAAAACAAAGTTCATACGACACGGATATCCTTGCACCATGGTGCAGGGGTGCCTGTGTCCCCACATAGCTGCAGTTTAAGCATCAGTGCAGAGGGAAGCACAGACTTGCAACACATTTATGTACGTATGTTACATCCCTGTGCTTCAGAAGGACCACAACACACTGTAGCTAAACACTTTACAGTGTCATGCTGCAGCACTTCCTTATAGTTCTGCACTTATAAATTCACCATACACCACAAATGCATTATTTCAGTCAATTATCCACTAGACATACATTAATTTAAACTTTCACACACTAGCATACAAGTTTAGTTCTTTTTTTAACCAACGTAGTTATTTATTTTTTGAATGATTTTATGGTTTTTTGTGGGGCTTTTTAACAGGGGAAAAAATGTCAACAGGACGAACAGAACCAAAAACTTTGAGGAGAAAAAAAAGAAACTAGCAATGATGGTTGTCGATGGCACAACAAACAAGGTCCACTGACTGCTTGCAGTAAGAAATTAAACAATTGCATTGCATGCATCCTCACTTTCCCAAATTGGGGACGTTTATCTGGTGCTGATGTAGAAGTAGATGGTGTTGCCCCAGATGAGCTTGGAACAGCTGGCGGTGCAGGAGCATTTTCATGCAATCTTCTCATTTCCTCTTGTGAAAAGTTCACTGGATGCCATGTCTGCAGGTGTTTTCTCATGCTAGCTGTCCCACATGAGTACTTTTTATTTGGGTCTCCTCTGGAGAGCACCGCCGAGCAGATCTTACATGTAACCTTTGTTGCATTTACTTTTTTTTGCCCCCGCGGGAAAGTAAAAAACTTCCAGACAATGGAGGTATATTTCTCTGAATGGAGGTATATTTCTCTGGAGGGGTAGGTTCTGGAACAAATTCTTCAGTGTCAGAATGTTCAGAATCGGAAGATGGTTGGTTTGAAGCCATTTTCAAAAGATTCAGGACAACCAAGTTCTTCTTAGCAGAGGTCTTCTCCTAAGGAAAGTCTAAGAAGAGTGATTGAAATGGGTACGGTCCTTCAATACTTAGAATAGGATGTGTTCTAAACCAATCAAATCTCTTTTTCTTTGGTCACATGGGGTCTGCGTAGGGTGCGCGCACGCAACTCGCACCCAGCGCGACTTCGCAAAATTGCATTTAAAAGTAATGCAACTTTATTAAAAGTTAAAGAATATTATTTTTATGATTAGCTCACATAATGTCTTGTCTTAATATTTATATTTTATTTATTTATTTTTATTTATTTATCTAAACTTGTATTGCGCACAGCTACCCTCAATGGGTTTCCCGGCGCCAGGGACAGACAAGAGAAGAAAGCAAGCAAAAAGCCCAAACAGAACAGACAGTGCAGAAGGATCAATTAAACAAAAGTCTTTAATTTTTTCCGAAATGAGAGGAGATCAGTCTCGGCTTTCAGAGCTGGCGGAAGAGCATTCCACATCCTTGGACCAAGATAGGAAAACGAGCGGCCGCCCATTTTGGCCAATTTAATTCTAGGGACCAAGAGATTGCCACTGGTGGAGGATCTTAAAGTACGACCAGGCTCATAGACTTGAACCAGGTTCTGCAGGTATTTAGGAGCAGGGCCCTGCCGAATTTTAAAAAGAAGACATAAGGTTTTAAATTGTACGCGGTTCGGGACCTTAAGCCAATGAAGGTCACACAGAGCCTTGGCTGCAGTAGATCTCCGGGGTACATTACACAATAAACGAGCTGATGAGTTTTGCACCACTGGAGTTTGTTTATTGTGGCCTTATCGGCCCCAAGATAAAGCACATTCTCATAGTCGATGCGGGACATCACAAGAGCCTGGACGACAGTTCTCCGAGTAGAGCAAGGTAACATCCATAAGATCTTCTGCAACCATCTTAAGATGGCGAAACAGATTGCAGCGACCTTTGTTACCTGCTGTCTCATTGAGAGCTTATCGTCAATAAGAAAGCGGAGGTTGCGGGCTACGGGGGTTGGATTCGGCAGAGGACCCATGTCGCAGGGCCAATGTCGAGGGCCCCACAGATCTTTATTTTTGCCCAAAATAACAACCTCGGTCTTATCACCGTTGAGCTTGAGCAGATGATCGTGCATCCAGGCAGCAACGCATGATAGGCCAGACTTCAAAGCAGAGACCTCGTGGCCCTCACTGCTAGAGAGAGAACACTATCTGCGTGTCGTCAGCATACGAATAGATTGTTAGGCCGGCGTCCTCCACGATGGTGGCAAGGGGTCTGATATAGATATTAAACAGCAAAGGGCTGAGAATCGACCCCTGGGGGACGCCGTATGCTGATGAGTAGACAGCAGATTCAGCTTCTGTCGAAAATACCTGAAAGGTGCGTCCACTTAAAAAGGAGGCAATCCAGGCCAGGGCAGATCCAGCAACACCAAGGGAGCGGAGAGAGTCAAGAAGGATGGAATGAGACACGGTATCGAACGCTGCACTCAAATCCAAAAGGATGAGTGCAAAGGTCTCCCCGCGATCGATACCGTGCCGAAGCCTCTCCGTCACCCCAAGGAGTGCGGATTCAGTGGAATAATGCGCGCGAAACCCGGATTGGGACGGATGGAGATATCCCACATTTTCGACAAACAAATTAAGCTGGGTGTTCACATGTCGTTCTAAAATTTTAGAACATGCAGGCAGCAGGGATATGGGCCTAAAATTTGATAGGTTTGTGATGTCAGCGCCGGTATTCTTCAACAAGGGAACGACCATGGCATGTGTCCACTCCTGTGCCATTGTAGACTTTATAAGAGAGGTATTCAAAAGTCTCATCAGGGGAGGAGGAGCTTCGCGGGCAAGCAAGATGGCCGCGTAAGCTCGGAGCTCCGCAGACCCTCCGACCCTCCGCACATATCCTGGAAGAAATCCTGATCCACGGTGGTGGATTCCAATTGGCGAATGGTCACAGACGCGGGATCCGCTTTCCGTTTCTAAATCTGACGTTTTTTGGCAAAGTTATGTCGAGTTGAACTTTGTGCCAGGGATGCGCCATTGTCCCGGAGGTGGCCGACGATCGAGACGACACGGTGCATGATTGATATGCGGAGTAAGCGTCTTCTATTCCTGCTGGCGGAGTGCACGTAGCCGCGGAGTTGCCTATTGCTGACTTGGCCCTCGGGGAAGCTACGCTCCGTGCCCGCTCGAGTGCCTACAGCGTCATCGCCATAGTGCCCTTTGTTCTCTCCGGGCCCAACATGGCTGGCAGGGGTGAACCCGACAGGACGGGGAACCGGGCTAGCAGGAAGACGGTTCAACCCCAGACAAATAAGATCGATCGATATGCCCAGCAAAGGACCTCGCCCTCTGTGGTCGCTCAGTCTAAGGACTCCTTACGCACGGGCTCACCCGAGGGGTCAGAGCCTACTCTTCGCGACATCATGGGGGCTATCACAAGCATCAGGACTGAGATGCATAAGCAGCACGAGGTCCTGACACACAAGGTGGACACCCTGGCTGTCGATCTCAACTTAATCAGGGCCGACCTGGGCAAAACGAATGATCGAGTGAAATCTCTCGATATCAAGACCTCCAGCCTCACGACCGATGTCTCAGACCTGCAAGCGGAGGTCCGTACCCTGCGGTCAGTTAATGACCTATTCTCGAGACGGCTGGAGGATTTCGAGGGACGTGCCAGGCGGCAGAATGTGCGCATCATTGGGGTGCCGGAGGGTGCGGAGGAAGCAGCCGTCGACCTCTTTGTTGAGGACTTGGTAAAGACCCATCTCGCTCCAGCAGGTCTCAGTCACTTTTTCTCGGTGGAGCGGGCCCACAGAATACCTGGCGGCCCTCCGAAGACGGGCGTCGCTCCGAGACCCATCATTGCCCGTCTATTCAATTATTTCCGAGATCGGGATGCGATTCTCCAGGCCTTGAGGCGACATGGGCCTCTCAAGTTCCAGAACGCTGATGTGAACTTCTACCCGGACTTCACCAGGGCTGTTCAGAGACAGCGCCAACGTTTTGCGGGGGTGAAACGGCGCCTCAGGGACTTGGGGCTGAAGTACTCCATGCTGTTCCCCGCTAAACTGCGCGTCGAACGCGATGGCCGAGCCCTGTTTTTTGATATGCCTGAGTCTGCGAGTGACTGGCTGGACACTTTGCCGCACCGTCGAGAGGAACAGGAGGAACATTCTGAAGGCGCTTCTGGTGGCCCTGATCTTCAGGAATAGTGCTTCTCGCACTGCCTTTATCGGTTGGTGTAACCGTTGACTGTGAATGATAATGCCAAGCTGTTGCACTTTATTTGGAATATCCTATTCTTACATGGAGGGTGGCAGGGGGGGACTGCGGGGGTTCCTTACTCCTCTAGGGTCTTTTTTGTAGTTTAGTTTATGGGGCGACAGGCACACTGCTGGTTGGGGGGGCTTTTTAGTCTGCTGCAGGGGTGCAGGGTGGGGTGTGGTGTTGGGGATGGTTTTGTGTGTTTTCTTTGTTTCTTTCTTCTTCCCTTCAGGCAATGGGTAATATGCTCTGTTTTGTTTCACTTGTCGGTGAGGCCTCTGGGGGCTGGTGAGGACTTGGGACACGACGATGGGTGGTAGGAAACTGCAAGTTCTTTGTTGGAATGTCAATGGCTTGGGTGATCGTATTAAGAGAGGGGTGGTACTGCAACTGCTTAAAAGACATATGCCTGATATTGTTCTCTTGCAGGAGACACACTTGGTGGGGAATACGTGTAGAGCACTCAACAGGAAGGGTTTCAAAATGGTGGCTCATTCGGGGTTCTCTTAGGGGTCCCGGGGGGCGGGTGTTATGGTGCGCACGTCCCTCCCCTTTGAGATTGTCCCCACTATTGTTGATGAGAGGGGGCGGTACGCAGCCGTTGCAGGGCGTTGGGAAGGGCGTGTCTTGACATTGGTTTCAGTTTATGTTCCTCCGGGTTTGCAAAATAACACCTTCCAGGACCTTGGTAGCGCCATTTTGAATTTGCCAGCAGGGTTGCTCATTGTGGGGGGTGACTTTAATTCTGTTTGCTCCGGATCCTTGGACTGACATCCGCCTAGAGACCTCCGTGATTCGCAACTGTGGTTGCCCACTTTCCTTGACACTATGGGGTTGGTTGACTGCTGGAGACTTCTACATCCCTCCCAGAGCCAATACTCATTTCATTCTGGTGCTCACGGTAGTCTTTCCAGGATCAATTACGTCCTTGCCTTGGCAGCTCATGCACCGGCGGTCTCTGAGGCCCGCTTCTTGGCAAGGGGTATCTTGGATCATTCCCCGCTGTGGGTCTCATTCGACTTTAACATTGTTGTAACGGAGCGACCGGTGGTGGTCAATCCGTGGTACTTCTGCAACCCCAAGACTCGTGATCTCCTGGCCAAGGCTATCGAACTCTACTTCACCGAGAATGTGGGGTCGGTTGCATCGGCTGCCACTTTGTGGGAGGCTTTTAAGACGGTCTTGCGGGGTAAGGCATTTTCTCTTATAGCTGAAGCTCGTAGGAATAGAGACGACGACCTGGTGCGTATCGAGGCGGAGATCATGGAGCTCGACTCCCGATTGGATGCGGGCCCTGAGCCCGACCTGCTACATAATCTCTCCCTTAAACAATCTGAGTATCGAGACCTTGCCACCGACGCTGCTCTCGTCCTGGGCAGGGAACAGCAGGGTCGGATTTACGACGTTGGTGACAAGGCGGGCAAGTTGCTGGCCTGGCTTGATAAGAAAGAGAGGGCCAGCCGCGTTGTCCCGGAGATACTGGGAGAGGACGGAGTGTTGGTCACCGACCCGAGCGCCATCGCTGAGTCCTTTTCGGACTATTTTCAGGGTGTTTATTCCTCTGTCTTGGACCGGTCTGAGGCCGACTCGGGCGCTTTCCTGTCGGACATCGATCTCCTGTCCCTTTCGGAAGCGGATCGAGACAACCTGGATAGGGATATATCTGTGGACGAGGTTGCACTCGCAATTCGTTCCTTGAGATCTGGCAAGGCGCCTGGCCCTAACGGTATTCCGGTAGAGCTATACAAGATCAAACCGGATGTGGTTTCCCCGCATTTGCGGAATATGTTTCTGGAGGCGCGGGAGGCTGGCATAGTTCCCCCTGACCAGAGGTTGGCCACCATCATGGTTATCCATAAGGAAGGGAAGCCAAGAGACTTGTGCCCATCGTATCGCCCCATCTCTCTTTTGAACGCGGAGCCTAAGATTCTAGCCAAAATGCTCGCCAACCGTCTGATTGGCGTCATCGGTGACTTAGTGCACCCGGACCAGTCGGGCTTTATTCCACACCGCAACACTGCTCTTAACCTGCGTCGACTTCACGGTGCCCTGGCCAGGGCCCATACGCTTGAAGAGCCGGCAGTACTGGCGTCGTTGGATGCCACAATGGCTTTCGACTCTCTCGAGTGGAGTTACCTGTGGGCATTGTTGGCAAAGCTCGGTTTTGGCCCGGAATTTGTGGGGTGGGTCAAACTTCTATACGCCGGACCGTTGGCAAACGTGACTGTCAACGGTCGAGTTTCCGCACCCTTTGTTCTTCAGAGGGGCACCAGGCAGGGCTGTCCTTTGTCGCCCCTCCTGTTTGCACTCGCGCTTGAACCGCTGGCGGCCTGGTTACGCAGCCACCCTGACCTACATGGTATCAGATGGGCCCCTGACTTCGAGGACCGAGTGTCACTGTACGCAGATGATATTCTGTTGTACCTCACTTCCCCCTGCAAATCCCTTATTGTGGCCTGTGACGTATTGCGATTTTTCGGTCAGTACTCCGGCCTAGTTATTAACTGGTCCAAGTCATATTTGTACGTCCTGAAAGGGGGAACGCCTCGCCTTCCGAGGGGTTGTGGCATACAGGTGGCAAGCCAGGGCTTCAAATATTTGGGGATCTACATCTCCACTAATTCCAAGGCGCGCTATGAGCACAATTTGCTTCCCCCTCTTCTCCTCCTCCGGCGTGATGTGGAGGGGTGGCATAAACTCCTGCTCTCCCTGCTTGGGCGCGCGGAGTTGTTTAAAATGATGTCCTTGCCCAGGTTCCTTTACGCCCTACAAAATACCCAAGACCCGGTCCCAGCTCGATACTTCGGTGAGATCGAGAACTTACAACCCACCCTACTTTGGGATGGCCGCCCTCGCATCGCTACCACGAAGCTCACGCTACCGTGGTACGATGGGGGGATAGCATTGCCTGATATGCGGAGGTATTACTGGGCCTCCAGAAGTTAGCAGCTATTAATCATGGTTTATATGGTCCAGCGGACAACCCGGGCTATGCCATGGATCGATGGCTGCTGAGCGGAGGGAAGTATCACAGGGCACTTTACTCGAGGTCTCTCGACAGGCGGATGTCTGGTCCAATGAAAACCGCGGTCCACATTTGGAGGGTGATTACTAAGGCGCAGGGATGGAAGGATAGACTAACGAAGGCGACCCCATTGTACGATTCGGACATCCTGGGCAAATTATGGCATACCAAGGGCTTTGACAAGTGGGATCTAATTGGCATCTCCAGGGTGGAGGACGTGTTGCTGCGTGGCGAGGTTAAAACTTTCGCCCAGTTACAAGCAGAGTTTCAGCTGGGTGACACGGAATTTTTCCGGTATGCTCAGCTGAGACATGCATTGCTGTCCGCCAAGCCGGAGGGGGAGGTGATTCCCGATAGCTCTCCTTTGGAAGATAGGGTGCTGGATGGCCATGTGCCAGACAGTGCCATTTCATTGACATACAAGAAACTCATCAATGTCCGTACAGACCTCCTCCTGGGTGTGAGGGACCAGTGGGTGCGAGATGGGATAGAGATTGATGACGAAGATTGGAAGAGTGCGGTGTCCTCCCCTAAGGAGGTAGCTATCTCCTCCCGTCTTCGGCTGGTGCAGCTCAAAATCTTGCACTGAGTATATGTCACTGGTCCCAGACTTGTGCATATGGGCTACTCTGTCGATGGCCTCTGTAGGCGCGGCTGTGGCGCCCTTGCCACTTTCATGCACATTTTATGGGAATGTCCAGCAATAGCTTCCTACTGGCGACGTGTGCACTCGATTATGAGCGAGGTGACTGGGGTAGATGTGCATGCGGAAGCCAGGAGATGCCTTTTGAACATTTGGGGTCCGACAGATCATACCGTGGCCCAGACCCGATGGGTGACCCTTGGTAATATAGTTGCGAAACGGGACATCGCACAGATGTGGGGAGCCACAACGGCTCCGAAGGTTGTACAGTGGAAGGCCAATATGGATTGGTGTATGTTCCGGGAAAAGACTGTATATGTTGCCAGGGGTAAACCTAAGAAATGGCAGAAAATGTGGGGGGCTTGGAACGAATACAGAGGGGACATCTGCGTACCTCCGGACTCCGCTCCGCAGGAGGAACACTTATCACTGTAGCCTGTGACTCAAACTGTAGATTTTTCATGCTGTCATCCTGTGTTCCCCTCCCTCCGCATTCCTAGTATTCTATTCTACTGGACATATCTGTGTTCACTGTGCCCTCCCGGCCCCCTCACTACGCCTCACTGTACTCTACATTCCATTGCCTCTTTCTTTGCGCCAGTTTCGGCGCTTTCTTTCTCTTTTCTCCCCCTTTTCTGCACTAGTTATAAAAATTTGAAAATCAACCTTCATTCGTTCTGGTGTACTGGTTCTTGCACTTTTGTTCCTTTGCTCCATTCTGCTGCCTCGCCTCCGGGATGCAAGGCTGAATAGCTGTGTGCATTGTTTTTAAATAAAGGTTTTCAAAAATTTAAAAAAAAAAAAAAGTCTCATCAGGACTCTCCGTGGCTCGAGGTCCAACAGTTTTAAAATTTTCATAGGGACAGGGTCCGAGGGGAGCCTGACCTGATACTATTTAGGCACAATAAAAAGGTAGTGTCATCAAACAAAGACCAGTCGTTGATGATCGTTGAAGGGAGGGGAGGACTCCCAGAAGTAACCACCAGTGAGGACTCAGCAGATGGGGGGGAGGTAGATAAAAATTCATGAATACACTCCACCTTAGAAATAAAGAAATCAGCAATGGCATCACACTGTGGTTTGTCCAAAGCCGGAGGAGAAGGTACCGTGTCTATTAAATATATATATGTTTTTGGCCATTAAAAAATTTCACGGGAGTCGCGCACCCACCGTGTCCGACACGCATATGACATCACGCAGAACCGTGCGACCGTTGCGTAATATGTACATGTCGCGTATGCACCACAAGTCGGGTACCAGTCGAATTGCGCTCGCGCTGGGAAAGTCGTACTCGTCGCACACCCTACGTGGATCCTACACAACAATCCTAAAATGGCAGACAGGTTCCGCTCAGTGATCGAGAAGGGTGCGCTATGGAGGCGCGAGTCCAAAAAAACAAAGAAAACAAAAAACAATAACAAAAATAATATTAATATATTTAAAAGAATATAAAATAATAATATATATATATTTTGTGATATATTTAAAAAATATGTGTAATGTAATTTAAAAGATAAGATATCTAAAAATAAATAGATTACAAAAATGTAGTAAAAGAATATAAAAAAATTGAACACTAAATATATTTTAAAGTTATTTCAAAAACCTTTGAAATTCACTGAAAAAACCATAGGTTTGAGGCCTGTTATAGTTAGGAATTATTATTTAAAAAACCTTTGAAATTCACTGAAAAAAAACATAGTTTTCAGACATGTCATAGTTAGGGATTAGCATTTAAAAAACGTTAGAAATTCACTGAAAAAACCATAGGTTTTAGGGGTGTAGTTAGCTGGACATCTCACTCATACAGAACCATTGAAATTCCTCCGTTATAGTTAGTTGTACTAACTGTAACTCGCGCGCCCGCAATCCACTGCTGATGATGTCACATATTACATCGTTCATGACATGGTCAGTGACATCACTGATGACATTAATGATGACATCTCAAATTACATCACTGATGACATCACTGATGGCATCATCCACGTGACAATCTTATACATCTCATCACACACTAATATAAGATTTCAACAATCATTATAAAATATGGAGTACCATATTTGAAACCATTGACACCCAATACAAGTTATTAAAAACCCACTCAGTGATTCCTACATCTAGACACACATCTAAACACTTACCTAAAGCTTCACTCATACATGCTAACAAAGATCAATAGAACACTAATAAATATAATTATACACCTACATTGACATTACACGCCAGCACACATCCTATTCACTTATACAGTCATCCTACTCACTAAACAATTGATCATACTTATATTTTCTAAGCTACACACCTATACAAACACCACTTTATGTATTCATATAGATAGTAACTCATGCTTAGTATGTTACAAAAACACTATTACAAGTATACAGTTTTCCATACAATCACTCAGACAATCACCGAGTCTTATGTATACTTATTTACATACAACAAGTGTCACATACACTGTCTTTTATATTTCTACTTTGTTGGACATGTATCATTGAGAAATATATTTACTCATCACCACACCCACAAAGAGATTCACTCACCCAAACAACTGTTTCCACATACAGTCTTAACCTCATATACCTACTAAATCAACTACTTGCATATCTTTGGACAATCACACATTTCCCACCCAACCACACACACATTCACTATCCCATACAAACACTCACTTAACGAATGCATAACTAATATAGACATTCACATAGCTTGTAACCAACTTATGTAGTAGTTTAAACAAGAGATAGAGTGATACAGATATTACACAGTTTAATCACTATCACATATATTTAGTGAGACACTTTAAATTAGTTACTTAGACAGTCAATCACATTGCTAATAAATCCTCCATCCAGACACTTATACATCCACTCAGTCTTCATTGCAGATTGCTATATATATATAATACTTATTTAAATATCAAACCAAACCACATTCACTGGATGATGTCATCACTGATTTCATCAGTGATGTCATTTGAGATGACACTCCCTCCCATTGGAGTGTCACAGAGAGAATATGAACTCAGTTTCTGAAATACGACTTCTTCTTCCCTGATGAGGAAGAGTGCTATTCTTGTTACTGTCCACTACCTCTTGCAGATCTCCTATAATTTAAAGATCTGTGTTGCAGCTGATCTTAAATATTGAGTTAAACACACTGCCTTGGACTGTGGTGATAGTGATGGCACCAAACTCGTGATCTGTATACTGTTTTCTTTTCCTTAAGGAATACCACCTTGAGAATCCCTACGTCATTTCACAAATGCTCTATCAAACATCTGTGTGCATCAGAGGTGGCCCATTGTTAAAGGCAGAAGGCCCACACCTCAACACCTTTTAGACATAGAGTTCCTGTCAGGTTGAGCAAAGGTCAGTCTGACAAATACTCCCTATTTCCAGATCAGGTAGCCAGAAACTAGACATGTGATAAATGCACATGCTCTTGGCTGTTGAGTCGAACTTTTCTGGGCTGAGGCTGTCACAGCTCCTGTGGGTGTGACCTTCTTAGCTCAGCAAAGGTCTTGAAGACCTTCCTGCTTATGACGAGGGAGAGCATCAATGATTGCCTCGTACATTGGCACTTCAGTTTTAAGTCCTAAAGTGCCAAGGGCAGAGTGTCTTTCAAAGACTCCTCCTCAAAAGATGGTGGAGTTAGCCGTCTCTGACCTCATCCTACTCTGTTGAAAGGTAGGGACTGCTGCTTCCCCTCACTGGCTCACCTAGGGTAGGCAGCAGTCTCAACCCTCCTGGCACCTCCGAGGCTTCTCTCCCATAGAGCTGATGCAGATAAGTGTTTTTTTATTGACTGTTTGGGGAGTCCGTGTATAAATGTATGTGTTTTTGAGTGATTTTTGTGAATGAGTGTGTGTGGGTGTGTGTACACATCTACATATGAATGCATAGTTGTAAGTGAGTGCATGTGTGTGTGGGTCACCCATTCCCCTCCCAGTTGTACTTACTGGCCACCACTGATGTGCGTGTCAAACAGGTTCAAGTCAGTGAAAGGAATATTCATGATTTTCAACTGTTCATCAAGTTTTAGACATTGAATAGCCATAAAGATCATCGCAGATAAATCCCACAACGGAATTCAAAGATGGCTAAGACTGCAGAATCAATAGAAGCACTGATAACCTGAATGAAAACTAATAGTGTTTCCTGCACTCATTACTGCTGTAGGTTTTCTGCTTATATGCCTTCTACTGCATTTCATTTAGTCTTGTATTCGTGTACACATTTCTTATTTATAAATGCAAACTTAATTTTGTGTTAATTACATATCTTTATCATATAAGATTTGCTTGGTTACGATATGTAGCAGATTTTAGCAAATGTGGAACATAATTGTGGTGATTCTTCAATTTTACATCAGTCATCAAAAGGTCGAACCTTTTCATGATATTCAAAAAGGGAGAAACACCTTGAGCTCTCCTAGAGAGTTTCGTTTGAGCTGTGTTCTGCAAATATCCTAGCTGTGGGCCACTGGGTTCTTTGGGCTAAGCCTTATCTGCATTTATTTCAAATTCAGTATGTCATCATAAAGACTATGACTGTGTTCAAAGCACAGTAGCTGACTGAAAAAACTTTGCTTTGCGTATCCTGGGCCACTTAGGAAAATCAGACAAACACTTTGGTCCTAAAAAGTTTTAGCTCGGGTGTAGCAAGTGATGGTTTTTATTGTAAAATGGGTTTATCATTCAATGATTTAAGTTATTGAAAACCATCAAAAATGATGCAATTATTTTTAATGTATAGTTTGATAGCCTTTTTATTGACTATTCTATTAACTTTCATAGTAGCATCTATTCATATAATCTAGATTAGATTAGAGCATTAATTGTAATACTGTCTTTAAAATGTATAGATTGTATTTCTTGTGTGAATTCATTCATGGCAAAAGAGGCTTCAGAAATCACTAATTCAAATAATCCTTAGTCTTGCAGGACTGATCATAACCCTGTACAGAAATAATGCGTGGAAGGTTTGCTGGTTATCGTCAAACTGATTTCCAGGTTCAGGTTGCGAAGCTGGTTAACCCCTTGCTTAAAGATATTTGCGGACTTCTAAAACTGTGTTGTAGTAGCTGGTCAGCCTGCAAAAATATATCAGTACTATTTCCTAGAAGGATTGTTTTCATTCCCTGAGGATGTTATATGAAAAAATCAGCATAGTTCCTGAAAGCATTCCGATGCACCTCCAAGTAGCTCCATATTGTTAACCATCATGAAAGTTGTTGCTATATTGCCACAGACCTTTTTTCTTGCGGCAATATATGCTTGATATTCCTGTTAGGAGGAAATGAGTTCCTGGGAGCTTTCAAAGTAGCTTAGGCTACTACTGAATCAGGTTTAGGCACTTGAAAAGGGTATATCAGGTAATGCTCATTGTTAGAAATTGGGGTTCTGCAGAGGTTTGCGCTGTGTTAAAGCAAGAGCCACAATCCTAGTCAGGGTAAGTCACAACACAACCTAAATTGGTTGTGGGCAGAGAGCAGTCAGGCTTAACTTAAGAAAAAATGTGTAAAGTATTTGTGCAACACTTCAAACAGTAACATAGGGATTACACCACAAAAGCACTCCACACAACATTTGAAAACTAGATTGTGATTTTATAAATAAAAAAAGACCAAAACAACAAACATCCAACAAATAGAAGTTGAGATATGAATTTTCAAAGAATAAATGTGAAAAAGTGCTTAGAAGCAATAAGCACTTAAATAGGATGCTAGTTCACGCTAGACGGAGGCAAAGTCAAAAGTTCAGGCTGACCGTGATGGAACATGGGCCAGATATAGGGACTCACGTAAGATCACTGAACCAAAGTACTGTGATCCAGGATGTTTCATAGTTGACAAAGAGGGGATGCCCTTACCTGTGCCCTTGGTTTTCTCTGTGACACGTTTGTTGCCTGGCTCCCTCGTTGCCCCGCTACAGTGCCCTGGGTGGGTGAAGACTTGTTGTCAGCCCTCAGCTCCCACTCCCGCATCCATCGGGGGCCGCCAGCTGCCAAAGTACACCATCCAGGAGGCAGCACGGTCCCGCGAGAGGAGGAGGGAAGCAGGCCTATAAATCTTGCGGCGGGCTCCTGTGGCGCAGGATGTGCGTGGGCTAAGGGCGGGCCCGTCCTGTGCCCGTCAGAAGCCGGAAGAGGCCAGGCCGGGCCTACCCTCCTGGTCCCTATCTTCGAAATTACTGTGGGATGGCTAAGTAAGACTTTAAGGGGCATATTACCAAGGGCACTATCGCCGCTATTGGCAAGCTGTCGCTAACTACTGTTAGCGACAGTTTCCATGTGTTAGCAACCAAAAAAGTTATCGCAATGCGCGGAAGCGATAAATATCGCTAATGATATGCGAGGTAGGCGTACCCTCGCTAAATTTCACTAAAAAAGTCGCTAACACGCTAGCACACTATTATCAACTATTAGCGCACTATTCTCAACTATCCCCTAGACATGCTTAGCGACAAAAAAATTCCCGCTAAGGCCCCTTAGCTGGAGATAAATAAGAACTGCTAAAACCAGTTCTAAAAATGCAAAACTGGAGATAAAAAGACCATTTAAAAGGAAACCTAGCCAAGCCCAGCCCCACCACAAAGCTGAGGACCTGCAGACGCCATGGAGGCAGTAATCATACATTTGGAGTCCCACAAAGGCCACAGCCCCCACCGCCACCACCACCGCCTCCAGGACCACCAGCAAGGCAGTGCCAAAGACGACGGCGGCCAATGCACACTCGACTTGTCCTTGGAGATCTACAACCACAGGATATCATAGCCCACCGCGGCTCGAGGTGGGTCGGGACTCTGACCCTTTGGGAGCCCGGAGGAGCCGTCCGTCCATCTGGGGACTGTTTGCTGTTTGCTGCTGTTTTGCCCCTGTTTGCTCTTTGTGTCCGGGGAATCGGCGGGTGCGGCGGCCGGGGACTGCGAGTACCAGCATTCCCTTGGACCATCAACAGCTGGTACTCTTCCCCTGCCGGCCCCGCCTCCTGCCTGCCTGCCTGCTACAACCTCTTGCCGCCCCAGCTTCGCGGGTGCGACTCGCGGCTCGAGGTGGGTCGGGACTCTGACCCTTTGGGAGCCCGGAGGAGCCGTCCGTCCATCTGGGGACTGTTTGCTGTTTGCTGCTGTTTTGCCCCTGTTTGCTCTTTGTGTCCGGGGAATCGGCGGGTGCGGCGGCCGGGGACTGCGAGTACCAGCATTCCCTTGGACCATCAACAGCTGGTACTCTTCCCCTGCCGGCCCCGCCTCCTGCCTGCCTGCCTGCTACATCCTCTTGCCGCCCCCGCTTCGCGGGTGCGACTCGCGGCTCGAGGTGGGTCGGGACTCTGACCCTTTGGGAGCCCAGAGGAGCCGTCCGTCCATCTGGGGACTGTTTGCTGTTTGCTGCTGTTTTGCCCCTGTTTGCTCTTTGTGTCCGGGGAATCGGCAGGTGCGGCGGCCGGGGACTGCGAGTACCAGCATTCCCTTGGACCATCAACAGCTGGTACTCTTCCCCTGTCGGCCCCGCCTACCTGCCTAATAAATACACTCCTTGTTTCCGTCCCGCGGGACGCACGCGGGACGAAGCGCGGGGCTAAGCCCGGGCAAAGGGCGGGCCCTCTGTGGCCCTCCGAGGCCTGTGGAGGCCGGGACGGGCCACCCCGCTTGGTTTCATCGCAGAGGGAGGTATTGTGCCTAAACATTTCGTTGTTTTGCCTGACATTCCTTAAACTATTACAAACACGATGTCCATATGGGAGGATCTCAACGCCCTGTGCGGTACCAAGTACGTCCCTGATCTTATAACCTCCCCAACTGTGGACTCTTTTTGTCTTAATGCTAATGGCCTCACTGACAAAGCTCATAGCCAAGTAAATGCCGCGCCCCTGGGTTCCTACAATAGATGGAAGCATGACATCGAAACTAATTTTGGGAACAATACAAGTATACCATCACTTGCTAATCCAATAGCATTTATCGAGGACCCGGCCGCGGACATACCAGAGGACCCTCTTTTTTCTCCCAACACGACTTTATTGGCCAAAATTGAGCAATTGCTGGTTGCTACTATCTCTCCCTTGGTCACTAAAATAAATGATTTAGGGGAAAGGCTGACCAATATTGAGTCAGTAATAAGAAAGCTCCCGCTTCCAGCTACCATTATGGCCACATGCGACTGTCCTAACCCTACCACCGCCCCCGAAACTCATAAATCTGGCAATGGGGCCATCCAAATACAGCCATTACGCAAACCTATTCATATAGGCCCCAAAGTATCTGTCAAACCTGCACCAAAAACCCATACTGTGGCTAGATCCGCACTGGCAAGAATGCCACATATCAATCTGCCCCCTGAGGCCGCCCCGTATGTCTCTGTCCTCTCCGGGGTCCCTGCCCTCACTCAGGGAACACGCGAATCCCAGCAGGATTTGTTAAATAAGGCCACCTATTGGCTAAATAAGAATAGACCGTTGCCGCCGGGGCTAGACGGGGGTATCTTGAGTGTCAGGAGGGTGGGATGGTTAGGGACGCTGCCCAAATGCATTGCTGGGGATTTGGTACTTATTAAATTTAAAAACACCAATGTTGCCCCCTTTTTACGAGTTTGTACCCCCAATGAAAGTGAAAAACAAGGCACAATTCGCATTTGGGATTTATATGATTTTTACCCGAGCTCCCCTCACATTACATAGGACAAACTCTTAAGTTTCTTAATGGTAACTGAATTTTGCACATTAATTGTTGAATGATGGCTTTTTATTGTGTTTATGAAATGAAATGTCCATGGTATTTGTATTTTTTGTTAGTATTTCTGTATTGTTGATGCTTTTATGATTTTTAATTCAAAAATCGAATAAAGCTTATTACTACTACTACTACATAGCCCACTACAGGCTCAAACGGACATCCATTGACTTTATACTGAACCACATAGGCTACAGACTCACACCACCAACCCAGCGGATAACCAATATCCCCCCGCAAACAAAGCTACTGCCTGTGCTGCATTTCCTGGCCTCAGGGACATTTCAACCCACAACATCCAGAGTGGGTAGAGTCTCACAGGCAGCCTTTTCTAGATTCCTCCCAATTGTGTTGGAAGGCATAATCAGCCTGATACCCCAGGAACTACACTTCCCCAGTACTGTGTGTGAACAGCGCCTGGTCAAGCAGGGTTTCCACACCATTGCTGGATTCCCACAAGTACTGGGTGCAATAGACTGTACACATATCTGATTAGTGCCACCTGCGGACAGTGCACACATATATAGAAACCGAAAGCACACTCACTCAATGAATGTGCATGTAACAGTGGACCACCGTGGAATGTTCACAAATGTCATCGCACAGTTCCCAGGGAGTGTGCATGATTCTTATATTTTCCAGCAGTCAGTCATCAACCAGCGCTTCCAGGATGGAACATATGGGAATGCAGTCTCAGTTGGTAAGTAGCAATCCAACATACCACTTGCATCAGCAGCACATACATGCAAAACAGAAATGTACAAATCTGATTGTCATCATATCACATACAAGATGTCAAACAACATCAACCCACACCTGACACATTAACACCATGAACTGTGGGCACTGGATCCAGATACATAGACCAAAATCACTGCTAGTTGTACACCCCTGTCCCCCTCCCCAAAGTTGCAAGATGTGTGAAACATGCATGTGTGAGGGAGAAACATCACTCACAAACAAACTTGCTACACAACTCCCACTGTGCATGTCCTGTGCTGAACAGGGGTAGGGTGTTAAAATATCGATTACAAAAATATAGCTGACATAAATATCGTTGTAAAAATATTGTTTACAAAAATATCGACACCCTATACTTAAACAGGTAAGTACATAAATATCGACTCCAAAATATCGTTGTAATTAAAATAGATGTAAAAAATATCGACTTTTTAAAATAATTAAAATTACATTAAATAATAAATAAATATAAGTACTATTAACAAAATACATTACATTACTTTTATTTTTTAACTATTTCAAAAAAAATTACTACACTTTTTAATTATAAACTTAATAAATGTGCACATATAAATTGATTTTACACATTACTTTATATAACAACAATAATACATACATATAATTAAAATACCCCTTTACCCAAAAACCCAAAACTGACCCTGAACCCTAAAAATACCCCTTTGCCCAAAAACTGAAAACTTACCCTGAACCCTAAAAATACCCCTTTACCCAAAAACATTTTCACTAAAAAAATCCTGTACACACACCTAAAATGAATTAAAAAATTAATATAATTAATTACATAATTATTATTCAATTAACTGATTGAAATTAATTAACTATTATTTATTACACTATTTATATTCATATAAAACATTAATTAATCTATTATTTCATTATATTTAAATACCCCTTTACCCAAAAACTGAAAACTGACCCTGAACCCAAAAAATACCCCTTTACCCAAGAACTGAAAACTGACCCTGAACCCTAAAAATACCCCTTTACCCAAAAACTGAAAACTGACCCTGAAACCTAAAAATACCGCTTTACCCAAAAACTGAAAACTGACCCTGAACCCTAAAAATACCCCTTTACCCAAAAACATTTTCACAAAAAAAATCCTGTACACACACCTAAAATTAATTTAAAAATTAACATAATTAATTACATAATTATTATTCAATTAACTAATTGAAATTAATTAACTATTATTTATTACACTATTTATATTCATTTAAAACATTAATTAATGTATTATTTCATTATATTTAAATTACTTCCCACCCTACTCCCCTATAAACCCACAACCCGCTACGGAACTATTAATACTAAATTCAACTGAAAATACATTATTAAATAATAATATACTACAAAAAATACTACTTTGACTATAAATATTCATTAAAAACACTACATTACTTATAATTATTTAAAAAACGATATTATTGTAAACTATGTTTTTGTAAACGATATTTATTACAACTATATTAATGTTAACGATATTACTTACCTGTCTGTCGATATTCTGGTCAGACGATATTTTTGTCATCGATATTTCTTCCTGTAGATATTTTTGCAGCGATATTTAGGTTAGTCGATATTTTTACGATGATATTCCTGCTCTGTACCCTGAACAGGCATGATGAATACCACAGGAGAGACTGACATGTTGCCATGTAGTGTGCAAGTGTAGTACTGCGCCATGTCAATTACCGTCAGTGACCCAGTAGCACACTACAATGTGTGCTAAATTGCAAAGACTGTATGGAGGACGCTGACATATGCGAGGCAGATGCAGACCACCTGGTACACCTCTAGGTATATGTAGACTGACCCTCTAATATGGAGCTGAGACAGGACTGTTTCCTCATTACATTGTGATTTAGCTTGTTCACAACATAACACAGTAATACTGCAATCTACGGCAGTACATTCTTAAAAAACAAGAGACGTCAGTGGATAATACAGCACGGGCATGCACAAAATCAAAACGCTCATACCTCATATTATTTCTGGTTTTCTAGCATAGGTGTCGCCTAAACCACGGTTCCCAATCAACAATGGAAATTACTCACTCGTGGAAGAATGTATGTTGACACTTACAGGTGATGGAGGAGAAATGAAACTCACCAGTGGACCCCAGATGTACTAGGGTTAGACATCATTGGCAGTTCTTCAGCATACGTAGACAGGGTCCCTACAGTAATCCAAGTCTTCCAGCCAGCACTCTATACCTTGCTTCGCCCTACTATCCCATGTACATAGGATGTGGCGTTCATCCAGCCTGAGAGCAATTCTGACAAACCTGCCCACCGTCCCCCTAATGTGCAGAGTATGAGGAAGTAGACAAACCAGAGGAGTACATGTCAACTGCAAACCCATCATGGTGTGCAAGTATCCCAATACTTCCTCCCAGTATTGATGACCAGGATTACAGGCCCAGGACAAATTAATAAAGACTGCCCTGAATTGTTTACAGCGCTTGCAAAGATCATTTTCCCTGAGACACATTCTATGGAGCTCAACGTGTGTGTGGCATGTATGCTGCACAAATTGTAAATGAATGAACTGAAAGTTGTCATTAGGGGTGAGTCAGCTCGTCAGCTGCCACACTTTGACGCTGCTAGCACCTCTGGGCTCGTTTTTCCCCCCGCTGCCTCCCGTGCGGCCCCGCCCCCCCCCCCGGATCCTATTTGCCGTCCTCGCCTCCAGCTGACCCCTCCACCCCTTATTTGGCAGCCGCTGCGCGGCGGAGACAGCAAGCCATGACCCTTGGGTAGGTCAGTTGCCCACTGCTGCAGCTCAGCCTGCCCTGTCCGCTCTTCCAGCTATGCCCCTTCCACAGATTGACGCTCATTCACCTGCGTTATCGCCACCTGGCCCCCTTGACTGCCTGTGCCCCTTGCCTTCTGTGTCCCCGTGTGCCTGCCCTCATCCCTTCTTATTTTGTACCCCATAAGAGTGTTGACTGGTTTAACTTTACTGACAATTTTGCTCCTTTGTCGACGCAAGCACCTCCGCGCAGCGGACGTACCACTGGCGTGCTGAAGGCGCAACAAAGGTAAGACCATCTGCGCTGGTCCGCGCCTGTACCGCACCCAGCGCCAGGACCCCTGGCCATCAATGACACCAGCCCACCTGTCTAAACTACCATGACGCCACCCTCCACGAACTCCACGCCGGCTCTAACCCCACCTGCCATCAAGCCAGCATGAAACGCACATACGGACCCTTCGCCTGCCAAGCCTGCAAGTTCACCTGCCTCCGGACCAGTACCGCACACGCCAGGCCAGGCACCAGCAACAACCACCTCAAGTGCATCCTGCTCAACACCCGCTCCGTCCACAGGCACACCGTAGAACTCTTGAACCTCCTTGACATAACATCACCAGATGTCGCCTTCCTCACATAAACCTGGATGAACGCCCCCTCAGCCCCCGACATCGCCATTGCCATTCTGGATGGCTCTAAGATCACCCGGAGGGACCACATCAACCAAACCAGAGGAGCCATCACCATCGTCCACGGAAACACCATCCGCATCACCACCAACTCTGAAGACACCCTCACCGCCGCAGAGCACTTCCAGATACACACCAACCCCAAGACCACCCTCAGAGGCACTCTCATCTCCAGACCCCTGGGACCAGGCACACCATTCAGCAAACCCATCGCAGACTTTGTCAGCCTGCACGCACTCAAACCCTCAGACTACATCCTCCTTGGGGTCCTCAACTTCCACCTGGAGAACAACAATGACAACACCACCACCACCACCCTGCAGCACAACCTCGCCAACCTCGGACTCAAGTAACTGGTGAACACCCCCACCCACTACGCCGGCCACACGCTTGACCCCGTCTTCTCTTCCAGCAAGCACATCTCCTTCAGCCACTCCACTGAACCACACTGGACAGATTACAGCTGCGTCCACTTCAACTTCAGGAGAACCACAATCCACCACCACCTGCAACAGGTTCCCCATAGAAGCTGGAGCAAGATCACCGCCGACCAGCTCACCACCTCCTTTAGCGAGAACACTCCCACCAACACGACGGACCCCAACGAAGCTGCCTGCAACCTCACACAGTGGCTCACTAACTACCCCAATGACCTTGCACTGCTGAAGTATCCTCCCAGCAGACCAGGCAGCAAGAAAGCCTCGTGGTTCACCAACGACCTCAAAAACTCCAAGAAAACCTGCCGCCTCCTCGAGAAAGCCTGGTGCCACCACCAGTCTACAGGAAAAATAACAGCCCACAAGAACGCCGTCCGCGAACAACACCAGCTGATGTGTTGTATTTGTGTTGTATTTTGTAAAGCGCACGGCTGCCCATGCGACCGGGCGTACCGGCGCTGCACTCATACCGCTGAGGAACTCTTCCTGGCTTTTCCATGTGAAGTGTCCACTCCTGGGTACCCCCGAGGTGAAGCCAGGCATCCAAGCGCTGGTGGGGCCGTTGTGGAGATTAAGCAAGCTAATGCCCAGAGTCACAGAGTGGGACCCATGATTAGACTAAGCGCTGATGCGAGAATCATCAGGTCTGGTGAGATTGAGTCCAAGATCTGCCGAGGCGGGAATTGAACCCTGGTCCCGGGCCAGACCTCTGCATCCGGGTCTGCTGCTCTGACCAATGAGCCACACCTCTCCACTGATTCAAACCACTAAAAGGACAACATTCAGAGAACGACTAGACAACAACAGCCACAACAGCAAGGAACTCTTCAGCATTGTCAAATAGCTCTACAACCACAGCGCCTGCAACAACAACATCACACCCTCGCAAAAACTCTGCGAATCACTCGCCTCGTTCTTCCTTCGCAAGATCGCCGACATACACAACAGCTCCAGCGCACAGACCACGCAGCCAGCCACCAAACCAATGCCACCCACCACCACCCTCTGCACCTGGACCACGGTCAGCACCGAATACACCACCTGCATTATGAACACCATCCACTCCGGCTCTCCAACCGACCCCTGTCCACAACACATCTTCAACTAAGCAGACTCCATCATCGCACAACAAATCCGGGACATCATTAACAGCTCCTTCACATCCGCCACCTTCCCGGAGAGCTGGAAACATGCCGAGCACATTGCCCTCCTCAAGAAAACCATTGTGGAGCCCACATACCTCAAGAACTTCCGCCCCATTTTGCTTCTCCCATTTCCTGTCCAAGTCATCGAGCAGTCTGTCAACAAACAACTGTCCGCCTTCCTTGAGACAAACGGATTCCTGAACCCCTGGCAGTACGGTATCCGAGCAAACCACAGCACAGACACCACCATCATTGCAGCTACCGACAACATCAGGTCCCTTCTCCACAACGGGGAAACAGCTGCCCTCATCCTCCTGGACCTCTCAGCAGCCGTTGACACTGTATGCCACCGCACACTGATACAGCACCTCTGCAACACCGGAATCCAAGGGACGGTTTTTGAGTGGATCATCTTGTTCCTCGCCGGAAGAACCCAGAGAGTCCGCCTCCTCCTCTTCCAATCTGTGTCCACCAAAGTCATCTGCGGTGTTCCTCAAGGAACCTCACTCAACCCCACCCTCTTCAACATCTGCATGAGCCCCCTCGCAGCCATCGCACGCCAACACAACCTCAACATCATCTACTATGCTGAAGACACCCAGCTGATCCTCTCCCTCACCAACGATCACGCCACTGCCAGAGCCAGCCTCCAGGAAGGAATGAAAGACGTTGCGCAATGGATGAAGCTCAGCCGTCTGAAACTGAACTCAGACAAGACGGAAGTCCTCATCCTGTGACATCCCCCTCTGCCTGGGACTACTCCTGGTGGACACCTGCACTGGGCACCGCCCCCAAGCACACAGACCCTGCACGCAGCACGCAACCTGGCCTTCATCCTGGACTCCCCCCTCATGATGACCTTGCAAGTCAACGCCATCTTCTCATCCTGATTAAACACCCTGCGCATGCTCTTAAACATCTTTCTGTGGATCCCCCCCAAACCAGGAAGACGGTCACCCGGGCCCTCGTCACCAGCTGACTGGACTACGGGAACACCCTCTACGCTGGAACCACATCCAAACTCCTGAAAAAACTTCTGCACGACTCATCCTGGACATCCCCCGTCACAGCCATATCTCTGCCCATCTGAGAGACCTGCACTGGCTACCTGTCAGCAAGAGGATCACGTTCAGACTCCTCACCCGTGCACACAAGGCACTCCACCACATGGGCACCAAATACCTCAACAGACGTCTCACATTCTACAAACCCACCCGCCAGCTCTAATCTGCCAGCCTGTCCCTTGGCACTGTCCCACAAAATCGCAGAGCCACCGCCGGAGGAATATCCTTCTTCTACCTGGCGGCAAAGACATTGAACTCCCTCCCCACCCACTTTACGGCTGACACAGGACCATCTCACCTTCAGTAAAAAAATCAATACCTGGCTGTCCGAGCAGTAGCGGCTCCCCCTCCTCCCAGCGCCTTGTGACCCAAACTGGTGAGTAGCGGGCTGTACAAATTATTTTCATTGGCTTACACCCACTCCTCCTCAGATATAGGACGATACAATTCAGCATTCCATTTGTGTAAGCCTTTGTCTGGCCCCCTGCCTGTCTCCTCCTGCACCGCCTTCTAAAGGTAGGTAAATAATTACTGCATTGTGGGTAAGACTAGGAGCAACTGCAGGGCCTGTAGTGTTGGTGGTTCTGCGGGGAAGTCTGGGTATTGATCACATATAGGCCGCTGTAGGCAAAATAAGGAATAGTGAAAAGGGTGGTGTGTATATAGCCTAAGTTAATTTCTGTCATGTAGTGCCCTTCAGGATATAAGTCCCCCATCTGCACAATGCTAACCTCCCGGAGAGACTGCAAAGGACCTTTCTCCTGTGTAACGGACAGTGCTGCGTGACATGGCAGGGGGAGTGTAGGTGCATATGATGGTACGTTGTTATTCCGCTCACCATTCGCTTGACACGCTGCTACAGTGGTGTCTGTTGTGTTCATTCCTGTTTATCGGGTATGTGTGTTCACATGTGTAAGTACGCTCCCTAGAGGTGTAGGACATGCATCCCCGTCTACTACGGCTACATGAGGCGTAAAGGCATGTGGTTGTACCCAGTAGTATGCACACTGTGTTTGGCCACAAAGGTAGTAGACATACAAATGTTCGGCTAGACGTAGTCCAATGTAGTTCTGGTCTGGCCTCCCTGGCGGCCAGCAGCGAGTACTTGACGCACACCATAATGGACTTTAATTTGCTGTTGGTGAACTTTTGTAGGATGGAGGAATGGCCTAGAATACCTCAATGGAGTCTGCGGCGGGAAATGTGGAAGGATCCAGTCTTCGGTGCGGAGATAAGCGAAGGGATAGATCCTTATTTTGCGGAAACTACGGGCACCCCTTTGACGTGGCCCTAGAGTGGGATGCTATTATGGTGGTGGTCCGTGAGATCTGTCCCGCCAAGTGGGTGGGGGTTAGGAAACTGCTCCTGCAGGAAATGGAGAAGGCTGACATGGGACTGCGCACAGCTCTAAGGGCCCATTCGGACAGCTCTGGGATACGTAACGTGAGGCCGTGCTAGCTCGGAAGGAGGTGGTAGCGGAAGGGGTGGGGCGGCTCCGGTGCTTTCACCACAAGGCAATTTGGTACATGCACATGCGGAACTGAACAAGATTGGCACTTCATTGGTTTGCCTTGCAGACCCCGCCCCTAGATGCGTTCCTATTCTGGCATTGGCCTCCCCTGCTGGCCAACTGGAATATGAACAAAGTTGCATCAATGAGTTGTTTCCCTCCTATTAAGCAGACCTATACACCAGCCAATTGTAGACTGGTGAGGCAGAAACACAGGCGTTCCTGGAGGGCTTAGATTTGCCAGCAATAGAGGAAGACAAGGCGGATGCACTTGGGCAAGATTTTACACTGGATGAGATCCGGTGCGCTCTTAGGCTTTTAGCACGTAATAAAACGCCTGGGAGCTACGGCCCACCGGAAGGCTAAAGAGACGGGGATGTTACCGGAGTCTACTAGGGAGGCCATCATTGTACCACTCCTTAAACCCGGAAAGGCGCCAACTGACCTGGCAGCGTATAGGCCTCTCTACATGCTTACCACAGATGAATAAATACTGAGCTGTGTGCTCGCTACTAGGCTCCTTACACTAATGACGAGGCTGGTGCATACGGACGAGGCTGGTTTCATCCCGACACCCAAAACTGCCAGCAGTGTTCATTGGCTGCTGGGGGTCTTGAATGCGGGGCGTGGAGGCCAGGGCCAGTCGGTGGTGCTCTCGGTGGATATTGCTAAGGCATTTGATAGCCTGGAGTGGCCCTATCTGTTCTCTGTTACGACGGAGTTTGGCCTTGGGGCTGGTCATGTTCAGTGCACTAAAATCCAAAACTCATCAGTGACCGCTAGAGTTCGGGTGGGGAGGGCCCTCTCCTCCCCCTATCCCGTGGGGCGGGGCACTAGGCAGTACTGCCCGCTCTGGTCACTGTCCTTGGCGCTTGCGATAGAGCCCCTGGCGGCGCATGCGAGGATGGGTTGAGCATACCGGGGCCTGCAGCTCAGAGGCCACAAACACCATATCTCCCTTCACGCAGATGACCTCATTATGTTATTGAATGTCGCGGGGGACGCACGCAGCGGGGCGTATAACCTCCTCCTCCATGTAGGGGACATTTCGGGGCTCCGTGTCTACTGGGCAAAGACATGTTTATTCCCAGTATCAAGTGCATGTGCCCCGCCAGTCTTACCGCCCAACCTGTAGTCGGAGCCGTGTTGCCTGCCTTATTTAGTAACGCTGGATTATCATATACAGGAGGATCTGTTTGAGGGTAATATTGAGAGACCGATGAGGGGTTTAAGAAGCAGCATGTGAATCTGTGGGTCTCTGCCGTCGTCGGTGATGGGGCAGGTCTCCCTCCTGAGTATGATTGCGCTTATGCGCCATTTGTATTTCATTTGGACATTACCGATACAAATACCGGCGGCATTCTTCCGTCAACTCCGTTCAGCGGTGGGAGGATTTATTTTGGGCGGGGGTGGGCGTAGAGTAGCATTGGAGACGCTGATGAGGCCACAGAAGGAGGGAGGCCAGGCTACTCCAGACTTCGAGTCATACTATCTAGCTGCCCAGTTCCATATCCTCACTCAGCCGATAGCGCTGGAGTTCAGATGCCCGGAGAGGGAGACTGTGCCAAATGTACAGCGACATGTGTTGTCGTTTGAGATACAGCAGCAGAGACTGAGGATAGCTGATTTTACCATGCCAGAGAATGCACTTCGATAATGTTGGTAGCATTTCCATTGCAGGATTTGAGTGCTGAGGCCTCATGCACCAGGGATAACACTGGGCATGTGCACAGCGCTGCCACATGGAGGTGATTGGTCTGGTCTGGCGGAGTGAGAGGAACTAGGCCTGCAGATGGTGGGTAACTTGTACGCAGACAGAGCACTGCTTCCCTACATTGCACTGCAAGATTCATTTTGACTTTTGCAAGGCCACTTACTGATGCACGTAGCCTTGAGTGCCGCTCTGCAAGAACATAGGGTTGCTGGTCTTACAGAACCCCAGCTAAGCAAAGTATGTCGAAATGTGGTGATGGCTGCAGGCACATACAAGGCAATTACCAGCCTCTAGAAACGGATGTTGGGGGATGGACTTACCCCGCTACAAAGATTGAGGGAGCAATGTGCCGAGGACCTGGGGAAGGACATCCCGGAGATGGGCTGGTCACAGACCGTTCGAAGGGCGTGGAAGGGTACTAGGAATGCTAGTTTCCAGTTGATCCATTTCTTTGTGTTACATAGGGCATACCTCACACCTGCTAAAATTCATAAATATTTCCCTAACAAAACGGCGATATGCCCCCGATGTCGAGCTGAGGGAGCTGACCTCAACCACATGCTCTGGGATTGCCCGGGGCTGGGCACGTACTGGGAGGAGGTGACCATGGTGCTCTATGAGGTGACTTGAAGGCAGATTGATACGAACAAGGGGACGTGCCTGCTGCACTGGTACCCACATACTAGAAATTTATGACAACTATTAAGTTTGTGGATTTGGGCATCATTTTTGAGAAGAGGGTAATAACGTCACATTGGAAGGCAGCGGCTGGGCCCAGCTTTGTTAGGTGGAAGGCAGCTATACTCCAATGGGCGGGGAGTGAGAGCTCCATCTGAATGCAGCAGGCTCATAGGTCCCATTATGATAAAGTGCTGGAAGCTTCACATGCATGGGAGGCCCTGGTGGCGGAACAATGGATACTACACAGGGAGGAGGATACGAGTTCTGTGTCCTCAGTAGGGGTGGGACAAGCATGAGTGGCTCCATTCAGATTGAGAGGGACTAGCAACATAGGAGGTTACAGAGAATCCTACTATGGAGCGTACGCTGACCCATTGGTAAATGACACACATTAGTATAGATTTTTGCAAGACTTATATTTTACACAACAGCACCAGCAGCAGGGTTGGGGGGATTGGAGTTGATGGTCAATGTGCGGGCCCAACGATGGGGCGTTGTTCATGAATTGTGAACCTGTATTCAGGCACGATTGTGGTTCAATGATAGGCTGGGCATGATAGCATCAGAACTCACGGGGTTCATATGCTTATTTACTTATTGCATAAGTGTCCAGTCTAATCTTAACTAGGAATGTGGATTACCATTATTCATGATGGCCCCTTTGTTTTGTTATTATGTATTTAAGAGTAATCCCAAGTATCCTTTAATATGATTTGTAAAATAAGAGATGTGATATGGCAACATTGATTATGTATACCTGAGCACTCATGGTATTTGATTTGGAGTCCAAAACAGGAAGGAGCACACAGTACAAGTAGTGGATGGTGTTGCACATGCAGAAGTTGATGTAGTTGGTGAACCTAACAAGGCCCCAATGGTCCATGCATGTAACTGGTAGCTAACTGGTGATTTGGTTCAGACCATGACCGTGAAAAGCATGCTTTGTGTTCTACAGCAGGCTTGCTGAATGTTGCTGTACATAAGGTCAAGTGTGTGTTGTGTATTATCATGCCACCTACATAGCTGAGGTAATGTACAGTACAGTAGGTGGATTACTGTCAGTGGCAGATGGTAGAAGAGTCACACATGCAACTCATCTGCACACAAACTTGAGGTTGGATGGAGTCACAGCAGAGAGCCATTATCACTTGCTAACATGCACTACAGCATTGTGCTGCAACACATGGCCAACTTGATTAACAACTTGACATAAATCCCAACACACAAATCCATGCTCATCAACAACACATACAGCACAACCAATGACTAATTCCGCTTTCCCTTATGTGTCACAAGGGACCAAGGATATGCACTGGGAGTCTGGGACCATGGATGATGACACCAGTACGAAACCCCACCACCCCAGGCCAGAGGCAGTACAATGCGGCACACATACGCGCACGGTCCATTGCTGAGCGGACATTTGGTGTCTTAAAGTCCAGGTTCAGGTGCTTGGATATCTCAGGTGGCAGCCTGCTGTACAGACCAGAAATTGTGAACCAAATTATCCTTGCATGTTATGTGTTGCACAACATATGTGTCCGTACCAAAGCACCATGGATCCAAGTGCCAGAACCACCTGATGAAGATGAAGAAGAAGAAGAGGCTGGTGCTGTACACCCCACACCAAATGCTGCAGGACAGGCACGGAGGAACCGCATCATCAACAATTATTTTGACTGAGTCAGTCACGTGTTGTTAGTACAATAAAATGTTCTAAACACATGACATGTCTATGTGTTACTGTCTGCCACGGGCACTGTACCCATTAAACAGTTACGTGTCCCAACGAGTGGTTAGTGAAACCAATTATCCATGGACGTTGGGAATGTGTGTGGAGTATAGAGATGGCCTGCACTGTGTCAAATGTGTGACACCCTACTAGTCAAGGTGCTACGTATGCTACACTATGTCAAACGGTTGTGTCACATGCTTCACATACTAGCAAACTAGGCTGCTGTTTGTGGTGAGGATGACATTCCTATACTGACGACATTGCCCCAATCCATGTATGATGGATTGTGTATGTTGTGTGAATCCCAAAAATTAGGAGTGTGTGAAATGGTGTAAATGATGCAAATAGTCATTGCAACATCCCAATACACAATGGTGCCAGTCATCCAGGCCCTTGTCCAAAACATATCAGTCTTTGCAGCCGTAAACTGTCCCTAAAGATGTGAACAATGTTCCTGATTATCAGCCTATATCATTTCATATGGTAGCATGCACAAGATGTGCAGGATACATAACAAGGGCCAGTATATGAAACATATCCTGCATATTACCAAGCACATTGTTGCTGTATAATGTCAAGTTCATATCTCTACAGATGGACATACTGTCAATGAGGTTCCTGAACATATGCCTCAAAGATGCATGAGTGGAATGGGGTAAGACCTGCAAATAGGGCATGTAGTAGCATGAAACATTGAAATGCCCTGTGAAATGTGGCACCATATGAACAGGGAAAAGGGACTATATATTAGACAACTTTAAGTGTTCTGTGACAAATTGGAGTAACACGTTGATGTTGCGTCTCATGTGTGTACAACATTTATCTGTCTGTCACAAGACATCAGCATGGAAACAACTACCACCTACAAATCAACAAGGGCAAACATCACTATGCTGACCAGCTACTTTGCAGAACCAATGGACCAGAACCATCACCAAGCCATGCAAAACAGCAACATCCAAAATAAAAAACATGGCTGGGTGAAGACACCTCCTACATCTGGACAGACAAGTATATGTGGATACACACTCTGACTCCTGGCTCACTCATAGATACCAGTGAGACACATCTGTCATTGCATTTCAACCACTACGTGACATCGTAACATAAACATCTGACATTACACATGCAGGTACACACACCTCGAAGTTTACAGAAAGTGATGGCCCTATGTCACGTGTCCACCATGGGTGAGTAGCACATGTAAGACAAGGCTATCATCACTCATGGACCACTTGTGAGCATTGAAAACATGATGTGGCATGTGTGGTGGCTAAGTGTACAAATAGTACAGACGGCCTTGCCGCTGCCTGGAGCTACCTTCCTACTTGTACCTACACATGTAGAATGCAGAGCTGCTGCCCATGTTGGTGAGTGGTGGGCCAACTACACACCTGCTGCAGACCTCCACCCAATTTAATGTTAATTAAAGCCATGCTCATAGCAGGTCAGAGCCACATTCACATGATTCACAGACTACACACATAACAGTGTAAGGGCAGGGAATACTCAGTGTATGCCGGAGTGGAACAAATATTGAATCCTACAGCATGTACCCTTTCAAATTTTGGATGACAATATGGAGGTCAACCAGTGGTATTTAGCAGTGCATGGCATACTAGACATGAGGACAGTAGTACTTGCCTTGCTGCATCCAAACATGGACATGGGGGCGCTCTCCTATCACATATAGCAATTTAATGCTCACTGGCATGTCCCAATAGATGACCTTACATGATGGCCCATTTAGATTGTGACTATGTCATAGCATTGCATTGGTGCAATGGTGACACCACATGTTTACACATATCTACATTACTGGCCACCATCTCTGAATCTGTCTCAACATGTACACTGCTTGTATTGACATTGTTGTACATTCCTAAGGTATCAGTCTCCGGGCCCTAAATGCCAAGTTAGTACCTTCGCAACATTTGACCAAAATACATCTGCAACAGAAAAAATAATATTTATTTACAGTATATACACGTGGTGAGCATATAGGGCTAGTGCAGAGGGTGCCCGTTGGATGGCCAGACTGAGACGATTGATGTTATAAGGTCCAAGGGAAGAGGCATAGTTCACTCCACAGGCTGGTTGAAGCGGCAAGGAATGGGGTCATATGGCAGTCCATGGGGGGTCCAAAGATGTTCCAGGGGACAGTGAAAGTTAGTGCAAGAAGTTCATGGGTGGCACGATTCAGGGTGCAGCAAAACCAAAGAAACTGGGGCATTGGATCAGAGGGATACTACCGCTTCCTCCTCAGTAGAATTTCGTTGTCATCCTCATCTCCATCATCATCGGGGTCATGTGCCTCACAGGTGTCAGTGGGTTTTGTGGCAGCAGCCATGTGAGGCACTGACACCCCTGGTGTTGGAGCTGAGGATGTGGAGGCCGCTGCAGCATTCATCTGCCCCAAACCCTGTGGCAGCAAGGAGGCCACAAGAAGGTGCAGGGCATTGTCTATCCCAGTAACCTGGAGCATGTGTTCAGCCCTGGCAGCCAAATGTTGGCCCTGCATCTGCTCCATGCTCTCCAGTATCTTTCTGATGTTGTCCAGATCCTTGCTGACATTGCTGGAACCACCCTGAGCAGACAAAGCATGTTGCCTCTGGATTATGACTCCAGCAATGTCAGCCATGGACTGCTGGAGAGTATGGAAGGGGCCGTGGGTGTCAGTAAGACACCCATGTAGGCCTGCGAGTTCGGTTGCCATGAGCTGGAAGCCCACCTCCACCCTATCCCCCAACCATTCCTGGAGCTCTATGATCCGCTGTTGGAATGCGCATGTTGCGGGATCTGGCCCCAGGGAAATGGCAGGGGTGGTGGATGCCTGCTGCTCGGTGGTGTGAGCAGGGGGTGGGCTCTGCCGAGGGCTACTGGGTTGCCCTGCACCGGAGGCTGGGGAAGCAATGACATTGAGCAGGATTTGCAGGTCGTCAATGTCGATGTTAGCATAGACGTCCAAGTCATCAGTGGGTGCCAGGCCAGGTTGCTCTTCAGGAGGTGCAGTCTAGGCCTCTGCAATGTAAGATGGGAGATGAATTACATCACTTTTTGCCAACACCAATCATGCATTTGTCAATTACACCTTGATACAGCAGGACATCGTCTGATCATACTTGTTTTGAGGAAAGGACTTGTGGCTGACTAATGGCAAATGATCAGAGGAGATTTCACATGAGAAGTAGTAGTGGTACATGGGGGGCTCACAGTGCCCTATTTTACATGTGACATGCCAAAAAGGCTCTGCTTCAGCACAAGGAAATAGGCTTTTGAGTGGGGAGTGTATGTTTACACAATGCTTGATTATTTGGCCTGTGATGCATATTTACACCGGCAATCTGGCAGCCCTTGTGTGACTTCATCTCATATGCTCATCATTCCACACAATACTGTCACTAACCTCACCTCCCCCTTAGTGGGTGGCTCATCTTAGTACTGCTTTCGGTTCATGCTGTATGGCATTTGGATTACAGATACCTATCTCGACGCACCAGCCACATGCTTAGTGTGGGCTGAGTAATGGAATGCTGATACATGTCCTGGTGTTATAATGCCTTACTGCAAGCCTACCAACCATTCTGCAATCAGTATTCCACTAGGGGAGTTGCTATCTGCCCAGCTAGCCACAATGCCCATTCCATGGCTGCCTGCATTACGTTATGGCGTAAAAGATGTCTCCTATGCCCCACAGTGTCCGACAATAAGGTGCAGAATTCCAATAACTGTAGGCTCCCTGCATGTCTGCAGGGATGCCACAGTAATTGGGCACAACGCTGCAGCCAGCATGGATGTGATGTGTATACTATGTTGTGCAACCTGGCCCGGAAATTAACATTATGTGTGTGCCATCTATGCCGTAAATGTGTGGCATTGCTGGAGTGTGTTTGCAAGTGCAAGTCAGCCAGGCGCTGGCGCAAGTGGGAGTACCTGCAGGGTGTTGACATATGCAGGTTGGGGAGTAGTATTGTCCGGTTACTTAATGCTAATGAACATCACTCCGAGTCATAGGCCTCCATCTACCACTCCTTACAATTGTGCAGATAGCAAAGCAAGATTTGGATTCCCACTGTAGCGAAACAGACTGAAGCAGCACAAGCAGAAAGTTACAAAACCCAAGCATAATACAACACTGCGTACCCAAAGCCAGGAGACACAGTCCCACACATCACCCTATGACCACATGACATGAAAGTGTGCTGAGAACACACAGCGGCATCCATGCACAACATGGCCAGGGATTCCCTACAGGAGCAAGCACAATGATCTGCAAAACCCAACGCAAGCAGTCTCCAAACAACCGATGTGCCAACACACCACAAGCCCAAACACAGGCCCCACAGCCAACACCGCCACTGATGGAAGGTAGACACAGAAGACCACAGATAATGACCAGCCATGCCAATGGGAACCAAAAGGGATAACCACCCTGCAACAAAGGCACAGCATGAAGGAGACACACCTCCAGAGGCTGCACAAATGCCAAACAGAGCACCTGCACATATACATCAGAAAGGAGTACACAACAGACCAATAGTAGAACCATATACTCTGACAATGAGCAAAGGAAGTAAAGACCTGCCCCAGGAGGAATTAACTCCAGGTCCATCTGGACAACAAGGGGCTCACATGCTCAACCCACAAACCGCCAAAGGGCCATACACCACACACAGAGCTTGCAGGGAGGACAGTGCCCGACCCTAGTTGAAGCCAAGCACCACGTAATCCTAAACACACCCCGGCTTCAAATGCGGATACACCCCGTGTCGGACAGCCATCCAGGTAAAATTGCCAAATGAGTGGCATGGGACCCGAGAGGCGAAGGGCTACCGAACACAGATACAAACTCACCCACAGTAGGAGGACAGGCCAACGCTAGGAGGTCCAGACACACCACAGCCACCCCACAAGCAGACATGACACCCCCAGTCAGATGTGAAACAAGGGACCTCCGGCAATCAGCGGCAAGGCCACATTGCCAAACACAATAGCGGGAGCCAAACCCACCCCAACCAAACTGGATGCATGCCTACGAAGGAGGATCGAGACAGTCCTACCTGCAGCAGGATCCACAAATCCAGTGCAGTTGGGGGGAAAGCACACAGATGGCATTACACACCACCATCCCACAGTGTGACCGGAACATCGACATCCTCAGGAGGACCAAAAGCAGAAAGAGGCCAGGCAAAACGAAGCAACCATGGGATATACAGAAGGCATCGGCAGCATTCAAACACTGGCCCAGTGCGAGCCAGCACCACCAGAGGCACAAGACATGTACATTAGCACCCGGGTATCAATGAAAGCACCACGTGACCCCACAACCGCCCTGCATGAAGCCTCACGCATGTTGAAAGCAAGTGCAGGGATAGGACGCAGCATTGGTCCATGAGTGAGTGGCTGGTATCTATCAAACTTACATCAGCCAATGGAATGACGCGTAGCACCACCAGGACACTACCTCCTGTGCATGTCTGCCACCCCCGGTGGCAGCCCTTAGTGACGGTAGACCTTGAGGGTAGGCCACAGCATTGGACATCCATTGCACAACATCTGCAGCACATGGTTTGCGCCACAGCTGCCCCACAAAATGTTACGCTGATGCTGCCTTTAAGAGGCGCAAGGGAATTGTAAATCTGCAACATGATGTATGGTTTGTGGTGTCATGATCTCCCCTATTGTGTGTTGCCTTTCAACGTCTGCATGCTGGTATTTGACGTAACACGCAATGCATGACATGTAGAGGCAAAACATCGATATTGACGATTAATGTCTATTAAAATGCATTAGGAAGTGATTCATTGAACGTCCTGGCATACTTTTCAACATTGCCATGATTAATCAGCATTGTAGCATTCAGTTGTAAGATTGGTCCCATATGAAATATGTACATGATCACGTTCCCTGGCCCCTATCTCTTGTGTACACATATTTTTTATATTTGTTTATTTCCAAAAATATTTTTTTTGTAGAAATATTTATTATTGTTATTATTGTTTCCACCTATTGATGTGATTATAAAAAAATGTTTTTGGTTTAATATTTTCCTTATTTTTTCCTATTTTTTAATGTGTTTTTTACTTTTCATTGATGCAAATCCATGAATTGATTACTTTGGAATTACAAAATTAATATTTTGTCGCTTTGCGACCTTTAGCGAGTATTTTTTCGTATTTAATCAGAAAAACGGGACGCATTCCATCACAATCGTATGTCTCACATTGCGAGGTATTTCTGACCCGATTTTCGTCGCTAACGGTATGAATTTTGTCGCAAAGTCTGAATTTTTTGCAGCAAACACAGGAAGTGGTGTATTACTGCTTCCTGTCACATGGGTGTTTCTACTTTCACTTTCTCTTTTCAGCACATTGCTGGTGCATGTGCTTAGAGGAGGAGGTGTATGGTGGTTGCTGTGTTGAAATTTGGATTTTGAGAGTGGTGCTGCGTGCTGTGTCCTTTCTGAAGTGTCTGTTTATTGTATTTTATTATTTTAAACAGTTTGTGTGGCTACTGTCCTCTGTTTTGTCTGAAGTGACTGTTAGTTGTATTTATTGTATTGTAAACTGTTTGTGTGTCTACAGTCCTCTGTTTTGTAGAGTTTGTTTTGGGGTTAGTTGTTATATTCATATAGAAAGTACGTTTAGTGGATTATTATTTATTAGTTATTATTTATTAGTTTTAAGTGGGTTACGGGGGTCAGGGAGATGCCTGCTGTTGGGAGGTCAGGGAGGACGAGTGAGGAGGCATTGTTTTTTTTTTTTGTGGTTGATTAAATTTTATCTTCCATCTATGTTGGAGGTGGGGGGCGGATCCTACAGGGGTATGCTGTGGGGGTACGGAATGTGCACTGGGAGCGGGTGAAGCTCCAAATGGATCACTACTTCAAGATTTCACGCACTGTGCACCAGTGGAAGTACAGCTGGCAGTACATGACTGCGCGGGAGCCCGACCTTCTAGATTACACCGGTGTGATGACAGGCATACAGGGTGGTAAGTTCAAAAGCCATTATTTAACTTCAATATTCGCAATTTGTTTTGCGATTCCTCAATTTTCATTAATTGCGATTCACAATTTGCGATTCGCGATTATGGAATCCCTTTCCATTGATTCCTATGGGCCTACAGGCCCATAGGAATGAACGTGAAGGCATTCTCATATTGCAATTCGCAATTCATGATTCGCAAATAGACAATGCAATTTCAAGGGTGCACCCCAGAAATGTACCTTAATATGCTTTTTTCACACACACATGCCCGTGTGTTTCAAATGTAACTTACAAATATGCACTTTTGTGCTTTTTTGAAAGTTTTAGAACATTACCATGAAGGTTAACTTTATGGTAATTTACCACTTCCAATTTTCAATTTCGCTATTTTTTTAAAATCATGCATTGCGTTTAAGAAATTGCAAATGAATTGCGATTTCTTACATGCTATCACTATTTACCAATTCTCAAATGAATTGCGATTTCTTACATGCTATCGCTATCTACGAAATCGCAAATGAATTGCGATTTCTTACATGCTATCGCTATTTAAGATATCGCAAATGCATTGTGATTTCTTACATGCTATTGCTATTTACGAAATCGCAAATTAATTGCGATTTCTTACATGCTATCGCTATTTACCAAATCGCAAATGAATTGCGATTTCTTAAATGCTATCGCTATTTACCAAATCGCAAAATAATTGCGATTTCTTAAATGCTATCGCTATCTACGAAATCGCAAATGCATTGCGTTTTCTTACATGCTATCGCTATTTCAGAAATCGCAAATGCATTGCGATTTCTTACATGCTATCGCTATTAACGAAATCGCAAATTAATTGTGATTTCTTACATGCTATCGCAATTAACGAAATTGCAAATGAATTGCGATTTCTTAATTAGAGAAAAAAGCCTAAACCTTAATGCATCCCAAAAAAGGGATTTGCTTTAGCATACGGCCGATTTTTGCAATTCACACCATTTGCGAATGCAACAACCCTTGATGCATGTGTGCCATGGTGCGCAGCATGGGAAATGCAGCTCATCATGTGAGTTGGGCCATGGGGCACATTTACTCCTGCCTCCCTGCAGATTTTGTGGAAAGCACCATTACCTGTAATACTGTCCCTTTGTGCGCTACAGTGGAGTAGGTGTGTGAGTAGTCAATGCAAAAGGCCCTATTTGTATAGCTCCATGAATGACAGTTGGAGTGTTTTGTCACGTTATCATTGAGGTGTGAACACATATTTGCAGTGTGAAGACCAGATATGGGACTGAGGTCTCCTGTGTGTCACTTGCATTGACATTACTATGTGATGGTGAATGCCCACATGCCAATAAGGGTGGCAAGGCACAGAGGATGTTAGCATGTATGAGCCCATCTAAGGTGTAGTCAGTCAAAGAGATGTGAGCAACGACTTTGTGCAGGATGGTGTGTGTGTGTGTGTGTGTCCTGTATGTGTAACTGTACATATCTGAGCAGAGCCAGTGTGTGTGTGACCTATGTGCAGGACAGTACACAGTGTGACAGATGCTCAAATCCATGAGCAGCAGAACTTTATCTACACGGTCCCTGTACATGGGTCATGTGTAGATATATCCTTGGCAGGTGATTATGCAATGCAGGAGTTTGACAGCTCCAGAGTGTTTTACATCCCAAAGGACTGCGTATCAGCATCTTAATAAATGCATAGTTACCATCATACGCAGTACAACTTACACATGATGCCTGTGTGGACATGGTGCATAGAAATAGCATGACACAACTGTTATGTGCATGTATGACAGCGGTATTGTTATGTTCCTCCACCACAGCATTAGCAAGCCCATGTGTGCATGGCAATCTAAGTGTGCAGAGTAATTTGTACAATGTGTCAAGTCCCTACAAAGTGATGTTGTATTTACAGTGACAAAAATGTTGTTCCTCATGTTTTTGTAACGTTTCTGGATGCCATGCAATGACACATATTTATTTTTGTTCACTCACAGATGGTCGGCGACCCATCACGCAGGGTGACGTGGATCGTTTCAAGGACCCAAAAGCCACTGGTGACTTTTTGTAATTGAAACTGCCATGTTGCGATGTCATGGATGGCATTAACTCATGCTACACACGGTAGTTTTGCTATACTGGTGTGTTCTGCATGTCACTCGGCCACAGGGTGCTGAGGATATTTATGTTATTATTCAGACAATATGTATTAGAGTGTGGTTAGTCCATGAAGGGACAATGCAACAGGTCAGATTTCATGTGCATGACATCCAGCACAGATTATAGCTAACTAGTCAATGATCAAGGGGTCCTGCAGGCATTACACTAATGGATTTTCATACAGGGCTACATATTATCAAGATCAGCCAGAAGATGTATCCACGCTTCATCTGCAGTACACTGCCACTGAAGCGGAGATTGATGTTTAGGTAATATGGCCTAAGACATTCCCATGGCAGGCCAGGTTAAGGTCATGTCATGTCTAAGGTATGAATAGATCACATATCATGAACACAAGGTGTCAAGGACCTTTTACAGTGTAATTCTGATGAAACTGTGCCAACGAGGTTCCAGCCAATGTCGCCCATCATATTGGGAACCGGCAAGTTTACCTACTTTCACAGAAGAGTTTGTGTTGATGGATGGATAATGGGTGAGGGCGCAGTTCATTACACCGCCAAGGGGAAAGATAAGTTACCTAGCGTGGCCATGTTAAGAGGGACAAACACAGGGCTGGATCATGAATGGTTTATACCAGGATCTAAGTGGTCTATTTTGGTCATACCAGTTCTTCTCCTTTATGAGGTATTTAGGACCAGGGTTAGACAGGATGTAATGCATGCAACTCTGATTTTTAACCTGCCTTTCCTGCCGCATGATGAGCCAGTGGTGTTTTTTCGATGTAGGTGTGGAAGGGGTATAGGCGGAAGGTCGGGAGTCAGTGTGGCTGCCAGAATCTGCAGGCTCTGCTGTTTTACAAACGTTGTAGCATATAGTAATGGAATCTAAGGATTGCTGTAATCGGGCTGGCTGATGGGCAGGCTCTGCAGCAAAGGGTTCCTTGCTTCTATAGGATGGCATTTGAAGATATACCATAATTTACACATGAACCTCGTAGCAGAAGACAATTACCTGGCTGACGAGCTTTGTCCGGGACAGGGCATGTTGTTTGGTTAGTCGTAGCTCTCAGATGGCATGTTTGCAAGGGGGACAGGAGCACAGTTCCAGCTGCCACCTTTCATGTGACCAAGATACCTCAGGGCTGCCAGTCTGAATGATGTCCATTTTACTGTTGTTTACTTTGAGTTTGTTGCTGCTCTTCAAGTTAGTCATCTTAATCTTGCTGTTTGTACAACGGACACATGTGTCAGAGTAGTCTGTCCCACACATACTCAGTTACTGGTTATTGTCAGCATACAATACGCTTTGAATGGCCGTGCAATTTTCTTACGTTGCCCAGCAGGGTCAAGTATAGATTGTACAGCATAGGGCTTAGGATAGATCCTTAACCCCATGACCAGGACAGCTATGTGATTTCTCAAGGACATATTGTCAATCCCTTTATAGGGGGTTTTGCTGCACTTTTCTGCCGATGTACGCAGCAATATTGTGGAGAACTTTCTTGATATCATTGCCAACAGTTGTTGGTAGGGGTGTCCCAGTCTTCTTCCTGTGCATGTAGTCTGAGCTTATAATCGGTTGCCATTGACATATACATATAGCCACACTGGCACCCATGTAAAAGAGTGCCAGTCTTGTCAGCAACTACATGAACTGTACACATTTTCTGGTAGCCACACATGTCTGCACATGTGCATCGTACAGCAGTAGCAGCAGTATGTCACAGGGTCAGATGTGGGTGGTGCTAGGCATGAAGGGGTAATGCCACTATACCAATGTGAATTGGACTACTTGCACACACTCAGGGTGCACAATGCTGACATGTTTTCACAGTCTCATTTAGCGTCTAATTTGTCAGTACATCACACCTGCCATGTACTGTCATGTCACTGTCCATGGCCTGTATTTTTGGATGAAGGGCTTGTCAATTATGTGGTCAGGTCACTTAAAGACGTTACAGGATGTCACATGTGTGTTGCCTCCCACGTGGTATGTGATTTTTGGCCAAATATATGATGATAGGCAAATAACCCAGTGTCCTTGGGTGTGAATTGACATTTCCATTTTTTTCAGACAACATAAATGCAGAGGAGAACCATGATTTTAATGTGGCAAAGGAACGGTGGCTACATATCCGCCGGGAGAAGAACGGCTACCGGAGCATGGCCAGGAGATACATGTCCGATAGGAAGGCGGGGAAATGGCACTCGATGCCAGAGGCTGTTGGCCAGAAGGACACAGATACCACCTCTGGGGCTGCTGGCAAGGCTGGCCGAGCGAAAAAGTCTAAGACACAGGTGTCACCAGGGATTGGTGCTGTGGATGTGCTGTCCACTCCAAGTGCCGTACCAAGTAGTAGCAGTGCAGCAGCCATTCCAAGTACCAGCAGCCAGGGGCCGGTTCAAGCTGCACCGAGCCAGGGACCAGGCCAGACATCAACACCCCAGGATCTCGGGACACCCACCACAATGCCTCCAATCAGTGAGACACTGCAGAAAATCCTGGTTGAGCATCAACGGAACAATGACTTGCTCCTTGATGTTAAACATGAGTTGTTGACCCTGAACCGGAGGATGGACGCAATAGCAGTGAAACTGGGTATTCCCTGAACATTGGCATTTTCTGACCCACACCCCTCTTCTGCCTTCTCTCATTGTTATTTGTTATAATATTATTGATAGTTGTTGTATAGTATTTTGATGTAGATTAGTTTTAGATTAGGTATAGTTAGTTTAGTATAATAAGATATTTTTATGAGAGTTTAAGATAGTGTTGGGGCTAAGTTTCTTTTCTCTTTGGGTGGAGGGTTGACGTCCTTTTTTAGTTTGTGTAGTAGTGTATAGTTAGTATTACATGTGTAGTTTAGTTTTATATGTGTGTAGGGATATTTGATATAGTATTAGTTTTAGTGATTAGTGTAGTTTTAAATAGGTTAGATTATATTTATTAAATACTTTTGAAATTATTACTACTTGCAATGGTGTCAGGTAGGTTGCAGAGTGTGGGTCTTGACACATTGTATGCTTTTCAGGCCATCAGTGGAGTGATCCCTGTATAGGGGACTATGAATGCCACCTGTTACTGGGATGCATGTATAGTGTTAAGTAAGCCTTTGCTGTGGTACTTGTTGACTTGCATGGTTGACATGTTATATTGGATTTATGGTGTATGGGCAAAATCAGGTAATTAGCGTTCTGCTATTTTGCACTAAATGGCAAGACAGTCCACAAGTTTGCAAATTTGCCAGCGTAGTTGCGGATTTTGTTGCCATTAGCACAAATATGTGACCACATGTGCCTGTCACTTTGCCAGCGCACCCTAATGCAACTAGGTCCCTTGAGTGAACTGGCCATTATAGTGTGGACAACCAGGAAGATGTTTCATACCGCTAGTGTGGAGTGGAGGGGGCCAAACGGGAAGAGCTTCTATGGGAGTTCACATGCATATTGTTGAGTAAGGGTCAGAGACCAAGCTGAGCAGCAGGTGAGGAGAATGCAGGCTCCTTGTTACAGGAGCCTCACGGGGTTGGCGCTTGGGAAGGTAATGGATGCTAATATGAGTTTGGCTCTGGTACACAGAATCCTTCAGATGTCCAAGTTTGCTCTGCTGTGCGTGTTGGTATATAGCCTTTCAGATCCTGCTCAGTGTGTTCATGCGCATGCAGCAGCTGCACAATGTCCCATCTCATACTTAACTGCCCCATACAAGACTATGCTGGCGCTGGGCAGTAGGGTGCAGTGGCATGCAGGTGCTGCACGCCTGGTACATGCACATACCTCTGCCAAGGGGGACACATGTTCATTGGTGCTGTGTAGGTAGTTGTGACTTTACATTTTGAATGCACTGACGGTGTTACCACCTACACAGATATGGAGCATCCAGGCACAAGACTTCATGGTACAAGAGCATGATGTTGCTGTGCGTTACGGGTATATATGTACTGGCGGCAGGGGGTCACTTGGCAGAATGTGTGCTCACACCCAGAGGGCTCCCAGGCAATTGAGCACAAAATATTTTCACACTGGGAGTGCTCTGGGGCAGTTCTGCAGCACAGGGCTCACAACCACAGGTCTCCCAGGCAGTTTAGCTGCACCACCATCTGGTTCCTCACAGCACCCTCTGGTCCACCACTGCCACCCTCAAGCTCAGCACCCATGCAGATAAATTCCTCAACACTGCCAGACACCTCCACTTCCACATCCACACAGACCCCAACACCACCCTCAGAGGTACACTCATCTACAGCCCCCAGGTCAACATTGTCAATTCAGCATGTCCCTCGCCATCCTCGCCTGCAATCATGCACTCACCTCCACAGACAACATCCTCCTTGTGGAGCTGACATTCCAGCTCAGGAACAAGAACACCACCAACTCCAGCACCCTGTCAGCCACACTGGCCAACCTCAGCCTCAGTCAACTCGTCACCCCACCCACCCATCCACCCACGTGGCTGGTCACACGCTGGACACCACCTTCTACACAGGCACCAACGTTGTTTTAGGACACACCACCTGTTTCCACTGGACTGTACCCTGCTGCATCCATTTCCCCTTAAATGTACAGTCCACAGACCACCGCACACAACAGGTACCTCACCACTGCTGGAGGAGAGTGACTGTAGACCAGCTGACCACCACCCTTACCCACAGGCCATACAACAACTCTAACAACTCCAACACTGCAGGCCGCCACTTCAGGCAGTGTATGTACATTTTGACAACACACTTGTGGCACTCAAGGAACCCTGTAATACCCACACCAGAAAGCCAGCCATCCCGTTCACCAATGTGCTAGTACGCCTCCAGAGTTGGATGCCGGAAACTGGAGTGGATATAGCTCACCATACACACTCCGGACAAGCACACAGACCACAAGGATGCCATACACATACATCACCACCTCTTGTGATTGGCCAAGGGGTACTCCTTCAAAGCCCAGCTGGATGACAACACACACGGGAGCAAGGGGCTCTTCGGCATCATAAGGGAACTCTCCAACTCCAGCGACAACACCAACAACATGACTTCCTCAGAATAACTGTGCAACTCACTAGCCATCTCCTTACACTGCTAGCTCGCAGATATCCATGACAGCTTCAACACGACACCCACCCAAACTATGCCAGGGCCCACCTCCCCTGTAAACACCAGAGGCGCATGCCACCTGACCTCCTGGTCCAATGTCAACAGCAACAAGATACACAAGGTTATGTACTCCATCCACTCAGGCTCCCTGTCACACCTATGCCCACACCACATATATAACATGGACGATGCTGCCATCTAACCCGACTACAGGACAGCAACATTTCTATGGGGCTTGGGACACGACAAAATGTACACCCTCCTCAAGTAGCCGAAGCCAGGCCACAAGGACCTCAAGTGCTTCCAGCATATCTCCCTGCTCCTGTTCCCAGGGCGGATCACTGGGAATTGCTCAACATGCAACTGGGCCACCACCTGCTAGACAACAACATCCTGTACCCATCCCAGGCCAGATTCATACAAGTCCACAGCACCCTGGCAGGACTCATGTCCGCCACTGACGACATCATGAGCCAACTGTGCAACAGCTACACTTCTGCCCTCATCCTCCTGGTGATGTGTTCCTATGCCAGCATGCCCAGGGCTCTCCAGGGGCCTCATTTAATGAAGCTGTGCGTCACTTTTACGGCGCCGGTGCGTCACTTTTTGTGACGCACCAGTGGCGTAAAAAATACGCCTTGTTACGCCATATTTACAAAGTGACACATGTAGGTAGATGCGCCACTTTGTAAACCCCTGCGCCATTTTATACCTGCACCAGGTATTATGTATGCAAGGGAGGCGTATTGACGCAAGGAAGGGTCGTAGAAGTGACGCAGTGAAATCTATGAGATTTCACTGCATCACTTTAGGATGCCGTTGCCTCAAAATTTTGCGCCTGCCTCACAGCAGGCGTAAGACTGACGCTGGCCCTTTCACATGGGGCTTGCCCCATGTGAAAGGACGCATTGCTGGAGTTGCATCACTTTTGTGACACACTCCAGCAATGCGTCAATTTTGCGCTTACAGATACGTCAGAAATACTGACTTATCTGTCACTCCTTGCGATATGATGCGTCATACATTAATTATGACGCTTCAGGAATGTCGCAAGGAGTGCGCACTGAGAAGTGACGCATCGCTGCTTCGACGCAGTGATGCGTCATTTCTCATGAATGAGGCCCCAGGACTTGTTGTACAGTACATATGTGTATGCGATGTAATGACTTGCATGGTACATGAATGCCACTGTGCCCATTCACCCACTTTCACCCATCCCGGTTTGACACTCACCCTGGTGTTGTTGTGTGACTTCCAGTACAGCAGTGTCCTGGCCTGCGACTCCAACCACAGTCTCCTCACTGATGACATTAGCCACCTGCTCCTCCAGCTCATCCAGCTCCTCCTGTGGAGCTGGTCCACCGCCTCCCGTCGCACTTGCTGCCCTTAGGTTGGCTCCCAGTTTCTTTTTAGTTTTGCTCTTCGTATCGTGCCATCGCTTCTGGCACTCGTCCACTGTCCTCTTGTGCTCCCCCATGGCATTGACCTTAGTCATGATGTCCTGCCATAGTTCCCTTTTCCTTGCCATGGTGACGCGTCACCTCTTCAACCGGTATCTGGGTCTCCTCCGGAGTGAACTTTGGGTTCCTCTTCCTCTTGGCCTTTCCCTGGGTCTTATCCTGGCCATCCTGGGTGTTGTTTCTGCCCTCTGCACTAGTCCCTGGCTGCTCACCATCATTTACAGTATTGTCCATCTTTAGCAACGATTTTCGGGTTAGCAGGCATTTTTCGTCCCGCTAACGTGTTATATGATAGCCTTGGGCCTATTGGTTTAGCGATAATCATCGCTGATAGGCCCAACGTGCATTTTTTCACGTTAGCGTGCCACGGGTTAGCGTCATGCTAGTTCTATCGCGTGATTTTATCGCATTTCCGGGGAAATATCGCTGCTTAGCGGGATGTTGGTAATTCCTCGCTACAGCAGCGATATTTCCAGGCAATGCATGGCGATAAAATTTTTCATGCTAAATATCGTTACGGATATTTTTCGCCTTTTGTTGGTAATATCCCCCTAAGACTCTTCTTCTAACAATTATACGCCCAGATACCATAGGAACTATTTACTTTCAAGAGCGACTGCATTCTGGGACTGCGTGTGTTATAACTGTATATTTTATATATCTGTGTCTGGTACTGACTGTTTTGTCAAAAGGTGGGCCGTCACAGCGCGGAGGAGGCTGGGTTGGGCTCCATCCCTTGGTTTTGTTTTTTAAATGATTTTATTTCAATGGGTTAATCGTTAAGCTGAAATTGTGATTTCTAGTATATATTTATAGTCCAAAATTCGGCTTTTATTATTGATCTAGCACTGGTAAACGTGCTTGGCATAATAATAAAAAGAGATGGGAAAAAGGAAGCTAAATAAATCGCTTTTGGGGCAACTACTTTAAAGTTGAAATCAGACAAAAATATTTAACAGGGGCGGTGGGAGCAATCGAAAAGCAAATATCCAGCATTGAAGATGCACTGACAAAAGACAAGGAGGCCTTAAATTCTGCGGAATGCAGCAGGGCATCAAGCTGCTTAGGAGAATTGTCTCCTGAGTTGCTTAGATCTCCCAAAATACCCACCGATGCAAATAATGGCTGTATCCTTATAGGTGGAGATGAGATTTCGTTAGACGATCCTGATGTGCCGTCGCTTCCACCACCTATGAGAGCCTGTACCTTAGACTAAGAAATTCCGCCTATAAGTCTCCCACCGTTTGCTCATGTAAATACCCCATCCCTAAAAAATCCCGCACCCGTAAAAAACTCTGTGTTGACGAAGGCAGCTACAGGGGTCATTAAAGTAAGGAAAGGGTAAATCAGGCAAAAAACAATCTTAACTGTAAAAGTAACCACAAGGGGCAGGGAAATAATAATAATGTTGCTTCTGAAATTGAGAGCCTTTTTTCTGATTTAACCATTAACATAAGGGCTCTCATCGACTCAATAGAGATCAGGTTAAGCCAGAGGGAGTTAAGCCAAATTACCATTATGCATGCAACGACTGTGAGGCAAAACCCGTACTTGGGTAACCCCCACTATGTAAACAATCAGACCTACAATGTAGCGGTAAAAAATAGCTTTTGAATTGTTGCAGTATTTAGAGGATGTGGATTGACATGATGGCCACACTTGTGGAAAGGGCAGCCGTGAGTTAAAAATGGAATATGGTTAACAATCAGTGTAAAGAAAATGACCAACAAGAATGTCAGAGTGGGGCTGCTGTCTCCTGTTTATCGAAGTTGGTACCCTCCAAGCTCCGGGCAGAGAAAAATCATCAAGAAACTCACAGGAGAAATGATCCTGTGCTTACTGCCAATTTAGTTATAACCACGGATGAACTAACTATCAATGGAACAGGGGTTCCCCTGAACCAGTCTACCACAAATAGAACATTTATTGATAGCCCCATTGAAGTGGACACAACGAGGGAACATGCAGGTAAAGAATATGACAAGGTCACTAGTTCTGTACCTAATTCTGGGTCTGCCAAAATTCTATCTTGGAATATTTGCGGCCTTGAGTCAAAAGTTGCAAATATTGTTTGGGGTGATTTTGTCCAAAATTATGACATTGTATGTCTACAAGAGACATGGTTATTATCCGAGCAACATCTGGACGGTTATATAACATTCCAAGTCCCTGCATTATGATCATCTCACAGGCTAAATAAGGGGGGTATATGTGTTTATATATCAAACATGCTGATAGCTCAGAACATTAAAATGACAAAACGTACTCCCTACTATCAAATCGTCTCCATTTTCCTGCCATCACACATAAAGTTGTTAATTGTAATTTTTTATAATAATATCGACAAGGATAAGTATGCGGATGTGTTAAAAAGCCTCAGCGAGGACTTAACCGATCAAGTGATCGCTAAGGGAAAAGAGGTAATCCTGATATGGGGAGAGGATTTTACACAAGCATTTGTAACTTAAATGAGGGTGGATTAGGCAAAAACAACAAAGATGAGAATGGATTTACTAAGCATTTTGTTCATAAGGATAGAGGGGAGAAATTTATTGAAATTATGGCAACGTTCGATCTTGGGTTCATCAATATAATGTGTTCTCCAACTGCCAATTTTAGCCCTACTTATATTGGACGGGGTTTTAGAACGGTGATTGATTTTATCATCATGCCAATACGTTATGCCAACTTGGTGGAAAAATGTGTGACTCACCCAACTGGATTAAGTGACCACTTGCCCCTTTGTGTTGATATATTAGTACCTGGCAATAATGCTAGTTCTACTATAGAGCCTTTGGTATGGGCTCAAGATATAGTGTTGTCTAGTCAAAATGGTTTCTCAAAAGGATGGGGGTCAAAAGATCCTATGTTAACAAACAGAAATATAGTAACAAAGGCCTTGACACCAAATTTGGACACTCCGTGTGCCAACGTACTAAAAGCTTTCATGCAGATTACACAAACTAGCTAAAAGATTATGACTACCCCATAATAATAAGAAACAAATAAAGGGGAATGGATGGTTTTACAGCCAGTGCACTAAAACATATACTCTTCTTAAGGATGCACTTAGCACACTAACCAGGGATGGCGAGGAAGTTAGAGCCTGTAGGAAGGCCTACAATCTAGCAAGAAAAAAACGTAAAAGACAAATAAAAGAGCAGGCGTGGGCTAATTTGTATCAGACCTCTCAATGTAGAGATTCCTGTTCATTTTGGCAGGCGGTGAATGCCCCTTTCTTCATAAATAGAGAAAGCGCAAGGCTGGAAATTGCTTTTGATGAAAATAACTGGATCCAATTCTTCTCCAAGGTCTACAGTAAGGAGAATAATGATGTTGTAAGCCATTCTGGGAACTGGGAGGCAGAAGCATGCAAATTGGCACAATCTCCGATCGCAATTGAGATCGCCCTTGAGAAAGTAATATTGACGATCAATAAAAGTATAAGAAATAAGGCCACAGGTCCCGATTGGATTCCAATTGATTTATTTAAGACGACCACTGATCTCTGGGCCCCACTTCTGACACGAGTTCTGGAGGCTTGCTGTTCAGATTTGTTCATAAAATCCTGGTCCGAATCAGTGATCGTACCCATCTGCAAAAAAGGGGACCATGAAAACCCTTCTAGTTACAGGCCAGAATCGCTTTTGGATTCCTTAATGAAAGTGGCAGGAAGGGTGGTACTAAACAAACTCCCAACCTGGGCTGAAGACAATAACATTTTAAGCCCGGTTCAATATGAGCTTAGGGTGGGGATGGGCATGGTAGAGCAGGTTTTAAACTTTACAGTACTCCAAGGGAAGTACAACCAAGCAAAGACCGGGCGCCTGTATGTAATATTCGCAGACCTTACGGCCGTCTTTGATTGTGTTGAGCATAACAAGCTATGGAGCACTTTAGAGGACATACGGGTTGAACCAGCTATCGGGCAATTTTTAAGACAATTGTACTCATGAGCTTCAACCAAAGTGAGATCTGGCCTCAAGGGAGAATGCACCAAATCATTCCGCGTAGAGAGGGGAGTTAGACATGGCTGCGTCTTGGCCCCTTTTCTCTTTTTCATATATAATAATGCTTTGGAGGAGGAATTGAGGGCCAATGTAATAGATTCTCCTAGACATAACAACAAGCAGGTCGTCTCCCTTCTCTACGCGGACGATGGGGTTCTAATGGCCAGAACTAAGATAGGTATCCGGAGAGCACTTTCCACATACACTGAGTTTAGGGTCAGTAGGGGCCTAAAACTCAACGTCAAAAAACCTTTGTGATGATGTGCGGGAAAGGACATAATGAGGTCAGGAACCTAGCAGTGAATGATGTTAATATCGAATATAATGAAACCTTTTCGTATTTAGGTGTACTCCTAGAGAGAGCAGGCTCCTGGGGTTCAGCAGTTAGGAGCAGGACCCTTCTAATCAGAAGAACGACCGCGGCACTAATGAACTTTGCACAAAAATTAGGAAAAAGACCACCTGAGATCCTAATAAAAATATACATAGCAAAGTGCAGGAGCATAGCAATGTATGGGGCGGGTATCAGGTTTTTGTAACGTGGCGTTGATTCAAATTGATGAAAATATTTTTTTAAGATATATTCTTGCGGTCCCACAGAGTACATCTGTATTTAATTGCCATGCAGAACTGGGCATTGAGTTCATTACAGATCTCATTAAATTGCAACTAATTTTATTATGGCATAGAGTCTGGTCTACACTGACATTGGGATTAAAAGAGAAATTATTAGGGATGTAATGGTCTTGGATCAGGCAAGACACATTCCATGGCTAACTTACGTTAGAAAGCTGTTTAATGATCTAAATAGACCGGAGTATTATGATAACCCTGAGGCAGTATGTGCAATATCCAGAAAGGCATTGAAACAACTACGCATGAGCCACTTTGAACTGTTAAGATTAACTGGGGAAATTAATAAAAAAATCTGTCATCCAACATCAGATGACCCTAGCCTGCTATAGGACTCAACACTATTTGTGTTATTGCCTGAGGGGTTTTGATAAATACATCTTAACAAGGTTTGGATTTGAATCATTCCATCATCTAGTGACTTTCCCAAATAAAAATGACTGGTCGAGGGATCTGGTACTCTGCCCTTGTGACAATGTTTCCCAGCAAACGACAATCCACGTGGTATTATTTTGTAAGTACTACATACAAGAAGGTGTAAGGTGGATTAAGCAATACCTGAAGCAGGGCGCATGGCGGCAATACCGCCCAGCTTATTTATCTCTGCAACAATTGGATAATGAATTTTGCACTGTAATTATGACTGGTCTTTTAACGAGCATATTGAAGAAGCGGAGTGTAATAACCTGTTAGCCACAGTATGGAAAGAGATAAGTGCCATTTCTGTGCGGTATATTCTTTTATATATTGTAGATGTACAGTTTTTATTGCTTGCATAGAATGATGTATTTTAAAGAGGACTGTATGGATTTGATTATTTTTTTTAATTCCTGCTTTTATGATTTTATATTTCTGCTAAAATCGAATAAAGCGTAATTTGATTGATTGATTGATTGATTGATTGATTGACAAAGAGTTACGGTGCAGCCTAAGTGATGCGTTGGTGTCAAGCCACGAAGTTGGTGAGTTGAGTTGATTTTCTCCACGCAAATGTGGCGATGACTCGGTTCTAAGTGCAAGTAGTTGCTTCCGAATGCGATTCATGGCTGTTGTTTCCACCACAGACAATGCGTTCATTCGGAAGACAATGCACAGTGATGAGGATGCACTGATTTCGACACAAAGGCAAAGATGCAGCTGTTCCAATGAGGATGCTTGGGTTCTGGTAGTAGCAGCATTTTATTCTCACTTTCAATGGCCCAGGACTGGGTTGGTACCACTTGGCAGAGCAACATTTGCAGCAAGCAAAGTATAGGTGCTGTAGCAGTTTGGTTTAAGTCTTTGATGCTCCTGAGACCTGGAACAGGAGGCAAGCCAGCAACCCCTGGAGTCACTCTGGGTTTCAATTATGCAGGTCCAGTCCTTTCACCCAGGCAGGAGAACAGCAGGTAGCAGGGCAGATGAGCAAGGCAAGAGTCCAGTAAAGCAGCAATCCAGCAGAGTGGCAGTCCTTCAAGAAGCACCACAGTTTTTCTGCCTCGCAGTGCTTACAGGTTCAGAAGTGTACTGGAGTCTTGGTGTCAGAGGTCCAGTACTTATAAACAGTTGAACCTTTGATGTGGGGAGACTTCAAAGAAGTCTTTGTAGTATGCAGCAGTCCTCCCCTCCATCTCTGGCTCCAGATTTACTACAACGGGGGAATATAGCCCTTTATGTGTAGACAGGACTATTCAGGTGTAAGTGTGAGATTGGGCCCAGCTCCTCCCTCCCATCACCCAGGATGGCTCATCACGACAAACCAAAGCTTCCTTTGTGTGTAGCTGTCTAGAGGGAATACACAAGGCCCAACTATCAACCAGCCCAGACTGTACAGAGACAGGCAGTAGGTACCAAATATCTAAAGTAAGTAAACTCCTACTTTCTGAAAGTGGCATTTTCAAACCTGCAATTTAAACTCCAACCTCACCATAAATTGTGATTTTATATTGTGAGTCCAGTGATACCCAACTTGAAAAGCCTATCTCTTCACAATTGGGAATTACACAATTATCACTCAAGTATTAATAAGGTAACCCCAATGATATCCTATGGTAGAGATAGTCTTGCAGGAGTGAAAAACGAAATTGGGAGTTTTTCAATACCAGGACATGTAAAACTTAAAAGTACATGCCCTGCTTTTTAAATATATTGCAGCCTGTCCTGTGGGTTATGCCCTACTTAGGGATGACTTATGTGTATAAAAAGGCAAGGTTTTGGGCCTGGCAAGAGGATTATCTTGCCAGGTTAAAGTGCCAGTATAAAACTACACACACAGACTTTGCAATGGATAGCCTGAGCCATGGTTAGAGGGCTACTTTAGTGGGTGGCACAATGAGCGCTGCAGACCTACTAGTAGCATTTAGGTTACAGGCCTTGGGGACAGCTAGTGCACATATATAGGGACTTCCAAGTAAATGAAATATGCCAGCTGGGGTTATGCCAATATTACCATGTTTAAGGGAGAGAGCACAAGCACTTTAGCACTGGCCAGCAGTTGGAAAGTTCACAGAGTCCTAAATCCAGGACAAAGTACGTCATAAAATGGAAGGAGGCAGGTGAACATTTGTGGGAAAATTACTCTAAGATCACCCTAAGGCTGTCAGGTCTAACACCCTTTTTATTGTCAAACTTCTGTTTATTGCGATTGTACAACAGACGGATAGGCAAAATGACACAAGATGGACTCCTGCTGTTACCCCCACTCTAAAGGATACACAATGTCTTATTATGCAGGAGTAACAACCTTATATCAAATGTCTCAGACATCTTCTCCATCTACACAACATTTTCCAAATGTTTATAACTCCCCCCTCCCCTTGCCCCTATCCTGTGGTGAAGAATTTTCCATAGAAGGGTGTGCCCCTGTGCCAAGACCGGTGCTACCTTTTTCTACCAGGCTGTACTAGCCTTCTTAAATATTCCCAAACATGCCTACATGATCGCCTTGTCTTAAAAGAGGTATCTGCGTCTCATATATATCCAACTCATACATCATGTTGGTACCATCGAATAATACAGCTCCGCTCGGAGTACTTAAAGTTGTCTCTTGGTATGTTCAGGCCTCCTGGATAAGATTAAGAGGGGAGCAATTCTTAAATATGCAAAGCGCTTGGGGGTTGAAGTATTGCTTTTGCAGGAGACTTACTTATTGGAGTCCCGAGGCCTGCTATGGGTACGCACGAGTATTCCACTCTGTCTTTACCAGAGGGTCACGGGGGTTGCTATAGTAATCGACCGCAGAATTCCGAATACTCACATACATACTTGGACCAACAAGAAGGGCTGCTACGTGCTTCTACATGGCACGATCTGGGGAGAACCCATAATATTGGGCAGAGTGTATGCCTCCCTAACACTTAGACAGACATTTTCAGAGCACCTCACTGACACCTGGGTTCACTGCCAGAGGTATTGTCACTCGTGGGGGGATACTGGAACAATTTGATAGACCCGACTAAGATAGATGATGCCCGCCATGCCACTCACCACACACAGGGAGTCCCAGCTGGAGCCCCTGGTACAGACACTGAGCTGGGTCGACTCTCAGAGAATTTTCCATCCCATAGACACCAGCTTCACCTATTTTTCCATCATTACACTGGTCCTTTTCCAGGCTGGATTACATTTTTGTTACTTGAGCTCACACTTCCAGCGTAGCGGCGACAGAGATTCTGCCAAGAAATTTGTCAGATCAGTTACAAAAATTCAGTTACAAATTGGCCTGGGCATTCTGCATTCCACTGGTGTGTGACACCGTGGCATTTACATAACACCACCTACAAAACACATCTCCATACTGCCTTGTTAGAATACTTTGCTTTAAATTCAGAATCGGCACCCTCTGCCTCAATCCCATGGGAGGCCATGAAACCCACCATTCTTGGGTTTGATATTAGTCATTGCATGGCCGCCAGATGTCAGAAGAAATCGACCCTGTTGCAACTCGAAGCCCTGATCCTCAAATCTGAGAGCGACACACTGGCTTGGAATGGTAACAGCGCCCGAAGGCAATTGGCGGTGCTACAGAAATTATATCAAAGCTTCCTTTTCAACAAAGCTAAACTAGCTTGGTAGGCCACGCAAAGTTAAATCTGCCAATAGGGTGATTAGTCCGGGAAATTGCTACACAGTCTGTGACAGTACGCCATCAAACCGATAGAAGTACCTGTGAATATGTTCCTCACTGGAGAGATGTTATATGGCCCCACATCCATTACAACGACCATTGCTGAATTCTACCACTTTCTATACATTAAACAAGAGTTCATATCAGAATCCCAGATAGAGGATTTTTTCCAGGATATTTCACTTGGGGAATTGTCCAAAGCCGCTCGCAATACCCTGGATGAATCTATCACTCTAGAGGAGTTTACCTTGGCAGCTGTGGAGATTGTGTCTGGCAAGTTCTTCAAAGCATTTTTATCCATACTGGTGCCTCATTACCTCACGACTTTTGACGAGGCCATCCAGAAGAAGATCCTTTCAACCGACCGGAGACATGCGGAAATCATTGTTTTTCTTAAACCAGGTTGCCCCTCTGGACCTTGCTCATCCTACAGGCCTCTATCCCTGCTAAATATTGAGTCAAAGCTTTTAGCCAAAGTACTGACAAATCGATTGATCCCGCACCTTACAGACTTAATTCATCCTGATCAGGTTGGCTAGGTGCCACATAGGTTGACCCGCCATGACATCTGCAGACTCCATAATCCCATTGCGGCTATTGATCATCTAGACAGGCCATCAGCTGTGCTTCTGGCAGACATGGAAAAGGCATTTAATTTGGGGAGATGGATTTATATGTTCATCTATTGAAACACCTAAACATGGGTCTCCATCTCATCGCATTGATTAGATTACTATAAACTGACTTAACGGCATCTGTGTGGGTGGCTGGAAATACTGCTGATCCCTTCTCTATAAATCATGGTACACGTCAGGGTTGTCCCCTCTTGCCTCTAATATTTGCCCTATCTATAGAGCCGCTTGCGGCCTGGGTGAGACTTGATGCTCTCTATAGTGGATTAGAGTGGACTCTGGACATATCTGACCACATAGCTCTATGCGCAGATGACTATTTTTCTTGACCGACACCCATCAGACAGGACCCTGAGTACTCCAGGTCATGTGCATTTTTGGCGAGACCTCGGGCCTCAATATGAACCCCACCAAGTCCCAAATATGTCCACTCAGAGGGTCGTTGGGGAATGGGAGATGGGCTGACAGTCTGAAGCGAGTGACACAGGGCTTTACATACTTAGGTATCTTTGTATCAGACTAACACTCGCCTGAAAAGAAAACCTACAAATAATTACAACCAAAGTTAAAGCTGAGATGAAAAATTGGGCCTTACTTCCCCTCTCACTCTACGGAAGGTCGGCCATCTTCAAGATGGTACCTTTGATGAAACTACTTTATCATTTACAATCCTATCCATACCCGATTCCTTTGACGAAACTACTTTATCAATTATAATCCTATCCATACCCGATTCCTATGACCTGATTTTGGCAAATTAATGCAGCCTTGGGCCACTTCATGTGGGGAGGTTCCATGACTACAGTCACCCTGCGCGCATGTATGCAATCTACATACTGTGGCAGTATCGCCACGGCAGACACACACTCCTACCATTCAGCATCACAGTTACAAGTCTTGAATGAATAGTGGTATGGGCCTAGGGACAAACCCGCATATAAGCTTGAGCGGTGAATTATGGGAGAACCATCCATATACCCGCTAATTCTGTCCTGACGACAGACATTGCGTCGCTTGAGCTGTTGGGGGCGCCTTACACAGGAGATGCCGCTGTCGCAAAATCGCCTACTTTCTCAGGTTTCAGACTTACAAGGGTTCAGGGCCTGGGTTAACATTGGTATCTCGACCTTAGAGGATGTTATGAGGGGCCACACCCTGAAGTCCTCTCAGAATCTTCAAGGGGAGATTGTCAATTCTATAAATATTTACAATTACGCCATGCATTGCAGCCATACATTAGGGATCTGACAGCCCTGCCTGAGTTTAGTCCCTTAGAGGTCAAGCTCCTGATGGGGGACCTGGCAGACCATAGAATTTATTCAATTTACCAGACCCTTTTGATGAATAGCCCCACAACCCTAGCCTCTCTACGGACCTCATGGGACACAGATATAGGACCCATAGATGATGGTGACTGGTCCGAGGCACTCCAATCACCACATGGAGCTGCAATCCCCATCCGACTATGTTACATTCAATTCAAATATCTACACAGGGTATACTACACTCAACAAAGATTATGGCTGGCTGGATTGATTGCCTCCACCGGTGTCTGCACTGTCATCCTGAAGACAGCCCCTTCCTACATACAATCTGGACATGCCCCACTCTCGATCGATTTTGGAGGGGTTTTACAAAGCCTATCCGTGGTATTAAAATGGGATATTCCCTGATCTCCTAAACTCACGCTTCTGCATTGCACAGGTGAAATTAGGGGTTTTCATTATAAAAGACATTTACTATTTTTGGGTCTGACACTCGCAAAACGGGATATTGCCAAACACTGGAAGGCTGACACCCCCCTCGTGTATCGACATGGAAGGGTAGCATGGATTATTCCATGGAGTTAGAACGACCTGTATTCATTGCTCGTGGATGACCACACAAGCACATTAAAGTTTGGAAACAGTGGGACACGTGTAGGAATATACCCATGGAGATGCACATTACAGAAGACCATCAATTAGTGTATGAAGTGGTAACATGCCAATAAAGTTTGAGGGTATACACTGTCACCATACACCTGTAACACTGATGCAAACAACCATGAGATATATACAAGTGACTAGATGCAATTGGATGCCATTATTTTTGTTTGATGTGTGTAATTCTCCGATACTGGGCGAGATGTTCAAGTTCAAGTTCCAGAATTTGTATAGCGCACTACTCACCCAGAGGGTCTCAAGGTGCTTGAGGGAGGGAGGTGCTTTACTTATCGAATATCCAAGTTTTTAGTTGCTTTCTGTAGGAGAGGTGGTTCTGTGTAAGGTGGAGGTGGGAGGGGAGGGAATTCCAGGTTTTGGCCGCTAAGTAGGAGAAGGATCTTCCCCTCATGGTGGATCTGTGGATGCGCGGAATTGTGGCGAGGGCTTGATTGGACAATCGTAGTTGGCGGGAGGGGGTGTAGAAGGAAAGTCGCGTGTTGAGGCATTCGGGTCCTTGGTCGTAGAGGGCTTTGTGTGTGTGGGTGAGGAGACAGAAAGTTATTCTCTTGTTGACAGGGAGCCAATGGAGGTCTTTCAGGTGGCCGGAAATGTGAGCTTGCCGAGGGATATCCAATATGAGTCTGGCTGAGGCGTTTTGGATGTGTTGGAGTTTTTTCTGTAGTTTGGCTGTGGTTCCGGCGTAAAGGGTGTTTCCGTAATCCAGTCGGCTGGTGACCAGTGCGTGAGTGACTGTTTTTCTTGTTTTGGTGGGGATCCAACTGAAGATTTTTTTGAGCATACGTAGGATGTTGAAGCATGATGATGAGACTGCGTTGACTTGTCTGGTCATCGAGAGGGAGGAGTCCAGGATGAAGTCCAGGTTACGTGCGTGGTCTGTAGGTATGGGTGCGGTTCCCAGGGCTGGTGGCCAGGCAGAGGGGGATGATCCTAAGATGAGGACTTCCGTTTTGTCCGAGTTTAGTTTTAGACGGCTGTTCTTCATCCACTCGGCTACTTCTTTCATTCCTTCGTTTAAATTGGTTTTGGCGGTGTCATCGAGAGGGAGGAGTCCAGGATGAAGTCCAGGTTACGTGCGTGGTCTGTAGGTATGGGTGCGGTTCCCAGGGCTGGTGGCCAGGCAGAGGGGGATGATCCTAAGATGAGGACTTCCGTTTTGTCCGAGTTTAGTTTTAGACGGCTGTTCTTCATCCACTCGGCTACTTCTTTCATTCCTTCGTTTAAATTGGTTTTGGCGGTGTTTGGGTCTTTGGTAAGGGAGAGGATCAGCTGGGTGTCGTCTGCGTAAGAGATGATGTTGAGGTTGTGTTGGCGCGCGATGGGGACTCATGTATACGTTGAAGAGGGTGGGACTGAGTGATGATCCTTGTGGTACGCCGCAGATGACTTCAGTGGTCTCTGATTTAAAAGGGGGAAGGCGGACTCTCTGGGTTCTTCCGGCGAGGAATGAGATGATCCAGTCAAATGCTTTTCCTTGTATTCCGACATTGCTGAGGCGTTGTAAGAGGGTGCTATGGCAGACTGTGTCGAAGGCTGCGGAGAGGTCAAGTAGGATGAGGGCCACTGTTTCTCCGTTGTCCAGTAGTGTTTGAATGTCGTCTGTTGCTGCGATGAGGGCGGTCTCAGTGCTGTGTTTGGCTCGGAAGCCGGACTGTGAAGGGTCGAGGGATTTGTTGGATTCAAGGAAGGCGGCGAGCTGACTATTGACGGCTTTCTCAATGACTTTGGCGGGGAATGGGAGGAGCGAGAATGGGCGGTAGTTCTTAAGTTTGGTGGGGTCTGCTGTGGGTTTTTTCAGAAGGGCGCTGAGTTCAGCATGTTTCCAGCTTTCCGGGAAGGTTGCGGAGTTGAAGGAACAGTTGATGACATTGCGGAGGTGGGGGTGCGATGATGGAGTTTGCTTTTTTCAAAATGTGGTAGGGACATGGGTCAGTTGGCGATCCTGAGTGGATGGAGTTCATCAGGCGGATGGTGTCTTCGGTGGTGATTGGGTTCCAGGCGCAAAGGTTGTTAGAGTGCGGTTTTGGTACGGGGGTGGGTGGAGTGGACTGGTCTTCGAGCTGGTTTTCAAAGCGGTTATGTATTTCTGCGATTTTGTTGTGGAAGAATGAGGATAGAGAGTCGCAGAGGTCTTGGGAGGGAGTGATGTCGTTGGTGCCGGTGGTGGGGTTAGTAAATTCTTTGACGATGTTCAATAGTTCTTTGCTGTTTTGGGCATTGTTGTCAAGTCGATTCTTGAATGCTGATTTCTTGGTGGATCGGATCAGTTGGTGGTGTTTGCGGGTGGCGTTCCTGAAGGTGGCTAGGTTGTCAGTGGTTGGGTTTTTTCTCCAGGTTTTCTCGAGAGTACGACAGAGCTTCTTGGATTTCTTAAGGTAATCGTTGAACCAGGGGGCTTTTTTGCTACCTTGCTTGATTAGATGGTTTTTCAGGGGTGCTAGTTTGTCGGCGCTGTGAGTGATCCATTGTGTGAGGTTGGTGGCTGCTTGGTTTGGGTCCAACGATTTGGCAGGAGGGTTTTGGTGAAGCGATGTGAAGAGCTGGTCGGTGGTGATTTTGTTCCAGTTTCTTCAAGGAATAGGTTGTGGAGGGTTGTGCGTCGTGGTCTTTTTGTAGTTGAAGTGAACGCAGCTGTGGTCTGTCCAATGGAGAGCTGTGGTGTGATCGAAGGAGGTGTGCTTGCTGGAGGTGAAGATAGGGTCGAGGGTGTGTCCGGCAAGGTGGGTGGGGGTGTCAACAAGTTGTTGGAGTCTGAGATTGTCCAGGTTGTCTAGTAGAGTGGTGGTGTTGCTGTCGTTTTTCTTTTCCAGGTGGAAGTTGAGGTCTCCCAGTAGAATGTAGTCCTCGGAGGGGAGGGCATGTGGGCTGATGAAGTCAGCGATGTCTTCGCTGAATTGTGAGCGGGATCCTGGTGGTCTGTAGATGAGGGTGCCTCTGAGTGTCGTTTTGGGGTCGGTGTGAATCTGGAAGTGAAGGTGTTCGGCGGAAGCGAGGTTATCGTTGGAACTGGTCGTGATGCGGATGGTGTTCTTATGGACGATGGCGATGCCTCCTCCTGTTTGGTTGGTGCGATCTTTTTGGATGATCTTGTAGGCGTCCGGGATGGCTATGGCGATGTCGGGTGCTGATGAGGCGTTCATCCATGTTTCTGTAAGGAAGGCGACGTCCGGCGATGTGGTGTCGAGTAGGTTCCAGAGTTCAATGGAGTGTCTGTGGACTGAGCGGGTGTTGAGTAGGATGCACTTTAGGTGGTTAGTGTCGGAGCTCTGTTTGCAGTTTGTGGATTTGGTGTGGGTCCTGATGCTGTCGAACTTGCAGGAGTGGCAGGTGAAGGGTCCATGGGTTTGTCCTGGCGCGGCTTGGTAGCAGTTTGGGAGTCAGCCGGGGTTAAGGGCTGAGAGGGTAGCGGAGTTGTATGTAATGCGGGTGGAATGGGTTTTGCGGGGGCAGGGGGGTCTGGTGCTGGGCGCGGTCCAGGCGCGGACGGGCGTAGACGGGCTTACCTTTGGCGAGCATGGGGCGCGCCCATTGCGCATGAACGCTGTGCGCAAAAGCATCTGTCATATGTGGATAGTGGCGGGGGCGAGGGAGGAGCAGCTGGGAGGCGGGAGCGGGGTAGAGAGCCGGGCAGGGAGGCACAACAACAAACAACAAAATGGCAGCAAGCCAAAAGCGAAACAGGATTGGGGCACAATCGAAATGAACGCGATGAGAATGGCTGTGGCACCGGCACAGTCAAGTACAACTGAAATATTCAGTCAAAAGGCAGCGCAACACAATTTAAATCTCTTCAAAGCGCACTTTCGCGATAGCGCTACAATATCAAAGTAAAATGCAATCAGGCACGAATAATAGCGCTACAATGACAATGTAAAATGCACACAGGCACAGATTGTTGTGGGAGCAATGCGAGGTAGCACAGAGCAATCTGTGAGTATAGCGCTACGATACCAAAGGCGGCATGCAGATCAGGGAGCAGTGTGAGGAGCGACCGCTTCTGAGGGGATCAGGACGGTCACAGCGCTACAACACGAGAACGGAGCCTAAGCTATCAGTGGGAGGGAGGAGCAGCTGGGAGGCGGGAGCGGGGTGGAGAGCCCTGCAGGGAGGCACAACAACAAACAACAAAATGGCAGCAAGCCAAAAGCGAAACAGGATTGGGGTACAATCGAAATGAACGCGATGAGAATGGCAGTGGCACCGGCACAGACAAGCACAACTGAAATATTCAGTCAAAAGGCAGCGCAGCACAATTTAAATCTCTTGAAAGCGCACTTTCGCGATAGCGCTACAATATCAAAGTAAAATGCAATCAGGCACGAATAATAGCGCTACAATGACAATGTAAAATGCACACAGGCACAGATTATTGTGGGAGCAATGCGAGGTAGCACAGAGCAATCTGTGAGTATAGCGCTACGATACCAAAGGCGGCATGCAGATCAGGGAGCAGCGTGAGGAGCGACCGCTTCTGAGGGGATCAGGACGGTCACAGCGCTACAACACGAGAACGTGGGCGGTAATTTTTCTGCTATATACAAATGTAATCATCTACAAGTCCATCATAGTATGGAAATCCTGTATTAATCTCCACATGCTCAATACATTTGTTTAAAAAAAATGAACAATGAAAAAACTGAAATAATACTTTTTGGGTCTATTGTGTCTTTCTGGTCAAACCAATGGTGACCGGCAGTTCTGTGCTGTCCTCCATTTCCTGCCACAAGGATCAGTTTAGCTGTCTTCTCAGCAAAACATCCTGGAAAGCTATAATGTCATCAATAGGTGACAACCTTGATGGTGAACCACTGGGTGACGTAGGTATACAGAATATATATGATGAAGACAATTCTGGAAAATCACCTGCAGTCAGAGAAGCAGAGTGAGAGGTCTTTCATTTCTGACCCGAGGACACACTTGGAGCAAAAAAAGTGTAAAATAGTGGACTGCCATTTCATGTAATTTCACATACTTTTTTGTGTATTTTGCATGATTTACAAAAAAGGAAATTATGAAAATTTGGCCCAGACCAATGAAGTTCCAGTCACAGTGGTACCTTCCCTAGCAATATTTCAATGTTTCTCCTTTTCGTCTGTCACCTTAATATATTCACCTTTTCCCATGAGACAAATGCCTTTCCAGTCCTCAGGGTTCTTTTTGAATTATTTATGTAAAATTCTAAATCTTTAATAGACTGTTTCAACGGTAAAACAGACCACAATAAGTCATGGGAATCTGAATCTACCTTATTCGTCTAACGGAAGGGAGGGAGGAGACATAACCACAAAATTCCCCTTAATAAACTGGTAAAGTCATTATGTATTTGCAACACAAGATATATTGGCTTGGCCAATGTTAATGTCTTTAAGCACTCTGCCTGTAATATCCCTTTGCAGTTCCTCACCCCCATGCCCTCAACGCCGCCTACAGCTTGAGTGCGCTCTCCTGAAAGTCGTCATAGAGAAGCTCTAACCACGCTCTGCAGCCATGTCCTTAGTATCTCCATCGTTACTCTGCCGCCCGCAACCCCACAAACTCTACAATAATACACAGACACCAAGTTATTGGAAGATAAAATTGCAGGTTTATTTGTATACAAATAAAAGGTGGGTTATCTTACAGGCGATTCCGTTCTCCCCGCAACCCCTCGCTGCAGGGCACCTGAAGTTCAGCCAACAATGACACCTGCGGCCATAGCCCAGTGTGGTACCTGGGAGTATTTACTTCTCCCCCCGGTGAACCTATCGTCCACCAACCCCGTCCGCTGAAGAAGGGAGAGTGACTCACACCTTCCCCAGCTGGGCGGAGCCTATAAAGCAAGCCCCCAGTTGTTCAGGTTTACAACCGCCCTAAAGACTAACGGGGAGCCGTCGTACTCCAAGTTCCCAAGAAGGACCCCTTGAAGCGTGTATGACTTATGGACTTTGCGCTTATCACTGGAGGCTCAGGTCCTGTTCATGTGCCTTTACTGTGTCGGGATCGCCCTGTAACTCCTCCACAGCCCTGGGTGTGGCCCCCGCTGCACCCAGAGCCCCCACCACTTAGCCCCTTGTGTGTCTTCCTACTTGCACCCGGCTGCTTCTAGAGCTTCACCCAGGTCTAGCAGAAACATTGCCATGCCTACCTTCGACCAATGCACCCCGTCCGTTTCCCAGCAGCCAACCGATTTTGCGTGCAGCAGGCCGTGTCTAATGAAACCTAACCCTCGCATCTCTGTGAACTTGCGCATGGCCGCATTTAAAAGCTCACCCCAGCACATACCCGGGAATCCAAACCAGCGGGAGGATGCTTGGCCCGGCTCCCCCGACTGTGGTTCTACCTTTTCTCTCCTCTACCTGTTCCAGATGGTGAAGAAGGCTATCCCTGTCCTGGCGAAGTCAAGACTGGCCAATCCTGAGTACAGGTGTTGCCAAACACTCCTACATCCCTCATTAAGGCCAAGGTATGCTCTGACCCCCTGCTCCCCCAGAGTCTAGCACCCTGTCCCACTAAATGTCTGGCAGCCAGCTACTGCCCGTGTCTTGGATAGGGCTGGAGTGTTGTCTGTCCTGGATAGACCCAGTTCTGGTGCATGCATGCAACCTGTCCTGGAGGACTGGAGGATCCCACTCTCGCTGGTGTGAGCAGACTAGTCTGACTACTTCAGCACCCCGTCCCATTACCCCAGGATTACCACTTTTTAGTCCTGCCGGTGAGAGTCCCCCGTAAGCGAAAAGGCTGGTATGCCTGCATAGCCAGCAACCCTTTGTCTACCCTGCCAAAACTTAACCTATTATGTCTCACCCTTCACCCGGTTGGGGCACTCGTAGGACCCAGGGCTGAAGCAATTGCCCTAACCAAGAGCCTATACCAAGTTGGGCAACTATGTGACGCTACTCTTTTTTCCACTACGTCCTTCCCTACCTACATTAAGAAAATAATTCTATTTATTCAGCAACTATACTTCTTCTGTATGGTTTCCCGCTGATGTTACAATTTCTGATAAGGTGGTGCGAGGTGGTATTATGGACTAGGAAGTTAATACACTGGATACAATTTAGATAGTATGGGATGCACTCGAACTTAAACGTATGTAAACCCAAAGTTTTTCGCTATATGCATGCTGGCTAGGTAAAGGTGCCTTGCCCAAGTGACACCTGGAGTCAGGTAGGAACATTCAAATAAATAATAAAACTGTTTTAGAATATAATACAGAGTCAACTTTATTGACTCTTTAGAAAGTAAACTTGATGAAAATGAGGAATGCAATACTACCTTTGAAATGAACGATCACAGAGAGGGTTATATCAGGACACTAGCGGGGTTCCAACAGCATGGTTATCGGAGTAATGTTTCAGAGTGACAACATGGGGTGTTAGAAAATTGAGGACATGTTAGCATACTCGGATTAATCGATTATGATGAACTATGGCACATTTATTATGTATGAATTTTAATTTATTCTAATTTGATTGTTATTTGTAGTGACCCCTGACGAAGGGCACTGATGCCTGAAATGCATTGGGTTTTTTTTAATAAACACTGCCATTGATAAACTACGCTTTTGTCATGTTCCTACGAGAGGCCATTGCGGCACAGTTTGAACAATAGAAGATTTGGAAAAATTGCGTTTACTTCTTGATGGGGATTTGTACTGGAAAAAATGACGATTATGGATATAGCATGAAAACAGAATAACTCATAACAAATAATGGACTGAATATATACACACACGTTTGCCAACAAGGCACATTCGGCAGTGCATTTGGTTGAGGCGACATGCGCCTCATTCCTCCTTTTCACAGTACACTGGATACGCCAGGTGGAGACCTGTTTTGGAATACTTCAAAGGGGTTGTCAAAGTACTTGAAGATTTTTTTATGAATATATTTTTTACCACTTGAGTTTGTTTTCCAGCTTATAAATTTTCCATGTGCATGTTGGTCTTGTTAAATAACTGAAAGGAGGAACATGCTGTAGCAGATATATTAATGGATCTATTAACTATCTGTTACTTGCTTGGGGTTGGGTAACAGGCTCGGTGTTCTTAAATAGTGTTTAAAATGTATGAGTGTTATAATTGAGAGGACTACTGGTGCTTGGGATGATTGCCAGCTGTAGCAGCCATGTCATCCTAGCTGTTTCTCTTCTGAGTGGGCAAGATAACAGGACCAGGCGACCAAAGTCCTGAACTGTGGGGGTTTTGCACCATAAGATATTACTTTAGAAGAAACCTGTTCACAAAATGAGATCCCAAATTATCTCACTCAGTTAGCCATGAAGGACGAAAATTAAGAACTACTGTTCACCAAGGCAGACATAAGCAGTGAACTAAAGACAAGCCCTGTCAAATTGCTTTGCAAAATTATTCTTTAAAAATTGGTAAACCTGGAAGAAGCTGCAGGCTGGCCCGCCTGGAGCATGAAAACTTCCTCACAGGCCGGTGCAGCCAGTCACAATTTCTCTAACAGCCACCTAGAATAGGCATTATTGAGGTGAGATGATACCTCTTTTGTGTGGCACGAGGGCCATGGCAGTGTTGTATTTACCCCTATGCCAGTGTGAAAAGTGTTTTACTGTTTCTTATGCTTCTAATGTGCAAAATCAGGTTTGTGCTGGCATACATTGCCATTGAAATTGAACTGTCTTCAAATGTAAAATGACGTCGCGATACACCGCATAATTGTTGTTGCCTTTGCTCTGATAATTGTGAGCTTCCCATGGAAAGATTGAAGGTTTCTAGTCTTTGTAACTAAGATGTCCCTAACCATGGACAACCTATCAGTCCCAGACCGCTCAGTAATCAGTGTTACAATTCCCGTCCCCTGGATATATTCTGAGAACTTCTAATCCAACGTATTGGTTTTATGAGAAAGTCCTGGATATATTTTAAAGTAAATGTTTCTTGTTGCCTGTCGATCATTTATGCATAGCGCTTGGGTTTTCCTAGTCTTAGGAACTAGGGTGTCCCTGTACAAGGACAACCTATCAGTCCCCGACCACTCGTTAAACAGTGTTACAAATCACGTCCCTGGATACAATCTGAGGACCCCTTAAACTAATGTATTGGTTTTATGACAAATTCTCTAAATATATATATATATATATATATATATATATATATATATATATTTTTTTTTTTTGTAAAATGTTTCTAGTCGCCTGTAGATCATTGCTGCATAGCCTGTGAACTATGTACTTGTGTATTATTGTGTGGAATCCTTTGTCTGAAGTCCTATAAAGGACCTTAACTGGACCTTCTTTCGCACTCTTATGACCGATCTATGCTGAGTTTACTATTGAACTTACAGTATAATGTAGTTATTAGAACTTCCAAAAGATGGAAACGGGTTCATTCGAGGCACCAGGTGATGTATGTGAACTACACTCTTCCTGGTAAGCGCCTATGGCGCGCTCTGAATATGTTTATGTGAGACAGATTTGGCCGCCGACACCCGATGGCAAAGTGGTTTATGTAACCCCAAATTGATCTATTCGAAAGCATTCTAACACTCCTAGCCACGTTTTTGCTATAAAAGTGGCATAAATAAGTCAGGTGACACTGTGTACCGAGCGCCCGCTAATACCCTACAAAAGGAAGGTCTGGCAGCTAGGCTGCCGAAATATGAGCGGGGCCAAGGACGGGCCACAGGGTCGCGTCCACCTCCTGTGATTCTGGGCAAATCACTCCATTTCCCGTGCCTACAAAAAATATAATGTGTCCTTGTGTAACGATACTGGTGTTTATATAGCAGCTCCAATACTATTGGGTCATGTTTGCGCTATATAAATCTGCAAATTATAATAATAAATAAAGTGTTATTATAAATGTATATAGATGCATGATATGGTTACCTGATGGTGCCAAGGCGAGTTCAGTCTTGGGTCAACTGAAGTAAATCACACCAGTTAGGCTCATAACGTACCTTTTGAACGTTGTCTGCGGTGTCTCCCCCTTACATATTAGAACTCTCACTTCCAATGCAGCTTCTAACTGCAGGGATCTAATTTGATGTACTGGTGAAACACTTAAGCGTGTTAAAGCAATATACTTTTGTGACTTTTGGAGACACTTTATTACATTGGAGCATGAACTTTTGTTGCATGATTTGCATGCCACAATTTACAAGCCTTCGCACGTGCTCGGGCTATTGGCCAGTGTTGAACGTCGGCTCGCCTCTCGCCTGCCTCCCCCTTAGAGGGGGGGGGGGGGGGGGGGGTTCCCTGCCTTCCTAATAGTCAATGGTATTCAGTCACCTTCTCTCCGTGTTCGCCAGCCCCCTTCTCCGATTCAGACAAGAGGTTGAATCTTTGTCTGATACACCCGAGAGGTGTAACATGGTTTTGCTGCCTATGTCACTGCATCCAGATATATAATAATACAAGTAGCATTTGAGGACAATATTAGAGAGCCAGAGAAACCCGTGCATGTGGGGTTAATTCAAGCAATGTATGTGGCAATACACGGGAAATCAACCGTGAAATTGGCGCTCTGGACCAATACATCGGCCCATGCAGCCAATATGCCGAGCACCACACTGACTAGTCCAGCGGATAATTGCCAGATTGCCCTATCAGCCAGTCCGACCATGACACTTGGGCATACACATTATGAATTAAATGTGCCGTACAGGTTTTCATTTTTGACGGGTTAATATGTCCTAAGTCCTGTGAATTTCAGGTATTTCGCTGTGAATCTCTGAAACAAGATTAAAGCGCACAAGGAATGCACTATGTGCCAGACACACATCACTTAATTTCCCTTTTCAAAATGGTACGCCGCATGCAACGTTTTTGGCACTCGTTCTTCCCACCTAAAATAAAACCTTTTGCAGCGGGACACTTCTGCCAAAACATGAATTGTGCAGTCATACCGCATTCTACACCTGCACGGTTTTGGTCTGTTCATGCTTGAAATTAAAATATGATTTACTCATCTGTGCCAGTGCAAATAGGAGCCTGAATTTGTGAATCTGGCCCTTTCACTCCCTGTGACCCACTTGTGAGGCAGTATTTAATTGACGAGTACGCAGGACGTAGGTAACAATAGTGCAGCAGGTGCAGCGAACCGGGGCCCAAGACCTTGTGGGACCCTGGGCAACCCAAGTATAGTAGTCTTTCCCTATTAAAACATGTGATGTTGACATTTCTTTTTGCTAAACTAGCGTTCCTGAGGCCCCTTGATGCACCACTGAGTGCGCGCCGGATATTTCAGAACAAGGAAGTGCTGAAAATGAACCCAGTTATTTTCAATGGGCCATTGCCCAAAGCATACCACGTGCACAGTCTTGTGCAAAATGCCAACCCGCACTATCTGCATTTATTTAACTTTGTGACAATGCACCTCTTCTTGAAGTCACTTGCAACGCAGGGAAGAATTGTCCTGTTCCACATCCAGTCACACTGACCCTAATGAGAATGATACCCTGCCTTCATGTCGGTCTGCTCAGTGAGTAAAGCGTATTTAATTACTTTGTCCGGGTTGACTAGGCCCTCGTCGCCTTTTATTTATTTATTTTCGAAATTTTTATAGCGCAACGAATACCCTGGGGTGTCTCGGCGCTGTGGAGCTATTAGAATCAGCCATCCTCTTACTGGTTGAATAACCATGTTTTTAAGAGCCTGCGAAAGCTCATCATTTGAATGGCCAAGGGCAAAAAGCCTATTACTTTGAAAGTCATGAGCCCGCCTAGCAGAAACCCACGCCAGAAGATGACACATAATGCCACTGAGAGACAGCATCACCCCTTGTTTTCTTACAATTGGTGATTTTGAAGCGAACACCCGTCGGATGTGTGGCGGATTCGAGTGGCAATCTCCATGGCTTTTCTTTATATGCTATCCTGCCTCTGTGCCCCAATCATGTATGTTTCTTCTGAAATAAAGGCATTATATTCTTCGTTTAAAAGGTAGGCCTTGGCTCGCGCGCATTCTTTCTGGGATCCCCCTATTGAGCACCTGCAACACACGCTGCACCCTGAAATGAATGGACCTGTCTTGCTATCTCCGCTGCCAATGGTGCAAAGCCGAATCACTAAACGCCTCTGTATGCAAGGAGTGACAATTCAAGCCAGCACGCCTAAAAAGGACGATTGGGACTGAGGCAGGCTTTCTGCCAGAGGCGGGCAGCTTTAATGCTCGTGCAGCGTCTCTGGAGTTTGCGGCGCTGCCACGGAGGAAAGTTGAATAAAGTTTTGGCAAATGCATTCACGGCGACTACCTTTCCTACCATAAATCTGAAAGGCACTGGGGGGGAACGGGGCTGCCGGAAGACTAAATGTACATATGTACAGGTTACTAGTAAGCGAGACTGCCACCGGTGAGGCCCAGTATCCACGCTCTACCGCGGGCCCTGCACGTGTGGGGCCAGGGAGCAATTGTGGCTAAACTCGCACACTGCGGCCCGCAAGAACAACCCTCCATCGGACCGCCCGACCGCGTGGCGGCCATCGCGCAGCCCTCTCAAAGTCTGCGCCCCTGTGACCTAAAGCGGCCCCCCCACATCCCCTGAAGCATTAAAGAGCCATTTCAATTGCTAAGGCGACGCCCCCCGCATGGCGGCAACCCTTTGCTGTTCTCAGCCGGTTGACCCGTAACAGTCAGCCGTGGCATTTCCGACCGCACAACCGGGGTGTGTGATCAACCATCGGGTCTGCACAGCTTCTGCGTGCCCATCGCCCGATAATCCAAAGCTCCCAGCCACTTACTATATTACCCCATGCGCACTCCCAATGCTGACCAACCCTTCCACGGACACCTTTACCTCGCCGTGGGCTATAGCCACGGAACCCCGTACAACTCGGGTTTTTCCCAAGGACGGGGCCCGGGGGGAGGTAAGAGAGTCACGCTTACCTCAATCCCGACGGTGCTCGACAATGAGATAGCCGGGGGGTCCTTCGATCCCGACGATGCTCCACAAAGTGGGGAGCGGAGGGGACCTGAGATGACAAAAGGGGGGGAGATCTAGGGACCTTGCTGGGAGGGGGGACCGGCACCGCCTCTGTGGCTGGGGGGCCTGGTGGCAGCAAAGGATGCGACCTGGCGAGAGAGGGGGCAGCAGACAAAGAGGGCACGTGTGAGGAGGGGCCTCCCTTATATACCTGAAACCCCGCCCCTCTCCCCTGACCCTCGCACCGCCCACTTCCCCGGATGCACTGGCTGCGGCGTCCTCGAGCTACTAAGGGGCCTGCCCTCCTATGGGGTCCCCTGCAGGGACCACGGGCATTCTGCATTAGCAGCAGTGACTGTGAAACACCGGAAAACCCGCCTGCTACCGCATAAAAATAGAAAGATGACAACAAGCCAGCATCAGTTTACGAAGAACTAGCCACCATATTGGATTAGAAGTTAAGTTTTTGTCTATTTAAAAATTTATTTAGCATGTCTGTTTATGATACTATTTTTTCCAATGATATTTATAAGATTTTTTTAACTATTATATTATGTTTTCAGTGCATATTTTTTTAAGACAGTACATTACTTTTTATTATAGTTTCCACCCCACTACACGTACTATGCCCTTGAATACAAAAGTAATCAATAAGCATGGGCGTAAAATCCGTTCCGCTAGCGGATTTCGCGGATTTTCGGTAAATTCGCAATCGCCGAACTCTCGCAAATTTGCCGAAAATCCGCAAATTCGCACGCGGCGGATTTTTTTGCTATTGGTGGTACAATATTGCTGTGTGCGGTGTTCACTTACTGTCATTTAGTGTTTGCCGAGTTGTTTTTCTCGATATTTTACGAGTGCTGCGCCATTTTGGATCTTGCTGCGGGATCCCGCGGGAGTTTGGCGACCGCGGTTACGTCATCGCAGCTTGCCACCTTGCACAGCGAGAGTTTGTCAACGCGAGTACGCCCTGATCACGTATCACAGGAGTTCGCAATTGCGAACACGTAGATGCGGCGGGCAGCAACAATCTCGCACTCGCGAAATTACAAAATTCCCAATTCTGCACATGAAATCCACCAGCAAGCAGCATAAACCTTCTGAAAATGATGATTTTTATCAGAATAACTCAAGTTGGCATTTGCCTGCACTTTTTTTTTTGCAAGGAGTCCATTTTGGGGGGGGGGGGAGGTTGGGAGGAAGGAAGTGCCCCACAGTCTCCAACTTCCTGTTCCTGTCCAGCAGGCTCCTCCCAGTGCTTTCTTCATGTGCTGGTCACTTTCATTCGGATCTTGACGTGGAAGGATTACTTTTTGTGGATGCTGCTGGATATTTGGATTTAAGGCCTTTTTGCCTTTCTTTGGATCACTTTTGGATTAGAAATTTCACAAGTAAGTTTGTTTGGGGCATTACAGTTGCTGCAACTACAATTTTGGAATTTTCGATTTTTGGGCTGTTGTTGGGGACTTTTGCCCAGGGGTAGTGAGTGGTGCATGGACTGAGTCCTTCTGTGGGGTCTCTTTAATATAAACATCATGGAGGGCATGGATGGCATGGGATTGTGCTGATTTATGTGTGTTTTTTGATTTTTTTTGGCTGCAGCTGGGGCTTTTTGCCCAGGGGTAGCGAGTGGTGCATGGACTGAGTCTTTCTGTGGGGTCTCTTTAATGTAAACATCATGGAGGGCATGGATGGCATGGGATTGTGCTGATTTTTGTGTGTTTTTTGATTTTTTGGGGTGTTCATGGGGACTGGCCATGTGGGTGGGGGCCATTTTGAGTGCTGGTACAGGGAGGCCCTGGCCATGTGCTGGGAGGCAATGGGCCATTTTGAATGCAGGCAGTGTTCTCAGGCCTGCACCCATTTTGCCTAGCTTTCATCCATTATGCACAGGGGTAGTGAGTGGTACATGGGCCTAGTCTTTCTGTGGGGTGTCTTGAATTTAAACATCATGAAGGGCATGGATGGCATGGGATTGTGCTGATTTTTGTGTGTTTTTCGAGTTTTTGGGGTGTATAACTGAACTGATGTTCCTCTGTCTTCCATTGCTTTTAGGTGCACAAGACTCAAGAGAACCACCAGTGCCAGGAAGAAGTCCTGCAGCGGTGTGTGTGTGCAGCATAACGTCACGCGACGTCACGTCTGGCCACAGACAACTCTGCAACTTGTGCAACTGCGGCCTGCTGTTCTGACCTCTGAAGATGGCCCCAAAAAAGTTCCCCGTAGCTCCTCTAGCAAGAAAGTTGCCCGTAAGGAGCAGAAGAAGCAAGTTACCAAGGAGACTGGTGTGCCGTCCGCCAAATTTTTTGGGAATACAAAACAAAGTACGCCTGCAGCAGCGGGATCTGCTGGGGTCCAAGCTGGGAGCAGCACCCCCGCTCCATTGGGCTCAGTGCCACCACCACCATGCCAACTTAAGTCCAAGCCCTTGAGTGCTGCAGAGGCAGCCAGTCTACGTCTTCAATCACCATCGACCAGTGATGTTGGCTCATCGCAAGAAAGTAGCAGCAATGTCCCTCAATCAGCACAGGTTGTTGTAACTCATCTGACGAGTGTTGAACAATCACAGCCGCAAAAACAACCACATGTGCAAGTACAAGCCCAAGTACACGTGGATGGAGAGGCAGCGCAAGGAGATGCGCAAGCAGAGGTGCATGAAGGGGCACAAGTGCCCACAATAGTTGTTCCTCCCGAAGTAGGGGCAAATCAGGAAATCGACATTCAAGCCGAGGTATCATTTGAGGAAGCCACTCCTGATCATTCATTGTCTTCCACATCCCTAGCAAGGAAAAGATCAAGGATGGTGTCTACATCTTCTTCAAGCCCACCTCCTTCTGATGATACGGATAAAACTTGGGAACCACCACTGCCGTCTGAGAGTGAGGCACACCATGATCTGACAAAGGTAGCTAAGCGTAAAAGGAAGGTCCCCGAAAGTCTCATAGTTATGGAGTGTGATGACGCTCAACAAGAAGTGGCGTATACTCCTGCTGATGAAGATTCTCACGACGACGCAGTCATCATACACGTCACTCCAGCCTCAGCGGGCATGCAGCAAAAAGACATTTTGACCCTAGCATGAAAAGCTGCTGAGCGTGATGATGTTGTCAACGAGGAGGCAATGGGAACACCACCATCATTGGAGTTAACTAGTACACCACCTACCGCTTCCATATTTCTTTCTCGCCAGAAGGGACCTCCATCCCCCTCGACCTCAATTAGTGGTGGTGCAAGTGCACAACGTAGTAAAGTTCGGCAACACACATCCTCCACTTCATCTGGCATTAGCAGCATGACCACCACCAGTATCGCCTCCTTCGGCCCCCACAGACATTTCAAGTCCGCAGTTTGGGACTTCTTTAGTATTTGCCCAAAAAAGGAAAACATAGCCATTTGTAGCATTTGTAAGCTTGCAGTTAGTTGTGGTAAGTTAGGTACCAACTATGGTACCGGAGGCCAGAGAGGTCATCTTGAGAGACAGCACACTGTCCAATGGTTTGCGCACCTAAAGGAGATCAAGGAAGCCCGAATTGGAAGTCAACAAACTGTAAACGTTGATGTTTCATCTGATGATGACGAGGAGGAAGAAGCGTCAAACACTTCACTTACACCCAGTACCCCTGTCAGGAGCACACCCCCTGTGAGCCACACTAAGAGTGTGGGAAAGAGCGAGACACCAATGCGAAAAAGTTCATCATCGAGCGTAACTGGGTCGAAGAAGTCATCATCATCATCCCGTAAAATGGTCCAGGCCAACATTAGAACCATGTTGTTTTCAGAAGCGCCATTTGAACGCAACCACCCACTGGCGCGTCTGTATAACACTAATCTGGCTAAAATGCTAGCTCTGGACCTTCTCCCTTTTTCTTTTGTGGAAGGGGTTGGTTTTCTAGAATTAGTGGCAACGCTCAGCCCTAAATGGAAGGTTCCTAGCCGGTTCTATTTTGCCAGAGTTGCGGTTCCAGCAGTACATGAAGATGTTCCGGAGGTGATTGGGGCAGCTTTGCAGAAGAGTGCTGTTCACACTATACATCTGACAACAGACATGTGGACCAGTGGCGGAGGCACTGATTACATGTGTATCACTGCACACTGGGTCTCTTTTTCAGGGGTTAAAGCAAAGCTAAACGCAGGTGTTGACCCGGACAACGTTTTTAAAGCTGCTCGGAAACATGCAACACTAGCCATGTTTGGCATGGAGAAAAGTCATACAGGAGAAAACATTTTGAAGGAGTTTAACACAAAGGTCTTTCAATGGCTGTCCCCAAAAAAACACACAATTGGTTATGTTTCCACGGATAATGGCGCCAATGTAGTTAAGGCCATGGAGCTGGGTAAATATTTCAGAGTGCCGTGTTTGGTGCACTGTATAAACCTGGTTGTTAAAAAATTCTTGAGTGAAGAAAGTCCAGTGTGCGAGTTAGTGACCACCTGCCGAAGAATGTGCAACCATTTCAGCCATTCTTTTAATGCCCGGAAGCATCTGAGGGGCCTGCTACATGAACGTCGAATGCCAGTGAAAGCACTCATCCAGAGGTGCCAACACGTTGGAACTCAACCTTCTACATGCTTGAGCGTCTGTATGAGCAGTTTACGGTACTCAATCAGTATTTCTGAACACTGGGTACAGATCAGAAGGACCTGAGGCTAGATGCCGCGCAACGGGAGCTAGTTAAAAGCCTGACAGACATGCTTCGTCCTTTTGAGGTCTTCATGCGTGCCGTCAGCAGGGAGGACTGTAATGTGGGAAAAGCTATCCCATTGTTGCACATGCTGGAGCACCAACTGAAGGCGGTGTCTTCTATGTTTCAAAAAGATGAAGAAAAGCAAGAAGCTTTTGTTTTTGCAGAGAAATTATTACAGCGCCTACTTGGCGATGAACGTCTTCAAATGATCCACTCAGAACAGCATTGCATTTGTGCTACTATTCTGAATCCACGCTACAAAAAGGCACTGGCAGGCAGAGCATTCTTTGCTTTTGGTGACGCAGATGTTAAAAAGTACAAACATTGGCTAGCTGTGTCAGCCATGAGGTTTGAAAGAGAACGGCAGACAATTGAAAGAAATGGCAGTACATCAGCATCAGCAGGCCATCCCCAGTCAAAAGAATCCACTTCTGCACCTGTGGCTGTGGCAGAAGTGACTTCTCAGCCGTTAAAGACACCGGCAACCGGATCATCTGCACCAGACACAACAGTAACATTGGGTGAAGAAGAGGATTGGCTAACTCAGCTTGGGTTTGCTTCTCAAAAGGTCCCAGCAAAAAGTGAGCAAAGTGGAGGAACCGCGGAGAACCTTCAGTCGATGGTGCAGGACTATCTGAATGACTCAACAGAGGTCTATGTTAATGCTGACCCATTGGAGTATTGGCATGGGAAAAAAAGAATTCTGGCCAGAGATCTCCAACCTGGCTATAAACTACTTGTCTTGCCCACTCGCAAGCGTGTCTTCTGAACGTATTTTCAGTGCTGGTGGTGGCATTGTAACTTGCAAAAGGACCCGCCTCTGGCCCAAAAATGTGGAGAGGTTAACAATGATCAAGATGAATCAGCACCTCATACCACCAGATTACAAAGTACGAAAATACATGCCGGAAGAAGACGAGGAGGGCAGCAACTTAGATGAGGGAATTTCTTCTCTGTTAGGTGACCTACTCCCGCCTGAATTCGCAGAGTATGAGGACGAACTCTTATTCCCTGGCACCGAGCCCTGAAAATGAGCCAATGAATTAATAACTTTCTTTTTCGTCCTTATTCACTTTTATTCCTGTGTGTCTGTCTTTCTTTGTTTTGCACAGTTAATATAATTACAACTTTAATTACCTAATCACAAAAACAAGCCCATCAGCAGAACTGTCTTCACTTGTTTGCTTATTGATTTGAAGGTGCCGCAGTCTGCATTCCTCTGGTTCACAAGTTCACAAGAACATGCTCCTCTATCCTCCTCCTCCAGACTCCTATTTCTCTCAAAGCAGAGGGCTGGATTAAGCCCAATGAAGAAAGACTCTGCACTTGTGGGGGTGTTCTACTTCTTTGAGGGTGAGTTGGCGGGTCAGTTGGGGCATTGCTGGGAAGGTCTAATACGGGATAAAACTGGTTTGGACAAAATCAGACTTGAAAACGTTTTTGCCTTTTTGCTCACTATCATGTTTTTTGGGGCCTGTTTGGGGGCTTCCTGGTGTTTGTGGGTGGGTTTCGGGGTCTGGGAGCACTGCTGGCACAGACTAATGTTGATTGCATTTGTTTTATAGGACATCCATGGTGGAAAAGTGGAGTAATGACCTAGCTGCACAGCGCGTTTGGACCGAAGGCCGATACATATTGTAAGTATGAGATTTTCCTTTTTGGCTGTTTTGGGGTGTTGTGCTTTTTTGCGGGTGGGTTGGCGGGTCTTGGGGCATTGCTAGGAAGGTCTAATACCGGATAAAATCACTTTGGACCAAATCGGAGGCGAAATGTTTTTTGCGTTTTTGCTGACTTGCTTGTCTTTTAGGTGCTCTTTGGGTGGGTGGGTTTTGGGGTCTGGGAGCACTGCTGGAACAATCTAATTTTGATTGCATTTGCTTTTCAGGAAATCCATGGTGGAAATAGGGAGTTATGGCCTAGCTGCACAGCGCGTTTGGAAAAAAGGCCGAAAAATATTGTAAGTATGAGATTTTCCATTTTTTCTTTTTGGCTGTTTGGGGGTGTTGTGCTTTTTGCGGGTGGGTTGGCGGGTTTTGGGGCATTGCTGGGAAGGTCTAATACAGGATTAAACTGGTTTGGACAAAATCAGACTTGAAAACGTTTTTGCCTTTTTGCTCACTATCATGGTTTCGGGGGCCTTTTTGGGGGGCTTCCTGGTGTTTGTGGGTGGGTTTTAGGGTCTGGGAGCACTGCTGGGTATGGATACTTTTGATTGCAAGAGGTTTGAAGCAAATCCATGGTGGCAGAGGGGAGTTAGGGCCTAGCTGCAGAGCGCGCGCGGATTGATTTTGGAAATTGCCCTGGAAATGACTAAGTCCCCATTTTTGTACTTTTGCTTTTTGGCTGTTTGGGGGTCTTCTACTTGTTTTCACCTGGGTTGACGGCTCTGTGGCCATTGCTGGGAAGGTCTAATACCGGATAAAACTGGTTTGAACCAAATCCATGAGGAAAAGGTTTTTGCTTTTTCAGAAATTTCGCTCAATTTAGCGTTTTTGGGGGCCTGTTTGGGGGGCTTCCTGGTGTTTGTGGGTGGGTTTCGGGGTCTGGGAGCACTGCTGGGTATGGATACTTTTGTTTGCAAGAGGTTTGAAGCAAATCCATGGTGGCAGAGGGGAGTTAGGGCCTAGCTGCAGAGCGCGCGCAGAGTGATTTGGAAATTGCCCTGTAAATGACTAAGTCCCCATTTTTGTACTTTTGCTTTTTGGCTGTTTGGGGGTCTTCTACTTGTTTTCGCCTGGGTTGACGGCTCTGTGGCCATTGCTGGGAAGGTCTAATATCGGATAAAACTGGTTTGGACCAAATCCATGAGGAAAAAGTTTTTGCTTTTTCTGAAATTTCGCTCAATTTAGCATTTTCGGGGGCCTGTTTGGGGGACTTCCTGGTGTTTGTGGGTGGGTTTCGGGGTCTGGGAGCACTGCTGGGTATGGATACGTTTGATTGCAAGAGGTGTGAAGCAAATCTATGGTGGCAAAGGGGAGTTAGGGCCTAGCTGCAGAGCGCGCGCCGAGTGATTTTGGAAATTGTCCTGGAAATGACTAAATCCCCATTTTTGTACTTTTGCTTTTTGGCTGTTTGGGGGTCTTCTACTTGTTTTCGCCTGGGTTGACGGCTCTGTGGCCATTGCTGGGAAGGTCTAATACCGGATAAAACTGGTTTGGACCAAATCGGAGGCGAAATTCTTTTTGCGTTTTTGCTGACTTGCTTGTTTTTGAGGTGCCCTTTAGGGGGGGTCCGGGTGTTTGTGGGTGGGTTTTGGGGTCTGGGAGCTCTGCTGGCACAGTCTAATTTTGATTGCATTGGCTTTTCAGGAAATCCATGGTGGAAAACGGGAGTTATGGCCTAGCTGCACAGCGCATTTGGACAGAATTGAAAGAAGGCCGAAAAATATTGTATGTATGAGATTTTCCATTTTTGCTTTTTGGCTGTTTGGGGGTGTTGTGCTTTTTTGCGGGTGGGTTGGGGGGTCTTGGGGCATTGCTGGGAAGGTCTAATACCGGATAAAACTGGTTTGGAGAAAATCCATGCGGAAAAGCCTTTTAGCACTTTTTGTAACTTAGGGTTCGTTAGGGTTAGCACTAGCAGCAGGATTGCATGTGTTTCGAGGTGTTCTAGATTTTTGCAACTGAGTTCTGGGGTCTTACAGCACTCGTGGGAATGTGTAATTTTGGTTGCAAGTGATCTGAAGAAAATCCATGGTGGGAAAGGGGGGATTTGGCATAGTTAAAGAAAGCGTGTGCCACTATTCTTAACTTAGGGCTCGTTAGGGTTTGTGCGGGGGTTTGCGAGTCTTGGAGCGATGCTGGGTATGGATACTTTTGCTTGCTTGCAAGTGGTTTGAATACAATCCACGGTGGGTGAGGGGATTTGGACCTACGTTTACTTTCAAAATACGTTTTGTCACCAGTTTTCTACTAGGCCTCGTTTTTTGAGATCTGATTGGGAGTCTTCTACATTTTTGCTACTGGCTTTAGTAAGGGTCTGGGTGGGAGCACTGCTGGGGAGGTCTAATTTTGTTCTAAAACACAGTTTACAGTACACCTAGCTTGAGGGGAAAGATCCGCTAAATTAATTTGCCCATACTTATTTATCCTTCAACAGGAGACTCAGACAGAGTACGCACTTGCAAAAATATTGTACTGTCCATTAGGAAACTCAAAGTGTGACTTTTTGCACTACACAGCGTACATACCTTATATTTATTTGTCAGTCGTGTTCTAATATCACTTCCTGTTTTTCCATCAATAATTACAGGCCGGGTTTCAGCCTGTGCAATGGGAACAAAAGGATGAAGTGAGGCTTCACATTAGCGAGCCGCAATTCAGCATCTGCCAGGCAGGCAGTGGACAGGGTGTCTTCTGGTCACCAACATTGATGGACGGAGCGTCAGCTGGAATGAAGGAGTCCCGCTAATAAGAGGAATGGTTTGATGCATGCAACTTACCAAATTCAACAGGACAACTTCAACAACATACAGATACAGTATCCGTTCTTTTCTAATTATCTTTAAAGTAATGTGTTATTGCTGTGAACTTCTAGGAGTGTGAGTCTGCATTCCTTAGATCTTTGCTTTGAAATTCATCCCTACAGCCATTCTATAGGTTTTACTTCTGCTACTTTTTAATCCTAATTTAATGTAAGAAATGTTTCTCTGAGTGCAGAGATAGGCAAGTGAAAACGCTGCAGCCCTGTACTGTCGCATTCTGTCATTCACGGTTGTCGAAAGTACTACTTACTTTTCAGTAACCATGCATGCAGTAGTGCATGCACTTCCTTTATGTCACTTAAAAGATTTATGGTTAGCTTTGTACCCAAAGATTTATCTTCAATTATTGTTTGTCCATGCTGTGCTTTTTTTCTTCTCTCAACAAATCTTTCCCAAAAAAACCCCATTCCCATCCATTTTCAAAACCCTAACCCTCTTCCCCCGGGTTGTGTGTTTTTGATTGATGTGTGACTAAATGACAGCAATAATTCCACACACTTGCCGGGGAGGATAAGGTCATAGCAACAGGCTGATGAAGGAATCCGAAGATATATTCTATTCTTACTCAGCTTGACACTCAGTCACTATTGGCAAAGGAAAGCAGATTTTCATGTGCGCCATCAACTTGATAGGTCATCAAGATTAGAACATCCTCCTCCTAGACGTGGCAAATTATTACGCTGCTGTGTCCTTCACCTTCGGTACTATTTCTTGTAGTAGTAGCCAATGTCAAAGAAATTCAACGCAAGTACTAGTTATACTTTCAATACTTTACCATTTGTTAGGCTACATTGTGGTACTGTTCTAGTGTACTGTCACCTGCTATATTCTCTATCGTACCGTTCTAATGCTACGGTAAGGACAAACAAGGTTTCATTTTCTGTTTTTTTCAGATGCTGCAACTGCCACTGTGTAACACCACTAGTACCAACGCAATGATGACATTTCATCCTCCCAGGATTGCCAACCTTAATCGCCATTTGCCGTGCAGCCAGCCCTGTGCCTAGCCCTATTTCCAAACACAAATTACAGGTAAGATAAGCGTTTGGGGGGAGGAAGTATAATGGAGTATTAGGAGAGACGAGAGACTGACGCTAGTACTAGTAAAGTCCTAGGACTATTGAATTCACTTACTCTGTGAGAGGCACTTAGTTTTGAAAGCATTTGGGCAAATAATTACACAACTTCAATCAAGATGCCACTTCAGTTTCATGAAAACAAAGTTACTGTTATCCCCCCACCCACCAGCCTCAAAAGCAGTAAAAAAAACACATATGCTAAGATAAAGTTTAAAGTATATTTATATCCCTGACAAAAATAATCTCCCACAAGACCCAACCCGCCCCCACTCCCTAACCCCAACGAATGTCTGTGAAAAGTCCCAAAAAGTGAAAAAACTCAACTCCCAATTCCCACCCCCCAGAAGTCTTTAAAAAAGGGGCAAGGGACAGTCTCTCCCCCTACTGCTGGCTGCTGCTGTTGACTTTCTGGGCCACGTCAGAATGCTTCTTGTGGAGGGTCTCGAGCAGGGTTTTCGTGTTGAGCAGCTCCTGCCTGAGGTAGGAAACCCTCAGGGAAAGGCGGTGCATCCGTTTTTTACAACTGCTGTGGGGGGCAGCTGATTTCTTTGCTGCTCAGCTGTGGCGGGTGGCTGCGGCAGTGGTACCCCGGATCCGTACCGCTGGAGACCTTCTGCGCTGACTGGGTGACAGGGAGCGCAGAGGAGGATGCAGCTGTGCCGGTAGATGTTGTAGACTGCGTGTCCCCCTCCTCCTGGGCCACCAGCCGCCGATATTCAGCGACAGTGGCCTCCAGCCTTCGTTGCCGGGCCCGTCTAGCCAGCTCCTTCCGGGTTGGTTTGGAAGGAGCATCTATATGAAGAAAGAAAGACATAGTCTGTAACCAATGCTCTTTAAGATTAACACAAAATGATTCAGCAGAAAGTTGTGTCACAGTAGAACTAGCAACTTGCAAGTGCAGTACATAACTATTGTGGCCAGTATCTATCTAACCTCTCCCTTCTTCACCCTTGCTCTAACATTAGTGGGAGTTTAAGGAATCAATTCTACGAGCACTATGGACTCACTCCATTAGAGTCGACTATGACAGTACACCAGTCTTATTCTTCTTCTTCTCTCTTGTTTAGCAAAATTGGTACGTTAACTTCTGAAACCGGCATAATGCCAGTGCAGTCAACTTCCACCCGAGAAAAACAGACGCCCGCCATGAGTGAGACAGACTTGCGTTACTGTACCAGTAAAGTACATGCAGGTGGTGATGCTCTTACTTTTCTATTACGGGTGGCACTGAGAATACTCTGTTACAAGGGCTACTGCTGAATTAATTTAACTTTCACCCTACAGTGCCAATGAATACTAGAAAAGGAAAATGAAGAAGATAAATAATCTGATTATCTATCACTGCACATGGTATGTATTTGCTTATATATGGGATGACTTTAGGTGCTTTGCTTTTTATTGAGTGAACAGTGATACATCCACACATGAATGACCGAGTTCTACTAAACTTATTAACAGAGGTAGTGAGTGGCCATCGAAATAGCCGGATACATGCTGTGCTTGCAATACAAACTACTGCTACTATTCATGGTAGTATTCGGACAAAATTACAACTTCTTTTCCTTGCCTTTCCTACACTGGGACGGACGTGCGGGTGCGGTGTTACATGCTCTTCAAAGTAACACTTAGTTCATCCAGTGACCGTCTACTCTCTCTAGATACACATATGCTATCTAAGAGTCAGATAGTACCATGATCCAGGCATCCATCCATTCAAACTATGGGGCAGATTAGGATTGCGGATTTCCCGCATCCTCTGGGCCGGCGGAATCCATCGCCGGCCCGGAGGATGCAGGAAATCTGCAGCGGACTGAAAAAGACCCTCCGCCAGATTAGGATGGCTGGGGGATTGTTTTTCAGTCTGCAGCTTTTCCGCCGCGGTCGCCTCCAGTCCGCGGCGGAAAAGCACTAACATGGCTGGCGGTGTCTATCAGACACCGCCAGCCATATTAGGATGTCTGGAGGAACATGCCTTTACACGGCGGCATTTACGACGTGCAAAGGCATATGGATTTTTGTTTGGGGGCCCGTTGCGGGACCCCAGGGGCGAAGGGGGTTGGGGGTGCACATGGGGGGTACCTATGGTACCCCCCTGCATTTGCCTGCACAAAGCGGCAGGCACCGTGTGATGCCTGCAGCTTTGTGCATGCAAATGCAAAACTTACATTTTTATCATTGCGGCGGGTGCTGCTTGAAGCAGCACCCGCCGCAATGATAAAAACTACAGGATGTGACCGCCAGGGTGGCGGTCACATCCTAATTACCACAGAGGGACTGCCGCTGCCCCTTCGGACAGTCCCTCCTACTCTATGGTGGCGGACAGACTCAGGTCCGTCCGCCATCATAATAGGCCCCTAAATGTCAATCATTCTTCTTCATGTCTCTCATCTGGACAAACCTTACGTTTTCTCACGGGGAGCAGCACACTATGCAGTCTGCAATCTCAATAAGTAAGGAATATAAGAGATTACCACTGCCAGCCACTACCGTGGCAACCCGCACAGCAGTTTGGTCCGGCACTTGCACTGCCTCCTATCCAGAGCTGTCCTCCTCCACCTCCGCGCTGGGCCCAGCACCAGATGTTCCACCTACAAAGTACATTTAAGAATGTTAGATGTCAAAGACATACACCACTCACTAGTATTTTGTCTAGGAATGAAGAAATGTGAATACAGAAACCAATCTAATAATTTGTGACCGTCTACTCTAAAGTAAAAATGTCCCTTTTTCCAGGGAAGGGTGTTGTCTTGCTGTACATTTTGGCACAACTGATGAATGCTTGCTTTTTAACACGCACCATTTTCCTCATAACAGACAGAAGCTTCACTTCTAAGAACAAATCATTAGGACGAAGGGACCAATGATTCAGCACCAAAAAGAAAAATGAAAGTTCAAACCAGGTGAGGGCTCGGCTCGCCCACAATAAATGTGTGAAATAAAAAAATGACTAAGCACTTTTCCATTTTTAATGAACCGTTTATGTTTCATGACAAGCTTGATTTTAATACATATTTTTACTTTTAATAAAGCTTTAAAACTTAAATAGGCTCTGTGGTTTTTGGTCATGAGTGAATGAGCAAAAGGTTTTGCAATTTGCAAACATGAGTCGTGCCTCGGACACTTCTGGTCTCTGACTCCGTACTCTTGTCCTGCGTTGGATAATCATCATTGGGGATCAATCATCAATGAATTCGGGAGCTAAATAACTCCGCTACACTATCTAGTCAGTAAGGAGATTGGGGGTTCTTCAAAGTCTGATATCACTGAGGTATGTGGAAAGAAAGTCTACCTGCGCCTATTATAATTGATAAACAATGCACTATTTAGTGTCCATAGTTCTGTTTGTGCAGATTTGTCCCTGCAACATTAGTAGAATGGATTGCCCTCCTATCCAAATCAAAAGTAAAGTAGTATCTTATTCTTGTAACGAAAAAAGCACAGGTGCACCATAAATTGGAATTGTGCAAAAATGAACAATATAATGTTAAGGCGGGTGTTATACGGACGGATGGTGAGCAGAGCACGGGCTCTGTATGACAACACATCTTTTTCTTGCGAATTCTGGTGAAGCAGTGAGAAGATATCTCCATAACCACACATGTTTTCTACTGGAGGGGTCGGACATATTAGCTCAGGTGCACAACCCATGGATGGTGCACCGGGGTTACTCTGATCTACACCGTGATTAGAAATAATTTCCCCTCTGGATTTACATACCTAGCCATACTTTAGGTCTACCCGTTTAAAATATCCTGGAGGATATTATTACTTTACTTATCCCCAGGTACTGCTGCTACAAGCCCGAGCCCGGCCGCTTAACATACCTTGAGGATAGAAATATTTGAACAACCTCCAGGCGCTTTTTTATATTTCAACTTCTTGTTTGTTACGACACTCTGACCCTCACCACCGGTCATACATCACTAGATCATTCTTCGTCACCAGGAATTTGTCTTTCCACTCCTTGGTAGCCCTGAAGAAGTCCCGCCTTGGGACGAAACACGTCAGCTGTTGGTTTCCTTCTGTTGAAAAATAAAGAATCAAACTTACAAGACTTCTGGACTTTATTACCTGTGCCTTAACATTATATTGTTAATTTTTGCACAATTCCAATTTATGGTGCACCTGTGCTTTTTTCGTTACATGTTTAAGTTCTGTTTAGGACTGGCATTGTGAGGGCGGGTGTCTTTTCGGTGTGCACATAGTCCCCCCTTTTCAAGTATCAAGAAAAGGAAAAAAATTTACTATTGAGGTTATCTCAGATCAGGTGCATTTTTATGAAGGTACCGCCATCTGCCTTGCTTTTAGTAGTATCTTATTCTTTCTTGATGGTCATTCACCTTTTTATTGTTGGTAATTGTCAAAGCATAAACATTTAGAAGACTTGAACAGACATTATGGACAATCCCAGAGGACTGCACTCAGTGCATAGAGCTATTGCTGACTAGAACAGGAGTTTCGTTTTACACCTTTTGCTAAATGTGCAATCTTAGTTAGCTACACAGACAGACTAATAAGAATAATCTAGTAATACCACAGGGAGTCATAGTCGAGGCCGGATAAGAATTTAGATACAGTCTACAAGAAGATCAAAGACGATTTAGAAAAAAGAAATCGAATGAGGAACGCTAGGAAAAATAGGTACTCTTTATTAAAATTAAAACTTACAGGGGCCAGCAAAGGAGCCCTCGCCTGACCGATCCTGGCCTTGTTCAGCAGCAGCAGCCTCCTCCAATGCCCTCTTGTCCCTGGGGGGAGCTGATGTACAACATGAAAGAAAGAAAGACCAGAAAACATGGATGATATTGGTCAACCAAATCAAACATTTCAAAAGAACAATAACAAAATATTTTGGCGAAATAGCAAATGGACAAGTATTCCACGGGATATATTGACCTATCTCATGTGCTCTACTTTGATATTAGTATTGCTTGATTGGCGGACCGTCGACTTAGAAAGTTATGTAACTCACTGAACAAACTACTAAAAAGGTTCGCCTAGGACTGGCAGGCAGCAGTCCGCAGCACGCGAAGTGACAGACAAAGTCCATTGTGATTGCAGATCAGCAACAACACTAAAAAGTTTCCTACTACATTAACCAGTCATTAAAATACTCAAACTATCAATCCACCACCACTATTTCTTCTTATTGCCAGGTGTGCAAAGGAAGGACTGGACTTGAGTCTGTAGGGGCTGATTTAGAAGCCACTTGCGGCTCTTTTGCTCCATTGTTGCGTGACTTTTGTGACGCAGCGGCAGAACAAAAGAGGCGCCATGGTGCGGCGTATATTAACAACGTGACGCATATGGGAGATGCATCACGTTGTAAAGCCCTTCGCCATCAGGGGGTTTCCGGCGCAAGGGAGGGCATTCCTGCACAGGAAAGCATCCTAAAAGTGGCTGAGGGAAATCTACAAGATTTCAATCAGTCACTTTGAGGACAATGATGCGTGACTCAAACCCTGCGCCTGCTTGAAGCAGACGTACGGCTTGACGCAGCATTGGGGAGATAGGGCACCCCAGAGCATTGCTGGAGCTGCAAAAAACACAGTTGATGGACAGAATGCAGAACAATGTCTTACATTCACCCCAGTACAAAGATCTGGGCCTAAATCCATTGGTTTTTTGCACTCCACACCACCCTAGGTCAGACACTGGCTATATGCAAATCAGCCTTGACCGTTTCCCTTATGGGAACAGTCCAGCCCGAACTACCAAGCCATGTCTTTCCAAGCCATGTTTTTTGCATTGCTGGAGCTGCGCCATCGTTGCGACGCAACTCCAGCAATGCGCCGCCTTTACGGCACCTTTGGCTGGGAATGGAATGAGCGAGATGGGGCGGTAGTTTTTGAGTTCGGTGGGGTCTGCTGAGGGTTTTTTCAGGATGGCGCTAAGTTCGGCGTGTTTCCAACTTTCCGGGAAGGTGGCGGAGTTGAAGGAGCAGTTGATGACGTCTCGGAGGTGTGGTGTTATGATGGAATCTGCTTTGTTGAAGATGTGGTGAGGGCATGGGTCTGTGGGGGATCCTGAGTGGATGGAGTTCATCAGGCGGTGGTGTCCTCAGTGGAGATTGGGTTCCAGTCGTTAAGGATGTTCAAGGGGGGTGAAGGTGCGGCAGAAGGTTGGGTGGGTTGGTCTCCGGGTTGGTTGTCGAAGCTGTTGTGGATGTCTGCGATTTTGTTGTGGAAGAACGAAGCTATGGAGTCGCAGAGGGCTTGAGAGGGGGTGATGTCGTTGGAGTTGGCTGAGGGGTTGGTAAATTCTTTGACGATGTTGAATAATTCCTTGCTGTTGTGGGCGTTGTTATCTAGTCGGTCTTTGAATGCAGCTTTCTTGGCAGATCGGATTAGTTGGTGGTGTATGCGGGTGGCGTTTTTGAAGGCGTCCCTGGTGCTGGTGTTTGGGTCTTTTTTCCAGGCCTTCTCGAGGGAGCGACAGAGTTTCTTCGATTTCTTAAGATCATCGTTGAACCAGGAGGCGTTTTTGCTGCCTAGTTTGATTTGACATTTTGTCAACGGTGCTAGGATGTCGGCGCTGTTGGATAGCCATTGGGTGAGGTTAATGGCTGCTTGGTCGGGGTTTGAGGAGTGGACAGGGGGGTTTTGAAGAAGCGATGAGGAGATCTGGTCGATGGTGATTTTGTTCCAGTTTCTTCGTACAGTAGGTTGAGGATGGTTGTGAGTTGTGGACTTATTGTAGATAAAGTGAACACAGCTGTGGTCCGTCCAGTGTAGGGTTGTGGTGTGACTGAAGGAGACATGTTTGCTGGAGGTGAAGATAGGGTCGAGTGTGTGACCTGCGATGTGGGTGGGGGTAGTGACGAGTTGTTTGAGTCCGAGGTTGGCGAGATTGTCCAGAAGGGTGGTGGCGTTGTTGTCATTGCTCTTTTCCAGGTGAAAGTTGAGGTCTCCCAGTAGAATGTATTCCTCGGAGGGGAGGGCGTGTGGGGTGATAAAGTCAGTGATGTCGTCGCTGAATTGTGCACGGGATCCTGGAGGTCGGTAGAGGAGGGTGCCTCTGAGAGTGGTCTTGGGATCGGTGTGGATCTGGAAGTGAAGGTGTTCGGCCCTAGTAAGGTTGACGTCTGAGCTGGTTGAGATGCGGATGGAGTTCTTATGGATGATAGCGATGCCTCCTCCTGTTTGGTCGGTGCGGTCCTTACGGATGATCTTGTATCCTTCCGGGATGGCAATGGTGATGTCTGGGGCTGATGAGTCGTTCATCCATGTTTCTGTTAAGAAGGCGACGTCGGGAGAAATGGTGTCTAGTAGGTTCCAGAGGTCGATGGCGTGTCTGTGGACTGAGCGGGTGTTGAGCAGGATGCATTTTAGGTGGTTAGAGTCAGATATCTGTTGTGTGTTCGTGGATGAGGGGTTGTTCTTGGTGCCGTCGAACTTGCAGGAGTTGCAGGAGAATGGTCCATGGGTGTGTCCAGGAGCGGCTTGGACGCAGTTGGGGAGACGGCCGGGGTTTAGGGCTATGAGGGTGGAGGCGTCATATGTAATGCGGGTGGGGTGGGAGATACGAGGGCCAGGGGGTCTGGCACTGGGCGCGGGCTTGGCGCGGACGGGCGTAGACGGGCTTACCTTTGGCGCACCTTCGGCGCAACTGGGGCGCGACCGCTGCGCGTGAACGCTGCGCGTAGAGACATCAGTCATATGTGGATAGTGAAGGGGGAGGGGCGAGGGAGGGTCAGCTGGGAAGCGGGAGCGGGGCGGAGCTACGGGCCGGGAGGCACCGTCACAAGATGGCGGCAAAAACAAACGAAGACATGGGGCGAATGCGTGTCAGCAAGCAGGCAGGGATCCACACATCAACCAAAGCGGAGCTCTAATTAAATTAAGATTAAAGCGCTCCTACAGTAAGCCAGCACGAACACCCAACAAAAATTCGGCTCACACACAGAGTGGAAGCGCGATCAGAGCATCAAGACCCAGGCACCACTTACAACGCGCTGCGAGTATGCAGTAAGCGCTACGCTTATTGGTAAGCACAAAAACAATTCCAATGTTATTAAGAAGCCCAGCGCTGCGATATCTCGGCAAAAGCGCTACGTTTTGGAATGTGCAAGCAGAGTAATCTAGGTCACAAAGCAGCCAAGCGCTACTATAATTATGTCAAAGCGCTACGTTTTCCAATGTCTGAGCAGAGCAAAAAACGTTACCAAGCAGCCCAGCGCTACGGTATTCGATGGCCAGGGAAGCGTGGGGGAGCAGCCGCTGCTGCCAGAGACAGGACTTCCTCGAAACCAACAAATCCCTCGACCCCTCACAGTCCGGCTTCCGAGCCAAACACAGCACGGAGACCGCCCTCATCGCTGCAACAGACGACATTCGAACTCTACTGGACAATGGAGACACTGTCGCCCTCATCCTCCTTGACCTCTCCGCAGCCTTCGACACCCTTCTACAGCGCCTCAGAAACATCGGAATCCAAGGAAAAGCACTGGAATGGATCACCTCGTTCCTCACCGGAAGAACCCAGAGAGTCCGCCTCCCACCATTCAAGTCAGAGGCCACTGAAGTCATTTGCGGCGTGCCACAAGGATCTTTACTCAGCCCCACCCTCTTCAACATATACATGAGCCCCCTCGCGACCATCCCACGCCAACACAACCTCAACATCATCTCCTACGCTGACGACACTCAACTGATCCTCTCACTCACCAAAGACCCTAACACCGCCAAAACCAACCTACATGAAGGAATGAAAGAAGTAGCCGAGTGGACGAAGCATAGCCGTCTGAAACTGAACTCAGACAAAACAGAAGTCCTTATCTTAGGTACCTCCCCCTCCGCCTGGGATGACTCTTGGTGGCCAGAGGCCCTTGGAAAAGCACCCATCCCGACGGACCATGCAAGGAACCTGGGCGTCATCCTGGACTCCTCACTCTCGATGACCAGACAGGTCAGCGCCGTCTCATCATCTTGCTTCAACATTCTTCGCATGCTCAAAAAAACATTTCGCTGGATCCCCACCGAAACCAGAAAAACGGTCACCCATGCACTGGTTACAAGCCGCCTGGACTACGGAAACACCCTATACGCCGGTACCACCGCAAAACTCCAGAAAAAACTCCAACGCATCCAGAACGCATCAGCCAGACTCATACTAGACATCCCGCGTAAAGACCACATCTCCAGTCACCTGAAAAACCTCCACTGGCTCCCCGTCAATAAGAGAATTACTTTCCGCCTCCTAACCCACGCACACAAAGCACTCTACGAACTTGGACCCGATTGCCTCAACACACGACTTTCCTTCTACACCCCCCCCCGCCAGCTACGATCCTCCAACCAAGCCCTTGCTACCGTACCTCGCATCAACAAAACCACCATGGGAGGTAGATCCTTCTCCTACCTGGCAGCTAAAACCTGGAACTCACTCCCCACTCACCTCCGACTCACTCAGAACCACCTAGCATTCAGAAAGCAACTTAAAACTTGGATATTCGACAAGTAATTCCTCACCCTTCATCAAGCGCCTTGAGACCCTCTGGGTATGTAGCCCGCTATATAAATCTTTTGACTTGACTTGACTTGACATGGGTGGTGGTGGCGTGGTGCACAATTACTGGCGCATCCCTGCTATTTTGCAGGGATGCGCCGGTAATTAAAAATCTGACCCTTAGTGTCTGTCATTACGCAGTTCTTTAAACTACACTCATGCATAATTTCACAGGCCAATGAAATGAACACAAAATCGAAAACAAATAAGCATAGTAGCAGCGCTACTGAGAAGGAGAGCAGTGCACCTGAAATGCACAGAAGATTTTGAAATATAATTTACCTACAATGTAATCCGCAGCATTATTGCTCTTGGTAAAAAACTAAAATTTGCAAGATAATAACACACAGAGCAGGAGAAAACAGAGTAGTAAAGAAATAGCTACTACTACTCACCAAGCCCGGAGATCTCAAGGCCGAGCAGGCCGAGCAGATCGCCTTCCCGGTCCAGGAGATCCGTCCAACGGTGGGTGGCCTGGTTGTAGGTGCGCCGGACCCGAGAGTGTTGGTACATGGCCCAGCACACCTTCTACCATCGCTTCCGGTGCTCCCGGATCCCGTACCCGCTAGCGATCTTGCCGCCTGACATGATGGTCCTGGGGAGGTGGTGCTCAACATAAAAAAATAGTGCGGCCACCTCCTCCGCGCTGAAGATCTCCCGGGCTGTGACTGTCTCCCCCCCTCAAACGCCCGCACGGGAGCCGGGCACGGGGTGCGGGACCCTTCCCCTTCTCAGGATGCTTCCTGGCTCCTTTTACCATGGTCTGGGCAGAAAGGAAGCTAAATATTAAAGAAAAAATAAAATAGGGAAGAAGAAAAGAAAAGAGTTTAAAAAAGGTAGTTTAAAATGAACCAAAAGTAGCAGAAAACAAAAATATAGAGCTAGAAAAATAGAGGGATAGATAATAAGTAAAATAGATCCAAAAAAACTTCAAACAAGCAAAGGATGGCAGAGATTTAGAGAGGATACAGAAAGCATGCCCAGAACCATAGCAATAAATGAGAAACAAGATGGGCGCGCCCGTTCACGACCGCGTGGGTAAGTTCGCGCAAGATTATCCTCGCGATCACACGCGAAATTGTACTAGCGAGCCGCACACTTTGCGAGATTACACATCGCGCCCGGAAACGGAAATACGTCATGCAAACAAGATGCAAACACAACAGGTGATGGACCGAATGTGGATCAATGTCACACACTCACCCCAGTCCAAAGATCTGGGCCCAAATCCATCGTTTTTTTGCACTCCACACCACCCTGGGTTAGACAATGGCGATATGCAAATCAGCTCTAACCCTGTGCCCCATGGGAACAGTCCAGTCCGAACTACAAAAGCCATGTCCTTCCCAGAACGGAATCAAGCATCCGAGGACCGGACCGGTTTCGAGGTAACACCTCTCATCAGCCCGGCTAGCTTGACTCCAGTGGTGTGGAGTGCCTGGGACCCACGTCTGGGCATCCCCAGCGCACTTAGGGCGGAATATGCAAACACAACAGGTGATGGACCGAATGCGGATCAATGTCACACACTCACCCCAGTCCAAAGATCTGGGCCCAAATCCATCGTTTTTTTGCACTCCACACCACCCTGGGTTAGACAATGGCGATATGCAAATCAGCTCTGACCCTGTGCCCCATGGGAACAGTCCAGACCGAACTACAAAAGCCATGTCCTTCCCAGAACGGAATCAAGCATCCGAGGACCGGACCGGTTTCGAGGTAACACCTCTCATCAGCCCGGCTAGCTTGACTCCAGTGGTGTGGAGTGCCTGGGACCCACGTCTGGGCATCCCCAGCGCACTTAGGGCAGAATATGCAAACACAACAGGTGATGGACCGAATGTGGATCAATGTCACACACTCACCCCAGTCCAAAGATCTGGGCCCAAATCCATTGTTTTTTTGCACTCCACACCACCCTGGGTTAGACAATGGCGATATGCAAATCAGCTCTGACCCTGTGCCCCATGGGAACAGTCCAGTCCGAACTACAAAAGGTGTGGAGTGCAAAAAAACGATGGATTTGGGCCCAGATCTTTGGACTGGGTTGAATGTGTGACATTGATCCACATTCTGTCCATCACCTGTTTTGTTTGCAAATTCATGCAAACAAGATGGCCACGCCCGTGAATGACCGTGAGGGTAAATTCGCGACGTTGCACTACAAGCAGCTCGCTAAAACGCACAAAACCTTGCGAACTAACATGCCATAAAAAAACAAATTGAATATTCGCACGAATTTGCGGCTTCTGAATTCGATCTCGCGCAAATTCGCGCCCCGGGAATCCCGCAAAATTGCAGAAAAACGAGTTTTGCTAAACTGAAAGCACTCAGCAGGTGCAAAAGTTCAAACTCATCATTAGTAACCATTCCCTGTAGTGCTTCCTGAGGGGCCCCTCCAGAGTTCAGTTGCCTACTTGCAACTATTCTATGACCCTGCTCTGACCCTCACAGCAGGCTCATAGAATAGCTACAAGTAGGCCACAAAGGTCCTGGGGAAAAAAATTGCACTGCAACAGAAAGCAAATTACAGATAAGGAAGCAGGTGCCAGACTGGAAGTTTAAATTCAGTGACACATTAATAAATCAACCCCAAATTAATTCATGTCAGTTGAAGCAGGGCAGGTGTGCTTGCTTTTCCCCCCATAATCTACAGTGATGAACCAGAGGGTGGCAGTGATGTACCAGAGGGTGGCATGGGTGAACCAGAGGGTGGCATGGGTGAACCAGAGGGTGGCAGTGGTGAAACAGAGGGTGCTGTGAACCTGTGATGATGAACCAGACGTAGAAACATAGTCGCGACCGTTGCGAGCTGACAAGTAAGTTCGCAATTGCGAACTGGTACAAAACCCTCGCGAACTGGCAGAAACCCTTGCGAACACAAAAATAAAAATCCGCAAATTTGCGAGAGTTCGCGGATTTTGCAGATTGCGAATTCGCGAACGCCAGAGTCGCAAAATTCGCCCATGCATTTAAATTGCATTTACATTTGAATATCACATTCTCATTGTTTCATCCCTCAAGTTTACCATTAAAAATCACAGCTTAGTTTTCATCCAAAGTAGAGGATGTGCTTCTGCTGCTGTACTTTTGGATTGAACTGCGCTCATAGTCTATTCCTACTGCCCAAGCATCAACACCTATCTATATTAGAGAGTCTATGACTCATGTAGGACATGGTTTTATGCAGATGCTGGTGCAAAACTTAATGCCAGTCCTCCCCCTACTTAGAAGTCCATGTAAAAAAAGAGAAATAACCACAAGAAAGATACATCATTCTTTGAAGATAAAATTGACCTCAATGTTGAAACACTGGCATTTCCAGTTCAGTTCCAACAAGCAGCAATGGGGGGCGTGGTCTGGCCAGGAAAGGAGATGGGCGCCTGAGCGTGGAGCTCCGCTGCAGGAGGAGCTCCAGACGGAGGTGGTAAACTCCCCAGCTTGTCCGGGACTACTGTGGTATTGCTAATGGAGGGAAAAGTGTTCCTTTGGTGTTTGGTTTAAGCTTCATGGCTGTGTGAACTCTTTTTGGGTTAATTTTGACAGGCGGAGTCTTTGAGGCGGCTGGCACCGGTCCAGCCCTGTAATGCGCCCGCTGCCTTCATAAGGAGACTCTGCTTTCGCATACAGCAAGATGGAGGAGATAAGTACCCTCTTTGGTTCCAGGGCTTCTCACACTGTAGGAACGGTCAGCACCTTTTGCAAATCAGCATGAGTGATTATCTAATTGTATTCTGGGGACTTTTACAATTGGAGACTTTGAATGCTGCACCTCAGAACAGTGAATTATTTTGAGCACTTCTGGGAATTGTGTCTTTTTCAGATTGTGACAGAATAGGCTGGCACTCCTCATATTACTGTTATTACCTGAAGATATTTTCCATTTTGCCTCAGTGACAAACACCTGGTGGTCGGAGCCTTCAGGTATTATTTACTTGTAACATCTCTCCTGACACTTCATTAGGAGCCTATTCTGACTAATATTAGCACTATTATTCGACGCTATATTGAGGTTACCTCCACTTTACTTCTTTGTGGTCGGAGCTCCTCCTACAGGTATTATTTACTTGTAACATCTCTCCTGACACTTCATTAGGAGCCTATTCTGACTAATATTAGCACTATTATTCGACGCTATATTGAGGTTACCTCCACTTTACTTCTTTGTGGTCGGAGCTCCTCCTACATTATTTATTACTAAAGAATTAGGGGTATACCACAGACAACCGGGCGCTCTGCACAATTAAGGGGAAAAAGTTCACATATCATCGTAGTTACGGTGCTCCTAGGGAAGATGATGTGATTACCAAACACCCACCAAGGTTAACCCGGGTAAAGCAAAATTTATCAAATCTCCTCCCGAGCACTCATAATTATAAAGAAAGTAATATCATGAAAATAGTACGTCAGTAAGTCCAAAATCGAGTTGACACAGTCACCAGAGTACACAGTCCAAATATAGATCCAATATCCTAGAATGACTATTCCAAAAGCGTTTAATTCTTGAAGTCCTTGTTCATCACACAGATTGGTTTCCTCAGAAGTAGCAGCCTGTTAGGATTTTTCTCAGTTTAGGAGTAGTAAAGTTAGATTTACTACTCCTAAATTGGGAGAAATCCTAACTTTAAGACTTTCGGTACTGACAGAAGGCATTTAGGAGTCCTAAAGTTAGGGCTCCTAACTTCTGTGAATACCGAAATGATTAAGTGCCTCCTGTGAATACCAAAATGAGTAAGTGCCTTCTGTGAATTCCAAAATGGTAGTAAGTTTAGGATTTTGTCTTAAGTTAGTTCTGTGAATCAGGCCCATTATTTTTGCAAAACTTCAGCAGCGTCCTAACCAGTACAATTATCTGTAAAACATTATCCATTTTGAGTTTTTAGCGCCTTCACACTAACACAGTGTCTCCTCATAAGGTCTCCTCTAATATAATGCACAGCATAATAACAGACACAGTAATTTCCGCATTGCTGTTGATAGAGCGTGCAGGTCACCCGACTAATTTTCTTACCAAATATGCACACTTGGGCCCATAAGAATATTTTCATTACACATTAATCAGGTAATCTACACTCTACTACCAGCAATTCAGTTCCTTTCTGATTATTTCCGTGTACCTGACTTACCAATCCTTGTCACAGGTACCTAAGTTCACAATGGATCATGGAGCTAGCTGTGGAGTAAGTAGACCATACCATACAATATACAGTTTAATATTGTTTATACTCTTTATAATAACCACAAACTCAGGAAGTTTTGAAAACCTTTATCTAATCATCATCATCATATGCTATGAGCCACAAATTTACACAGATTAAACTGTTTATAACTAGAATTAGAAATATCGTATAGCTATGAATGAGTAAGTATCATTTAGAAATTGGAAAAAGAGAAGGAGAAAAATAAGGAACAGGCTAATTTAGATTAACATACTTTCACAACTTCACTAAAGGCGGGTAAAGAAAGGGAACATACTAATCAAGTAGACTTTCGAAATTCACTAACGGTTCAATGGAAACGAAACTTATGCAATTTGATTTACCCAGATGTACTTATAACTATAGGGAGGGTAAGAATGGAACAAACTATATATGCAAACGATTCAGTAGTTGACTAAAGGAAGGTAGAAAAGTGGAACATGCTAATAAACACTAATGCATGAAAATCTCATTTATGGAAAGACAGGAGAAAAAACAGAACGTATGCAATGTTGCTTTATTCGAGAGATTAGGAAGGAAATTTAGATATAACAAACACCCACTTAGATTTATAATTACCTAGGATAGATTGAAGACTAACCCTGGCCACGGGTCCGTTGGGAAAGGTGGGAAAGGACCCTCAAGGATTTAGGTTGCCAGTAGGCGAGCAGGTACAGCTCATGGACAGTCAGGACAGGATATCCCCAGGATTTGGATGAGGACCGGGTTCACCAGAGAGTACGACGAACACCTGCAGCTTCGGTTGCAACGCCTGCGCTACTCCCTCTCTGCAAGGAATCTGCCAATAACCCCGATTGGGTTCTCGAATCTCCCAGCAAAGTGCTTCGCCAGCACTTAAGGTTCCCAAAACTCCGACTGGGTCTGTGGAAAATACGGACAGAGTGCTCCGCAGCTCTCTGTATCAGTCACCTATAGAGTACGTTGGGTCAGTGACAGGTCAGCTATTCGGACAAGTCGGAAAAATTCTCTAGCTAAACCTAGGCTAGTTATACTGTTTTTCGGGTCAGTGTACCACCCCCCAATGTTGCAAGTGAAAGACTCCCCAAGTTCTGATTGGACAAAGGAGGAGGTTAAGTCATCACACCACCTACATTTTAGACTTTCTCAGGCTTAATATTCATTTTTGTACCCACCCCTTACATTCTAGTTTCCCATGGCATATGTTTTACAGAGGACAATGGGGTACACAGCAGTTTAATACAATTGTAGCTATCTGAGGTACAGTTCAGCTTCGTCCTGCTGGGTTACAGGTCGGTTCCCAGGAACATCTTGGGCGAGGCTGCTAACTGGCTGGGTTTCACTGCTGCATGGTTTTCTTTCCCCCATCACGTGACTGGTACCATACGGGCTTCAAAAATGGAGTAATAAGCGCCTCCCAGGCCCAAAGAATACGATAGATGAAAAGCAAGCGAAAACAATTTAGAAACACAGAATAAAAGATTACACTGTATACCATGAAATGGCTATACTATATCCCTTACTTTATAATAACTATTGCATTAGGGTAAGTGCAGAACAAACAGCTTTGCAAAAGTGGCAATGCAAGCATAGAGCATGTGAGAACATAAAGCAGCCATCTTTAAGTGCATTGCGCATGAGCAACAAATTCCCACCAGAGTGCGTCACATCACATGGGTATGACCGACGCATGCGCAAACAAAATTCCCGCAAAGCAGCGGCCATTTTAGAAGCAAGCGTATTAAGTTTTAGAAAACACATAGGCAAGCGTCTCTGGGACACCCCGTGTAGTGTAACATGTGCAATATTAGTAACACAAACAGGTTGATTTAGTCTATTAAGGTTATTTCAGGTTCTTGATACAAGCAAGTCGCTTAACGTGCGAATACTTGCTCCATCACTGTTATATTAAGTCTGTTATGCTTTTGTTCGATACTTTATTAAACAACTAAGCTACTTTTACCATGGAATTTTTGCATTCATTGTGTCACTACTACCACAGCGGTCTCTTCAAAATAAAGGTGCAGTGATTCTCACATGTATAAGTCAATTATTTTTACCTTTGACTTCCATGGTTTTCTAACTGTCACGGTTCACTGTCTCATTGCTGTTTTCTTGCCGATTTCTGTTCAACATAAATACTTAATTTGTCAGATTTTGTCACTGTTGTAATCCAGACAGGAGGTCGTGTTACTGCTAATAATCTTCTTTAAATATAAAGCAGACGATCTCCAAATGCCTACCTATAAGAACAAAACTAAAAATTCCAGGCAACTTATCAGAAGCAGAAGCTCTCAAACAATCACAAAACGTGACTGCGAAAGGCTAAGCCTCGTCAATGTCTACTCAGACTTTGGCCACCTACTCTACTATGTCTGGGGAGACTATGGATCGTATCTTGCAAGAAATTTCAACTACCAGTTGTCGTTTGTCAGACATGGACATTCAATATCTCTTCTCTAGCCACAAAGGCCAAATGCATCAGAGCAGATATTGTACAATTTAATACTAAAAAACAGACGGATTAGCCAATGATTAACAACAGTAAAAACCAAGATTGACTCCATGCAAAACCGGGATCAAGATCTCTTGCTTCTCCACAGCAAGCTAGTTGATTTAAAAGACCGTAGACAGTGAGACAATATCCACTTTTTTGGCTTTCCTCAAAAGATTGCAGGTCAGAATGCCAGAATCTTCTTATGTAATATTGTTCCTAAGTTGCTGGGCATCACCTTCAATCCAATGCTTGAAATTCAGCCTGCTCATTGAATCGGTCCTCCACGTACTGCCTCAGATTCTTGACCGCAACCCCTCATTGCTTGCTTCTTGAGACATGAGCAAGTATGACAAATATTAATGGGAGCGCGCAAGCAAGGTTTGTATATCTATGCTGGCCATGAAATCCGCATTGCAGCTGACTTTTCACATTAAACTAATGAGGAGTAAGGCTTTTCTCTCTATGAGACCACAGTTGTGGAAAAAAGACATCAAATATGGTTTGTTTGAGCCGGCCCGTTTTCGCATCACTAAAAATGGTGAATCCAAAGACTTTTACGATCGTGAAGATTTGCAACACTTTATAGATGGACTGCACATTCAGGACATAGACACACTGCATCCCCCTATTGACCAGTACTTCCACGGTTCTCAAAATGCTCAGCAGCTAACAGATACTGGGCGTCGCACCACTAGTGAGGTTCGTCATCATGACAGACATTGAACGATCAATCCGTACTCATGAAGATAAAATCTCTGCTCTTCAGACAGTCTCTACATTCACACAAGATCTGCATTGAGACAAATCCAGATCTCCCCCTTAAAATCTGCATCCGATGAAGAATGACCTTAACAATATTTATATTGCCTTACATATGTGGTCGATACTACATATCCTCTTTACACCTTTTCTCCAGTTCCTCACATTAGAGTCTGACTACTGTAGGGAGGTTTTTCTGTTTTACCGCATAATTGTTTCTCAATTTAGGGCGTTCACCGGTTATTTATTATCTGTTATTTATTTCAATGTACTATTAGCTTTTACCTACATGACATCTATTATATTTGATATTAAGTGCTCTGGTTTATTGTTTAACTCTCGACATGTAATTTATTAATCATCTCTATATTTTAGAATAATATATTTTTTTACTATATCCTTCTAAGTCTTATTAGCTTTGACCCTTCTTTTTACTATACACTGTTGCAAATCTTATTATATGTTAGATAATATTTCTATTCATAATTACATTTTGTACCTATATTGTTCTGTAATTAACTAGTGATATGACCTTTTCTTATATTTCCTGCTTGTTTTTACAGAGGATTATTTATTGATTATTATTTCTTGTTAGGTATCATAAAATTTTCACTCAAACATAGTCTATTCTACACCCCAAGGCATGCTTAGGTTTATTGCTTTTCTTTTACATTTTTTCAACATGTTATTTGATCAATTTTTCTCACTATTTCAGGATTATAAATATCTTACTTATACTTCTGTCTCTTATTAGATTTGATCTCCCTCTTTTTTCAATGATCAATTATGTATATTAAAGACCTTCTTTGTTACAATGCTTTCTCTCAAAATCCTTCCTGTTATGATTGTGTTACTCCACTTGGAGATGCACACGATCTTCCTCATATTCTGCTTAGCCGGAATATAATCTTAAACGGGGTAAATCTTCATAACAGGTATAGTTATAGTCAATATTATTTATATAATTCTTTTAAGTTTTTCACATCAGTGGTTCATTATTATATCGTTCTCATGTTTTGTATCACTTAACTAGGCTTATTGAATATGTCTTATTTACTTATTTATTCATACTTTACATTATTTCTTCAATAAAATCTATATTCCCATTCGTATCTAAGCTTCTACTACTATCTTTAATACAGTGCATACTTGGGGGCCCATTAGGATGGCAGGCGGATTGCCCCCGCCGGGCCGGCGGTTCTCACCGCCAGCCCGGCGGGACAATCCGCCCGTCATCGATTCAGAAAAGACCCCCGCCGTATTAGAATGGCTGGGGGGTTCGCAGCAGACGGAAAGACTGTCCGCCGCTTTTCCACCCAGTCGACATCTAGACCGGGCAGAAAAGGGTTCTATATGGTGGCGGTGTCTATCAGACACCGTGTGCCATATTGGAATGGGCATTCCTGAATGCCTTTCCATGGCAGCAATGAAAGGCATGCAGAGTCCGCATGGGGGGCCCATTGGGGGTGGACATGGGGGGTATCTATGGTACCCCCTGCATTTCAAAGAACAACATGGCAGGCACCGTGCGGTGCCTGTCACGTTGTGCTTTGAAATGCACAACATGCATTTTTAGCATTGCAGCTTGCAGTGCTTTCAGCACCGCCCGCCTCTATGTTAAAAATGTGGGATGTGCGGGACCGCAGCAGGCATTGCGGGCGGTCCCACTTACCACCGGTATGGCGGGCGGAATACTAATGTGCCTCTAAGTGTGTACAGTATCCCATTTATAATTGTGCACTCTTAATTTCCTTTATCCACACTCCCTGCTTATATCTCTGTTACTGAATTTACACCTATCTTGTGTCTAATTACGTATTCTTTTAGTTTTCATTCCTTCTTTGTTCTGCAGTTCTTTTCTTCATTCTTTGTGTTCTTGTCTGTATTTATATACATATCTCAGTTTATATTGCTACTTTTAATACAAACATATCTGTTGTTCACTGTTGTAAATTATTTATCAATAGTTACACATTTTACACCTATACTTATAAATTAATGAACTTATGCATCTCTTAATGTATATTTATATATTCTATTAGCTCTCATTCTTTTCTCTCCTACAGATGTTCTTCTTCACACTCCTCGTTACTATATATATATATATATATATATATATATATATATATATATTTATATCTGCTTTTATCTTACTATCTTTAATCTTTTATATTTATTGTTCAAGGTATTTTATTCACAATTGTCAATAACTAGTAACTTGTTCTATATTTTGGCTGATATTTAGATGCTATTGTCTTTATATATATATATTTTAATGTATATTTATGTATTCTATTAACATCCGTCTCTTCCGTAGTCATCTTATCCATGCTTGGCTCTTTGCATCCTCTTTACACACACTTGTCTCTTCAAATCTTCACTTCTCTCCTATCTAGTCCTCATTAAGTTTCAATACTCCTGACGGGGTTACTACCCGGGGCGGTGCTCTAGTGAGCCCATACCCACAGCTAAAGTTAAAGTTTTGTTTTCCTTTATATTTTCTTTTTTACAGTTTTTTGTTTGTTTTTCTTATTTCTGATATACATTTCTTTTGAATTTCTTTCCTATTAAATCTTATTACTCTACACGTTATTTACTAGTATTCTTATCCTTTTCCTTTTCTCTCTCACATCTTGAATTAATCAATCAATACATTTTGCATTGGCTCTCTAACCTCCTGCTTTCTCTTTCTTAGTTTATTACTTACTTACCTTGTTCAAGAGTTCAGGTATCCACTTGGGACGTGGCTAATACTCATTCTCTTCTTGTCATAACATGTAACGTTCATGGTTTAACCCACTTTGCAAACTGAAAAAAGTTCTTTCTTATCTACATTCAAAAAAGGTAGATGCAGATTTGCTCCAGGAAACTCATCTTGAAGCATCAGAATCTGAAAGGTTACGCAGAGATTGGGCGAGTATGGTACATCACAGCAGTATTCATGTGGCAAAACCCCCAGTCATTGCCCCCGTCCATAAATGTGGAGTGGCAATTCTTATCCGCAAATCTTTGCCAGTCACAATATCAAAAACTTGGGAAGACCCAGATGGCAGATATGTGTTTGTCAAACTCCGCATCGGAGACACACATTTCTGTGTAGGATCCGTCTATGCCCCGACGGGAAGAAAAAAATAATTTCTCATCCAATTTAATCGTATCTTATCAGAGATAGGTGCTTCCCAATATCTCATAGGTGGAGATTGGAATCTAGTTAGATACCCAGTTTTGGATAAAACAGGCCCTTTTGATAAGCATAATGCAGCAGATAGAGCTCTTATGGGTGACATTATTGAGGATCATGGTCTGATTGATCACTGGCGCCTATCCCATCTGACAGATACTGAAAATTAATTTATGTCCCCCACTCATGGAACCCTCTCTAGGATAGAGTACTTTTTCATTTCTCAAAGGGTGGTACAGCTGGTTAATGAATCCCATATTTTGAAATCATCAATCTCCAATCACTCCACATTTCTATTATCCCTTCAAACAGGACTGTCTACACCATGCGTAAACCTTACCAAATGAATATTCAACGTCACAAACCCCATATGTGTAAATTACAACTTATAACTCATCTTCAAAACTACCTTTCCCTTAACCAAGGATCCATAAACTCAGGTAGAATCTTGTGGGCTGTAGCCAAGGCTACCATTCGGGGTCAACTCATGAAAGATACTGCATAGGCCAATAAGCAAAATGTTGTGTGCCAAAAAGAACTAGAGCATGATATAGAGACATTCACTCAGTTATATGCTAAACAACCTCTTCTACATTATCGCAAATCAATAGAGTAAGCACGTATGGCATTGAACAACCTTTTTACCTCTAAAGCTGTATATGCTTTACCAAAAATGAAAAGGCGCCATTATGAACAAGGGGAAAAAGCAGGGCGACTTTTGGCGGCTCAACTACGACAACGAGAGGTTTCAGTGGCTATCGCAACTATAAGAACATCTGGGGGGGACCATGTTGACCAGTCCACAAATATTGTTAATGAATTTGCTTTTTATTACCAATCATTATATACCACAGGTACCCAAAAAGATCACAGTAAAATGCTCTCTTTCCTTTTAAAGGTAGCTCTACCTTCCCTTTCTGAGGAGGGCAGGGCACTTCTTGAAGAAGAGTTAGTAAAGCAGAGATTTCACAAGCTATAGCTAAACTCCCATAGCATAACGCTTTAGGGGAAGATGGCTTTCCAGCAGAATTCTACCGTTGTCAGGTGAACAAATAATTGACCGTCTGCGTGCTGCTTTTCAGGAAGCAGATAGCAAAGCCTCTTTAGGCTGTATATCTAATAAAGGGATAATTGCAGTCCTACCCAAACTAGGAAAATACCCATTAATTTGTAGCAGCTCTCGCCCATATCACTTCTCAATTGTGATGTCAAATTTGTAGCCAGGGTCCTGGCCTCTCGCCTTTGTAAATATTTACCTTCTTTAATTTGTCACACCCAAGTGGGCTTTATTGTCCTCTGAACTCGGTCTTTCAACTTTTTACTAAACAGGTACCAGTTGTCTGGACTTCCACAATCCCCTATTGGCTGCAATGCGCAAAAGGTAGCAGAGAGCTCACCCCCATTTGGGTTCTAATGAACGCATTCATGCCAAGGCCCCAATCTTGAACAATACAGCTTTACATGTTAAAGGCAAGCCTATCTCCTGGCCTCAATGGAAACAGGTGGGTATTTTTACTTTGGATCAACTCCTGCATGATGGTGATCTCAAACCTTTTGCACAATTGACTGCAGAATTTAGTCTCCCAATGCATCAAGCACCAATTTATACACAACTTCATCTCTGACTCAACAAAGTTCTAGGATCAAATCCATGGTCACTCCAAATTTCATCAATAGTGCCCTGCTTGCATGCCAGGTCGCCCCCCCTACTGCCGAACAGCTCCACATCTCCAGCAGCTCACCGTATGCTCGGAGCGCGAGTTTGATCCTTCTGTGCCCTGACTGCCTCAGCTTGCTGCTGCGCCTTTTGACTGTATCATAATTTGATGTATTTTACTCCCTGTACTTTGTTGTTTTTTAAGCCGTATTCTCAGTTCCAGCCCATCTGTTTCCCCCCCACCTCCTTCTTGTTTTGCACCCTGTAGTTCCAGCCGCTGCCCCCTGCGGCCCGCCCCCTCGCCGCCCAGCTCCCGCCTACCAGCTGCTCCTCCCTCCTTCCCCGCCTTCAATGTCAGTTGCTGCGTGTCTGCAGCGCGTCCGCACGCAGCGGGCGCCCCGCTGGCACACCAAAGGCATGCCAAAGGCAAGCCCGTCTTCGCCCGTCCGCACCTGGAGCGAACCCTGCGCCAGAACCCCTGGACTCCGCGAACGCCACAAGAATCCACTACGCCCCATCACCCTCTTCGCACTCAACGCCAGCTGAAACCACACCTGCTTCCAGGCAGCCTCAAAACGGACCCACGGACCCTTCTCCTGCTGCACCTGCAGCTGCAGCTTCACCTGCGACAGAACCACCAAACCTCCAAGGACTGGACGCAATCACCTACGCTACATACTCCTCAACACCCACTCCGCAAGCAAACACCGTCGAACTCTGGGGTCTGATCGACACCTCCGCCCCAGATGTGGCCTTCCTGACTGAGACATGATGGAACGACTCCTCAGCACCCGTCATTGCCATAGCCGTACCCGGACGGCTACAATATCACCCACAGGGACCGCGCCAATGGATTCGGAGGAGGAATAGCCATCGTTCACAAATCCAACCTCAAGGTCGCCACCCACGCATACTACACCATCAACACGGCTGAACACCTGCACTTCCGGATCCAAACCGACCCCAAAACCACCCTCAGAGGAACACTCCTCTACAGACCCCCTGAACCTCGGGCTCAGTTCATTGACTCCATCGCAGACCTCGCCAGCACCCACGCACTCGCCTCCACGGACTACATCCTCCTAGGGGACCTGAACTTCCACCTCAGGAACAACGACTCAAACTCCTCAACCCTGATTGACAACCTAGCCAACCTCGGCCTCAGACAACTCGTCACCGCACCCACCCACGCCGCCGGCCACACGCTGGACCCCGTCTTCTCCACAAGATCCCACGTCACCTTCAACCACACCACCGAACTCCACTGGACCGACCACCGCTGCATCCATTTCACCTTCAAGAAACCAACCACCGCACCAAACAGCTACCTCGCCGCTGCTGGAGCAAAATCACCGACAACCAGCTGATCACCACCCTTCCCCAGAACCCCCCACCGACCCCACCAACCCAGACGCCACAGCCCGCAACCTCAGACAGTGGATTGACGACTGCGCCAACACCCTTGCCATGCTCAAGAAACCCTCCAACAACTATGCCAGCAAGAGAGCCACCTGGTTCACCGACGAGCTCCAGACCTCCAAATGTGTATGCCGAAACTGGAGAAGACATGGCTTCATGAACGCACAACAGACAACCACACAGCCCACAAGGATGCCACACGCAGACATCACCACCTCATCAGACTAGCCAAGAGATCCTCCTTCAAAAACCGTCTGGACAACAACGCATATGACAGCAAAGAGCTCTTCAGCATCGTAAAGGAACTCTCCAACCCCAGCGCCAACACCAACAACAACCAGCCCTCACAAGAACTGTGCGACTCACTAGCCATCTTCTTCCACCGCAAGATCACTGACATCCATGACAGCTTCAACACCACGACCGCCCCCACCACGCCAGTCGCTACCTCCCCTGCGTACACCACCAGCACCAACCGCCTGACCTCCTGGGCCAATGTCAACGACGACGAGACACGCAAGGTCATGAACTCCATGCACTCAGGATCTCCATCAGACCCATGCCCAAACCACGTATTCAACAAAGCAGACGCAGCCATCACATCCCAACTACGGAAGGTCATCAACATCTCCTTCAAAACAGCGACATTCCCGGAAAGCTGGAAGCACGCCGAAATCAACGCCCTCCTCAAGAAGCCCAAAGCAGACTTCAAGGACCTCAAGAACCTCCGGCCCATCTCCCTGCTCCCGTACCCGGCAAAAGTCATCGAGAAAATAGTCAACATGCAATTGGACAACCACCTTGAAGACAACAACATCTTAGACCCGTCCCAATCTGGATTCAGACGTAACCACAGCACCGAGACAGCCCTCAGCGCCGCCACAGACGACATCAGGTGCTAACTAGACAACGGCAAAACATCAGCCCTCATCCTCCTGGACCTATCAGCCGCCTTAGACACAGTATACCATCGCACTCTAAAAGCACGCCTCCTAGAAGCCGGAATGCAAGAGAAGGCCCTTGACTGGACCACGTCCTTCCTCTCAGGCAGAACCTAGTGAGTCTGCCTCCCACCCTTCCATTCTGAAGCCACCAACATCATCTGCGGTGTCCCCCAGGGCTCATCCCTCAGCCCGACACTGTTCAACATCTACATGGCCCCCCTCGCACAAGTGGCACACCATCACAACCTCACCATCATCTCCTAAGCCAACGACACCAAACTCATCCTCTCGCTCACCAAGGGTCCACTCACCGCCAAAACCAATCTCCAGGACGGAATGAAGGCCGTCGCCGACTGGATGAGGAGCAGCCGGCTGAAGCTGAACTCGGGCAAGACAGAGGTCCTCATCCTCGGACCACCCCCTCAGCCTGGGACGACTCCTGGTGGCCGACCACAAAGGGAACAGCACCACCATCCACCGACCATGCACGCAACCTTGGTTTCATCCTCGAGTCCTCCCTCTCCATGTTTAAACAGGTCAATGCCATCTCCTCCTCCTGCTACAACACCCTCCGCATGCTCCGCAAGATCTACAAGTGGATCCCGACCGAAACAATAAGAACGGTGACACATGCCCTCGTCAGCAGCAGACTGGATTACAACAATGCACTCTATGCAGGAATCCCAGCCAAACACCTACAACGACTACAACGCATCCAAAACGCCTCCGCCCGACTGATCGTCAACATCCCACGCCGCAGCCACATCACCCTCCTCCTGAGAAACCTACACTGGCTACCCGTCGACAAGAGGATCACCTTCAAGCTCCTCACAGATGCACACAAAGCACTCCACAACGCCGGACCAGCCTACCTGAACAGCAGACTCAGCTTTCACACCCCCCGCCCGCCAGCTCCGCGCCGTCAGCCTCGCCCTCGCCGCTGTCCCCCACATCCAACGTACAACCTCTGGCAGCAGATCCTTCTCCTACTTCGCCGCCAAGACCTGGAACACCCTCCCTACCCACATACGACAGACCCAAGACCTACTCGCCTTCAGAAGACTCCTCAAGACCTGGCTCTTCGAACAGTAGCAGCCCCCCCACTCCCATCAGCGCCTTGAGACACTCACAGGTAAGTAGCGCGCTTTACAAGTACTCTGATTGATTGATCTATATACCTGGGGAACCCATAAAGGGATTATATCTGACCTATACAAGGTATTTACACTATCACTATGCTCCCAAACCTTATCAGGTGCTCTTCCTCTCAAATGACAAACACGCCTATCGGTTACTTATGATGAGAAGAGTAGATTGAACTACTGGAACATTTTACTAGAAAGGCCATAGAAGCACGATTGAAGTTTTGCTTGCTCAAAATTTTGCATGACTGGCATTGGTCTCCCGTAAAAATTAAATTAAGCGGGAATCTTTCCTCACACCAATTGTTGGAGATGTGGTACTACTGGTTGCAACAGAGTCCACATTCTCTGTACTTGCCCTATTGTTCAATCATATTGGTCCTACATAGTTCAGATTTTACGGCACACTTTGCCTCTGAGTTTACTGCTAACAACAGCTCCCATCCTTTTGCATCATTTACAAACTTCCCCACATCTTTCCAAACCACAAAGCCGTCTTTTAAATACTGCTCTGGCCACAGCTAAAATATGTATGCTACGCCAGTGGAAATCCCCGAACCCACCCTCTCAAGAGTCTTGGCTGGTGACTATGGCTCAAATTGCCTACTATGAAGGAGTTATTTATACTTTACATGACCAGACAGATTTATTTAACCAAGTCTGGACCCCACTTTTGAAAATGAATGCCGACTGTGTGATGGACAATATTGCTTGCCCTATAGTGGATACCACAGTATCATATATCGTTTCTCTTTCTTATTTATCTCTCATTTCTGTTTTGCTTCTTTTCCTACTATAATCGTTATGCTTTCTCCCCTTTCTCAACTTTGTTACAGGCTTAGATATTAACACTGAGAAAATGTGATACATTCCACCCTATCTCATATCTTGTATCTCGTGTGTTATATTTGTATAATTCTTTCAGAGTATACTATACTATATTATATTTTCTGCTCTTTCATACTGTATTCCATTGATATTTTTCTTCTATTGTTATTACATTAGTATTTAATCATTTTACTGCCTTTTCTCCTCTATCATAGGCTGAAATATAATAAATTCCTCTATTGCAAATTCCTGGATGTTATAGCTTTATTATATACTTTTCACCATTATCATTCATTGTCTGATGTCTTTCTATCCGAACAACCTTTTTTTTTTCTTCCGCTTTATTCATATTTATACCGTTATGAATATACTTCACTATTTATACTCTTATTGTAATGAAATCCCTGTTCTTGTATTATAAATATTCGTATCATAATATGTTTATAAAATGCTTAAAAACAATGTAAACACAAAAAAACAAGCAGCAACGGGGAGCAAGCTGAGGCATGCAATGATGTATGGAGCAGGCTGGCAAGGAGGGAGCAAACAGCGATGAACGAGAGGTTAGGAGATGGGCAAGCATAACTGGGACATTGATTTGAAATATATTCTCACCTTGAATTCAGAGAAAGAAAAGTAAAGAGGCACCCTAGGAGAATAGTGTCTGACATTTAACCTCAGCCTTCGACTGCACAGCAAATGTGATGAGAGAACAACAAGATTTACAGGCCTGTTTACAGAAACGGAGCTCAGAGCGAGTGAAAACACGAGCCCTCATGTTCAGTGCTCTTAAACAAAGAAAAACGTCGTTCCAAAAACAGTTCCTAAAATGGGAGCAGTGGCAGGACACTAGTAATTGGTCCACGTTGTCGTGAGGGCTAAACACATGAAGACGCATGCATGCCATGGATAAATGAGGCGAAAGAATATGAGAGTGATGATAAAACCAGCAAATGGGAAGCCTATGGACGGGCTGAATCACACATATTTAATACAACAGTCTCTTTGAGACGACGCATGCGCTGTCTGGCCAAGACCTAAAAAGAGGCTGAAATTACTACAAACAAGTTTAAGATGTCAAACAAGGTCGATATTTTTACAATCCCAAAATAGCTGGACAAAACACTGGAAGTATTCCGAGATACTCCCTACATGACCTAAGGCTCCCCCCCCCCCACCCGCCTTCCCCCAAAATACTGAGCCTGCAAAGTAACTACCAGAACAAGCCATGCAGAGCTAGGGTAGCTTCTGTTGCCTTGAAGGGACAGTGCATATGTTCTCTTCTTTGTACATCAAGCCTTATCAGACTACATTTATTTAGACATTTTCCTTTGGTTGCAGCACAGTTGAAGGTTCCTGGTGTTGTTACTCTATGTTACTAAAATTATTACAGCTATTAAACTAATTGAGAGAATGCCCAATTCACCAGTCAGCATTGGGATTTTTATATTCAGACAAAGACAACAACTCTTTGTAAAACACTCATCCACAGATAACTTTTTTGTGGCATTTCTCATCACTGAGTCCTCGCCTAGATAGGAAAACTATTTGGGCGGGCTTGGCCTTTATTATAGAGAGAGTGCTTTCATCTTTCACTTCTTGTTTTGGGATCTTTTCATTAATTTTCAATTCCCTTAAGGTAACCCCTAGAAGATGTTTTATGTATTTAGGGGTCCTTTTGTATGCTTAAAAACAATGATCAGATGCAGTGGGGTAATATTAATACTCTCTATCTAGTCGAAATCAAGCTTCATGTTTCAACTGGTTGTTTTGCTGCCCAATGGTTCTCTATGATTTCTTTAGGACCATGTTGAAGATCCCTAATACCTATAATTCAAGGTGCAAAACTGTTTGTTCTCTATTACATACATCACTTGCTTATATTCATCCATTCATGCATGCAAACCATTTTTCAATATTCTCATTGGGCATTAATAGCCAATTAAAGGTTTGAAGGTGGGTGGACCTTATAGTCATTCATTTGTCAAAGATCCCACCGGCTGTCTCACCTATTTGGCACTCTAACCCCTGTATCACATTATGTTAGACTGGCAGATACCCTGGCTCCTACTTTTCATATTGCTAATAGGCAAGCTCAATCTGCAAAAAAAAGTTGAAAATGCCTGCTACCATTTTCTAATTTTGTGTGCTGCCTGCACTTTCCTGTCAGCAAAAGCAAGGGGAGGAACTCAGATGGCCATCTGTGAACTGGAAGCTGCTACAAAAGAGGTTGAGCGAGCACCACAGGGGAGTTAAGACTTTTTTTATCCTCAATTTCAGGTGTGAGACAGCTCCAGCTCCTGCTCCAGCTTATTATCAGGGCCCAAAGCATATTCAAGAGATGTTTGGGGATGGCAGCACAGAATTCCTCCTTTGTTGGTCTGTGACAATAGCCATAGCACAGTGAGAATTCAGAATGGCTAGGCAACTTCAAACATTCCATCCATGAGTAACTGTTTTTATTAAACTTTGAAAGAATGACTGCAGAATGTAATGCTTTAGTTGTACCACAATACCTAATATAACAAATGCTCTTGGGGGCGATTTTGTGATTCTTGGGAAGAAAGAAAGAAAACATAGAAAGTAATCTACTAAGGAAAGGGAATCTAATGGCATATCTAATGCTACAAGAATGAACCACCCTTCTTAAAACCCTGGATTAACATTGGATCAAAGTCTGTGTCCTACCATGCTGCCTAATCTTGGCTGGCTTAATGGTCATCTATTAAAGTGCAGAAGATGATGGACTAGATAACCAAAACAGTCCCAAAGTTAAACAAATCATGAGAAAAATAGGAACATCCCACAAAATCTGAGGAGAGTGAAATTTGTCTGCTCCGCCATTCAGAAGAAAATGATTAATTGTAGGTGTGGCATTCTAAATAAGTATATTTAGGACAATCAGCATATGAATGTGACATGTTTATGAAGTTAAAACATACTCCATACTCCATATGAATAGTGTTGTTTATGAATAATGCTGTTTTCAGCAAGCAGACTGAAGACAATGGTTTAGGTTTGCTGTGACAACACGGCTGACTGCTTTACCTACTCTTATCAATTCCAACTCTTTCCAATCCTATCCATCAGAGGTGGCCACCGGGATAAACAGCAACTGATTAAAATGTTACAGTGAAATTACAGAGATATTACTTTTTGGTTCTGGTGTGTCCCTCTGGTCAAACCAGTGGTGACCAGCAGAACTGTGTTCTCCTCTACCCGCCACAAGCAACTGAAACGTTGCATTCTGGTTGGACACCAACCTCTGTCTTGCTGACTAGTACTTCAGAATCATGTTGTTTCATTCTTAGAACTTTAAGAATGATTCTCTCTCTACTTTCCAACACTGCAAGAAAGACTAAAATGCATGCTTTAATACGGCCTTATAGCCCAAAGTAGCGGGCTATACCAGCCATTAAAGGCCTGCTCCAGTGTTAAAGACCTGAGCCTAAGGTGAGGGCCTTTAACAAGGGAGCAGGACTTTAATGCCAGTATAGCCCAGCTACGGAGGGGTATAATGCCATTAGAACATTCCACCACTAGACAGCAGAATGTTGTAATAAAACAAAGGTCTCAAGGAGACCGAGGAGATTGGAATCCCCTCAGGCTCCGTGAGGCCTTTGTTCAAAGCAGCAGCTGTGAATGACAACATTGGAATGTTGAAGCTCCAGGCTTCTACCACCCATTAGAACATTGGAATGTTGGGAGCTCCATTAAAGACAATGGAGTGCTCCCTGCTTCTACGGGTAGGGAAAGGCGCGCAGAGCAACAGTCCAAAGTTTACCTCTCGAAGCTCGCAGGGATTTAAATCCCCTCGAGCTAGGACAAGCCATTGTTTTATTTGTTAGAACATTCTGCTTTCTAGTGACAGAATGTTCCAATAGCCTATAGCCCTCTTAGCAAGGCTATACTGGCCATTAAAGTCCCGTCCCTTGTTAAAGTCCCTCACGCGGGAGCGGGCCTTTAATAGCCGGTATAGCCCGCTACGGCGGGCTATAAGGCTATATTAGAAGCCCAGAGTACTTTGTTTTTTCAATGGAGCTCCCAACAGTCCAATGTTTTAATAATGTTGAGATGCGATTTTGTGGATTCTCTTCTTTTAAGTCTTCGTAAGTATAGACTGCAAGCTCTGCAGAGAATTTAGAACTCTGCAGGCAGACTAGTTCTGAAAATTCCTCCATGACAAAAATCAGTACTACCAGAACTTAGACATCTGCTCTGGCTCTCAGTTTGGAAAAGATCATTATTTAAAGCTGTGTGCCCTATCTTCTGAGCTGTTAATAACATTGAACCCAAACACTTATGTTCCAAGCGTCAATCCTAAGTGCCGGTCACAAACGTAACATCTACAAACCTCAAACATTCACCATTCCAGGATTCAAATGGAAGAAAGTGGGAGGACGTTCCATCTCCCTTGTGGACACCAAATTCTGTAATCCTTTACCTCATTTTTCACAGTCTCTGGAAAAAGTACTGGACTAACGCAAGCAACTAAGAACCTGGCAATTCCAGAACAGACCTTTGCATTGGAGTTTCTCTGCGCCAAGATACCTTGTTGGGATGGTAGTTCCATCTCTAAGTTTTATTTTTATTCTATTTCATACATTGATGTGATTTGATTCTACTCAGAAGAGTATTACTTTCTTATCACATGCTATTGGTTGTTTGGTATAATTCTGCATGCTTACATTTCCATGCAGTTTACATCTAAAAAGTACACTGAATTATCACACATTATGGGCCTCATATACAAAGCCCTTTTGTGATTGCTTTTCTTTATGTACAAAAGTCATTTATGACTAAGCAAATTCTTTCCAATTTGTAAAAAGATTTTCGAACCTTGTCCGAATCACAAAAAGGAGGGGCTGTGAATGGGGCTTGCTCCTTCTATTTACCAGTTGGAGAAGAATGTATCAATGGTTTGTGACATTGATCAGATACGGACACCTCAAAGGGGGTGGTATCTGATTCATAAACAGGAAAGGGTCCTTCTTTACAATTGCCATCTTAGTAAAAAAATGTTTTAAAAGAAAACATTTTTTTAAAGTAGTCTGAACTGCATTTTAAAAAAAGTTCTCTTTATTTAAACACAATCACAGACATGGCGGTCTGCTGACCCTTACTTGCTCCCATCCCAGTGACTGGCCAATCTCAGGTGATCGCAAATAATAAATTGACCCATTTATAGATCGGTCGATTCGCAAAAATCAGATTGCATTCCCAAAAAGTTGGTGCACACTTTGTGACCACTTTTACAAATGTAACCTTTGTACATGAGGCCATATTTTGTATCTGATACATTCACTTTGTACCGAAAACAATAGTTTTATAATTAGTTTTTTCAATACTGCAAGCATTTTAAAATGTTTCAGTCAATACTGCAAATTCAAACAAGAGCTATTGGCTTTGCCAATGCATGTTATACTTTAGTAAATGCAAAAAGAAATGAAGTTAGTGTTTATTTACATCAAAGTCCAAATAAAGACAGAACTTTTTTTGAAATACAGTACCTTTGTGTAGTGGAACAGCAATGGATCATCAGTTGAAAGAGAAACCATAAGGCCTTTCTCAAAAAATTCATAAAATGGACTTTTCGAATACTCTAAGAAAAGGCTATTGTTACTCAAGGGTGACATTGCGACAGGCACTTTGCAGAGATAGTACAGGTACTGCAGAGTAGAACTCTAAAAGAAAACAAGAAAAACAATTAAACATAGGCTGTACCGGTAACTTGTTCTTTAATAGAGGCACAAAGCGTGTTTCTTTATTAAGAAGGGATTTAGTAATTGTCATATTTACTGGGGCTGACTAAGATTTCTCATAAAAGCCTGGCATGAGAACAGAGGGGGTAATAACAACTTTCTATTAGGACGGCTGCAGGTTTCCCTACCTGAAAAGTGCATATATGCGGAGTGATTGTGCTTTCCCTCTAGGATCAGAGCATATGTGATGGTAAGAGGATGGGATTGGGTCCTGGCATGGCACATGAAAAGAACACACACAGTCATTGCAAATGCAGAACACTAGGAACTACAAAATACAAACAATGGTGTGACCATTGCTCTAAAGAAACAATTAATTGATAAATTTAGAAGCAATTACCGTGAACACTGTTAGTATATGCCTACCTAGGAAGGTGTTCTAAACTATATATATATATATATATAGATAGATAGGTCATCTGGTATCCAGTTGGCTCTTGTGGTGAACATGGCAATAGCCTGGGAAACTGAATCAGATAGAGGGTTTAAAGCTGATGCATTGTCTAGATTACCTACCAGTTATCTTCCTTACTCCTAGTCTGCGTCTTCCCTATCCCACTACTAACTGCTTGAGGGTGAGTCTCACCTGGGAAAAAGACAATTCTGTAGCTCCAAACTTGAAACAAAAACAAATACCTATTTTTAGGTTGAGATTAGAAAGCGCTTTTGCTGATGCTCAGTGCCCGTTGTACATGCTTTGAGGAGTTTGACGTTGCCCATTGCTTTTCATTTGTCTATGTCAGTGTCATTTAAAAAAACTTGCTTGCTAGTGGTCAATCCTGCCTCTTTGTCCCATCTTTTTCTCTTCTGTTCCTCCCACGGAGCAGGGACTAAAAACTGTATCATAATGCCATGGTTGTTTTTCTGTTCTTTGGGGGACTATTTTTCTTGGTTTCCTCCTCTGTTACTGTTTACCTGTGTTCAGCTTCAGTGTCATAGCTGCTTAAATTTTAATACATAATTCCTCCCTCCCACCTCATCTTAATGCCACAGTTCTTTTTTTATTGAGAGAGTTAATCCAATGACAGAGTCCATAATTGCATAAAAAATAAAAACAAATGATAAAGTAAAAACATCATTACAATTATTTTTAACAATCGTAAATGACTTTAAGAATCTATCTGATAAATGTGATCAATATGTAAATTTGGCAATGGTACAATAGTAAATAGATTGAAGCGAGAGTTCACTCCAGAACTCGGACGCACTGCGTGATCCAAATTATATACCAATAATGCGCATTCTCAGTAATCCAAAAGTTTGTCTTTTTTCACCAAGTTACATAGTAAGCAATAGATGTATGATCAGCTTCTACTACAACAGATGTGCCTCAAGCCTCGTTCTGTCGCATGCCCCATACATAAATAAATCCTTAGTGAATAATCTTCCTGTCCCAATGCATTTCGGGCTTATTTTTGTAGCCCTTCTTAAGGGGTTCCCTGTAAAGTTTAGAAAAGCACAATAAATTAGAGGATAAACTACATGAACATGTTTAAATGCACAACAATTCCTCTCTTGATTTTACCCCAAGACTCTAACTGACGTATTCCCTCTATGCGCAAATATATGCGATACGCTCTCTCGTCTAACCCACAAAAATCACATAAATTTGTACACTTTTCGGCTTAAACCCGCCTTATGTGAACTTCAATGGTCCAGACTTTGCTGGTACAATAATCTCTATAACTGGCCCCATCATTCACCCATTGTACCTTTTTACTTTCTTGTTGCGTTTTCCTTCGCAACCATGTTCCCTCCATTTGTCATTTGCAGAATAATACTTGGTGTTAAACTTTCCCCCTCTTAACTGGTAGCTCAAAAGAACACCTTCATCAGCCAATGATTTTAAACCCGACCGTATATGCTATACTATCCCTGTACTACAAATCCCATGGAGCATTATTTCACCCAACATCATCCATTCGTACAATAGCACATACAAGCCCCCCCCCCCGCTTTAATAGAACACGTGTCGATATAACTCCTAGCCAAGTGCTTTCCAAAGATTTGGGAAATTCCTGTATGATTCCGATCTTAATGCATCTCTCTTTCCTGACTCTTTGATTCTATATATTTGGACCGAAATTAATGGAGTTTTGGAGTTTCCTCAGATCACCACTTTTGAAGTATTAGGGATCTGATTATTAAAACAATAATATACAATTATTTTTTGGTTCTAGGCAAACATTTAGGTCAGATGAGTACTCTAAAACTACTGTCTGAGCATCTAACGGGTACTTCAATTGAATGCACAACTGATTAATCTCATCTCAAAACTGTTGTAACCTTGGGCAACCCCATATAATGTGGGTTCAGTTCCCCCCTCCCTCCACATCACACCTAAAACAATTTGCAGATAACTGCGGGTTAATTTTAGGGAGGAAAGCAGGTGTTCTGTACAAAAGCCACTTGCTATAAATTGAATTTGGTGCTGATGAGCACCTTTAGCAGGGTACAATCAAACTTGTTAATCTCATGACAAGTTGTATTAAAAATCTGAAGATTTTCTTTGGACTGCCATTTTTGACTCACCTTCTCACAGAGATTGGCTGTCCTATGGTTCCATAAGGAGGAAACCCAGCAACTAATTGATTTACAGGTCTTAGATTCTCAAAACCTCAACGAAGTCTATAGTTGCAATTGTGTCTCCAGGGTCTATAGCCTGTAGGAAAAGCCTAATCCCAATATAAGCCCATTGCACAGATGTTTTAAAAGTACTTTGATGCTAGGCTCTACTTCTTGCCAACTTTTCCAACTTCCATCCATAAAATCCCATAACATGAAATTTCCCTTACTCTCCCATCTAGAAGCAGCATTTTTATCTACAAGAGGGTACTCCCCAATATATACATCCCTCAGGGAAGTTGCTCCCATTAATCAAGGGACTATCATAATCTCTAAACAATTTCTGCGTTTAATGATCCACTAGAGAATTATATCTGAATTTTTGGGAATCTTAAGTGAGGCATAGAAAAATCGACAATGTCATATTTTCCAAAGATCTAATCTAGAAAAAAGTTATCAAACCTACTCCTATTCGGAGGCTTAATAAACCTATGTCTGGTGTGTGCAAAATTTGCAGCATAATATTTTTTCAAACCAGGGAGGGCCAGGCCACCTTCTTTTACTGGTCTATTAAGTGTATCTAAAGCTAATCTACGTGTTTTATTAGCCCATAAAAAAGCCTAAAACATGCTTTGCTTTTCTATGAAAAATGTAATCTGTACGGCGTTAGGAATAGCTGACAGCAAAAAATTGCACTGAGGTAGAATAGACATGCGGATCAAAGGGGCACAACCAATTATTGATGGGGTAGATAATTCATTTTTATAAACAACCCTTTTATTTGATTAATTAAGGGAACATAGTTCAAGACACATATCGTTAACATTATCAGAAACAAATATTCCAAGATAACTTTTGGGCCTTGTGTTAACTGAGGAATGAAAATCGGATAATAAAGTGTTGAGTTCTGTATTACAAAGTAAACTTTCTATTTTTACATTATTTATCCTATAACCTCAGAGCAATTGATATTTTGGGAACATTTCGAACACATTCTTTTGGTTCTCTGCATCGGGATTATGAAACAAAGTTATATTATCAGCATAACGTTTTATATTAGTAAAACTGCGAATGGTGGTACTATACTTACATTTGAGTGGACAGCTATTGCTAATGGCTCTATAAAAAGAGCAATGAGTATGGGTGAAATAAGACAGCCTTGTCTTGTTCCTCTGTTAACTTCACATGCACCAATATTGGTAGAATTATTAATTATTTGTTCAGAGGCCCCTGTATAAATGCTATATATATCATATCAATAAACTTAACAGGAAACCTAAGCTAGCCGAGAATAGTAAAAAGACTTTCCCAGCACACAAGGTCGAAAGCCTTTTCAGCATCCAGTAGCATGACCTGAGCCAGGATCTTGTTTTGACAAAAATCTAAAGCTTCAATCTGGAAATAAGTATTAAAAAAGGACTGTCTTCCTCGCACAAATCCACACTGGTCCGAGTGTATAATTCAGCTTATACACGTTCTTATTCTATTTGCTAAAAGAATAGTTAAAATGTTGTAATCAATGTTTAAAAGGCTTATGGCTCTATATAAATTGACATCCTCCTTGTCCTTATTTTTCTTAAAAAAACTAACCACCACTGCTGTGTGAAAAGAAGCCGGGATTCCACCCCATTTAAAAATATTATCAGCTAATTTCACCAACTCAGGATTTAATACTAAAGCATTTTTTTATATAATTCGGGTGGCAGTCCATCTTCTCCGCATGCCTTCCCAGTAGCCAAAGAGTGTACAACATCTTCCATTCCCACTACCAAATCTTACCTCTGACATATCTGCAATTTAAGAATCGAAATTTTATTGAGAAAGTCCCTGAGTCTTACGACTTCCACCGCCTGTCTTATGGAGTAAATTGTTTAGTAATGCTTGAGAAAGCTCTTCTGTATTTGTGTTGCATCTGTTATACGAGTATCCTATCTCCCAGAATATAATCATATTTTGTGCTTGCCGCTCTCTTATTTGCCAGGTTAAAGATTTGCCTGCATATTCACTCCCCTCGTATACTTTTTGGAGATATGCAGAATTAACCAAGTACCCTTTGGTGTAGTAATAATCTTGTCTGGATGTCTGTGCTTGTCTGATCACCTGTTTGTTTCTAGTATTTCTATTTCGTATGTATTGCCCATTAGCCCAATTGCAAAAAACCACAGCTGGACAGAATGCAGAACAATGTCATACATTCACCCCAGTACAGAGATCTGGGCCTAAATCCATTGTTTTTCTGTGCCTCATGGGAACAGTCCAGCTCGAACTGCCAAGCCATGCCTTCCATGGACCGGAAACAAGCTTCCGCGGACCGGTCTCTGGCATTCCAGCTGTCTTCAGCCCGGCTTGCTTGAATCCAGTGGTGTGGAGTGCATGGGACTCACGTCTGAGCATACCCATCCCACTCGGGGTGACAAATGCAAAAAACCACAGTTGATGGACAGAATGCAGAACAATGTCATACATTCATGCCAGTACAGAGATCTGGGCCTAAATCCATCGTTTTTTTGCACTCCACACCACCCCAGTTCAGACATGGCCATATGCAAATCAGTCTGACCCTGTGCCTCATGGGAACAGTCCAACCCGAACTGCCAAGCCATGCCTTCCCTGGACCGGAAACAAGCTTCCGAGGACCGGTTTCTGCCATTTTAGCCATCGTCAGCCCAGCTTGCTTGAATCCGGTGATGCATTTAATCCAGATCAGTTGACTAGGGGTAAGTGCTTGTATTGTCAACGCTCCGTCCATCATTTCCTTTGGTTTTTCTTTGCTCGCCATTAGCCCAATTGACATCTAGTTCTAGTTGTTGTAGTGACGTGAAGTCAGCATTCTAGTGTGGCAAGTGTGTATGTTGCACTGTACACCCACCACAAACGTCACCGGACAGGTGACGCTGATCTAATAAAAGAGGCGGAGCGCACGTGCTCATGCCCAGTTGTACCCTGTAACCACTCTGTCCGTGTCACCAGTCATTCCCAGCATGTGGGCCTAGGGCCCAACATTAAACTGGTGATGAGGAGGAAGCTGTGCCACGCGTGCCACAGCTGGAACAACATCATGGGGGAAAGGGAGGGAGGGAGCTGCCTACCTCGAGGGCACCCACTCCCTGTGAACGGCGCCGGCCGCCGAGAGGCCTGCGGGGCATGTGTCGAGCCCCGGGCCTGCATCAAGAAACTAGGTGACCGGGAGCCCACCCCGCACCTCATTTGCCTGCTGTGAGGTGCCTCTTGCGTGGAGGTGCCCGGAGGAGAGCAGCACCAGCTGAGCGGAGCCCACCCGCATCGGCCACAACAGCGTGCCCCGGAAGTGAATTAAGTACAACGCGGAGCTCACCCGCGTGAAAGAAGAGGCCTGCCGGCCGAAGGTGAGGGACCGGGGGAACGAAAGCAAAATGACCCTGTTAAATAGGAGGAAGTCGGGTGCCCACCCTGACCTCGTAGTGCCTGCCCCTGACTGCACCCCACCCTCGCGAGGGAAAAGGAAATGTGCCCCACCACTGAGCACGCGATCTCGACACCAGCTTTGGAGAACCGTAGCTTTAAGGCCCGGAGGCGCAGGGTACGTCTGAAATCCCCGGGATTCACCTGCCTTGTCAGAAACAGAGACACAGACTCTTCGTCTGACATAGAAGATTGTATTTATTAGCTGCAGCTAGTACAGTGGTCTTAGAAGTCGGTGGTATAACAAGGTTCAAAAGAGACTGCCACTTAACTCCGTGGCGCACAGGTTTATATACAGTACAATACAATGCAAAATGCAATCACACAAGAGCATGAGACATAGGCAAACGTTATGAACAATGCTTTAAGTCCAAAGCAACTCGAATTCCCGGTCTATGTTTACCACTCGACCCCTTAAGCAAATTAAAAACGAATCCACACAATTCGATTTACAAGTAGAGAAAACACAGCTGTAGGTTTTAGACGGACAGTCGTGAAACAGAAGAATGCATGAGACGTGTAGCGAAGGACAGTAGATAAGATAACTTAAAGGAAAGAATGGTGTGAACCAACAAACGGTCTGGACGGGGATTAATCAGCTCAGACAGGAATTAGTGTACTCGGCCAGACCCTGACACTCATTAGTAAACATAAGCAAAGAAGCCACCTGACACGTAAATGCAGAAACAACAAAAACATCGCGTTCGCCGTGCTGCCTGAGTGAGGGCTGTAGGAGAGTAGGGTCTGCTATCCTATGGTCACCCCAAATTTTTGCTTTTTGCTTCACTGGTTTCTGACTTAATGTGGCTGTGGGCCTGCTAATCAGACCCACAGCCTGCTGTTCTCTCTCTAAATTACTGCCAATGCACTTTAGGTGCATTACGAATTGGAACTGGTTCACCTTATGAGCCCCTGTAGTAGTGTACCCTAGGTACCCAGGGCATAGGTGTATCCAAGGCCTACCAGGGGCTGCAGCATGTATTATGCCACCCCTGGCCTGGCCTCCATATTTGACACAACTGGCTGATCACTCAGCTGGGGTAAGTTGGTGTAATCACCTCTTACTTAGGTACAGTATGCCGGTGCCTAACCCTAAACTGGACACATATGTTTCTATCAGCCACTCCTATGGAAGGCCTCATCAATCCTGGAGGCAGAGTGCTTGGAAATATGTGAGATGGTGCTCTAGCATGAGCTGAGCCTGTCTGCAGCTGTCGGGAACCACTCCCTAAGCTGTTCCAGGATATTGCCATACCATATACTCTTAAGTGCATTATAATCCTCGCGGTTAAATGCTATCTTTGGTTTGGCTTTATCAAAACATGTCGAGTAAGGTGTCATACGAATTGGAATACTATCCCCTCGCCAGTTCTGGCGACGGGGATAGCATTCCACCCTTCTAGAGGGACACGACATGTGTGTAGCCTTAACCCCGGTTAAAGTTAAACAGAGCCTCAGCATCACAAAATGGATGCTGCCACCACAGACACGAGTCTGGCCTCCTGCTGCTGACCGAAACTCGGCAGATGGTGGCCTGGACAAAGGGTTTCCTGCCTTGGGAGGTGCGAGCACCACCCCAGACAGGGTTTTGTGTATTGGGTAGGACAGGGCTGAATAGAATCAGACATGCCCGGGGCACACAAGGTGTCCCCGTGCATAGGCCAGTCCAAACCGGTCCTGGGACTTTCCAGACCCAGGCTTGGCGCGGAACTGGACAAAGGAAAGGGGGTGTAACCGCCCCCCTTCCTGGTTCCTCCCAGAGGAGGGACCTAGTAGGTGATCCACCCCTCAGATTGGGAATAAGAGTGGGAGCAGTGCCATTGCACAGCAGATCATCCTGAATCAACTTTACACGAAGAAGAAGACTGGACTTCGACATTCTGCTGCACAGAAGACTGAAGAGAATCTCCCTTGTGGCCTAGGAGTGGCCACCCTGTGAACACAGGTACCAACCAGCAACTCAACGTCTGCTTTGCCGCTGCCTCCCGCCGGAGCCCGAGCCCAGAGCCCGACAAGAACCAGACTCCCAGACCTCTCAGAGCCCGATCCACAGTCCCTGCAAAGAAGGGACCCGTGGAGGCACCGAGTGACGTGGGACCGGACCTTCTGGAAGACACTCGAAAAGCTGACTGCGCAGCTTCTGAGGCATCCTCGACGTTGTGCTTTGGGGACTGAGAACCCCCACCACCGAGCAGCCCTTGCACCGAAGATCAGCCCTCCAGCATCTCCACGGTCTGCGTGGGGCCCTTTTGCATTGTGCCACTCGACGCGCCATCCCGGCCACTAGCCACGTGGTCAGCGGCCATCTTGGCGACGAAACCGACGATTTACACAGCAGGTCTGGTTGCTCCAGACCTACCCAAGCTCCTGTAAAAAGGAGCACCCGCTCTGACCTTGCTGGTCCGAGTGTTAAGCATCTTTCAACTTCTGCGTGGCTTGCACTTGCCAAGGCCTGTTTGCTCCAATCAGGTCGCCGACACCGCCAACAGCGAGAAGCCTGCGTGGGACAGCTCGTGACCGACTCCTGGACGTCCTCGACCCCGGGTATCCACGTGGCTGCAGAAAGAAGCTACCCGACAATGCCTGTTTGCACCCGACATCGCCTGGTTCCAATCTGGTTCCACGGTAGTCACTGGCTAGTGACTTTGAACACTGTCCCCTCTGCTTTCAGGTCTTCACATCTTCAGATCCACCCTTGGATCCACCGGAACTCTTCACATCGAGCCGCTTGCAGCATCTTCAGCTCCAAGCACCATCGACCAGCGTGACGAAACCCGACACTACTTCGACCCTGTGCACCCACTTCCTGTGGGTGAGGTAACTCAGCTCCGCCGGTGCTCCTGCACTGGTACACACCTCAAGGGCCTGTGTCTTAAGTTTCAGCTCCGTAGGTCACTCGGAAGGTTCCTAACTTTCTAACTTTGTACTTTTTACGCACCATAGACTTTGCATTGGAAAGTGCGTGCACTTTGAACACTGCACCCGAGTCCCGCGGGCCTTTCCCGACTTAGTCACTGCTAATCTCGAATAGCTCCAGCGATTCCCAAGGCCCTAGGCCTGTTCCCTTTCCTATTGGTATCTCTTATACCACTTTCTTAGTATATGGTTTAGGTGGCCCCTAGGGCTCATCCATATTGTGCAACTTTTGTGTATTTTAAACTGTCTTGTGATTTAACGCTTGTGCTTCTGTGCTCATAAAGAGTCCAGGGGATTTTATAGTTAATAAATCAATATATATTTTCAATATATATCTGTGTGGTGTCCCTTTCATTTGGTATTCAAGGGGGTTGTGTATGGTATAACAGCTGGCTTCACATGCCTTTCAGAGTTTAGCCTAAGACTGCTTTGTCCACGTTACCACTAGGATAACTGGTCTACAAGGTTGAATTACAACCATCATCATAAGGGTTGCTTGGCATGGTACAAAGTGATCACTAAGAATTAGTGAGCATTATATACCAGGCCAACTTCTCACATTGGTGAGCAGCGGATTGGGATCTGAGCTTGCTGTTGTTTTACCATTACAATCTTTGAGATTATCATTTGAAAGATCATACAGGTACCTGCTAGGTACATATAAAACAAGACTAGTATACATAAGTTCTACTGAACTTAGTTGTTGTAGAGCAAAGGGAGTAGCACACCCTAGCTACAACTACTAGATAGGTTTAGTAGGTAAACACCAGTGTAGGTAGATTGCAACACATCCACCCACACTAGAGCAATGTCTGGAGCAGAGGGTTCCACTGGGAACATCCCTGTTGAGAGTGACCCTCCAAGGGCACCATCCAAATTTGCTATTTTTTCCTTTAAGGAATTAAGACAGCTTTGTGTCTTAAGGGGTCTGAAGACAGGGCCTTCCCCTACTACAGACCACCTAAGAGAGCTCTTAGACCAGTCTGAGACTCTAAAGCCCTCTAAGGCAAACCCCACAGGGAATGCTGAAGGAGGCCATCCTTCAGAGGATGACACTGTAGACACCCCTGGTCCTATCATCCTGGTAGATGAGGAAGCCTCCACCACTGGAGCTCCTCAAGTAGATGAAGAGGAAGAGGAAGAAGAGGAGGAGGTGGAAAGCAGTGAGTCAGATGATGACAGAAATAGTCAGGTGCTGGTCAGTAGGCTGAACCAGGCTAACTTAAGTGTGTTTGGGACTGAAGCAAGGCTGACCTTGCCCAGCCACCCAAATGGACTTAACCAGGGGCATAGGAGGAGGAGGAATCACTCAGGTGAATCCAATAGCTCCCATGTCTCTAGAGGCTCTCATGGTCACTCCAGAAAGGAGATGACTAGCCCTCAGAGAAGGGAACATGAGGCCAAGATGAGAGAGGCTGAGCTTAGGATTCAGAGGCAAGAACTAGAGGTTGCCCTGGCCCAAGAGAAACTTGCTAGAGCAAGACAGCCTAGAGAGAGTGGGGTAATAGAACCCACTGGTGGCAGCAATATCCACAAGGATAAAGACAGGTCTTTTGATAACAGAAACCTGAGTAAGAATGTGCCCCCCTACAAAGCTGGGGATGACATCCATAAATGGATTACTGCAATGGAGAGAGCCTGCAGAGTACAGCAGATCCCTCAGGAGCAGTGGGCAGCAATCTTGTGGCTCTCCTTTGAAGGTAGAGGCCGAGACAGACTCCTCACAGTCAGTGATGGGGATTCTAGAAACTACCTGGTCCTGAAGAGTGCTCTGATTGATGGGTTAGGCTTAACCACTGAACAGTACAGGTTAATGTTCAGAGATACCCAGAAGACACAGACTCAGGACTGGTCTGAATTTGTTGAGTGTGCCACTAAGGCTCTGGAGGGATGGTTGCTGGGAAGCAAGGTTACAGACTATGAAGGATTGTATAATTTGCTGATGAGAGAACAAAGTTTAAATAATTGTCAGAACCAGCAGTTGCATCAACATTTTGTTGACTCAGATTTGACCTCTCCCCAAGAATTGGGAAAGAGGGCAGATAAATGGGTAAGAACCAGAGTTAAGCAAAAGAACCAGAACCAGAACCAGGGTGGTGACCAGAAGAAAACAGACCAGAAGGGTGGGGAGCAGAAATCTAAAGACCAGAAGTCTTCAACAGGGCCCCAAACTGAGACAGAGGGTGGGTCCCAAACTTCCAAGAAAAAGAAGAAAGAAGGTCAGAAGAAAGCCTGGTGTAAAACTTGTAAGAACACCTCTCACTGGACAAGTGAGTGTAAAAAGGGTGGAGCCCCCAGCACTGCAGCCCCTAAGGCAACTGCACCCACTAGTACAGCTAGCAGTGCTGGTCCTCAAACCAAGGGGGTAGTGGGTATCACTTTGGGAACTGAAGGAGATTCTGACCTAGTCAGAACCCTTACACAGGCTGTTCTGATTTGTGAAGGGGACATAGATTTGACCCCTGACATAAGTCCCAGTAACCTGGGCAAATACAGACAGACGCCTTTGATCAACAATAAAGTGGCTCAAGCTTACAGGGACACATGTGCCAGTGTCACTATGGTGACACCTAACTTTGTGGACCCTGAACAATACATGCCAGGTGATAATTACCTGGTGACCAATGCCAGCAATGTCACTACTACACATAGTGTGGCACTTGTTAACTTTTCCTGGGGAGGGGTAACTGGCCTAAAAAGAGTTGTGGTTAGTGCTGATCTCCCAGTAGAATGTTTGTTGGGCAATGACCTGGAGAACTCTCTATGGTCAGACGTTGAGTACAGGACTCATGCAGAGATGTTAGGGATATCATCACATGTCCTTGCTGTGACCAGGTCACAGGCCAAAAAGTGCCTCTCTGAACCTCAGGTCTTGGATCCTGGAACAATGGACCAAGCACCTTCCAAGAAGAAGAACAGGAGGGTTAAGGCTGCGCCTTCCCAACTGCCTACAAGTGAGGATCAGGCTTCACAGGAAACTGATCTTGAGACCCCTGAAGGAACTGTCTCTGAAGGACTTGAACCTGATCAGGTTGAGTTTCTGGGGACAGGGGGACCTTCTAGGGCAGACTTGGGGCAGGCTCAGTTAACCTGTCCTTCTCTTGAACCCCTCAGACAGCAGGCTGCTGCTGAGGCTGCTGGGAATGCTGAAGGTGCCCATAAAGTTTATTGGGATGAAGGACTCCTTTACACAGAGGGTAGAGACCCCAAGCCTGGTGCAACCAGGAGGTTGGTTATACCTCTGCAATTTAGGGGTTTCCTTCTCACCTTAGCCCATGATATTCCTCTAGCAGGACACTTAGGCCAGAACAAGACCTGGGACAGGCTTGTCCCTCACTTTCACTGGCCTCACATGTCTGAAGACACCAAGGAGTTTTGTCGCTCCTGTGGAACCTGCCAAGCCAGTGGTAAAGCAGGTGGAACAACAAAGGCCCCCCTGATACCACTACCTGTGGTGGGGGTTCCCTTTGAAAGAGTGGGGATTGATATTGTTGGTCCAATGGATCCCCCTACAGCATCTGGGCACAGATTCATACTGGTGGTAGTGGATCATGCCACCAGGTACCCAGAGGCAATTCCACTTAGGACCACAACAGCTCCTGTTGTGGCCAGGGCCTTACTTGGAGTTTTCTCCAGAGTGGGGTTTCCTAAGGAGGTAATATCTGATAGAGATGCCAACTTCATGTCAGGATATTTGACAGCTATGTGGAAGGAATGTGGTGTTAACTACAAATTCACCACTCCTTATCACCCACAATGCAATGGGCTTGTTGAGAGATTTAACAAGACCCTAAAGGGCATGATTAAAGGATTACCTGAAAAGCTCAGGCGAAGATGGGACATCCTACTGCCCTGCCTTTTGTTTGCTTACAGAGAGGTCCCTCAAAAGGGGGTTGGCTTCAGCCCCTTTGAATTGTTGTTTGGGCATCCTGTAAGAGGACCCCTGTGTCTAGTGAAGGAAGGATGGGAGTTACCTCTCAAAAAGCCTAAACAAGACATAGTGGACTATGTACTTGGTCTCCGCTCCAGGATGGCAGAGTACATGGAAAAGGCATCCAAAAACCTTGAGGCTAGCCAAGAATTACAGAAAGCTTGGCATGACCAAAAGGCTGTCCTTGTTGAATTTCCGCCTGGACAGAAGGTATGGGTGTTGGAGCCAGTGGCCCCAGCAGCACTCCAAGACAAGTGGTCTGGACCCCATACAATTCTGGAGAAGAAGGGAGAGGTTACCTACTTGGTGGACCTAGGAACTCCCAGGAGCCCCCACAGGGTGCTCCATGTAAACAGATTGAAGGCATATGTCAGCAGGACAGACATGGGCTTGCTCATGGCTACAGATGAGGGACAGGAGGAAGAGAGTGACCCTCTCCCAGACCTGCTCACTCAGAACCCTGAGGATGGTTCAGTTGATGGTGTGGCCTTAGGTGGCAGCCTCACTGAGCATCAGCAACATGACTGCAGACAAGTTCTGCAGGCATACAGACATATGTTCTCCTTGACACCCAGTCAGACTAACTGGTGTACCCATGTGGTGGACACTGGTGACAGTCTTCCTGTAAAGAGCAAGATTTACAGGCAACCTGACCACGTCAGGGACTGTATAAAGACTGAGGTGCAAAAGATGCTGGAATTAGGTGTTATTGAGCCTTCAGAGAGCCCCTGGGCTAGCCCAGTGGGTCTGGTCCCCAAACCTCACACCAAAGATGGCAAGAGAGAGATGAGGTTCTGTGTGGATTACAGAGGACTCAATGCTGTCACCAGGACAGATGCACACCCTATTCCAAGGGCAGATGAGCTCATTGACAAGGTGGCTTCTGCCAAATATTTGAGCACATTTGACTTGACAGCTGGCTACTGGCAAATCAGGTTAGCTGAGGAGTCTAAAGCCAAAACAGCATTTTCGACCCCTAGTGGGCATTATCAGTTTGTGGTGATGCCCTTTGGTTTGAAAAATGCACCTGCCACCTTCCAAAGGTTGGTGAATCAAGTCCTTACTGGGTTGGATGACTTTTGTGCAGCTTATCTGGATGATATTGCTGTCTTTAGCTCCACCTGGGAGGATCACCTGGTCCACCTGAAGGAAGTGCTTGAGGCTCTGCAGAAGGCAGGCCTCACTATCAAGGCAACAAAGTGCCAGATAGGGCAGAGTAAGGTTGTATACCTGGGCCACCTTGTAGGTGGAGGCCAAGTTCAACCACTGGAGAGTAAGATCCAGACCATCAAGGACTGGTCCCCTCCAACCACCCAGACTCAGGTCAGAGCTTTCTTGGGCCTGACTGGGTGCTACAGGAAGTTTGTTAAGAACTATGGGTCCATTGTGACTCCTCTTAATGATCTGACATCCAAGAAGATGCCCAAAAAGGTTCAGTGGACAGAAATCTGTCAAAAGGCATTTGATGACCTGAAGAAGGCCATGTGCTCTGCACCTATCCTGAAGAGTCCTGACTACTCAAGAGAGTTCATTGTCCAAACAGATGCTTCTGAGTTGGGAGTGGGAGCAGTGCTTTCACAGCTTAATGTAGATGGCCAGGACCAGCCCATTGCTTTCATTAGCAGAAGGCTGACCCCCAGAGAGAAACGTTGGTCAGCTATAGAGAGGGAGGCCTTTGCTGTGGTGTGGGCCCTGAAGAAGTTGAGACCATACTTGTTTGGCACTCACTTCAAGATTCAGACCGACCATAAGCCCCTCCTATGGCTTAATCAGATGAAGGGTGAAAACCCCAAACTACTCAGGTGGTCCATTTCCCTACAGGGGATGGACTTTACAGTGGAGCACCGCCCAGTAACTGACCATGGCAACGCAGATGGTCTCTCCAGGTACTTCCACTTAGAACATGAAGACACAACTGGTCAAGGTTAGTCTAATGTCCCTGCGTTTGGGGGGGGGGGTTATGTAGGAGAGTAGGGTCTGCTATCCTATGGTCACCCCAAATATTTGCTTTTTGCTTCACTGGTTTCTGACTTAATGTGGCTGTGGGCCTGCTAATCAGACCCACAGCCTGCTGTTCTCTCTCTAAATTACTGCCAATGCACTTTAGGTGCATTACGAATTGGAACTGGTTCACCTTATGAGCCCCTGTAGTAGTGTACCCTAGGTACCCAGGGCATAGGTGTATCCAAGGCCTACCAGGGGCTGCAGCATGTATTATGCCACCCCTGGCCTGGCCTCCATATTTGACACAACTGGCTGATCACTCAGCTGGGGTAAGTTGGTGTAATCACCTCTTACTTAGGTACAGTATGCCTGTGCCTAACCCTAAACTGGACACATATGTTCCTATCAGCCACTCCTATGGAAGGCCTCATCAATCCTGGAGGCAGAGTGCTTGGAAATATGTGAGATGGTGCTCTAGCATGAGCTGAGCCTGTCTGCAGCTGTCGGGAACCACTCCCTAAGCTGTTCCGGGATATTGCCATACCATATACTCTTAAGTGCATTATAATCCTCACGGTTAAATGCTATCTTTGGTTTGGCTTTATCAAAACATGTCGAGTAAGGTGTCATACGAATTGGAATACTATCCCCTCACCAGTTCTGGCGACGGGGATAGCATTCCACCCTTCTAGAGGGACACGACATGTGTGTAGCCTTAACCCCGGTTAAAGTTAAACAGAGCCTCAGCATCACAAAATGGATGCTGCCACCACAGACACGAGTCTGGCCTCCTGCTGCTGACCAAAACTCGGCAGATGGTGGCCTGGACAAACGGTTTCCTGCCTTGGGAGGTGCGAGCACCACCCCAGACAGGGTTTTGTGTATTGGGTAGGACAGGGCTGAATAGAATCAGACATGCCCGGGGCACACAAGGTGTCCCCGTGCATAGGCCAGTCCAAACCGGTCCTGGGACTTTCCAGACCCAGGCTTGGCGCGGAACTGGACAAAGGAAAGGGGGTGTAACCGCCCCCCTTCCTGGTTCCTCCCAGAGGAGGGACCTAGTAGGTGATCCACCCCTCAGATTGGGAATAAGAGTGGGAGCAGTGCCATTGCACAGCAGATCATCCTGAATCAACTTTACACGAAGAAGAAGACTGGACTTCGACATTCTGCTGCACAGAAGACTGAAGAGAATCTCCCTTGTGGCCTAGGAGTGGCCACCCTGTGAACACAGGTACCAACCAGCAACTCGACGTCTGCTTTGCCGCCGCCTCCCGCCGGAGCCCGAGCCCAGAGCCCGACAAGAACCAGACTCCCAGACTTCTCAGAGCCCGATTCACAGTCCCTGCAAAGAAGGGACCCGTGGAGGCACCGAGTGATGTGGGACCGGACCTCTTGGAAGACACTCGAAAAGCTGACTGCGCAGCTTCTGAGGCATCCTCGACGTTGTGCTTTGGGGACTGAAAACCCCCACCACCGAGCAGCCCTTGCACCGAAGATCAGCCCTCCAGCATCTCCACGATCTGCGTGGGGCCCTTTTGCATTGTGCCACTTGACGCGCCATCCCGGCCACTAGCCACGTGGTCAGCGGCCATCTTGGCGACGAAACCGACAATTTACACAGCAGGTCTGGTTGCTCCAGACCTACCCAAGCTCCTGTAAAAAGGAGCACCCGCTCTGACCTTGCTGGTCCGAGTGTTAAGCATCTTTCAACTTCTGCGTGGCTTGCATTTGCCAAGGCCTGTTTGCTCCGATCAGGTCGCCGACACCGCCAACAGCGAGAAGCCTGCGTAGGACAGCTCGTGACCGACTCCTGGACGTCCTCGACCCCGGGTATCCACGTGGCTGCAGAAAGAAGCTACCCGACAACGCCTGTTTGCACCCGACATCGCCTGGTTCCAATCTGGTTCCACGGTAGTCACTGGCTAGTGACTTTGAACACTGTCCCCTCTGCTTTCAGGTCTTCACATCTTCAGATCCACCCTTGGATCCACCGGAACTCTTCACATCGAGCCGCCTGCAGCATCTTCAGCTCCAAGCACCATCGACCAGCGTGACGAAACCCGACACTACTTCGACCCTGTGCACCCGCTTCCTGTGGGTGAGGTAACTCAGCTCCGCCGGTGCTCCTGCACTGGTACACACCTCAAGGGCCTGTGTCTTAAGTTTCAGCTCCGTAGGTCACTCGGAAGGTTCCTAACTTTCTAACTTTGTACTTTTTACGCACCATAGACTTTGCATTGGAAAGTGCGTGCACTTTGAACACTGCACCCGAGTCCCGCGGGCCTTTCCCGACTTAGTCACTGCTAATCTCGAATAGCTCCAGCGATTCCCAAGGCCCTAGGCCTGTTCCCTTTCCTATTGGTATCTCTTATACCACTTTCTTAGTATATGGTTTAGGTGGCCCCTAGGTCTCATCCATATTGTGCAACTTTTGTGTATTTTAAACTGTCTTGTGATTTAACGCTTGTGCTTCTGTGCTCATAAAGAGTCCAGGGGATTTTATAGTTAATAAATCAATATATATTTTCAATATATATCTGTGTGGTGTCCCTTTCATTTGGTATTCAAGGGGGTTGTGTATGTTATAACAGCTGGCTTCACATGCCTTTCAGAGTTTAGCCTAAGACTGCTTTGTCCACGTTACCACTAGGATAACTGGTCTACAAGGTTGAATTACAACCATCATCATAAGGGTTGCTTGGCATGGTACAAAGTAATCACTAAGAATTAGTGAGCATTATATACCAGGCCAACTTCTCACAAGGGCAACACAAAATGGTGGCGACTACAAAATGGAGGCTGAGTACGAACGAATTCGTAATTTACAGAACCTCAGCTTCCCCCCGCGCAATGCAGTGAACAGAGAGGTTGCAGCGGTGGGGGAGAAGCCGTGAACCACGCACCCCAGGAGGGAGAAGTGCGACTGCAGGCGCACAGGAGAAGGCGGCAAGGCAGCCCGCCTCACGGTGCAGAGCCCCTGAAGCAAATCGCCTGTAAAAGCAGCGAGATATCCAGCACGCCCCAAGCCACGTAGAGCGGCACTGAAGATAAAGTGTCAAGTGTCCCAGTCTACGAGGCACCCTCGATCAACAAGCTACCTACACAAGCTAGCATGCTGCAGCAAAAGTATAAACCAGCCCCGCAGAAGAAAATAGCCCAGAATGCCTACGCTACCAATGTGATGACAGCCAGGTGGCCCAAGAGGTACCGATCGTCCTGCAGCAGTCCAGTCGCCAAAGAATCAAGTAGAGAAACGCCCCGTAGCGTAAGGCAGACTGTCCGGACCTCCAACATTCAAGTGAGTCTGACACAGATCAAGTGAACAGTCACAGGGCTGTACCCACAGCGCGACCCTCCCTGCCTGCTGCCATCCGTCAGAGAGGAGCTCAGTACAGGCACCAGCAATAAGGAACACACTGCACTTCAAGTTCACCCTAAGGCCCACAGCATTAGTAAAGTTGTTGCGGCCTTTCTTCAGCGCCCCCTTATGGAGGCTTGCACACTGCATCCTGGCCAGCAACCTGTCTGCCCTGCACCCACACAGAAATGGACCCTTAGCGTGAGGCCGACTGCCAGGGCCTCCCAGGCAAAAGAGGCAGCATAACTGACTTCAGTGAAACTTGAAACACTTGCCTGAAAAGGATGAAGGGGAGAGGTGCTGTGTTTGTTCTGACCAGCCTCCCATAGACCGCACCTGCATCTTCACTCCAGCCGAGCGTCAGCCAAGCCTGGTACGGTCGGCAGAAAATAGCACAGCATTGCCACCTTGTGGCCATCAGTGTTAACTGCATCCTGGTGATCCGAGCAGTCAAAATGAAACAAACGGCCTGCAAAACTGAGGAAAGCTGCTGTGGCCGCGCTTTATGAGGCGGCCTGCACAGGGCTAGGCTTGAAACACCAAGCCGCCCTACTGCAACTCCCTGAGGAAAGTAAAGACTGATAGTGCCCCTCCATGCTTTGCCTGCAACATTGCCTGAACCATGGTGGCCAATAAGCTTAACTGCACTAAGGCCCACGTAAACTGTTACCAGCAGCTGGTACTGAGCACTGCACCCCGAGTATTACCTAAGAATGTCGGCAGCATGTCGGGGTGAAACAAGCCCCCAGTGAGGCACGGTATGCAGCAACACACACTAAGGAAAGGCTGTGGAGTCCAGAGCTAAACAGGCAAAGGAGCAATAGAGACCCCGAGCTTACCAAGACAAGTGACCCTAACTGAGCCAGACTCTGCATCACCAGGGCCCAGAGGGGTGCATATCACAAGGAGAGCATTATGGCAGGCCACCACTGCAGGAGAGAGGAAGCAGGTGTACAGGGAGCTAGCCAACATCACCCTCACTGACACAAAGCAAGAGCCTTTCAACAGACTGGTGATGCCTGCAAGTTCTGCTGCCTCTGCCGGGAGCCAGAGTTTGGTTTCCCCTGTGAAGGCTTGATGGGTACTGTCGCAAGAGAAGAGACCACACAACGAGGAAGAAACGTCCCCTAGAACAAAAGTGAGCTGCTCCCTTTCTCCCACACACTGCTGCAAAAGACGCATCCCCACACACTGAAGGAAAAAAAAGCCAGACAGTGACACCCACTGCATTAAGGAAGAAAGTGCACAGCCACCACTGCAAGAAAGAGGAGCATGCACGCCAAGCGCCAGTAGAGGCTGCCGCGAAAGACCAAGAGCACAACGTTTGAGGTGCGCTTCACATGCACCCAGGAACCTGACGACACGGACAGGCGCCTAGGAGAGAGAAACCTCTCCACAGAGAAGCACTGCTGAACGCAGTACAGAGAGCAACAATGCCATCTAGTGGCCATCTCCTGGTACTGTAAGGGAGGAAGGAAAACAAGCTTACAACAAGAACGAGCCAGAGACGCAAGAAACACGCCAGGAGACCGAGCAGGAACGCGCCAGAAACGCAAGAAACACGCCAGGAGACAGTGTAGGAATGTGCCAGAAACTCAAGGAACAAGCCAGGAGACGGCGCAAGAACGCGCCAGAGTACGGGGAACACACCAAGAGTATAGGAACTCCACAAAGAACACTCAAGAGAACGCGCAGCAAGTGCCCCCAAGAAAAGTAAACAAAGAGCGCAGCCATTGACGCGTGAAAGGGAGTGACCAGAAGAAGGTCGACGGTCAACGGAGCGGTGACGCAACCCTCCAGAAGCACTTAAACCACGCCAGAAGAAAGTACAGCGATGCCTGGTGGCCACAGGCCATCGCTGCAGCAGTATGGCGAAGACAGGAGCACCATCACACGAACCGAAGCTTGACCAAGGCATAGTCCGCGAACACGGACCAGCGAACTTCGACACCACAGGTTAGCAAAGTAAAACTTTTAAGGCTCTCACTACGGGTCACCGCATTCTGAGCGGCAAAGCCCCTGCTCCGCTACGGAATTTGGTGACTCGCTACGAGCCTACGCGGGATCTTCGATCCTCCCGGTCAGGACTACTAAAGGTCCCTAAAATAAAGAGGGCCCGAATGGGAGGCAGGTCTTTTAGATTTCTGGCCGCCAAGCAATGGAATACCCTCCCTTTGGAGTTACGCTTGGAGCCTTCGGAGTCAATCTTTAGAAAAAAACTTAAAACTCACCTATACGGGAGGTAGGCGACCAAGAGGGTGGCTGGGACTGTTTCATTCCAATTATCATAGCACGGGGACACGCCGGTGCGCGTAACCAGGCGCTTTATAAACTGCTTTAATAATAATAATAATAATAAAACTGAAGAAGAAGTGAAGGTCGCGATGCTAACTCTGGCGGTTGAGAGAAAATAAGACAGTGTCTTAGGACTAGGACAAGACCAGGAAGACACGTGCAGAGAGCGCGCGCTGCACGGGGAAGCCTGACCAGAGAAGATGAAGAGATCGGTCCAGGTTACGTCGCGAAAAGAAGGAAGAAGAAATCAGAGTGGCACGCCGCCACTGTGAAAAGAAGGAAGGTGACAGGCAATGGAACATCTGAGTGCATTGGAGGACAAGGCCTGGCAAGAGCACCAGCAGCACAGATCAAGGACGTCTACCTACCTACGAGCCATCCATCCACATGGCGATCGCAGAAGAGAGCAAGCTGGACTGTTGGCGACATCTACCTTTGGGGTTGAGTGGAAGACTGGATGGCGAAGGTGCTCAGGCATTGGGAGGCTGAGGAACTGACCACTCCACACCAGCCCGTGGCAACCCATGGAGCAGAGGCCTCAAGGGACTCTGGTGGCAGCAAGTCCTGCACGGGAGACAGATCCACAGCTGCGCGTCTGCGGGTCCTACGTGGATGATGAACAACTCAACCTTCAGGTGGAACTAAGGACACCATGGTGAGGCTCGTGGCGCGTCCCACTGACGGCCCAAAGGCTATGGTGGAGCAACACGACAGAAAGCACCAGTCCAGTGGAAGCCTGGCAAAGAGGGCCTCCCGGACATCTTGTTAGAGAAAAACACCGGCGAGATGGGCATCCTAGTGAGAAAGATGTGTGCACCTACTCTTTTCACCTGCCAAGAGACACTTGGAAGTCTGCCCGGAGACAACACCAAAGACCAGGACTGAGTAGGGGAAGCCAGAAGACAGACGACAACTATATCATCCACCCTTCTCTCCAACTACTCATCGTCACCAGTTGAGTGATACAAAAGCAAGACTGAGAACAATGTCCAGGCGGCGCAGACAGAAGACCGGACCCGCCGAACACCTGCAAACCATGCCACAGCGAACTGTTGGTCCTGGCTGCAGTAACTACGTTACCTGCAGCCAGCAGCAGTCAAAAAGACTCATTTGAAGTCATGAGTCCTATGTTATGTTTTGGTACATTTTTCTTTTCCACAGGTTACACTTTGTCGGGTTTAACTTTTTTCACCAAGTTGGGGAGGGATGTAGTGACGTGAAGTCAGCATTCTAGTGTGGCACGTGTGTATGTTACACTGTACACCCACCCACCACAGACGTCACCGGTCAGGTGACGCTGATCTAATAAAAGAGGCAGAGCGCACGTGCTCATGCCCAGTTGTACCCTGTAACCACTGTGTCCATGTCACCAGTCATTCCCAACATGTGGGCCTAGGGCCCAACATTACAGTTGCGTCCTATGTGCTGTTTGAGATCGCCTCAATGCTATAACTTTAAAGAATATGTAGCTGCAGATATTTGCTTTTAAAGCCTCCCAGACACTTTCTACCCTTGCAGTCTTGCTATTTAGCTTTAAAAAGCACATTATTTAATTCTGTACATCCGTACACCAATCTCAATCTTCGAGTTTGACCATATAAATAAACAGCTCAAGGGGATTTTGCGTTCTCTGAGCCCTGATTGTTCCAATTTTTAAAAAGTATGGTTCGAGAAACCATTTTGGATATTCATGCATCAAATTAATTCTATCAATGCCTTTGTCATTTGTGGCTTATTCTGCTTATGTCTATCAGAAAATGAATCTAGTTCTGGATTCTGAAGGAGAGTAAAATCTCCACCGAAAATCACAGTACCAGGGATGTGCAATAGTGCGTGCTAGAAATCCACTAGGGGTGCTGCTTTATCGGCGCATACACAGTTGCTACCGTAAGTCTATTATTGTTAACTAATACCTACGTTATCTGCCTGAGAAAATGTGACTTGATAAGGAAAACATTTATTAACAAAAATTGTTATTCCCTATGGGCAGCATTCGGAGATGACAAATATTGATGACCTGCGCACTGTGTAAATTTGTTTACAATTTTTAGCTATATAAGGTGTCTCCTGAATCAACACAATATCCAGGGGGTGATCCCTCACCCATTCATAAATGGCCCCATCTTTGGTTTTATTATTGAGGCCATTAGCTTTTAAGGAGATGATGCGTATGGATTCCTTAGACGACTGTGTAAAGGGATTTAACAGAGACATAAGATCTCTCCAGTAAATCAAAAACATTATTAATGTATGCAGTTCAAAATAATCTCGATCTATATTCCGGCTAATCGCATAATCAAATCTAAAATGTCTTCCTGTCAGTCCCAGAGCATAAAGTGCCATATGCAAATGCTGTGCATAGTCCTACATATAATAAAGGGAATACTCATGTCTTGAATATGTAATAGTACAAAGCTAAGTAGGATCTTATTAGGAAAGCAACTGGAATAAGGTGTTGGTGTATGCAACCTCCCACCATCCAACATCGCATTTGATAGTTGACTATTAATCACTACCCCATCTCTGTTTTTAAGGGAAAAGTTCATAAATACGACTTGAATGTGAAAAGAGCTAAATAGAATCTTGTTAGGAAAAGATCACTAATCAGATTTGGGTCTGTCCAACATCCTAGCATCAAATATTGTCTTTACCAATTCACTTGACCTTTCCTTGGAATAAGAAAATAGGAAAATACAATTATTTTCTTGCTTTACTGATTCCTTAAAGTGCTCATACAGATTAAAGTGCATAATCAAAAAACACATAAGGTGCAGTACTGCAAAAACATTATAAGAAAAAGTGTCTACGTGCATTAAATTAAGCAAATGAAGCTGCATTAGAGTACCCAGTATGCAATCTAACAAAATAAATGTATCATCAAACATAGTTTGGGCTTTTATTAAAATACACTCTTCCATATGCCTTCTTAACCCTGACATGTCTTAATATTGCAAAAATGTGCACACCTTTCAAACATGTCATTCCTGTAATCAAGAATGACAAAATCTCCCATTTTTCTAGCCTGCTATAAATCAGTGACCTTACCCATCCCCTCCAATGAAACCCCCCAGTGTATCCTATGGATAGCCCCAGTACTTAATTTGTAAAAGAATAAGTGCTGGGGCTCAAAGTTTTACTAAGAAGAGAATGGTTGGTGTGTTGGTGATACTGAATGGGGGAGTGAAATGTGGGAACACTGCTCTGCATTGGTCCGACTCGGGAGGCAACACTTGACGATTCAACGCAGTCAAGCAGGAACGGGGTGGGCTTAAAATCAATCATTGGTAGCTACTATTATTGCTGTTATGCTGAGGCAGAGACTTCACCGCTCAGTTTCTGACAGTGTCTGTGTGCCTCCAAAGGTAAATATCTTACCCACCAATCCCAATCAGGCAACACTGAACCAAGGCAGGAATGGATTTACATGTGATATCAGCTCTTCGCCAAGAGACAGTGTGACCTTAGTGAGCTGATATCATATGTAGACCCAGCCCTGGGAAATAAGTGATGGTACTTAGCACCTGCAAGCACTGGCACAAATTAAGCACTGGGTAGCACACAATTTCTGCCTGTCCCCTCACCGTACCCTAGGTGCCATGACCTTTGTACACTCCTATTACTGAAGAGACCCTTGACTCCCGTCCCGGGGGCTTCTGCTCGCCGTCGCTGCCTGCCTGGGTGTTCGAGGCTGCTGCCTCCAAGGCTTCTGTGATCTTGTGCTGTGCTAATTGTGATTTTTCTGCTGCCTGTTACTTGGTTTTCTTCTGTGCAAATTTTTCCAGTATCTACTTCGTTTTCATTTAGTACGTGTTACTTTAAGTTTTCTTTTCTGTGCCCGCTATTTCCAGCACTTCCCCCGTTCCTGCCACTGCTGCCCCGGCCCCGCCCCCCTACACGCGCCCGTTCTCCCGCCTCTCAGCTGAGCCTCCCTCCTCTCATCTACATTATGCAGACCGCTGCAAGGGGAGCGCTCGTAAGACTTGACTCCGGTCATAGGCCAGCACTCTCCCTGAGCTCCTGCTCGCCGTCGCTGCCTGCAGAGCCCCTGGCCCTGGGTGTTCAAGGCTGCTGCCTCCGAGGTTTCTGTAATATTGTGCTGTGCTAATTGTAATTTTTCTGCTGCCTGATACTTAGTTTTCTTCTGTCCCCTTTTTCCAGCATCTGCTCCGTCTTCATTTAGGCCGTGTTACTTTAAGTTTTTTTTTCTGTGCCCGCTATTTCCAGCGCTTCCCCCATTCCCGCCACTGCTGCCCAGCCCGCCCCCCTCTACCCATGCCCATTCTCCCACCTCCCGACTGAGCCTCCCTCCCCTCCTCTATATTATGCAGACCGAAGGTCCTGCTCGCCGTCGCTGCCTGCGGAGCCCCTGCCCTGGGTGGTCGAGGCTGTTGTGCTGTGCTAATTGTGATTTTTCTGCTGCCTGATACTTTGTTTTCTTCTGTGCCCATTTTTCCTGCATCTGCTTCGTCTTCATTTAGTCCATGTTATTTTAAGTTTTCTTTTCTATGCCCGCTATTTCCAGCGCTTCCCCCATTCCCGCCACTGCTGCCCCAGCCCCGCCCCTCTACTTGTGTCTGTGTTCCCAACTCTCAGTTGAGCCTCCCTCCTCTCCCCTATATTTTGCAGACCGCAGCGGGAGAGCGCTCTTAATACCTTTACTACAGTTAAAGGCCTGCACTCTCCCCACAGCTCCTGCTCGCCTTTGTTGCCTGCGGAGCCCCCTGGGTGTTTGAGGCTGCTGCCTCCAAGGTTTCTGTGATCTTGTGTTGTGCTAATTGTGATTTTTCTGCTGCCTGTTACTTTGTTTTCTTCTGTTCCAGTTTTTACAGCATCTGCTTCATTTTCATTTAGTGTTACTATATTATGCAAACCGCTGCGTGGGAGAGCTCGTAAGACCTTGATTCCGGTCATAGGCCTGCACTTTCCCTGAAGCTCCTGCTTGCTGTTGATGCATGGATGCAGACCAGCTGCCTGCAACTAAACTCGGACAAGACAGAAGTCCTCATCCTTGGAACCACCCCCTCAGCCTGGGACGACTCTTGGTGCCCAGCCGCACTGGGATCCGCACCCCCAACCACTGATCACTCACGCAACCTGGGAGTCATCCTGTACTCATCGCTCTCAATGACCCTGCAAGTCAACGCTGTCTACTCCTCCTGCTTCAACAACCTTCGCATGCTCCGCAAGATCTACAGATGGTTCCCACCAAAACCAAAAGGATGGTCACACAGGCCCCTCTCAGCAGCAGGCTGGACTACGGCAACGCACTCTACGCAGGAACCACGGCCAAACACCAGGAGAGACTCCAACGCATACACAATGCCTCCGAAAGCCTCATCCTCGACTTATACATCACTGCCCACCTGAAGGACCTGCACTGGCTCCCACTCAAGGAGAGGATCACCTTCAAGCTCCTCACCCATGTCCACAAAGCACTACACAACACCGGACCAGCATACGTCAACTAGTGTGCCACCTTCAATACACCGAATCGCCAGCTGTGCTCCACCGACCTCGCCCTTGCTGCTGTCCCACACATCCACAGGATCTCCACCGGCAGCAGATCCTTCTCCTACTTTCACAGCGAAGACGTGGAACACCCTCCCCACACTGCTTCGACAAATCCAGGACCAGCTGACCTTCAGGAGACTTCTCAAGACCTGGCTGTTCGAGCAGTAGCTGCACCCCCTTCAAAGCCTTGAGACCCTCATGGGTGATTAGCGCGCTCTACAAATAATTGATTGATTGATTGGTCCTTCAGTCCCCTACCCTGGATTACCATCATAAGTGCCTTTAGGGAGGGTAGCCTAGGACCCATGCTCAACATCTTGCGTGTACCATCTACCCCTCTTTAGTAATGATTGGACAGTTTTGTAGCAACACCTGAGCCTTACCCACATCATCACAGAGGTGAAATTGGCCATATGCCAAAATGTTAAGTTTGGATTGCAGAACCATAGACACTTGTGCCCCCTTCTCTTTAAAGGGACCAATCAGCTGGCTGAATTATTTTTGCCTTCGTGCTCCTTGGACTGCCATGTCCAAATATTTTCTAAATTGCGGAACTTCTTGTATTTAGAGAGTCTTTTTTCCTATAGCTTTGGTCAATATATTTTCTCAAACTCGAAAGTAAGTAAAATTAACCAGAATTGGGCAGGGGTATTTGGCAGTAGTCGGAGCTGGGGGGCACCCCATGGGTTCCTGTGATAGATAAGTCACCTGTTAGCTCAGTAATTGCTTTTTTTAACAGGGACTCCACCCAGTCTTGCACCTGGGGGCCTTCAATTGTTTCCGGAACACCTATAATACATACATTCGAGTGCCTATAGTAGTTTTCCGAATCCTGTCATTTAGATTCCAGAGCGTCTTTACTTTGCCTGATTTGCAAGACTTCTTGCTTCTGAGGTGGAATTTTATCCTCTAAACTGGAGACTCGATCTTCTGCCTTTGTTGTGTTAGTGCTGCCTTCTGCTCGACCGTCAGTTGGGCTTCTTTTGGAAAGATATTCTTATGGTTTTGGGTTTTGTTTTAAGGGCTTGTTTGTAGCCTTTTTTCACTTTTGGATGTCTACTTTGGTAGGCTTCATTTGGTAAGATATTAATTTTGGACTTCCTTTTAAGGGGGATTGGGCTTGTTTAAGTTACTGGCAGGTGGCTGCAACTACAATCCTCAGCATGTGATCACTCATGGTTCCGGCATAAGCTGTTCCACCCAAGGAATCATTTTCCAGGACTTGCCTGGATATCCAAATACCCACTAACTTGACCTCAGCAGATATGGCTCTCCCCCTTGTGTGATCCAATGGCTGGAGCCTCACTTTCGATTCTGAGAATAGCCACTCTCAACCTCAGCCCACTGCTGTATGCAGGGGCCTGAACTACATTTCCCATCACCACGACATACACACATGGTTTGTTGCCATTCCAGCTCCAGCTGCACCGCATCAAGCAGCAATATTCCCCTATGTAACAAGCACGTACGGTACAGCTGCCAATGCCTTCTCCCTCTGCAATGCAAATGGCTGTACTCATCAGGATCTCCAGATATTGTCGCCAGAGACACAATTTATTTGATTTCGGGGGCAAGCAATTTGTTTTGCTTTACACCTTTTTGTTTTTTATCCATTATTGCATCATTAGCAGCCCCATCTTCAGTTTTGTTTGGGCTGTATGATATTGTGCAAAATCCCTCCTTTAAATTGATTCATTAAAACTTTGCACAGTGAACGGATGTGCTATGTGCATAGTGCTTTCAAGTTACCCAATGAAAAATCTATAGTCAGCATTTGGAACTCAATATGAATAATATAAACATGATATAAAATAAGGTGACGATGATGGTTGACCCACTGAGGTCAGCAGATCAGTCTCACTTATATTCTTGCATTTTTGGTCAAAGCTTACAAGTTTCCTTATATTTACAATGTCTTTGACAATCCCACTTCCTAACACATCAAGTGAGTTCATTCTGGAAGTTTGACTTATGGCTTGTCTTTTTTTTTTAAACATACAAAGACACAGATATGGAACTTAGCTCCTACCTATTTTATTTTTTTTCATCACCACAAAGACAAAGTTACCCACACAGTTCCATGCCAGACAATTCGACTCAACACATGTCCAATCCACACTACATAATTCGGCACCAAACCGCATAATTCAACTCAACAACACAATTACAAAACACACCACATACATCCAATCGACACCACAGATTTTCACATCATGCCAAACAATTCAACAGCACACCACAGGAATAAACTCCGCTATATATCACTCCACATGGAACAACTTGAGAAGGTAACGGAGTATGGTTCACGAGTAACTTGAAATGGACCACCCATCTGGAAGCGTTAAAAATGAGGGCAACAGCCTCTATAAAGGGCTTAAAAAGGTTTTATAGCTTCTACGGAGACTTGTCAGATGGGCCGGCTATAAAGGCCTACCTAGCAATGGTCCCCGCGCAATTCCTATATGGATCAGAGGTTCTCCTCCTTAGCGGGAAAAAAGGTTGGGATAAAGAGGAGGGTATGATCCTAAAAAGCTTGTTCTCGTTGCCGAAATCAGCAATGGTACTAGCAGCAAGATTGGAGATAGGAGTCACTTCCTGGGCAATTACATCCAGGATGGCAATAATACGGTTCTGGCAGCGTCTGGAGACAGGGGAACCTCCCAGAAAAATATCACAGTGGTGTAGAGAGGAAATTGCCTCCAGCGAGTTATCATGGGCTAAAGAAACAAGACTCTCACTAAAGGAAGCTTATGGGAAGCTAGGAATAGAACTAGATACCCAGTTAGGACACACCAATATAGGCATAAAAGAACTACGGTCATTGGGAGCGGATGTGTCCTGCATATGCGATCAAGAGTATCTCCGGCAAAAAATATCGGTGTCCCATATGATCCAAGTATGGATTTCAGAAGTCCACTCCTACCCTTACTTGGATAGGTTGCCGAATCAGCACTTAAGAAGAGAGGTTTTAAAACTGAGAATGGGCATAACCCCCTGTTATGTAAATACCAGGGTTAAAAATTACATTATAAATAGTAATGGCAATTGCACATGTGCGTTAGGTACCTCCTGTTATATTATTCATATTTTATTAGACTGTAGGATGACCCTTGATATACGTAAGGAGATTTTAGGCCCGCTATTCAAAACTTATAGGATTATGAATAGAAAGCAAGCTGTAGATCTCCTGGTGGGGATGGTAAATCTGGATATAGCCTGCGCTTTGGGGAAATACATGAGCCGAGTCAGGGGGTTTCTCCAGAGTACAGAGGTATAGGCGTATGGTAACGAGATTGCACTTTAATGTATGTATTATGTTTGGAAGGCCTTGTCACATATGTTTTCTCATGTTGATCCTTGTGATTTTAACATCCTAGGAGGATACTGTTTAATAACAAAGCTATTGGGGTTTCCTCCCGGAAAGGACTGAATTGCAATTTTATACATTTTACATATTTTGTGTTTTTATAAAGTTTTATAAATGTATTGTGTGTACTTTTATGGTTGTAACAACCCAAATAAAGTTTTAATGACTGACTGACACTCCACATCACAAATTACAATGCCACATAAGTATACTCCTTAACACACAATCCCACTCCACACAATTCCAGTACACTCAATACGACATTATTACTATCCACATAATTCCACTGCACACCATGCCACATAATTCCACTACACAAACCCTTCCACACAACACAATTCCACAGCTAACAATTCAAGTCCAACCCGGATAATTCCACTACACACCACAGATATACACTCCATAACACATTGGTAAAAGACATTGTCCTTTGACATGGCAATAGCTCTAACTCAAGGAAATTGCTAGACCTATTGCATTTCCAATGCTTCTTAAGTCATTTTACCACCTTTACTATGCTGGATCCATCGATTCCCCCAACCGAGCCTCCCGCTGTAGTAGAAAGGTTTTGAAATGACCAAGTACAAACTGGCAGCGCACTGTGAGGGAAGGCAGGGTTGCAAGACGATTAAGACTCGGACCTGAAGTAATGAAGATTACTAATGAGCAATCAGGGCTTTATCTTCTCATCCTCTCTTCCTCCTCGCAAGCCTAACTGCTGGAGGATATGCCAACCCTAGAAAATGCTAGCAGTCAAAACATTCTTACATACCAGTCAGTCAGTCAAAAACAACTTTATTATCGGCTGTAAGCAATAAGAGCTCGATCGCAGTACACTACAAGATTAAAAACCATATTATACATCATTTATACATATTATTAATCCAACACCATATAACCTAATGAATAACATTTTTGTAAATAAAACATTTTGTTTTAAAAATCATCTAAAAAACCCATCTACATAAGGTTTTAAAAGGTTAAATTTAGCATAATTATCAACAATTATAAAAGAGAGGTACATAAACCCCCAGTTAGATAAGCAGAGGGTCGCATAAAAGAGTCACCACCTTTACTCCTTCGATTTCAATAGTTCTATTCTAGCACTTCTGATACACCACATTGCATATAAATATCTGGAAGTCACAAATACTGTCAGAGGGGAGGTATCCTATTTTAAAATCCTATAAGCCTCCCGAAAATCTCTGAGGGCCAAGTTCTTGCAAAACTGAACAATCCACTTAACTCTGATTTTGGTGTATAAGGGTCAGAATATTAGAACATGCAAATCAGTTTCCACTCTGATGTCACATCCTGGACAACCCAAGGAGGAATAACAGGATCCCGACCACTTATTAGTGTGCTCCCTCACTGGTAGGGTCCCATATCTAAATTGGACATCAAGTTTTTTTGCCAGTAGGGGCTGGATTTAGTCCATAAAGTGCTCAAAGAAATAGTTGGCCTTAAGGTCTAGGAATCTAGAGCTCAGGGTCCCTAGAGGGCCAGATTGAATCGTGAAAGCCATCCAATATTCCTTAAGAGCTTTGGTGAGTTCCTTTTTTAGTAATAAGGGGACATGTCTCCTCCGGTACTACCCAGATATTTGCCCTCCCTATTGCATCGCAGAGCTGTCTCACATGGCTTAGCCAGGGGATCCTCCCCACACCCAATTTGGAAAAAAGATCCCCTAATTCCTCCTTGTAGCAAATAAGCTCTGGAGTGCTCCAGAGGTGTCTCCAATAGAGCAGAGGGTGATTTGCTATTTTGTCCCTGATAGAGACCAAACCCAGATCTAGGCGTAAGGGTAGTAAAGGGGTACTCTGTGGAAGTTTTAAAAGAAGTCTCAAAAAGGCGTTCTCTATTGTTGCCAATGAAGTTGCATTAATATGGCCCCAGAGCTCAACAGCATAAAGGGCTCCACCCATAGCTTGGAACCTATAGATTTCCACGGGGTCCCAAGGTCTTGAATGTGCAATCATTGTACACCCTTGGCATACCCCCGGAGGCTTGAGCTAACTTCAAATTTACTTTAGTTAGATGAGTCCCCCAATCCATCCTGTCATTCAATGTTACTCCAAGGTAATCAAACTTGAAGGCTCTTTCCAGAGCAAAACCCCCCATATGAGGATGTGGACAATTTACAGTTCTGGCATGGAAAATCATGTACTTGGTTTTAGATAGATTGATCTCAAGATTTCTGTTTTTACAGAAATTGCAGAACGCATCTAATGTTCGCTGAATACCCATAGATGACTTGGAGAGAAGGAGCGTATCATAAGCGAACATTAGAGCTGGTATCTTGTGATCAGCCAGAACGGGGGAATCCAAGTCCTTTGTGCCTAGGAGATGAGCTATTAGGTCGTTGAAGAAAAGGGAAAAAAGGGTAGGGGTCAACACACACCCCTGCCTAGCTCCCTTTTCTACAGGGAACTGCGCAGAGAGTTCTCCGTTTTTCCTGAACCGCACCCCTGCATAATTACCATGGTGAAGTTGTTGTAACATATGGCAAAGATAAGGAGGGATACCCATTTCTTGCAGTATGGCCCAGAGCCTGTCTCTTTGGACCAGATCGAATGCAGATCTTAGGTCCACAAAAATCAGATACAAACTATCTCCCCCGATCACTACCACTTTCCAGTGGACCAACTGGAGTCTAAAAAGTTGGTCAGTTGTTGAAACCTTGGCACGAAATCCTGCCTGTAGGGGGGTAAGGATCTGATACTCGACGATCAAGGCCTGGATCCTTAAGAGCAGGAATTGGGCGAATATTTTCTGCAGAATATCAACTAAGCTAATTGGGCGATAGTTCGATGGGTCCAGAGGGGAACCCTTTTTGAATATAGGTATGATCTCCGCTCCTAACCAGGTATGTGGAATCTCCATGCCCTGGAGTATAGCATTAAACAGGAGCAAGATATAAGGAGCCCATACCTTCTGCTCACTTCAAAACAGGTTCCCCAGAATTCTATCCAGGCCCGGCGCTTTCCCAGATGGTAATGACCATAGTACCACAAGAACCTCAGGCATAGTGCAGGGTGGAACCTCAAAGGCCAGATTGGTGGAAAAAGACTCCTGGGGAAGACTAAGGATCTCACTAGCTAAAGGGCTGTCTCTTTGGGAATATAAAGATTTAAAATACAAAATCCAGGTCTCCTCACTTATGTTCGGCATTATAGCTGATGGTCCCTGTACTGTACCATTCCTCACCAAATTCCAGAATGCCCTGTAATCTCTTGAAGTCAAGGCCCCCAGAATACTTTCCCATCTCTCGGACTCCCAGTCTCGCTTAGCCTCAACCACAGTCTTTTTGTAAAAAGTTTGTGCCTTTCTAATAGAGTCACTGGTACTGCGCTTCATCTCACTTACAAGAGCTCTTTTTGCCAGCCTACAGGTTTTTGTAAACCATTGGGTTTTGGTAGTAGACCGTTTTGTAGTAAGGGAAGATGGAAAGAAATGAGTTGCCAAGTTGGTCATAAGGCCAGAATGGATATCCAGTAATACCTTCTGATGACCTGGGCCAAGATTATCCACTGTGAGATTAAACACTAATTGAAAAACCCGTACAACATGAATATAGACATCAGCAAGCTTATCAGCTGTTTGTATAATGCTACCCCATCTGATACGTCTACCAGCTCCTACCATAACCAAGTTTGGAGGGGGGAGGTGCTCCCCAGTGTTCATGCTTAAAAATTGCCCCAGTGGGTAATTGATTTCCATTGACAGTAAGTTGTGGTCACTGTCAATCCTTGGCATAACACGAAAGGTCTTTATGTGTGACCAAAATTCTACATTAACCAGAAGATAATCTATAGTGATTCCTCTCCCTTGTCCATCATAGGTGACCTTTCTTGGAGTGTCTGCTGGAAATCTTCCATTACACGCTCTGAGCGAGTGAGATATGGTAAACCTATTGATCTTAAGAACAAGAGACGTCCACCCATTAGTTGGGTACATCGAGCAATTAGGAATGGACCAAACAGAGTCCTCTTCCTAAGTGACCAACGAAGTCCCATCCAGGGGTTCATAGTGGCAGTTGAAATTGCCACCTATGATTTTTTGGGACAGAACTGGTAGTTCAGAAAATAATTCATCGAGACCAGTCAAGGTAGGCAAATCCTCTGATGGGGGAGGGGGACGTAAGTAGACATTAACAAGTATGATCTTTCGACCATCTGGAAAGCCAAGAGAAATACAAAGGATATCTGCGGAGTGAGTTTCCAACTGCCTAACAGAGCAACCCAAGTGGGTACCCACCCAGATACAGAGACCCCCATAAGGTCTCCCCCTCATTCCCTGACAGGCTGGTATATGGAAGGTTGCATATCCCACTCTATGTGGGGGTGCCAAAGCCCACGTTTCTTAAAATAGACAGAGATCATGTTTGTCCATAAGTACCCCCACTCTGGATCATCCAAGTTGTTTGATATCCCTGCCACATTTCAAGAACAAAGGAAGGTATTACAAGGCACCTCTGGGGTAGTATTAAATGGGGGCAAAGAACTCCCTGTCCCCATTGTCCCATCAATACTGCAACCAGATAGGTCTGCTGTAGTAGCTGGGTGTTTGGGATCTATAGCTAGATTTGTAATGATCTGTCTCCCTTCAGAGTCTCCATTGACATTGGGGGGAGGCTCTCCCAGTGGCCCATACGCCACTGCGTCTAAACCCTCATCATCCTCGGTCGTGGCACGTCCTGGTAACAAAGCGGATGGTAGTCAATCAACAAGGGATAGAAGACCAAATCTGTTTTCCAGGGTAACAATACAACCCCCTCCTCGTTGATTGTTCGTCGGTAAATTTAAACCATTACCTCCATACCATTTTCCTGGGGAGTAAAAATAGCCCAGAGGGAGTGGAATAATTGTGCCCTTTGAATCTAAACCTCCCCAATCAAGAATATGATTCACCATCCCAGGATCTCTGAAGTTGACAACCACGGCATCCCCTGTAATGTCCTTACGTTTAGTCCCTAACCAACTGATTCTTCGTGCTAAGAGTATTTTCCCCGGTGCCGAGCTAGTAAGAGGTCTGTTCCCAGTTAGCCAATGTATGATCTTATTCTTTAGCTCAGGGAAAGATTTGCTGCGCTCGGAAGCCAGTGGTGGTACTCCGGCAAGGACCACTACATATGAAGAGGCAGCCCGGGGCAGGGCAATGGGGACTGGAGTTCGTCGTTATCACCAGTAACCCTGGTGACTTGCGGAGCTAGTGGCTGCAGAGTTTGGTTCGATTTTCATGCCTGAGTGTTTGTTTTCTAGCGTGGTGGGCATATAGAGGGTAAGTTAATTTGTCCATCTTGCCTTGGCTCAGAAACATGAGAACAGGGGTTTACATGATGAGTAGTGGAAATACTAATACCAATTTGGGAACCATATGTGGGAGGACTCGCTCGGGGCTTCTGATGTATTTGGGGTGGGTTATGAACGATCCCTTCGGCCCCATTGGTCACAAGAGTATTACATCCACCCACACCTTTACTATTCAACAGTGAAACCACCTTATCCAGTCAACTAGTCACTAGTTTGAACTGGGATTCGATAAGTTGTTCAAGCTATGACTGTAAATCTATTAGAAGATGGGTAACCCAAAGCGGCGCAGCAAAAACGTTGTTGGCAGAACCTATGTCCTCATGAGTATTCTCTTGATCTTCGGGGACCAATACTTGTTGTGACTTAGAAGATCTAAGTTTCTTGGTGCACAAAGAGCACTTATGTGTCCGCTTAATGCAATTTTGGGCCTTTTTTTCGCAGGGGATTGGGAAGGTGTGGATACATGTATTCATGGCTGGGCACACGTAACCGCTAATAGAGTCAGACAAGGCGACTAAGGGGACAGAAACGGTCAAATCTGGTGAACCATGGGGAGATGGAGCAGTAAAATTACCGGGAGTGAGTGAGAGTTTTCTCTCTGTAGATTCTATGGCTGATGCAACGGCACCCAGCGCTTTCTGCAACATTCTAACAATGGCAGTTGCGCTGAGGATAGTGCCAGTTTCTAATGTTTTTTGCCGTGTTTGTGGGCGCCCTCGTGCTACCAAACCTTTCCCCATATTCAAATCGCTATGTGTGGTTTCAGGATATATTAGAAGGAAGGGGGTTATGTAAATAAAAGATTAGTTAAACACCCCACATATGTTAAAACAACAAATAAAACATTAGGTCAACAAGTATACGAGGCCTTATAAAACAATGCTTCGGAATGCACTTATGGCATGGTCAATGACTGACAAAACTGTTTTTAACAAATGTATTCAGGCTTTGTCCGCGCATGGAAGTACCTTTTGCTTAGGGGGGTGGCCAAGTCCAGTCCCTCTCAGTCACTAACAGGCACAAACAGGCCCGCCCTCTGTCCAGGGCTTCGTCCCGCGCCGCTACCTGTGCCGCGGAAGCAGAGGCGGCGCTTTTAAGCGCAAGGCAACGCCTCCCGTTTCAGTTGCGGTAGGTGTGGTGTAGCAGTGCACCCTGGGTGATGTAGTCCTGGCCCCAGGTGCAGTCACAGTAGGTAGCACTCTCGAGTGCGCAGGCAGCCCGCTTCAAGGAATGGGGCTTAGCAGGGCGTGGCCGACCGGAGGGAGGCTCGCCCCTCCAGGGAATTTTGGGGCCCCGGGAGGAAGGGAGGGGGGAAGAAATTAGACAGGACACAGGAAGGGACTTTGGGCTGGTTGGGCTAGTCAGTGTGGTTTGGCTCCTTTTGGGCTGGGGGGAATAAAAGCGGTCATTTTGGGTCACTGTGCACCATTTCGTGGGACAGTGACCCAGCAGCCGGGGGGCATAATTTTGAGCGTTGTCATTTAGTCTGAGATATAGCGGTTTTAAGGGTTGTGTGTGGCTTTTGGCAGTAGCGGTATTGTGGAGGGCAGTGATCCGGTGCATCGACTGCTGCGAGTGGTGTGCGCCGGGCGGGGATTAGAGGGCTGACTGTGAGGCGGCGGGCCGAAGGCGGAGAGTACCTGGTGGTCGATGTCGGCGGAGGCGATGGCGGATCCCCGGGTTTGTGAGGTGTTACGCCTCTTGGGGGAAGCTGGCAGGACTGATCTCCTGCGCGACGATGTCCGGGTAAGGCCCCCGCGGCGCGCTGCAGATGGCGCAGTGGCGGCTTGCGAGCCTCCGCTTTCTCGAGCACGGAAGGGGGAGGGGGCGGGAGCTGGGGGTGGAGCGGCACGAGGCGGCGGTCGGAAGGCGGCTGGGGTGCAAAAGAAGGGAGGAGGAGCAGCGAGGGGGCGCGGTGGCCGAAGGAAGGCGCCGCTAGTATTTGTGGAGGGAGCGGGGGGACCGGGGGGGGGCGGGAGGGAGCGGGGAGACACGCAAGAGGGGGTCGGGAGGCGCGGTGGGGGGGACTGGGCCTGACAAGGGACGGGGGAGTGTACAGGCCACCCAAGTCACGAGGAGGAGCACCAGGCTGGGGGGGGCGGCGGGGGGAGACAGGGGGCAGGCGTTGAGAGAACGCGAATGGGGGTGCCCGGGGAGGGGAGGAAGCCGGGGGGGTGCTGAGGGGCCACGATGGGGAGGTGGGTAGGGCGCAAGGGAGGGTGGTCAGAGACACGGTGGGGGAGGAGGAAGTACGGGGGCAGGGAGAGACAGGGGGGGCTCGCCACTCTTGATTGAAGAATCAGAGGAGGAGGTGGGGAAGGGTGAGGGGGGTGTGGGCGGTTTGGATTGGGGGTCTTCAGCAGATGAGGACATGGTGGCTCCCAGTAGGACGGTTTCGCCGCGGGGCGCGGGGAGAGGAGTGGGGCAGAGAGGGGGTGTGAGGGGTGGCGGCGGGGGGCGGAGCGGGGGGGTGGGGATGGCAAGGGGGTCGGGGGTGGACGGGGGATGGGGAGGGTGAGGGGGGGCGGTGGAGGGGAATTTGTTTCGGGGGGGTGACAGGGGGTAGTGGGGGTGCCACGGGGATGGGGGAGTGCGGGGGGACAGGGGGGGCACGTGGGAGGGACGGAGGGAGGCGGGGAGCTGGGGGTGGGGGGAGGGGGGTTGGGGGGGCTTCCAGCGCGGTGAGGTGGACATTCAGCGGCAGGGGGGAGAGGAGGGGCAGGTGGGTGGGGTGGCGACGGAGTTAGTTTTGCCCCGGCATGCTGGGCTTCCCCGTTTTTCTCTTGGCAGGAGCAGTTGGTAAGGGGCTCGGGTGAGCAGCATGCGGCTCCAACCCGCCGAGAGGATGGGCCGGCTCTGCCTAGTACGGGCGGTCGTGCTCCACCGAGGGACCATGTGCGTGCTGACAGCGGATGGCAGGGTCATAGGTCTCCAACGCCCCCCTCCCGATGGGTCGCTCCGGCCGCCGGGGGACGGGGATGGAGCAGCAACCTGGCAGGCGATTCTGATTACCAAACTGGGGACAGGAGAAGGGAGAGTGTGGACTTAGGGACATTGATGGCAGCGTGTAGGGACAAGGCAGGTCTGAGCAGGATGTCCACAGGAAGGGTCATGGGGGGCGGTGATGGAGAGATGGAGTCGGAAGAGGAAGGGGAAATTCGGGAGGGCGGGAGGGGGAAACCAGTAATGTTGTTGGCAGTGTTTTGCAGGTATGCCCCCGGCAAACGGTGCCGCGAGTGACGGCCCCCCCCGGCGTTCCGCACCGGGGCGAAGGAGAGCTGTGAGGTGCCGGTCAAGAAGTTGCCTACATGGGAGTGGCGAAGCCACTGGGGGCACATTTGTCGCTGGCTACCAAGGAAAAGATATGGAAAGGGGAGTATGTGGAGATCTTGAGGTTGCTCCACAGGGAGTTGATGGCCAAAGAGGGGTCGAAGGAGGAAGAGCAGGAATTAGCTAGGCGTCCAAAGGTGCCTGTTACCATTGAGAATTGGTCGGCAGCTTTTCTGATATATGCCAGTGTGTACTGTGAGAAGTACCCTGACAGGGCGGTCGCGCTGTTCAAGTACATGGACGTGGTGCGGCGGGCACAAGTGACTTACGGAGGTAATGCTTGGTCGCATTACGATGAGGAGTTTCGGGCGCGCATGGCGTCGGATCCGGAGGCGAAGTGGGGGGAGTTGGATGCGGACCTCTACCAACAGACGATGAGTGGGGCAAAATTTGGCCGCACCATTTACACGGCCAGTGGGTTGCCACTGGCGCCGCCCCCCTTTTCGGCCCGTCCCACCCGTGTAGGGGTGGGGGCGGGGGGAGCTGGAAGTAGTCAGAGTGTCAGGACCTGCTGGGATTTCAACAGGGGTTCCTGTCTCCGGCAGGTGTGCCGTTTTCGGCACGAGTGCTCCGCATGCGGGAGACGACACCCGGAGGCGCGATACTGGGGGCCTGGGGGAGGCTCCGCACAGGCCCAGTACCCGGCTCCCGGGCCCAGCAGGGGGAGGGGAGGAGGTAGGGGGGGGTGAGTACCCTGGGAAAAGGCTCGTACACCGGTTAGGCTGGATCGACTGGAGCCATTGTTGGAGGCGTATCCGCGGGCGGACGATGCAGCCGTGCTGCGTCGGGGCTTCAGGGAGGGTTTCCGGTTGGGGTACGAGGGTCCATGGATCGCTCGGTGGGCAGAGAACCTGAAGTCCGTGAACGCGCACAAGGGTATCGTCCGGGAGAAGCTCTTTAAGGAAGTTAAGGAGGGGAGGATGGTGGGGCCTTTTGAGCAGGCGCCGTTACCGGATTTGATCATCTCACCCATTGGAGTGGTCCCGAAGAAAGAGCAGGGTCAATTCCGGCTGATTCAGCATCTTTAATGGCCGGAGGGTGCGTCGGTGAACGACTTTATCTCGGCGGAGTTGGCGTCTGTGTCGTACTCGTCCGTGGACGTGGCGAGGCGGTTGGTGACGACGGCGGGTCAAGGGGCGCTCATGGCGAAATGCGATGTAAAATCGGCTTTTCGGTTGCTGCCAGTTCACCCAGCTGATCATCAGTTGCTGGGGATTCAGCTTGATGGGCTCATTTTTGTGGATAGAGCGCTTCCTATGGGGTGTTCCGTGTCGTGTGCCTTGTTTGAACGATTCAGCTCCTTTTTGCAGTGGGCTTTTTCCTGGCGCACAGGCTCTGAGGCGATAACGCATTACCTGGACGACTTCTTCCTGGTGGGTCGGCCCGGTTTGACGGACTGCCAGCAGCGTCTGGACAGTTTTACGGACCTGATGGGTCACCTGGGGGTTCCGTTGGCGCCAGAGTAGACGCAAGGGCCCAGCACGGTGCTGTCGTTCCTCGGGATAGAGCTCGACTCAGCGGCCATGGAAGCACGCCTACCGGAGGAAAAGCGGGCGGTTATGGTGGACTTGGTGAAGAGCATGTTGGCCAGGCGGAAGGTGTTGGTGCGCGAGGTGCAGGTGTTGCTGGGGCATTTGAACTTCACTTGCTGCGTGGTGCGAGCGGGGCGGACTTTTTGTCGGCGGCTGGGGTTGGCGTTGTCCGGTCTGACACTGCCTCATCATCATGTGCGGCTATCGGCGGGCTCGAGAGAAAATCTCAGCATGTGGTTGGCATTTTTGGAGCGTTTTAATGGCGTGCCCATGGTGCCCCCGGTGGACTGGGAGTGTGACGTGACGATGTCGTCAGATGCGGCGGGAGTCGGAGGCTTTGGACTCTATTGGGCGGGCAGGTGGTGCGCGGAGCAATGGCCAGAGCAGTGGCAGGCAGGGGGTAGGAGCATTGCGTTCTTGGAACTGTTCCCATTGGTGGTGGCTGTGACAGTGTGGGCGCAGGAGTTGGCGCACAGGCGGGTGTTGTTCAAGGTGGACAATATGTCAGTGGTGCAGGTGGTGAACCGGCAGTCCGCAAGGGAACCCCAGGTGCTGAAGCTGATGCGCGTTTTCGTCTTGAGGTGTTTGGAACACGATATCTTGTTCCAGGCTCAGCAGGTGCCGGGAGTGGACAATGACATTGCGTATGCTTTGTCTCGTTCTCAGTGGCAGAGGTTCCATGGGCTAGCCACGGAGGCGGCGGCGGACAAGACGGAGGTGCCGAAGGAGCTGTGGTTGGTGGGAGAGCGCGGGTCGTTCAGTTGGTGAGGTCGTCCCTGGCAGCGTCCACGTGGAAGAGTTACAAGCAGGCCTGGCTGGAGTTTCTGCGCTTTGGAGCGGTAAGGCAGCGGGGCAAGTGGCGTCAGGAGGAGCAGGTGGTGCGTTTTATGCTGGGGTTAATGGACAAAGGTTTGGCGAGAGTGACCATCGCCGGTAAACTGGCAGGAGTGGCTTTCATGGGCAAGCTATGGTGGGGGTATGCCCCCTCGGCGGGTGAATTGGGGGGGCGGCTGCTGGAGGGTTGGGAGAGAGAGAGAGGGGCTCGGGCGCGGAGGAGACGGACGATTACGGAGGCCATTTTGGAAGGCCTGGTGGGCCATTTACCGGTGGTGTGCAGTGATCGGGCGTAGACAGTGCGGTTTTCCACATTGATGTCGTGGATGTATTTTGGAGCCTTTCGGGTGTCAGAGTTGGTGGGTTTGAAGGGAGGTACGGGGCTGATGTGGGGGGAGGTGGAGGTCGGAGGCCGGGAGGTTGCAGCGCGGCTTCGGCGGTCCAAGACTGATCAGCGAGGGAAGGGTACTTGGGTGTTGTTGGGTCCTGGGGGAACGGAGGCGGTGTGTCCGGCGGAGTGGGGGAGACGGCTGGCAGAAGGAGGGGCGCAGGATGGTGCGGAGGTTTTTGGCAGAAGAGGGGGGGACGTGTGACAGCGGCGCAGTTGTTGTGGGTCCTGCGGCACGCCCTGCGGTCTATGGGTGAGGACCCGGAAGAGTTCGGAACGCATTCATTTCGCATCGGTGCGGCGACGGAGGCAGCACGGAAGGGCTGGGGGATAGAGGAGATTAAACGGCTGGGGCGCTGGAAATCAGACTGCTATAAGTCGTATGTCAGGTTGCAAGGGGTAGTGGTGGAGTAGACTTGAAGTTTGGGCTCGCTGCTTACATATGTCTCTTTGCAGGTGCGGTTGCGGGGCCTACGGCGGCAGCAGTGTCCATATATGTGGTGGGCCATTCGTTTGTAAAAAGAGCGGAGAGGGCCGAGTGGGAAAAATGCAGGAACCTCAATCTGGAGCTGGATGAGCAGTTGTTTAGGTGTCATTGGAGGGGCAAAGGGGGCATGCGTTGGCACAAGTTGGTGCCGGTTTTGAACAATGTTGTGCGGGGGGTCTGCCCGGATGTGGTAGTTATTCACCTGGGTGAAAACGATTTGGTGCAGTGTAAGGGACTGGCACTGGTGAAACAAATGAGGAGGGATTTGCTGGAGATCAAGAGGCAGTGGGCAGGGTGTTATGTCATCTGGTCAGAATTCATACCCAGGAGGTGTTGGAGAGGAGCGGAGAGACCAGGTGCTATTGATAGGACTAGGAGGAAGATTAACGGGGAGATGCGGGCCTTTTGTGACAAGGAAGGAGTGGGTAGGATGGAGCACCCGGAACTGAAGTATGGGGCGGTCTACTTTTTCATGGAGGATGGAGTACATTTGTCGAGATATGGGATGGAGCTATATATCGTACAACTGAAGGAGACGTTAGACCAGGCAATAGGGGTGCGCAGGTATCCAAAGGTGCAGGGGTCCTAGGGGGGGGTCGAAAGCCGTATGGGGATTTCGAGTGGTGCTTTTTCCTAGTTAAACGGGGGGGTAGGATAGGAGGAAGGAGTTTTACTGGCTGAGGGGGAGGGAGTGTACATATGGCAGATGTTGAAACAGTTGAGACAGGCGTTTGGGTAATTGATATGATGTTTATGTTGTTGGCGGGGAACTGTTTAGGGGAGGGGGTGGGGGGTTTTGGTCAGGTACATGTATAATTAGTTAGGCCTAGTTTTGTACGGCAAAGGCCAAGGTTGGGGTATGTTTTCAGGATGCACCTGTTTCCCAATAAAGCGGCCTTTATCACACCTACATCTGTTTCCGGTCGGTTCTTCCCCTCCCCGTCTCCCGATGGGCCCCAAAGAGCACTCTCTGGCACTCAAGCAGCCCGCATCCGACGATAGCTCCCAAACAAATAGAATTCTCGGGCCGACAAGAACAGCCCGTTTTCGGCCAGCAATTAATCCTTGCTCTCGGAGTGGCACTCACACAGCTGGGAGAGAGGCGGCGCTTTTAAGCACAAGGCAATGCCTCCCGTTTCAGTCGCGGCAGGTGTTGTGTAGCAGTTCACCCTGGGTGATGTAGTCCTGGCTCCAGGTGCAGTCACAGTAGGTAGCACTCTCGAGTGCGCAGGCAGCCCGCTTCAAGGAAAGAGCACTCTTGGGCACTCAAGCAGTCCGCATCCGACGATAGCTCCCAAACAAAGAGAATTCTCGGGCCGACAAGAACAGCCCGTTTTCGGCCAGCAATTAATCCTCACTCTCAGAATGGCAGCCACACAGCTGGGAGAGAGGCGGCGCATTTAAGCGCAAGGCAACACCTCCCGTTTCAGTCGCGGCAGGTGAGGTGTAGCAGTGCACCCTGGGTGATGTAGTCCCGGCCCCAGTTGCAGTCACAGTAGGTAGCACTCTCGAGTGTGCAGGCAGCCCGCTTCAAGGAAAGAGCACTCTCGGGCACTCAAGCAGCCCGCATCCGGTGATAGCTTCCAAACAAATAGAATTCTCGGGCCTACAAGAACAGCCCGTTTTCGGCCAGCAATCAATCCTCGCTCTCGGAGTGGCATACCTTTAACAGTGCTGAATAACTCTGTATCGACACATATAAATTCAACTCAGGATGCACCTGAAACAGCTAAAGATAGGACTGTTTTAGGAAATTGTCCTGCACAAATAGCTGAAATGTTCAAATGACTGTGTAGTATAAAGGTGTGAGGTGTGACCCACATGGTTACTGTACAGATTCCTTACCAGTTAACCTTTTTTACTTCTGCCCATGAGGTTGCCATACCCCTTCTGGATCTTCCCAGAATGCCTAAGGAAACCCCCAGACCAGATATGCTATTATAGGAGGTATTTTGTGCTGAAGAAATAGCCAAATTAACCCATTTAATAATAGGGGATGGGAAAGATTATGGGGGCATATTATCAAGAACAGCGTTAAAATTATCACTGTTTTAGCGGCAGAAAACTGCCCCTAAAGTGGCGATAATGGGCTTGATAATATGCCCTTAGGAATTCATATAGAAGCCCAGGTTGACACCAGAACCTGTGCTTCTATGGGAATTCACAAAGGCCTATTATCAAGCTCATTATCGCCGCTTAAGTGGCAGTTTCCTGCTGCTAAAGTGCCAATAATTTTAATGCCGTTCTTGATAATATGCCCCGTACTTCTTTACTCCCAGAGCAAAATATGAATAAATGTGCCTGAGAAGACCTAAAGGTTCTTTCCAGATAACTTAACAAAGCTCTTCTAAAATCTAGTTTACGTAGCTCTTCTTCTTACAAAGAAAATGGATTCTTGAAGAAATGAAGTAACATCATTTTATGTTCCATATAAAACATGGCCAGAACCTTCATACTTAAAACTAGGACCAGGACCTAGAATTTCTTAAACTAAAGGTAAGGCAGGTCTATAACTCTAGTCTATAACTAAGGCCCCAAATGTTGCTGACTCTCTGGTTGAGGTGATAGCGAACAAAAACTTATTTCAGCTATCAAAAAAGACAAAAATACAGATTGTAGAGGCTCATGTTTTGTAGGCTCTTGAAAAACAGAAGAAACTATTTGCTGGTAACAGAGAATAAGAGACTAGCCTTTAGAGCTCAACACTTATGAGACGCCGACAGACTAAATCTTCAGTTGTGGCCATGACATTTTAATTCATTTTGAGAAATTTTTATTGTTGTTGCTTATTATGCTTTTATGTTCAGTTATGCAAATCTTGCTTTTTCTTTCAGTTTTTCTTTCATTCACCAGGCCACAGGGGCATTTAATGCTGTGGATAACATGTTTAGTGGTGTAATTGTCAGTGTCCTAATTAGACAAGCTGCCATTTTTGTGGATGCATAGCCTACAACTATGTTTCTGCAATGTATGCAATTGTAACATTTTCTAGTGCTTGCATACGTTTCTGAGTGATAGGTTTTTTTGAGCCCAACACTTCTTTTACATTTCTTGAACATTAGTAAGTGAATATTGGTTTATGAGTTAACAGTTCCTTGAAGTCAAGTTCAGTTGTAGTAACACTCATCAATTCTGGATAATGTGTTTAATTGCTTGAGAATTCATAGAACATTTGAAGACAAACACCATTGTTAGTGGCTTGTCAGTTATGACTTGTTTGAGTAGACTCACTCAATTCAGAGATGTCACCCATTGCACAGGTGTGTTAAGGTAAGGATGTCCTCTTACAATAAACCAAGATTTGTACTCTTCCAATGTTGATAAGCAATCCTCACAATCAGATGTGATTCTCTTTATCTGCAGAAACTGTGAGAGTTGTATATGTTGTTTTGGCCTTTGAGGACGAAAGCTGTGGAAGATCAGAGAATTGTGATCAGTTGTATTTTTGTATACTTTTGTCTATATGCCAAGAGGAATTAGTTCAATCAGTATTTCAGAAATTTGATTGCAAAGGCGTGAGTGAATTGGATGCTTGTTTTCTTTAGATTTAATGCTGTGATGTTATTTTCAAGACCCTCATAATCAACATACCAAAGGTATAAAAGCAGAAGATCTTGCCATGCCTGTTCAGTGAATATTTATTGTACTTCAAATTTAGCCATGAAAATATTCACATAGCAGCGTTCCCCTCAAAAAATCCCTAGTTTCCATTCTTTTGGAAATGGAATTTTCTGTTCCAAGAAAAATAGCTATGGTATAAGGAGAATGTAGCAATATCAGTAGAAAGATTTTGTTCTTGTGGTACTGCGGTCGGCGCTTAACTGCATGTGAGAGCCACAGCACAGACAGAATACATTTCTCTGATGAAGGGTTTAGTCCCGAAATGCATTGGGATTTGTGTATATATTAAGAAGAATGGAATTGAATGGTGTGATGTTCTAACACGAAAATGAAAAATAAATCCTGATTAAACAGCTGTTAACGACTGCATAACTGAATACATATCATGGAATTTGAAGAATTTCTTAAAGGAATGCAATGTGGTGGCACTGATCTCATCGGAGACAATGCATCCTTATTTTATATTGCTCAACAGATCAGAGGACGATACCCATGTGCAGCCAACACTTGGAGAAACTGATTTACCACATATCACTTTATTTTACCTAAGAGTGCCACAAGACACATCATTTTCTTGCTGTAGGAATGCCAATTCAATTGATTCTATGCCATCACTGTGAGGAATTAATGTGTAGGGAGCGTTTACATCGATAGTACAATTCCACCATTTACTGATGCAATTGTTTGAATTTGAATGATGCAATTCAGAAAGGCAGAATCGTCTTGAATGTAAGACTTCTATTGTTGTACAATAGGTTGGAGACATGTATCTAGATATCTCTGAAGTGGTTCATTTAATGACCCACAGGCTGATGCAATTCATCTGAAAGGAGGCTCTATGAGATGTATGTGTATTTTGGGCAACATGTACATATTGGGTCTGCGGGGAAAATCAGTAGTTAGAAAACGTTAGTTATTTTCATTATTCCACTCAAAGGGCAAAGCCTTCTTTAAAATTTAAGTTAATGTGGTTTGGATTTCTATGGTTGGATCACATTCTATTTGAATAACTGTATTATCAACTGAAAATTTCATGGTTTTATTACTGTTGTGTTACCTGTCAGCCTTGAGGGGTCTTCCCAAAAACGTTTTGCCTTCAACCCTCCTTATCAAAAATGTGTTTTTCCTGGCCTTAGGACTCTATTAAATTGACCACTGCTAACCTGAGCTAAAGTGCTTGAGCTCACTTCCTAACACATGGTAAAATTGGCTTACACCTGATTGGAAAATGGAATGTATTTCAACGTCCCTAGTAAAGTGGTATACCATTTACCCACGACCAGTAAATGAAATGCTACTAGTGGGCCAGTGACATATCAAAGTATACAAAAGGGGGCCTGAAACACTTATTGTGCCACCCACTTAGGTAACCCCTTAAAACATGTCCCAGGTCTGCCAGTGCAGCCGGAATGCAGTTTTACACTGCTGATTCACCTTGGTAAAATAACCCCCTGGCCAAGCTGTAAACTACCCTTTTATTACATATAAGCCACCTCTAAGGTAAGCTCTAGACAGCCAACAGGGTAGGATGCATTGGAATTAAAAGGTTGGACATGTACTTTTAAGTTTTACCTGTCCTAGTAGTGATAAACTCCTATATTCAGTTTTCACTTCTGTGAGGCCTACCTCTCCCATTGAATAATATTGGGCTGCCTTATTACATTTAATAAACGCTAACGTTTGATTAGGAGCAGGTCGGAAATTCACATTTGGTGTCTAAGAAATTGTAATCTAATATCCTCTTTAATGGTAAGGTTAGATTCTAAGTAATCATTTTGAAAGGCCTACTTTTAGAAGTTTGACATTTTATTCCCCTAGCTATTTTGTGCATGTAACTGGGTCACAGGTTTTGATGTATTTGGTAGTTGGACTTTGTTTATTTTTTCCAGACAGTCACACAACTGAGGGATTTGGTGTGCCTATATAGGCCATTACTGGCTGAATGGGGGTGGGGGAAGTTGGGCACAGCTCTACTTGCAAATTAATAGGCTGTGCCCTGTCTTCACACAAAGAACTTCACATGACCAAATTGTGTCTTTAGACATGCTGGAGCCAGAGCAGGGAAGGCAGGAAATTCAAAGCACTTCAGGGGGGATTCTCTAGAAACGTCTCCTACATCAGGTGTACAAATAGGACTCTCAGAACCACTCTTGAGTACACCTTATGGACCAGTGGAAGGACTGTCAGGCAACTCTCTGCTTCTGTGGTCTGCTGTGTCTACAATACACTACAAGGGGGGGGGGGGACAGGAAGCCGTAGAAAAGTCCAGGACCCTTGCTCCCGAGAACAAATATGCAAATAACAGTAGGGTAACCGTTCCTAATAGAGTTTGTTTTCAGGTGGACAAATGGTAAATGGGAGGATACCTTCCTATTTAGGAAGTAGTGCCCTCACACACCTGTAAGGTTGTCATTCTTCATCATCGGGCATTTGCTACTCGTGGGGTCGGCACTGCAATACCCCTCAGGCCCCGTGGGAGGGCTCTTTAGCAGAGATCTTTTATACAAAAAGCTGTGATGGTGAGTGCGGGTGTGTGGGACATGTAAAATAGTGAGTTAAAAATACCATAGGTATACCCAAAAACTGATTAATTCTGGGTTCCCCCTGGTAAGGATAAAAGCAATGATTAAATTGTTTGTTTCTAATGATGAGAAGAGACAATTCAGTGAAGAGTTCAAGTATTGGGGGTCATGTCGGACGACATGTTTCATGCCTCAATGGTCCGGGGGGATCCTTGGTGTTTTATCAGGACCAAAAGAGAAGTTAATAGAGGTTATCCCTACCCTTACTAAAGGTTGGGAGTATGAGTGCTGGTATCAAATGATTACCAAATTGTATTCACACACAGCTTTGAGTTGAATAATGTACCTAGTATACGGTGAACCTAATGCAGTTGTCCTATAATCCAGCCCTACATTTGTGAAATTCGTGCCCCTCAGGTCGGAGCAGAAGCTCGCCTCAATGTTGTGGCTAACAGTATTACCAGCGTGGTGTGAGGCAGAGTCAGCTACCCCTGCTTCTGCATCTGCTTGCCTGGAAAGCTGCTGTGTACTCCAGAAGACTGCTTTACTGCACCTGGAAGGACTCCTCTAGTCCTGGAACCTTGGAAGTGGTGCTAAAGGTGCCAAGATAGCCAACATCCAAAACTTGCAGAAAAAAACTGCTCTGAGAACCGAGAGGTGACTGGGACCTACCTGCTCGTTAGTCTTGCTAAGGTACTTTGCTTGTGGCCTGACTTTGCAGCAGCTCCTGCTACTTTTTCTCTGCAGCAGGAAATCATGTTCAGCAGTCCTTCACAGATGAAGTATCTTGCCTGGCTGAGGCCTCGTTGGCTACAGCTTGCAGCTTTTTCGTACTGGAGATTTTCGACTTCCTAAAGAGCCTGCAGGCCTTATTACAAGTTTTGCAGTCCGCCCGCCCGAATGCTGCATCTGCGGCCGCCTGTAGACTTCATCGCTGGCGGTCTTAAGACTGCCTTATTACGGGTTTACGACATTGCAGGCAGTGTGGCTGTGGAGATCTAGCAGCGGTGGAGATTATTTTTCCATATGCATTGATGCCTTTGAGAACATTTCGAATGCATATATATCAAATGCACACATTTGCATGATACATGTGTAAAAATACCATCTACTTATTGCTGGGTCTGCACCATATGTGGGCAGTCCAGGCAATCGGTATATGGCAAAAAAAAGGACTCACCTGTATATCGCTGCAAACAGGGTTGTAATCATCGGGGTGAAGATGCCGCTGAGAAGGGGGGCCTGAAGAAAGGGATACACATCAAACTCTTATGGGAAGAACAGGTGAGTGGTTAGTACGTACCCCAAATTCTTCATTTCAGCCAACTTGATGCTGGCGGTCCCTCTGCCACTATCAGCTTGTCAAAAAGCGAACTCAAAATAGGGACATCGGTTAAACTCCTCTGTACTGACCTATTGCAGCTGCTTTTCCCCCACTGTGTCCCTGGCAGTCTGTGGTGTGCTGGTGGTTTTAATGATTCAGCCACAGTCTTTGCAATAGCAATCTGCCCAACTCATTTTATGGCAGTCAGACTGCTGAGCTCACGGCAGTCAGACTGCGACAGCAGGTACAGCAATACATGGACTGCCACACTCGTAGTAAGGACCTAATTAAAAACATAGAAATCTTCACCACAACTTTGTCTAGAGGCTCCCCGTTGACGATGCCACCACCTCGGACACTGTCTGCTGCCCTTATCCACTTTAACTTTACCATCTCAGAAAATTTTTGTTGAAATTTCTCCCTAATCTCCTAAATCCAAAAGTAAGCGCTGACCGGGTCCAATCCATATCTTGAATACTATTCATCGTGGTCACCCACATTTTTTGACTTTGATCTGGTCTCCGTGACTAGATCCGCTGTTGGCACTTTGATCTTTTGGGGCTAGTTTTTTCCTTAAACTTTAAAAATTCATTACTCAGATTCTACTAATTGGATTTTTGTTGTTTAATGAAAAATAATTGATTGAATTTACTTCTTTTTTATAACTCAGTGTGGGATTGTTCATGTGTTGTGTTCTCACTTTATTGCTGTTTCTGATTTTACATAAATACTTTACGTTTCGTTCTTTTGATAACTTTATTTCGGTCAAATAGACCATAAAAGTGCACATAAAAGCAGTACATTTCACTGAAGGTTAAAACAATAAATTACATGTACAGTAAAACCATAAAGATAAAATGGATTAAACCAAGAGTTATCAACACTACATAGAGATAAAATAAACAGCATTATAAAATTCTCCTTCTATGCCACATACGCAGCAGGAATTGGGATACAGCAAAGACAATTGGAGGATGTGTGTCAAAACGTAGGACCCTACAAGCATGGTCACATTGGGTGAATCCAAGATTCCTACAGATTGGGATCAACCAGCGTTTCCTTATCTCTTGATAGGCAGTACAGAAAAACAAAACATGGGAAATGTCTTCTCGCTTGTAATTACAAGCTGGGCAAGCTATGGTCTCACTATTGACCCATCTACCAGTAAATACCCTGAGTGGGAGGCTACTGATCCTAAGCTGTATGTAGAGTTTCCTTGCAAGAGCAGGATAGATTATATCCAAGAATATCTCCACAATTGGATCCACCTTCACCTGCAGGACCTCCACTGTCAGTCTGCCCAGGGTTGAAGACCTTTGGATCTTCTGACATGGCTTAGGAGCTTGGCTTTCGTTAGCTTTTGGCAGCTGTCTGCCGGAGTCTCCCACAACTCGGGTAAGCCAATTTGATCACAGAGTGCCCTTACGTGTACAAACCAAGGGACCTTCCTAGTTTTTAAATTAGGCCATACTTCAATAAACTCTGCTTTATAGGATACTAGTTCAGGGATAGACCAAAGCCTCTTCCAATACATTAGTGGCCGAGCAGCTACTACCTCCTCTAACGGTTCTAACCCCAAATCTATACGCAGCGGAGTTAATGGTGTACTAATTGGTAGATCAAAAAGTTTTCTCATGAAGCCGTGTTCTACCCTCACAAGAGTCGTTAGACGTTTATGGCCCCACAATTCTGTGCCGTACATAGAGGCTGCTCTGGCCTAAAGTTTATAAATTTCTACGACAGGCGCAGTAGGCTTGAAGACCGAAGACTTATGAACTTTCCCAATTCCCCCCACCACCTCGGACAACCTAAGGCCCGCCTTAGCTATCTGGGCCCCCCCAATCAAAATTCTCAGTCAAGGTGATTCCCAGGTAATCGAAGATCTTTACTCTTTCTAGACGTTTACCATTTAACAGAGGGATCGGGCGGGTTTTTTGGGGGGGATTAAAAATCATAAACTTGGTCTTGTTCAAGTTGATCTCTAACCCACGCTGTTCGCAAAAAACAGCGAAGCCTTCCAGGGTACGCTGGATCCCCGTCAATGTTTAAGATAACAGCAAGGTGTCATCTGCAAACATCCACGCGGGGACACGCCCAGTCGCCAACCCAGGGGCATCACTGTCCCTTACATGCAGAAGATGGTCAACTAGCCCGTTCAGATAGAGACAGAATAGAGTTGGGGCCAGGACACACCCCTGGCGAACCCCTTTCTTCACAGGGAAGCGGTCCGACAGTTCCCCATATCGTCCACACCTAACTTGTGCATAGTTATTGGTATGTAGTCTAGTCCGGATGTCTAGCAATTCAGGAGGAAGACCCATACCCTGCAATACAGCCCACAGTTTTTCTCTTGGGACTAGATCAAATGCAGCACGCAGGTCCACGAATATGAGATAGAGGCTGCCACCCTCCACACATACCGTTTTCCAAAATAATACCTGGAGCCTGAAAATTTGATCGATTGTAGAATTACCCGTCTGGAACACGGCTGGAATATAGACAGAGTCCCATTTTCCTCTATCCACCCCTGGATTCTATCTAGAATAATCCTGCCCATCAGCTTCTGCGTTGTGTCTATCAGCCTGATGGGCCTATAGTTAGACGGGGTTAATGGACAGCCTTTTTTGTGGATTGGGACAATTTCCGCTGCAAGCCACGTATCCGGCAGGGAACTGCCCTTGAGTATTGCGTTGAATAGGACAACCAAATATGGTGCCCAAATTTTAGGTTGTGTGCGAAATAGGTCACCGGGGACCTTATCCAGGCCAGGGGCCTTGTTCGATAAAAGTTTGGTTATGGCTGTCTCAACCTTCACAAGAGAGATATCTTCAGCCCCAAGCAAAGGATGGGCACCGAGAGGGGTCGCTGTGCCCAAACCCAGTTTGGGAATCAAGAACCCCACCTGAGAATACTCATATAGTGGTCCTAGGGTAGGGTTCAGGGGGATTCCATCATCCCCCTCTAGCGTCGGCACCAGCGGGGCCTCCAAACTATGTTCATAAATGTTCCCCAGGGGGGCATATGATGGTATCTGTGCTTCAGTGTCAGTATAAAGGGCCCCAAAATGTGCTTCCCATGCAGCCGGTGCAATATTCGCCAGGGTTGGTGTTCTACCCCCAAGGTTCACAATCAACCAAAATCTTTGGTTGAGAGGGCTACTCTTAGATCCTCCCACCTATTCTCTTCCCAGTTCTCCTTCTCACGCTTGACTAACTGCTTGTATCTGAGCCGGCACTGCTTTATAACAGCCCTGTCCTAATTTTTAATAGCGGAAAGAAGGTCACTTTTTGCTTTCCGACAGGATGCGTCATACCATGGATGTTTTTGGTGAATATTAACCTTCCCACTTCCACGTGGGAAGAAGACATTCGATAGGTTTACGATCAATTGTTTATGGACGTCTATGACCATGGTCCGCGCCTCTAGGTCAAGGTCCTTTTCCCCTATCGTGCCCATTTCCAAAAGGTGGGGTAATGCTAGCTGGTAGATCCCTGCCAGTTTAGACGGTGAATCCTGAATTTTCACCCATTTGATCCGTCGCCAATTGCTGGAAAGGACGAGTGGGGGTTTAGCAAATTTAAGGTCTGGCGCAGTACTAGACAGGCCAAAACTCCCTGGTTTCAGAGACAGCACAAGAGCGCTGTGATCACTATTGCTACGTTGGTGAATCCTAAAATCAAAAACCCAATTCCAGTGTCTGGCTTCAACTAATAAGTAATCAATATTTGAATTTTGCCCCAGTGTACTAAAAGTTGGTAAGCCCGGTCTGTCTGGGTCCACCCTCCCGTTACACGCCCGCAAAGACGTTGTAAGGGATAAGGATTTAATTTGCAGTACCAACGGAGTCCATGCTTTAACTGGGGCTATCCGTGGTTCTGGGATATGCCAGTAGTCGCCCTCATCCACTAAATCGGCTGTATCAGTGCCAGCAAGGGGTACGAACTGGCAATTGAAGTCACCTCCAACTAAGAGGGCTATTGCTGGATCAAGGGAAGAAATAAACCGACCTAGAGTATCAATAGTGGGGGATTCTTGACTGCTCTGCGACAGTCTAGAGTAAACATTAAAGAAGGCAACCTGGGTAGAATCAAACATTGTCAAAAGGAAACATTGGATATCGGGTGAGTTCGTATGGACATGGGCTGCCTTAACCCCCAAGTGCATACCAACCCATATCGCTAAGCCACCCGAGGGTATCCCCCTGCCGCTTGAAGTTGCCAATACACTAAAAGTGGCAAAACCATCCCAAGTGAACTCTTCCAGGGCCCAAGTCTCCTGCATGATACAGATATCATGTTTTTCAATAAATTGGCCCCACTCTGGAGTTGACAGTTTGTTTCTCAGTCCAGCCAAATTCCAGATCAGGACTTTAATATTGGCATCCTTGGACCCAGCACTACTTGTGCCTACAACTTTTTTGGGGTCAGGACCGCCAAGTGCATTGCCACCATGGGACACCATTTTCTTAGATGCTTCAGGGTGTTCAGCTACTTGTCCAAAATGTGACATACCGGCCAACCCCGTAGCGTCCTCCTGCTTTGCACAGATAGATTTATTAGAGTCTACAACCAGACAATCTCTTCCCCTAACCTGCCCCACAATTTACTCTTACGATCCCTTCCCTTTTGCTGCCTCTTGATGCATATTGCTAGGGTCTTTGATAAGATTAATCTCGACAATATCCAAGCTACCAACTAGTTGCAGACCCGGTTCTCTAGCTACTGGTGGCGGACCTACTATGTCCAATGGTTGTCAATCTACTAAGTCGAGAGTACTAAACCTATTACACTGGGGAAAAAAGGAGAGCAATGCAGTAGTAGTTTGTGAGCCTGTTAAGTCTCTGCGTAGTGGAGAATGCAGTAACCCCGAGACTGCCCCCCTCTAAGTTGCTTCTGGCCTCCATTAATAATTGGATAAAAGTAGGACAGGCGTAAGGGCAGAATTTGTGTTTTACTCCCCACTAAGGCCCCCTTGCATATATAATCCACTACAAAAGTATTCCTGAAGTTGGCAGCGATTTTTTTTGGCCCATCACCAATCCAATCCACCCATCTCGCAAAAAGTATTTCACCAGATACCTGTGGAGGGAGTGGCCTATTGCAATTCAACCACTGAATACATATGTTCTTGAGCTCAGTGTAGTCCTCATTTTTCCCACTATCTAAAACAGGTACCCCGGCAAGCACTACCACATAGGACAGTGAAGCGGGGGAGATCAACTCTAGGCAGTGTTTGCACCTGCTTATCCACAGCAGTATTTCTAAGGACTATAGGTGGTTCATCCCCACACCCCATTTTCCTCCCCAAGGCCCTGCTAGAAAGGTCTACGTTGTTGATATCTTTAGACTTTTCCCTGGCTGGTAAGGGGACAATACTAGTCGGTGGAATTTACCTCCGGTGGCCTAGCATCAGGAATAGCATTACTAATTGACTTGTTGTTATCAATTGAGTCTCCTTTCCCTAGTTGCATCCCCCCATCTAGGGGACCAGCCCCAACTGCAACTTGCAAATCTGCCAGCCACTGGGGTGGGCCAGTTCGGGACTCCAAGTGCAATAGTCTCTTCTCAATCTGCACAAGTCTATCGTATATCGGAAACAAGTCCTTGTAAAAATGCGCTCCAATTCCCCCCAGAATGCAGATCCAAATCTGCCGGGTTAATGTCTCTGAAGTTCGTTGGAGTGGTGGCCTCTAAAGTGGGCTGTGGGCTTGTAACCGAAATACATGGGGCTCTTAGACTCGATTCTTCGTTTTTGTCGTTCCCTTTTTTGAGTTTAGCTTTTGTGCTAGCTAAGGGTGCTCCTCCACGCTTCCTTTTCACAGCCAAGTCTGTTGTCACTTTTGCGCTCTCCGTCTTGGAGCACTGTAAGGATCTTGTAAGTGGTCTCAAGGTTGCTGCGCCTATATCGGCATTCTGGAGATCAGGTGCACTAGTACTAGGTGGTGCTCTAGTCCTCCCATCTTGTACGAGTTCTGCAACACGGCTAACCTGGGTACTTGGGCTCTCCGTCTCCAACTCAGAATCACCAATGCTAACCACAATATCATGGTTAGGGGAAATGGTGTGCATTAGTGACCCCAACGGTGACCGTTTATCAAAGGCTGGGTCTAGGGACAGTCTTTTCTCTGTCAGTTCAATTTCCCGCGAAAGGACAGATGAAGCCCTTGTAATGAAGCGATCTAGGGTACCTACGATAGAACTGCCCACATTAGATTTCCCGCCCTTACCATCGATGTTGGTGGCCATGGTGGAAGCTTAAAGAGCAGCTGAGGACAGTCTATAATACCTCGTAGGTCGCTACACAATTATCTGGCCACTTGCAATAGTACAAGGTATGTTTTTGATGGCACTGACCTTAATCCATGCAGTGATAGGGGGGTGGCCCGTCCCGTCTTCTATCGGGTTCGAACGGGCTAAAACGGGCCCGCCCTTGGCCTGGGCTTCGACCGGCGCCCAGCTGCGCGCACGTCCCGCGGGGCCAGAAATAGAAGCTGGGTAAATAGCCCCCAGTAGCAAGAGGGTGTGGCAGCCGCCTGCCGCGTCCTCCCGTAGCCTCCTGGTTGGTGGAAAGCCTTCTGCTCACTAGCGCTGCGTCTCCCGCGAAGCGGGAGCTGCGAGGTCTGTTTTTAAATCCCCCGATAGCAAGGGTGTGTGGCCGCTGCCTGCCGCATCCTCCCGCAGCCTCCTGGTTGGTAGAAAGCCTTCTGCTCACTAGCGCTGCGTCTCCCGCGAAGCGGGAGAAGCGAGGTCCGTTTTTGAATCCCCCGGTAGCAAAGGGGTGTGGCTGCCGCCTGTCGCATCCTCCCGCGGCCTCCTAGTTGGTGGAAAGCCTTCTGCTCACTAGCGCTGTGTCACACATTTCCTCTAAGTTAAACCTGATTAATTTGGGCCAAGCTGCCAGAGGGTTAAGCACAGGTTAATTTTGTAATTTGTATGGTTCACCCGGGCAGGAATTGTGGATGTTGCTTGTGCAGGGTTAACCTCCCATTCAATCAATAACCCAATTTCTCACTGATGCCATTTTGAAAGTATTAACAGGCAGGAAGAGAATGACCCCTGTGAGATCCATAATTACATTATCATCTCTTCAGGGTCTGAGAATAACAAAGAGAGCTTAGTGCAGTCTTTGCCTCTGCTCTTGAAGTGGAACCCTGGCCACTGCCCCTTTCTGCATCAAGGCTGTTACTTCCAGAAGAGCATTTCTCTTTGCTCCTGCAGCAGGAAGAGGAAAATGCAGAAAACATGAGCTTGGAGGGAATGAATGTAATTCCAGCTGATCTCCTGAATACTTGCAATATCCAAGAGTCTGTGATTCAGGCTTATCACCAGCCCACATACCTCTTTAATCAACATTGCACTGGATTCCGGTTCTTTTTGACATAGTCACATTTTAGGGGAATGCTGCTGAGAAGAGGGAGAGGGTGGGTCTCCACAGTCATTACAAGTGAGGTCACACTATCTCAAACCAGAAACAAAGCAGGAGGATTACAAAGGTAGCCCCACCCACCCTGGATGGATGCCTTACCTCCGCCCAATTTCACTCCTTCCTGGACTAAGTAAGATTGCAGAGAAGGTGGTCAACAAGCAATTGTCTGCCTTCCTTGAAACCAACAATCCCCTTCGTCCCACACAGACAGGCTTCCGTCCAGGTCAAGGGACGGAAACAGCCCTTTTGAAGGTAGTTGAGGAGGCAAGATGCATCTTGGATTCGGGAGGATCAGTGTTACTGATCCTCCTGGATCTAAGCGCTGCATTTGACACGGTGGACCACAAAACCCTCATTAAGCGCCTCTTCAGTTTGGGAGTAAGGGGCACAGCCCTTTGCTGGCTCTCTTCGTTTTTAAAAGACAGAACATTTCAGGTCTGCGAAGGGAATGTGCGATCCGACATTCTCCCTCTCCAGTGTGGGGTCCCCCAGGGCTCCTCACTGAGCCCTACACTTTTTAACACATACATGGCCCCCCTGGATGACGTGGTTTCCCCTTTTGGGATAAAAGCCGTCACATATGCTGACGACACCCAAATGATCGTATCATTTTCCCTGGAAGAGGACAAGGTAAAAAACCTTCATGATTGTCTAGAGGGAATTCATGCCTGGATGTCCGCTTCAAGGCTCAAGCTCAATGGCTCGAAAACTGAGCTCATGCTGTTGGGAAATAAAATATCTTCTCTTCCATCCGCCATGTGGCCAGCATGCTTAGGCCCCCTCCCTCAACCCAAGACTGAATTAAAAAGTCTGGGTTTCTGGCTTGAACAGGACCTATCCCTCAAAACGCAAGCGAAAAAAACAGCTGGCACATGTGTGGGGCTACTGCGTTCCACTAGAAAGATCCTCCCTTTACTTCCAGGACCTTCACAGAAATTGCTCGTTCAAGGTCTAGTCTTATCAAGACTAGACTACTGCAATGCTCTCTTTCTTGCTGCCCCAGAATCCACGATCAACATTCTTCAAAGAACACAGAATGCTGCAGCTAGGATTCTTACTGGGACCTCTCGCAGAGTCTCAGCCAAACCCGCCCTTAAGGCACTTCATTGGCTGCCGATCCGCGAAAGGGTCAAATTCAAGGCCCTTTGCACGGCCCATAAAGCTTTGCAAAATCAAGGGCCCCCAATGCTAAAAGACATGATCTTTCCATACAGACCCAATAGGCCCCTACGCTCAGCTCAAGGTCAGCTGGCCACAGTCCACAAAATCAGAAAAGCCCGAACTGGAGGACGCCGTTTCTCGGTTACAGCGGCCACCTCCTGGAATGCTTTGCCATTTCATCTTCGTTCTGAGACCAATCTTCTGAAATTTCGCAAGCTTCTAAAAACTCACCTCTTCCCGCAATAACTTTCTCCCTCTCCCCGACTTCACCCTCAGAAGTTCTGCAATTGCAGCGCTGGGACGCTCACGGGCAGCCATGCGCTATATAAGACCCAAATTTCATTTCATTTCAAGGGGGCAAGCGCTACTGGCTCCTCTTGTATATGTCTAAGACCTTTCATTAAAGGACTGAAAGGAGGAAGGGTGGGTGCGATGTTATGACTGTTATAAGGATGAGAAGAACAAAGAGCCACATACATCAAAGTTAGGAATTGCGATTCTTAAGAAATTTAAGAAGTAGAATTTAGGAATCGCAAATCCTTATGCATGAAGGAATCGCAAATAAATGTGAGATTCTAGCAGGCAGGTTGCTCCCCACGCTGCTGCATGGCACTGCCTGCATTGTTTTGCCTAATCTTGTATTTTTCCCCTGTGCCGAACTTGTTTCCTTGCCCAGACTTGTTTTTATTCCTCTGTGCCTGTACTTACTTTCATGCCCAGACTTGTTTTTATTCCTCTGTGCCTGTACTTGCTTTCTTGCCCAGACTTGATTTTTTTCCTCTGTACATGTACTTGTTTTCTTGCCCAGACTTGTTTTTATTCCTCTGTGCCTGTACTTGCTTTCTTGCCCACACTTGTTTTTATTCCTCTGTGCCTGTACTTGCTTTCTTGCCCAGGCTTGTTTTTATTCCTCTGTGCCTGTACTTGTTTTCTTGCCCAGACTTGTTTTTATTCCTCTGTGCCCGTACTTGCTTTCTTACCCAGACCTGTTTTTATTACTCTGTGCCTGTACTTGTTTTCTTACCCAGACCTCTTTTTATGACTCTGTGCTTGTACTTCCTTTCTTGCCCAGACCTGTTTTTATTACTCTGTGCCTGTACTTGCTTTCTTGCCCAGACTTGTTTTTATACCTCAGTGTCTGTACTTGTTTTCTTGCCCAGACTTGTTTTTATTCCTCTGTGCCTGTACTTGCTTTTCCTTCCTGTGCCCTGTTCTCCCATGGCCCCCTCCATTTTCCCTGCCGCTGCGGCCCTGCCCCCCTGCAACACCAGTCACTGCCCCGCTCCAGCCTCCCAGCTGCTTCTCCCCCCCACATCCCCTCATATTGAGGCCGCGCAGCGGGCAAGCCACTGGAGCACCAAAGGCGCACCTAAGTCAAGGCCGTCTGCGCCCATCCGTGCCTAGACCACGACCAGCGCCAGGACCCCTGGACCCCGCGAACGCCACGATGCCTGACACCGATATGATGCCAGAACCCTCCGTGCACTCAACACCGGACGATTACATACCTGCTTCCTAGATGCCCCGAGGCGCACCCACGGAGCATTTACCTGCCAAAACTGCAGCTTCACAAACATCCCCCCCACCATGCCGCCGACCAGGAAAGAACTCGGCCTGGCCATGTGGGTGGGGGCCATTTTGAGGCCTGGTCTAGGGCCTGGCCATGTGGGTGGGGGTCTAGGGGCCATTTTGAAGCCAGGTAGTGTGCTTTTTGCCATAGACCTGCACCAAGTCTGTCTTGCTTTCAATCCATTATGCCCAGGGGTACTCAGTGATGCATGGACTGAGCCTTTCTGTGGGGTCTCTTGAATTTAAACATCATTTAGGGCATGGATGGCATTGGATTGAGGTGATTTTTGTGTGTATTTTGATTTTTTGGGTGTTGTTGGGGCCTGGTCCAGGGCCTGGCCATGTGGGTGGGGGCCATTTTGAGGCCTGGTCATGTGGGTTGGGGTCTAGGGGCCATTTTGAAGCCAGGCAGTGTGCTTTGTGCCATAGGCCTGCACCCAGTCTGCCTTGCTTTCAATCCATTATGCCCAGAGGTACTCGGTGGTGCATGGACCAAGTCTTTCTGTGGGGTCTCTTGAATTTAAACACCATTTAGGGCATGGATGGCATTGGATTGAGGTGATTTGTGTTTGTATTTCGATTTTTTGGGTGTTTGTTGGGGCCTGGTCCAGGGCCTAGTCATGTGGGTGGGGGCCATTTTGAGGCCTGGTCCAGAGCCTGGCCATGTGGGTGGGGGTCTAGGGACCATTTTGAAGTCAGGCAGTGTGCTTTGTGCCATAGGCCTGCACCCAGTCTGCCTTGCTTTCAATCCATTATGCCCAGGGGTAGTCAGTGGTGCATGGACCAAGTCTTTCTGTGGGGTCTCTTGAATTTAAACATCATTTAGGGCATGGATGGCATTGGATTGAGGTGATTTTTGTGTGTATTTCTATTTTTTGGTGTTCCTTTTGGCCTAGGCTTCTTGTAGTTGTTGGTTGCCTAGCCATGACCGTGGGGGGGCATACTGAGGCCAGGCAGTTTTTGCCTTAGGCCGGCAAGCTTCCGGGCCAGTAGGCCTAGGGTTATGAATGGGTGCATGAAACAACTCTCTCTGTGTGGTCTCTCTTCTATTAATTTATTTTAAACATCCATTTTTGATTAGAATTGCAATTTTTATTTTGGGTCTTTCCGTTTTTGGGAGTGTGATGTAAATAATATTAAATGCCTAGTTGCAATAGTATTAATTGAAGCACGACATATGCAACATTTATTTAACTGATGTTCCTCTGGCTTCTTTGCTTTTAGGTGCACAAAGACTGAGAACCAGGAATAATCCTCATCATCATCACTTGTTGTAGTGCCAGGAAGAAGTCCTGCTGCGGTGTGTGCACACCGTCACGTGACATCACGTGTGGCCACAGACATCTCTGCAACTCGTGCAACTGCGTCCTGCTGTTCTGACATCTGAAGAAGATGGGCCCAAAGAAAGGTAGCCATAGCTCCTCTACCAAGAAAGTTGCCAGTGCCACTGCCAGTAAGAAGGAGCAGAAGAAGCAAGTGGCGCCACTTACCAAGGAGACTGGTGTGTCGACCGGCACTTTTTTGGGGGGAAAAAACTACGCCTGAAGCAGCGGTGTCCGCTGGGGACCAAGGTGGGAGCAGCACCTCCGCTTCATTCGTCTCAGTGCCACTACACCAAGTTAGGCCCAAGCCAATGAGTGCCGCAGAGGCAGCCACTTTAATTGCTCTTTCACCATCGACCAGTGATGTTGGCGTTGACTCATCGCAAAGTAGCATCCAATCAACGCAGGGTGTAACTCATCTTATGAGTGTTCAACCACAGCCGCAACGACAACCACTGCTGCAACAAGGAGAGGCGCAAGGAGAGGCGCAAGGAGAGGCGCAAGGAGAGGCACAAGGAGAGCCACAACTGCCCACAATACTTGTTTCTCCAGAAGTAGGGGCACACCAGGAAATCGAGATTCATGCGGAGGTATTATTATTATTATTATTATTATGCTGTTTTATTACGCGCTCAATTACTGCCAGAGTATCCTGGCGCGAAAAGAAAAAAGAAAACAGGAAAAGAGGAATAGGCTATAGAGAACTAAAAAGCCAACCTGAACAAATGGGTTTTCAAGGCTTTTTTAAACGGACCAAAGTTCAGGGTAGCTCGCAAAAATAGTGGAAGGTCGTTCTAGGCAGAAGCGGCCTTCACCGCAACCGACTGCCCTCCCAGCCGAGAGCGCTGAAAACGTGGGACCTGCAGCAGATGTTGGGCGGCAGAACGCAAAGGTCTGTTGGGAGAGTAACGGCTAAATCGTTTCATCAAATAGGCAGGACCATGGCCGTTTATAGCTTTATGTGCCAGTGTAAGAATTTTAAAAATGATCCGTTGTGGCACTGACAGCCAGTGCAATCTCTGCAAATGGTTCTTTAAACTCACACGGCTAGAGATGTTGCATAGAAGTCTGGCAGTAGCATTTTGAATTACTTGGAGACGCCTCACCAAATAGGACGGGGAGCCGCTCAGCAAGGCATTGGCGTAATGAAGACGCGAGAGAATCATTGCCCTCACTACTGACTCTCTTGCTGTGAAAGGAAGATAAGGAAAGAACTTCGGTAGCGCTTTAAGGGTCCCAAAGCAGCACCCTGTCAGTTTCTTAATGTGCGGGGAATCTATGTGTGGAGGCCGGATAACCTTTCACATAAACGTGCGCTCAAGTTAACATGAAGTACAATGCTTCTTCTCAATCTTATAATTTCTCCAATGATGTAAAGCCAAACGGTCTTTTTATAAAAACATATCGGTATTTATTTGTTGATTATTTTCATTCCTTATTTCATTTCATAAGGGTTAATTATTTTCATTCCTTATTTCATTTCATAAGGGTCAATCAATTATCCTTCAACTTTCAATTTTTAACATTACTCCTCTGCCCAATGCATTTCGGGTCGATAAGAGAGACCCTTCGTCAGGGGCCTGAAAAATGAATTAATACAGGACCTTAGCAAGCAACCAAGAAATAATAACATGTACAGGCGGATTTACAATGGTGTATCATGGTAATGAAATCAGTGAGTAATAGCTTAATCACAATAGTTTCAACAATATTAATTACTGTTGTTAAAGAAATTCATATGCAATGAATAATAACTGACTTCAAATGCAATCAAAAATACTTGAATTTTATCAACATAGTGGTGAGTATGAATTTTACCGGATGGTCTATGCGAGGACGCTCAGTGCGTATTGCGGTGCAGTTAATGGAACAAAATGAGAAAAAGAGAAAAAGCGGTGGGCGCGGGAAAACTTACTGCAAGTTAGAAGTAGGGGTTCGTGTGGAGTGTTTACAAACGCCAAATGTGTTGAAGAAAGTAACGGAGTGTTACGGTGTGTTGCGCGGTCATGTGATGTGAGTGTTCTGACTTCAGTAGAAGTAGAAAAAATACTACGAGTAAGGCGCGTTGTGGAATGGTGGTTTCTAAAAACATTTAAACTAGAACAAATGGTGAATTTGAAAATTACGAGAATTTCGATGTATAAAATGGGGAAATAACTGATTAAAGGAAAAAGAGTATCTGTTGAGTCTGTTAAAAGGTCACATGATTTATGTATTGTAAAAAATGATGAAAATAGAAGGTGTGATGGTCGTGCTTGGAAAATATATCAGTTGTGATGATGTGAATACACCATATATTCATACATATCAAGAGTTGAGGTATATAACAAGTAGCAAGCATATAGTTCATTAGAGTTGATTATATTGCAAACATTCTCGATAAATCACAATGGCAATTGTATATTATTTTAGGGTGTGTACGTGAAGAGCAAATATTGAAATGGTCAATATTTGGAAGCATTACATTGATAATTTCAAGCTTAAGTGCATTTTGAATACATTAAACATAGTGATAGGGTTGTTTATTGAATTGAAAACGGGGGGCATAGTCCTTGTATCGTGCTGTCTATAGGAAACATGAATATTCAATACGATCATTCATTCCTGTAGGTTGTAAAGTGTTCAGTTTTTTTATCCAGAAGAATTCTGCTTTTAGTCTCTGTTTAGTAGGGTCCATGTCGCTGCGTTGTGGGATTATCTCCAAAATAGTGAATCTTAGTTGGGATATTTGATGTTTCGCTTCCAGCCAGTGAGTGGCTATAGTGGATTTGGTATTGTGTGGTAAGGTGGGCAAGGCTGCAAAAATCCCACAAAGCTTTACACTCAAGGAGCTCTGCCACCTTAGCATGAATATAAAAATCACCCAGCAGCAGAAAACATGGAAACCTCAGAGCCCGAGGCACCATAGCTTCCAGCAATACTTTAAGAAAAGAACCAGAAGGCCCTGGTGGCCGATAGATTAAGGTGCCACCTAGAGTGAAATGGGGGGAGAGGACCAGGGAAAAATTCAGAACTTCCCCGACTCCTAACTCGTCCGGGGGATCTACATGACGAACCCAGGATTCTTTCAGAATAATTGCCAGTCCACCTCCCCTTCCCAGTGCACGATCTTTCCTACATATTTTATAGCCTCTAGGAATGGCCAACTCGACATCCGGTATCAGCTGAGCAAGCCACTCCTGATGATCCATTGTCTTCCAGATCAATAGCAAAGAAAATGAGGGCTAGCACAACTTATTCTTCAAGCCCCCTTCCTTCTGATGATCTAGATCTTGATTGGCACCCACCAATTCAGTCTGAGAGGGAGGCACAACATGAGCCAACAAAGCTAGGGAAAAGGTAGGTTCCCGCAAGTCTTTCAGTTATGGGTGATGAGGAAGAAGAAGCAGAAGTGGTGTATTCTGCTGCTGATGAAGAGTATGACGATGACGACCCAGTCATCACAGTCGTCACTCTAGCCCCAGAGGGCATGCAGAAGACAGAAATTTTTACCCTATCCCGAAATGCTGCGTGGGATGTGGGAGGTGTGGCACTGGTACCACCACCAACACAGGTAACTACTACACCGACACGACCTACAGCTTCCATATTTTCTCTTCAGAAGGGCCGGCAGGGACCTCCATCCAGCTCGACCTCCATTACCTCAAGTAGTGGTGCTGTAAGTGCACAACAGAGTCAAATTCCGCCACACCCATCCTTCACTTCATCTGGCATTGAAAGTGGCACCTCCACCACCATCTAAAATCTCAACTCCCCAGTTTGGGACTTCTTTAGTATTATCAAAAAGGTGGAAAACCAAGTTAGTTGTTCGATTTGTAAACAAGTAGTTAGTCGGGGTAAGTTTGGTATCAACTAGGGTACCGGAGGCCAGAGAGGTCATCTCCAAAAACACCACAGCATCCAGTGGGAGGCTCACCTAAGTAACATCTGGAAAGCCAAAAGTACAAATCCAAATGTAGCAATTGATATTGCATCTGATGACGAGGAGCTGATCGTGCAGGGGGAGGTGAAGAAGCGAGAGACATTTTTTCTGGTACACACAGAACCCCTGGCAGCAGCACTGCAGTGGTAGAGCCCACACCCTCTACCCCAGCAACATCTAGGTGGCACAGTAAGAGTCTGGTACAGACACCAATGCGAAAAAGTACATCAATGAGCCTAACTGGGTTGAAGAAGTCTAGATCGTCATCACATATGACAACGGTCCAGACCACCATTAAAAGCATGTTTTGGTTGATGGGGCATGGCCACGGAGGCGACCGAAATGGCTGCCTCTGCGTGAAGCTCCGCCATGAGGGCACCCAGGGACGACGTTTGAGAAGTGACCCGGCCGCTCCCGAACCCACATCACAAGCGGATCCGAGATGTGACAACTCCCCTCACAGCTGGACGGACCCGGGGGCCTGGGAGTTGAGAATTGCGGTGTGTACGGCGGAGGGGACCGGAGGTCTCCGGGCCTCGGCAAAATCTTCCCTAACTGCGCGGGAATAGCTGGTGAGTGCTGCGCTGGGCTTCCCTGCTGAGACCCCTGCCCCTTAGCGGGCTGCCGGTGGGCTCTCGTGCCAGTTGCCGGTCTTCCGCTGGCTCCTGGGTGGGGGCGCCGTGCTCTCGCTCAGGGTCGGGGCCTTCGGGCCTGGACGCACGGGGAGACCGGGGCCTCGATTTACGGGCCAGCGGCGGTCGCCGCACGACGGGCGGGAAGGCTTGCTTGGTTGCTGCAGGGGTGGCGGGCTATGGTGGAGGGGGCCCGGGGGTGCAGCCGGCAGATTAATGCGTCCCGCCTGAGTACTACACACCTGATACCACTCACTCCCCTCACAGGTCACACGCTTCTGGCTCCTGTTAGCAGACACCCACCCCAGTTGCTCAAAGTGGGGAAAGCATAGTCGTCACCCACTGCCCCTTAGTAACATCGTTGAGGAGCAGGTGGATGTGACACACTGGCTTGAGCTTCGGTACAGTTTGCCCCCGGGTCCCTGGTGACGGTTCACCTGGCACGGTCTGTCCTACACGGAACCCATCCACGCGGAGGGACGCCAACTTTGTGATTCTTCCTAAGCATCATCGCCCTTGCAGCTGACACTGTGACTCCTGCACCTCCCGCTGCCCCCCCGGCTTGGTACCGCTCACTGTTATAGAGCGCAGTGTATTCACCATTGAACTGGCCATGGGAAAGAGAGACCCGAATCAGAGGAAATTGAGCTTTGACAAGACGCCCCTGCTGGCGGCCGACGCTACGCCTGGTTCTTCAACTGGGACTACCGCGACCGCGGCCACCGGAGATGCCATGTCCATGGTTGCCGCCATGTTGGGCGAAATGCGAGCGGGCTTCAAGGCTCTGGATACCCGCTTTGACAGCCTCGAACAGAAGATCGCAGATATGGGCTCCAAGGTGCAGGCACACGACTGACGCCTGGATGTGGCGGAATCCAGGATATCAGATTTAGAAGACTCTGCCACAAAATCACTCAAGAGGCTAGAACGAGTTGAATAAATACTGAAACACGTGGCGATCAAGAACGAGGATTTGGAGGCTCGTGGCCGACGGAATAATATACGCATCATTGCTTCGACACCTTTGTTGAGAAACTCCTCATTGAACTGTTCGGCAGAGACACGTTCACGAATCGCTTTGTGGTCGAGAGAGCCCACAGGTCGTTGGGCCCTAGACCTCGCCCGGGACAGCCCCTCGTCCCATTATTGCCAGAATCATGAACTTTCACGATCGAGATGCCGCGCTACGTGCGGTGGGAGAGGTGAGATGGCAGGGCAGCGTTCTGTCCTTCTTCCCGGATTTTACTTTGATGGTTCAGGAGGCGCGTCGCAAATACGCTGGAGTTAAAGCAAATCTACGCAACCTGGGGTTGAAGTACGGAATGCTATATCCAGTTAGTCTAAAGGTCGATATAGATGGCAGATTCCGTATCTTTGATTCCCCCACTGAGGCTCAAGACTTCTGCCAAAACTACAAAAAACAGGGCTCCCCACGGGCATCCAACTCCGCGCCACACTCTCCGCGTCGTGAGGACTCGCAGGCCAGTGCTGACCTCTTTACTGAAACCAGCCAGGGTTGAACTCTTGGCATTAATGGTTCATAGCTAACGTTCACAGTTTTGTACTACCTGATGTGGATTCTACATACTTTCACAAGTTTCTGTAGCACTTCGGAAGCCGTTCCTATTGGGGTTCCCTCTAGGCGTGGCGTTGCTACCCCCTATGGCGTATGCCTCCATGTTTTCCTTACTTGGGGTTAAGTTTTTTGGTTTGTTCAAACGCTTCACTACATGGCTAGTGTTTTGGATATATTGTATTTACAGTGTCCGATTGCTCAGGGTCTGCCTCTTTTTGGGTATGAGGAGGCTGGGTGGGGGTTGGAGGTGGGGTTATTTTTTGTTTCTATGTTCATCCCTATTTGTGAGAATCTGTAATGCTGAAGAGAGTGGACTACCAATCGTACACATGTTCACGTACATGCTCTGGCCTGACTTATGGCCAGGATAGGACTGCAGCTTGGGCCGGCCAGACTGAAGCTTATGTTCTGGAATGTCCGCGGCCTTAACACCACAAGAAAGCGCAAACAGGTCCTGAATTACGCAGCCCGACACGAGGTAGATGTTCTTTTTCTTCAAGAGACGCAACTGGCCCCTTCAGACTCTTCTTCCATAGCCAGGGGGTGGGGGGCTCACAGAGTTTTTTGGAACTTTAGCAGGTATGCGAGAGGGGTTGCGATTCTAGTTCCCAGGCGTGTCCCGTTTGTCTTAACTAGTAGTACTACAGATAAGGAAGGTAGATATGTGATGGTAAGCGGAGTGCTGCTGGGCTACAAAATTGCGTTAGTGGGAGTTTACGGTCCCAACGTTGACTCTCCTGCTTTTTTCCAGGAGCTTCAAGTGACACTACTTCATTCAGACATAGACCTGCTATTGTTGGGCGGTGACTTTAATTTGTTGATGAACCCCGCTAGAGATAGTACCTCCCCTTCCCCAGATTGCAAACCCCGATCTCGAGCGGCGCTACTGACATTTGCGCTCACTTTTCACTAGTGGATATAGAGGCGCGACTGCACCTACACTCGCCTGATTTTACACATCATTCAGGGTTTCATAACACTAGTACAAGGATAGATTACTGGCTCCTCTCCCCGGGCGTGGCCGGTTCGGTGGATAACCTCCCCACACTCCCGCGTATGCTGTCTTACCACTCCCCCATTGTCCTGACTCTGCAGATCCCCAGGCTGGGTGGGTATGAAGACAGTGGAGATTCCCTGGAAGGGCCTTGGCTGACCCGGTTTTTAGGGTGGAGATCCGCAGCGCTATTGATGACTATTTCAACAACAACACTGGCTCCGTGGACACGTGGGCCGTGTTATGGGAGGGATTTAAGGCCACCATTCGAGGGGTGTGTATTGATCAGCACGTAGGGGCACTGCGCGAGATTCGCTCTACCCTGACCCGTATTGAGAGGGACATTTCCAGAATTGAGAAAGACATCCTTATTGCCCAGTCAGATGGGAAAGAAGCTAAACGCCTAGACTTACATTTGGAATTTAGGGACAATGCAGACAGGGAGTTAAAATATTTGAACAAGCACTGTACAGCGTGTCATTATGGTGAGGGTGATAGGCCTGGCAAATTGTTAGCTCAACTACTCCGCCCCCACCGTCAGGCGTCATACATTACTGATATTGTTGACGATCGGGGCGCACGGCACCACTCCACTCCTGACATCTGCAACTCCTTCTTGTCGTATTACAAGACTCTTTACGCTTCCACGCTTTCGGGAGACAGGTGCGACCCTGGCCCCTACCTGAATCAGGTCGCACTGGTGTACTTGGAAAAATGGATGCAGGAGTTCTGCTATGCCCATCACTCCGGACTCTATCATTGAAGCCATTGATGCATTAAAAGGCTCCTCGGCGCTGGGACTCAACGGTTTCTCTGCAGACTTTTATAAGGAATACAAAGAGGAACTCGTCCCGCGGCTAGTAGAGGTCTACGCGGAGGCATTGGAGTCCGGCGTTTTACCTCCCACATTGAGGGAGGTGGTTATTGTTCTTCTCCCCAAGCCCGGACGTGACCCATCTCTGTGGGGATCATACAGACCCCTTTCATTACTGAATTTAGACTATAAAATTTTGGCTAAAGTACTTGCGATCCACCTATCCTTGTTAATGGAGTCCATTATATCACCGGCCCAGTCCGGATTCGTCCCACACAGGTCTACCTCCTTCAATCTGAGGACGTTGTTCTCCGTCTTACACAGGATCGATCCCTTGACCCCTGCCGCTGCAGTGTTTCTGGACGCAGAGAAAGCGTTCGACATGCTGGAATGGCCCTTTTTTCTATCGATCATGAGACGGATGGGTATACCCACCATGTTCGTGGCTACTGTGGAATTATTGTATACTGCTCCTACTGCCCGGCTACGTTTAAACTGTACCATCTCTGAATCCTTCACACTCTCATGTGGCACTCGTCAGGGTTGCCCGCTGTCCCCTCTTTTGTTCATTCTGGCGATGGACCCCCTGGTTCAACATTTTCAAGAGAAACATCTTCATAGAGGACTCCAGTTCAGCACAGGGTCGCTTCTCCTTTCCTTATACGCTGACGACACGATCTTGTATGTCCGTACACCGCAGACCAATCTGGAACCCCTGTTGTTGGAAATAACCCATTTCGGAGAATACTCTGGCCTTCACGTTAACTGGCACAAATCTGTGGTCTTCCCACTTACCCCTTCCACTTCACAATGGGAGTGCGCCTTCCCCCTTGAGTGGACCACTGAATCTGTGAGATATTTGGGAATACAGGTTCACCTTGATACGGTGTCAATAATTCGTTTGAACTATGGGCACGCCCTTGATTTTATAGAGGATCACCTGGCGCAATGGATTAGCCTCCCCTTGTCCATGGCAGGTCGGATCGCCATCATTAAAATGATCATACTCCCCCGGTTTCTGTATTTATTCAACAACATCCCTATTCCACTCACCAAGATTTCTTTCACCCAACTCCGCTCCTTATTGTTGCGTTTGGTGTGGGGTGCTAGAATCCCTCGGGTTTCCTGGCATACCCTGACACTTCCTTATGAAAGGGGTGGCTTTGGTGTCCCCGACTTTTATCTTTATTATCTGGTCGCACAATGCTCATATGCCTATCCCTGGTTCCATCCAGATGCCAGAATTTTGTATCTGAAACCTGAGGCAGATCTGGTGTCACCTATCCCGCTCCATTCCGTTCTCCCTAAGGGGTTTCCTCGAGACCCACAGGACATACAAACCGTTTCCACCACATGTTGGGCATGGGAAAAATTGCGTAGGTTACTACATATTGAAGTCTTGTATTCCTCAGCTCTTCCATTGCCTAATGCCCACTGGATCCCAATTACAGGTGAGTCTGTGGTTCAGCGCACATTAGCCAAATATCAGCTGCACACGATCGGAGATCTGTTCCCGGACGGCCATGTCTTTTCCGTGACGGAAGATCAGCGCTTTACTGAGCGATCATTTATGGATTATTTCATACTGACTAGTCTACGGTCTATGCTTCGATCTACATTCCGCTCATTTCCACTTCCCCGAGAAGACACTGCGACACTCACGTTCATTATACAGAATCAAACAGGAGCACATGTGGTCTCTAGGTTGTATAAAATATGCCTTGCCTCGCTTCCCTCCTCCGACACTGCGGTGCGGGCCGCATGGGAAACAGACCTGGATAACTCAATATCTGATGCCCAATGGGTGGCATGCTGTGCGGCCACCAGGGAGGTATCCATTAATAGCAGACACAAGCTCATCCACTTTAAATTTCTGAGACGGATGTACCATACCCCTGACTTATCCCACAAGATCAACCCCAATAGGCCGCACTGTTGCCCTAAATGCAAAGGCCAACATGCTGACTTTGCCCACCTTTCCTGGACATGCCCCCTGCTACAGGACTACTGGGTTCAGGTTCAGGGCACCATATTGGGCCCGGAGCTTACACCTAACCCTGAGATAGCTTTACTGGGATATGTTGTAAATTTTCCACGCGCCACCCGCAAACTGGCGGCCATCAGATTTTTACTGGCTAAGAGAGAGATTGCATTACTTTGGGACTCCAAGCGCACACCAAGTTCCCAGGCCTGGCTGCGTAGCATGGCCTACTGCAACGTCAACAGTGTGGAATACTCCACGATGGTCCCAGTTACCTCCCGCCCAGTAGACATTTGGGGGCCATACCGCGCGTATATCGCGAAACTTACCCTGGACTCACAGTCACAGTCCATCAATTCCATAGTACCGGAGGGAGTGGGGTAGACACTTCGTGCATGGAGAACTATTTCCCTTGTTACTGCCTGTACCACATGTCCCTTCACATAGGATCGTGGAATTTTAAAACTGCATACACCACGATGGTTCCCGAGGCCCCGCGCAGGTCCCCAATTACTGTTATTCCCCCATAGGAGAACTTTCTTCACACACTTGTGTTCATGGCGGATTGCTCTGGTTTACAATGTGATGTTATTTGGCCTATTCTGACAAAAATGTTTCTAGGAAATTGTTTGTTGTACAGACTGAACCACTTCCTCTCTCTCGCATACGCAAATATGTACTTAATCTTAATCCCTCTTTTTTCTGTATTTTTTTCTTTTCTTTTTCTGGTTTCTGTTACATATTTCCTTTTTGTAATTGGAATCCTTCCAAGGTATTCTCACCATGTTGAGTTGTCTTTAAGAAAAAAAATCGACATTCATCACGTTACTTATTGCTGATCTCTCTGAACGATTGTTTAATGTATGTACAGTAATCTATGTTTCCAACAGCGTACAAGTTACTGACCCTTGTATATGTAAGAGTGGATTGTACAGCTGTTCAATAAAGAGATTTAAAAAAAAAAAGCATATTTTGGTCGGAGGTGCCATTGGAACGTCTGTATAATGCAATGCTGGCTAAAATGTTAGCGCTGGACCTTCTCTCTTTTTCTTTCGTGGAAGGGGTGAATTTTCTAGAATTTGTGGCAACAGTCTGCCCTAAATGGAAGGTTCCTAGCCGGTCCTATTTTGCCAGAGTTGCGGTTCCAGCACTACATCAAGATGTGCTGGACGTGATTGGGGCAGCTTTGCAGAAGAGTGCTGTTCACACTATCCACCTGACAACAGACATGTGGACCAGTTGCCAAGCCGTTGATTACATGTGGATCGCTGCACGCTGGGTCTCTTTTGCGCGGGGTTAGAGAGAAGAAAGCTGCGGGTGTTGACAGTGTCACAATTTTTCAAGCTACTGGGAAACATGCAACAGTAGCCATGTTTGCCATGGAGAAATCTCATACTGCAGTAAACATTTTGGAGGAGTTTAACAGTAAGGTCTTTGAATGGCTGCAGCCAAGAAGGTGCATGATTGGTTATGTTTCCACGGATAATGGCAGTAATATAGTTAAGGCCATGGCTGTTGGTGGCTATTTCAGAGTGCCATGCTTGGCGCAGAGCATTAACATTATTGTTCAAGATTTCTTGAAAAAAGAAAACACAGTAAGCAAGTTACTGACCACCTGCTGAAGAATCTGCACACATTTCAGCCATTCTTTTAAGGCCCGTAAGCAGCTGAGGATCATTCAACGTGACCGTAGAGTGCCAGTCAGAGGACTCATCCAGGAGGTGGCAACACGTTGGAACTCAACCTTCTACATGCTTGAACGTCTATTTGAGCAGTACTTGGTAATCAATGAGTATGTCTTTCACGCACGGGGTGCTTCTATGAAAGACATGAGGCTAGAGGTGGAGGAATGGGACATAGTTAAAAGCCTGACAGACATGCTTCGTCCTTTTGAGCTCTTCACGCGTGAAGTCAGCAGGGAGGACTTTACTTTTGGGCAAAGCTATCCCATTGTTACACATGCTGGAGCACCAACTGAAGGCGGTATCTTCAATGTTCTGAGGTGATGCTGAAAAACAAGATGCATATCAGTTGATGGAGAGCTTATTAGGCTGCCAAGTTGACAATCCAAGGCTTAAAGCAATACATTCAGAACAACATTACATTTGTGCCACTATTTGGGATCCACGTTACAATAAGATACTGGCCAGCAATACATTAATTCCTTTTTCTGAAGCAGATGTTTCCAGGTACAAACATTGGATAGCTCTGTCAGCCATTCGGTTCAAAAAAGAGCGGCAGGAAATTGAAGGAACAACCACAAGTACTACTGAAGCAGCAGGCCATCCGGAGTCAAGATCCACTTCTGTGGCCGAAGGCAGTCACTTTCCCTCAGAGCCGTTACCGACACCAGGAACCGTATCATCACCTGCACCAGGCCCAGCCATAATATTGTTGGAAGCGGATTGGATAACCCATCAAGGGTTTGCTCATTCCAGTGTTGATGCAAAGGCAACATATGGTACGGAAAGTGGAGCACTCCTGGAGGACCTAGAGTGGATGGCACAGGCCTATCTTGATGACCCGACAGAGGTCTTCTTTGATCAGAATCCATTGGTGTATTGGTATAGGAAAAGGCCTCAATGGCCACTGATCACCAAGCTGGCTATAAATGATTTGGCTTGCCCACTCGCAAGTGTGTCTTCTGAACGTGTTTTCAGTGCTGGTGGTGCCATTGTAACTTCAAAAAGGACCCGCCTCTCGCCAAAAATGTGGAAAGGTTAACAATGATCAAGATGATTCAGCACTTCATACCACCAGATGACAAAATCCGTGAATCCACGCAGGAAGAAAAGGACACCGACTTAGGTGACGGAAGTTCTTCTCTGTTAGCTGACCTACTCACCGGTTCAATTCACAGAGTTTGAGGACGAGCTCTACTTCCTGACACCTAGGCTTGAAATACTTTTTTTCCCGTCCTTATTCACCTTTATTTCTGTGTGTCTTTCTTTGTTTTGCAATTTTTAGCACATCAAACTTTAATCACAACAAATCCATCAGCAGCACTGTTCACTAGTTCACAACTCAGTCATGCTCGTCTATCCTCCTCCTTCAGAATCCCCCTATTCATTTCCCTCAAGGTCGATGGCCGGATTACGCAGAATCAAGAAACTGTCGCTCAGTAGACGAGTCCCCTCAAAAGAAGTTTGACTGAAATGACTGACTATGCTGATTGTTACTTCTGAAATTGACACAAGAGGCTGCACTTTGGCCCTTCACTTAAGAATAAGATGCTGACAAAAAGTGGAACAGGTAATGAATGATGAGATGGCATGCAGTGGACAACACTGGCTGTCTGGATCTGATGAAAGCAATTTCTGTTTGTTTTTTGTGCATGAATGAATCCTATGTGTTCTGTTATTCTTTCATCTTTAACACACTAAATGTAACTCAAGTCTACTCTGTTTACCTTGTTTAATAAAAATTGTACTTCTACTGCAGGGGCCACTACGTTGCATTTCTTAATATGGAAAATGTCTTTGGACTCACTGTGTGTAGACTGTGACTGCATGAACAACATTGAGTTTGCCAACACGATGATGATAATGAGTCATGATGACCAAAGTTACATATTATCTTCACAGTTACTCACTGGGATGGATGGATCATCATCGCCGATTTAAGGAAGAACTATAGCCATTTCGTGAGTGGCAAACAGGTAAACAAGTCAACAACAACCACAGCAGAACTACATGTCTGTTTAGTCCTAGTATGGAGTGGTCGAGCCAGTGTAGAGTTATGCCAGAGTCCAGACAGCGGTTCATGTAAAATTGCGGCTATGTGGTTTGCTGTATAAAATTAGATCTGCTTTGTCTGTCTGTGTCAAATAGGTATGCTACATGGAGGGTGGTTAACTCAGTAGTGCCTGCCTTGACCATCTGCCAGGCCCTGGCCTGCTGTGTGCTAAATATTATCCTGGAAACAGAGACTCAGAGTAGGCACTTTATAAATGATGCATGTATGTAATACTGTCGCCTCTGAAAGTGAAAGTGTTATTTTTGCACTACACACCGTACCTTATATTTTTCCTCCGTGGTGTTTTAATATCCCTTTCTGTTTTTCCATCGAAAATTACAGGCCGGCACTTACCCTGTGCGAAGGGAAAAACATGAACTCAGGCTTACCATAGCAATCCGCAATTCCATATCTGCCAGGCAGGCAGTGGACAGTGTGGTCACCAAGATTGATCAACGGAGCGCCTAATGGAATGGAGGAGTACCGCGAATAAGAGGAATGGCTGGATGCATGCAACTTTCCAATTTGACCAGGACAACTACAACATACAGTTACAGTATCCACTTCACTTGTCCTTATCTTTTAAATAATGGTATTGTTGTGAACTTCTATGAGTGCGTTTGCTCTCTGCTTCAAATTCATCCCTACAGCTATTTGATAAGTTTCTTTGCTATTTTTAAAACTAATGTAATGTACTACTAAGTGTTTATTCTCTCTGAGGGCAGATAGGCAAGTGAAATTGCGTAATTACTGCAGCCCTGTACTGTCTAATTGTTTTGTAATAGTTAGTAAGTTGTAGTAAGTACTACTTTTCAGTAACCTAACCATCCATTTAGCAAACAACTTCACGCATGCACTTCCTTTATGTCCCTTAAAAGATTTATCGATATCTTCATATGCAAAGATTTGTTTTTCTTCATGTGTTGTTTGTCCATGCGTACTGTTTTTTTTCTCTCTCCAAAACACTTTCCCAAAAAAACCCTTTCTCGTCCATTTTTCAAACCCTAACCTTCTTCCCCCGGGCTGTGTGGTTTTCATTGAGGTGTGACTAAATGACACCAATAATTCCACCTGCTTGCTGGGGAGGATAAGGTCAAAAGCAACAGAAAATCAATTTCAAGGCAGGTCAAGGAATCCGAGGATATATTCTTATTCTGCTTGACACACACCCTGAGTATTTGCGAATCAATTCAGAATTTCATGCGCGCCATCGAGTGTATTTATCATCAACAGCATCCTCCTACACATGACTAAAGCTTACGCTGCTGTGTCCTTTAGTACTAGTTCTTGTAGTAGCCATAAGCCACGCAACTAGTAGTTAACTTTTTATTAAATACTTTAGCATTGCATAAGCTACAATTGATGGCACTGTTCTTGTGTACTTTACTATCGTACTGTTCTAATGCTCCTCTCAGGCCACTCAATGTGTCATTCCCTTTTTTTTCATATGCTGCTACTGCCAGAGTGTACCACTACTACTGCCACCACAACAATGCCATTTCACCCGTCCAGGATTCCATAGCCAACCTTAATCGCCATTTGTCATGCAGCCAGCCATGTGCCTTGCCCTATTCCCAAACACGAATCACAGGTAAGATAAGCATTTTTGGGGAGGAAGAATAATGGAGTAGGAGGAGAGGAGAGACTGACGGTAGTACTAGTAAAGTAGTAGGACAATTGAATTCACTAACTCTGTCAGTGGCACTTTTGTACAAATTTAGGTGATTACTTAGACAATTTGAATCAACCAGCCAGTTAAGTTTCAGGAAAACAAACATACAGTTAACCCCCCCTGCCTCCGCCACAAAACAGCAAACACGCGTATGCTATGTTTAAGTTGAAAATAAATAATTATTTAGACCCTAACAAAAATAAACTAGCCCACAAGACCCGACCTATCCCCTCCCTAACCCCAACCAATGTCCATTAAATAAATACCCCAAAAGTTCAAAAATCCCAACGCCCAATTACCAGCCGCCCCCAAAAGTCTTTAAAAAAGGGGCAAGGGACAGTCTCTACTTTGGCCGGCGGTGTCCTGTGACCAGGTAGTCCCACAGCTCTCTCCGGAGGGCCTTGAGCAGGACTTTCTGCCTCTCCACCTCCTGCTCAGGGTAGGCCACTCGCAGGGTTAGGCGGTGCACATGCGCCTTGCAGGTACTGTGGGTGGCAGCTGTTGGTTGGGCTGCTCGGCGGCGGCGGGTGGCTGCCGGACCACCGCGCTGTACCGCTGGAGGATTGCGCTGGCTGGATGACCCAGGGGCAGTGAAGGAGGATGCAGCTGTTGTTGTACCTTACCCCTCCTCCTCCTGAGCCACCAGCTTCCGATATGAAGGGTTGGCACCCCTGGAAACAATAAAAGGAAAGTGGGAGATAGATCTAGAGAAACCCATCACTGATGCGGCCTGGGCACGAGGAATGCCAGGTTTCAGCTGGTACCCTTCTCTATACTCCACAGAGCGTACTTGACGCCAGGAAAAATACAGAAATATTTTCAAGTAGTAGAGGCGGCATGCCCCAGGTGCATGAGATCTTGGGCAGAATTAGAACATATGATATGGTCCTGTCCAGCGATGGGACTTTATTGGGAGGAGGTGGGAAACACCCTGAATGCGATAACAGGGGGACAACTAACGTTTGATATGGCCACTAGCAAACTGCACTGGTTCCCCCACACATCCAAGAATAAGATCACGAGTACGTTTGTGGACATGGGGCTTATACTAGCGAAGCGGGAAATCATGAAGCACTGGAAGGCAACGGTAGGGCCCAGCTACACACGGTGGAAGGGCGAGTTCCTAAAGTGGGCCACTAGCGAGAGCGCGCTGCGATATCAGCTGGCGCATAGGGGAAACAATGATAAAGAGCTAGAGGCAGCGACAGCATGGGAGATCCTAGGGCAGACACTACGAGAGTATGAACCACAAGATGACTGAGCGGAGAGGGTAGCTGAATGAGGATAGCCCCGAGCCATGAAAGGTACATCACACAATTTTATATATGACAACTCCTGAGCACACATGATCAGGGGAATAGAACAGGTTGAGCGTGTCAGTGATGAGGAGGGTTATGGAGCAAAGAGGGAGGGTACAGTTCAGCTAGAAGGGAGTTGGAGGGTTAAATCTTAAAGGACGTTGTTTAACTTGGTAAACTGATGGTACAGAGCTGTTAAATTAATATACCATGTAATGGACGGTGAATGGGGGGTTTTCGATCGCCCTAAGAGGCTGACGTGGCAATTATTGTGTAAAATATGTTTTTTCCTTTTATGCACAAAACACCAATAAACTACATCTTTAAAAAAAACAGTGGCACTAGCAACTTGCAAGCACAGTACATAACATTTGTGGCATGTATCTAGCTAACCTCCCACTTTGTCGGCCTTTGCTCTAACATTAGTGGGAGTTTCGGGAATTCTACTAGCACTATGGACTCACTACATTAGACTCAGACAGTGCGCCAGTCTTCTTCTTCTCTCTTGTTTAGCGTAATTAGTACGTAAACTTGTGAAAGCCGGCATACTGCCAGCGCAGTCGGCTTGCACCCAAGAAAAACAGATGCAAGCCATGATGACGCAGACTCGGGTTACTGTTACTAGTACATACAGGTGGGGAAGCTCTTACTTTTCTAATATGGGTGGCACTGGCCATTCTCTGTTACAACAAGGGGATACTGCTCAATTAATGTAACTTTCACCCTGCCCTGCCCCTGACTACTACAAAAGGAAAATGAAGAAGATAATATGATCATCTATCCCTTCACATGATATTTGCTGATATAAGGGATGACTTTAGGTGCTTTGTTTTTATTGATTGAGTGAACACCGATAGGCCACACATGAATGACAGAGTTGAACAAAAATTATTACCATAGGTAGTGAGTGGTCCCCGTAATCACCGGAGGAAGGCACTTGTGACTTGACTTGATAATGTGAACTATACAATATAGATACACAATATATGCTGTGCTTGCAAACTATTGTTAGTCAAGGGAGTATTCTGAAAAATTAGAACTTCTACTTTCCTCGGCTTTGCTACTCTTGCACGTACGTGGGGTGCTACATGCTCTTCAAACTAACACTCTTCATCCAGTGACAGTCTACTCTGTCTACTCTACATACACCTATGCTATCTATGAGGAAGATACGATCCAGGCATCCATCCATTCAAAGTAAATGTCAATCATTCTTGTTAATGTCTCAACTGGACGAACCTTACTTTTTCTCACCGACAAACACTCTTTTTATTTTATTTTGTAAACCACCACCCATGCATCCGTGCTTGACTTGCATTTGAATTTGACCCAAAGGATATATTGCACACACATACACTTTTTGTTTCACCTGTAGGAGAGTAGGGTCTGCAATCCTATGATCACCCAGATTTTTTGCTTTTGTTTCACTGGTTTACGACTTTCTCTGGCTGTGGGCCTGCTAATCAGACCCACAGCCTGGCTGTTCTCTTTCTAAATTACGATATGTACCCTAGGTGCATTTACCAATTGGTACTGGGCCACCTTATCAGACCCTGTAACTCAGGGCATAGGTGTACCCAGGGCCGCCATGGGCTGCAGCATGTATTATGCCACCCCTGGCTGGCCTCGTAAATTTGACACAACTGGCTGCACGACAGCTGGGGCGAAGACGTGTAACCACCCTTCGCTTTAGGTATAGTAGCTCTATATCTAACCATACAATGGACACCCGAGTTCCTATCAGTCACTCCTATGGCAGGCCTTAACAATCCTGAAGGCAGAGTGCGTGGGCTCGTGTGAGCTAGGTTCAGGCCCGAGCCGAGCCCGGCTGCAGCTTGCGGAATCAAGACCCAATAGCTGTTCCATGATAACGCGTACCATATCGGTAACTCCGGTATCGCGTTATCAAAACATGTTGAGTAAGGTGTCATACGAATCGGGGTGCTGCCCTCTCACCAATTCTGGCGATGAGGTTAGCATCCCACCCTCCTAGAGGGACACGACATGTATGTAACTGTGAACCCCGGTTAAAGTTAACTGAAGCCTCAGCTCCACAAAATGGATGCTGCCACCACAGACACAAGTCTGACCTCCTGCTGCTGGGAGTCCTTCCAGCGAGGAGCACTTGGACAAAGGGTTTCCTGTCGAGGGCGCTGTTCGCACCGTCCCAGACAGGGTTTGTGTATTCTGGGTAGGTAGGGCTTTGGCGAGAAGGTGACTGCGGAGTGGCACCCCGGTGCTCACTACGCATCTGCCGGTTAGAACCAGTTCCAGGGGCGACAGCCCTGGCCTGGGGAAAGCCCGGCAGGGGAGAGGGGCGTAACTACCCCCCTTCCTGGTCCCACCCTTAGGGCAGGACCTAGTCATGTACCCACCCCTTTCTTTAGGATAAAGACCGGAGCGGGGACCCTTCCAAATTAGATCATCTTTGAATCAAGAATACTTTCTACGAAAGGACTTCAAGACTCTTCTCAAGATTTCTCCCTTGTGGCTAAGGAGTAGTCACCCTGCATCAGCGGGCACCAACTAAGAACTCTGCGGTTTGCTGCAAGTCCTTCCTCAAGGATCCGACGGCCCAGCTCGACGAGAACCGGCTTCCCTGGCACCTCTGACCTCTACCCACGTCATCAGCTCAGCTGTGATCTGTGGGTGCGACGAGACCTCGAGGGACCGGCCATCATCAGAACCTGCACGCTCTTAAAAACCAGCACGACCATCGAGGTAACTCTCTGGTGAGTGCTCTGGGGTCCGAGAAGCCCCGACCCTGAGCCGCTCTAGCACCGAAGTGCAGTCTCCCAGCATCTCCACGATCTGCGTGGGGCCCTTCTGCTCGCTGCTCAGCATGTTGTCTGGTCACTCGCCGCTGGCTTGTGCCCTTCTGTGACGACATCCGAGAATCATCACTGCTGGTCTGGTTGCTCCAGACTGGCCCTTGCTTCCATCTTTGCGAGAAGCACCCCGGACCCTCCTGGTCCACTCAAGACGCCATCTTAGGCCCACCCTGTGGCCCTGAGATCTGCCAAGTCTTGTTGCCCCATCCTGGGCCCAGCGACGCCGACAGCATCATCCTTCGTGGGACAGCTCGCACCTCCACCGTGGTCGCCGACAACGCCTCCTGGTCCGTGAGACTGCAGAGCCTAGCGTCGCCCACTCACCTAGTCGAGGTGACGGCCAACCGGTGCCTTCCTGGTACCCTCTGACTACTGGCTAGTAGTACGAACTTGGTCCCCTCTGCTTTCAGGTTTCATCAATCTCCGATCCAGGCTTGGATCTCTACGAACTATTCAGCACTGGTCGCCGGCCAGCAACTCCTTTCTTCCGGCTCCTGGCTCGTCAGCGAAGACCCCGACGCCTGTAAGACTTGTGCAGCCGCAGCCCTCGTGGCTAGGTAACTCGGCATTTCGGTGCCTGCATAGCCTCCTTACTCTAGGGTCCCGAGTCCCTCGCTTCCGACTTGCCTTATCGGGTCCGCCCGAGACCTTAACCTTTCCGTGTCCTCGGACACTTGTTTTAATTGTGCACTTGAAGTATTTGCCTAAGAGATTTGGTTTGTGCTTAGTACCCTGTCCTCATAAAGAGTACAGGGCTGTTGTGATTCTTAATAAATATCCTGTTTATTTTCATAACACTTGTGTGGTGTCCTTTCACTGGGTGTTCAAGGGGTACATGTGTGGTAAACAGCTGGCTTAACACGCCCTCTCGAGTCTTTAGCCTTAGACTGCTCGTATCCACGCTACTAGGATAGCTGGTCTATAGGTTGACTTACAACCAAACACCATAAGGGTCGTTGGAACGATACATAGCGGTCGCTAGAATAGCGAACGTTGCATATCGGGCCAACTTCTCACATTGGTGAGCAGCGGTTGGGATTTGAGCTTGCTGTTGTTTTACCACACGTATCCTAAGAATATCTTGTTGAAAGATCGCATAAGTACTGTTAGTACATATAACTAAAGCTTAGAATACTCTGAGTTCTACTGAACCAGCTGTTGTAGCTCCTCAAGGCTTAGCACACCTTGGCTGCAACTCTTAGCAAGGGAACAGTAGGGAAACACATAGTGTAGGGAGGTGCATCACTTACACCACACTAGAAGCAGTATGTCGGACAAAGGAGGAAACTCTGAGTCTCCCCTTGTGTCAGTTGACCCTCCACAGGTCATCCCTTCAAGATATACTGCGCTTAACTTCCATGAGTTACGACAAGTATGTACCTCTAGGAAGATTAAGCAAGGGGCTAACCCCACCACCTCCTTTCTGATTGGTCTCCTCGAGACTTATGATGCCAGAAAGGCTGAGAAGCTTCTTAGCCATTCTAATCCAGAAGGAGACATGCCTCCCCTCGAGGGAACCCGAGACGATCCTGACCTCATCCACCTCGCAACTGAGAACGAAGATGGGGAGGAAGATGAGGACGAGGATCTCTCTGGGGATGAGGCAGATAAGGGACAGGTAGAAGTCGTCAGACTAAGCAGGTCCAACTTAAGCAAACATGATAGCGGTACTGGGGGACCCCTGGGGCCACTATCAGGTCAGCTTAACATTGGGAACGGACGAGCCAGATCTCTGTCAAGAGGCTCTGGCAGATCCCTTCAAACCAATGGCTCTCACAACTCGTCTCAGAGAGGGATGACGTCCCCTCAGAGGAGAGTGTACGAAGCTAAGGAAAGGGCAGCTAATCTAAGGATCGAAAGGGAAGAACTTGCCCTGGCCAAAGAGAGGCTTGCCTTTGCAAGAGAGCAACAGTTAAGTGGGGTAGTCCCCACTGGTGGCAGCAATGTACCTAGCAATAGGGAAAAGAGTTTCGATACGAAACACCTTGGGAAGATAGTGCCCCCCTTTAAACAAGGGGACGACATCCACAAATGGATTACTGCTTTGGAGAGGGCCTGCACTGTGCAGGGCGTTCCCCAGAGTCAGTGGGCAGCTATCTTGTGGCTCTCCTTTGAAGGAAAAGGAAGAGACAAGCTCCTCACCACAAGGGTGGAGGATGCGAACGATTACCAAATCTTGAAAAATACACTCGTTGAAGGGTTCGGCCTAACCACTGAGCAGTACAGGGTGCTGTTCAGGGATACCCAGAAAACGCAGTCTCAAGATTGGTCTGATTTTGTCGATTGTGCCACTAAGGCTTTTGAGGGCTGGTTGCTGGGCAGTAAGGTTACTGATTACGAAGGATTGTATAATTTGATGATGAGAGAACAAATTTTAAACAATTGTCAGAACCAGTTGTTGCATCAGCATCTTGTCGACTCGGATCTGACCTCTCCCCAAGAATTGGGAAAGAAGGCAGACAGATGGGTTCGTACGAGAGTTAAACAGAACCAGGGCCAGAATCAAGGTGGTCAGAAGAAAGCAGACCAGAAGGGTAAAGATTCTAAGGGGGAACAAAATGACCAGAAGTCTTCGACAGGTCCCCAACAACCCAAAGAGGGTGGGGGTCAGGCTCCCCAAAAGAAGAAAGAAGGCCAATCCAAAAGATGGTGCCAGTACTGTAAAAGTAAATCTCACTGGTTTAGTGAGTGCACCAAGAAAGGAGGAGGGCAGACTCCTGCCACTGCAGCCCCTAAGGCACCTGTGCCCCCTAGTACAGTCAGCAGTGGTAGTGCGCCTCCCAAGGGTTTAGTAGGGTTAACCCTGGGTTCTGAGGGGCGTGACAACTTAGTTGGCACACTCACTCAGGCTGTCCTTGTCAGTACAGGGGACGTGGACGTGTCCCCTGACGTAAGCCCCAATTCTTTGGGCAAATACCGACAGACGCCTTTCATAAATGGAAAGATGGCTCAGGCCTATAGGGACACTTGTGCCAGCGTCACCATGGTGACGCCTAACTTTGTGGACCCTGGACAGATCATGCCAGGTACAGAATTCCTGGTGACCAATGCAAGCAATGTCACTACCAATCACAGTATGGCAATTGTAGCTTTCTCCTGGGGAGGGGTAACTGGCCAAAAGAAGGTTGTAGTTAGTCCAGACCTCCCAGTGGATTGTTTGTTGGGCAATGATTTGGAGTCGTCACAATGGTCAGAAGTGGAGCACCGGACTCACATGGAAATGTTAGGTTTGCCAGCACATGTGTTCGCTGTGACTAGGTCACAGGTCAGGAAATGCCCCACTGAACAGGTGCTGGATCCTGGAACAACGGACCAGACACCTCCCAAGAAAAAGAGCAGTAGGGTTAAGGCTGCGCCTTCCCCCTTGCCCCAGGTCGAGGATCAAGTCTCAGAGGAGGCTGACCTACAGGAATTGCGGGAAACTGAGCCTAGGGAATTCGAACTTGATCAAGTTGAATTCTTGGGTTCAGGGGGACCCTCAAGGGAAGACCTGGGGAAGGACCAGTTAGACTGCCCTTCTCTTGAACCCCTCAGACAGCAGGCTGCTGCTGAGGCTGCTGGGAACGCCACAGGTACCCACAAGGTATACTGGGAAGATGGACTCCTGTACACTGAGTCAAGAGACCCCAAGCCTGGCATGACCAGGAGGCTGGTTGTACCCTTGTCTCAGCGTGGTTTCCTACTTACCTTGGCCCACGAGATTCCCTTAGCAGGTCACTTGGGCCAGACGAAAACGTGGGACAGGCTCGTCTCACACTTTCACTGGCCTCACATGAACGAAGATACCAAGGAGTTTTGCCGCTCCTGTGTCACTTGCCAAGCCAGTGGTAAGTCAGGTGGCACGACAAAGGCCCCCCTTATACCACTGCCTGTGGTGGGGGTACCCTTTGAACGGGTGGGGATCGACATCGTCGGTCCCATGGAACCACCAACAGCATCAGGGCACAAGTTTATACTGGTGGTAGTGGATCATGCCACCAGGTATCCTGAAGCTATTCCCCTTAGGACCACTACAGCCCCTGTTGTGGCAAGAGCCCTAGTTGGAGTGTTCTCCAGAGTGGGCTTCCCTAAGGAGGTCGTCTCCGACAGAGGTGCAAACTTTATGTCGAGCTACTTAACTGCTATGTGGAAGGAATGTGGTGTTAACTACAAGTTCACTACACCCTATCACCCACAATGCAATGGGCTTGTTGAGAGATTCAACAGGACCCTAAAAGGGATGATTCATGGACTACCGGAAAAGCTTCGGCGTAGATGGGACGTCCTGATCCCCTGCCTCTTGTTCGCCTACAGAGAAGTCCCACAGAAGGGGGTTGGCTACAGCCCTTTTGAACTTTTGTACGGGCATCCTGTAAGGGGACCCCTGTGTTTGGTGAAGGAAGGATGGGAGAGACCTCTCAAAAAGCCTGCAACCAACATAGTGGACTATGTGCTTGGCCTCCGCTCGCGGATGGCTGAATACATGGAAAAGGCATCTGAAAACCTTAAGGCCAGCCAAGAACTCCAAAAAGCTTGGCATGACCAAAAGGCTGTCTTGACTGTTTACCAGCCCGGACAGAAGGTGTGGGTGTTGGAGCCAGTGGCCCCAGCAGCACTCAAGGACAAATGGTCCGGGCCCTACACCATCCTGGAGAAAAAGGGAGAGGTCACCTACCTGGTCGACCTGGGAACTCCACGGAGCCCCCACAGGGTGCTTCATGTCAACAGGCTAAAAGCATATGTCGACAGGAAGGACATGAGTTTGCTCATGGCCCTAAATGAGGGACAGGAGGAGGAGAGTGACCCTCTCCCCGACCTGCTCACTCAGAATCCTGACGATGGATCGGTAGATGGTGTTGTCTTTTGTGGCAGCCTCTCCGAACATCAACAGAGCGACTGTAAACAGGTTCTTCAGTCGTTCAGACATATGTTTTCTCTAACACCCAGCCAGACCGATTGGTGTACCCATGAGGTTGACACTGGTGACAGCTTGCCCGTGAAGAGTAAAATCTACCGGCAGCCTGATCACGTTAGAGACTGCATCAAGAGTGAAGTGCAGAAAATGTTGGAGCTGGGAGTCATTGAGCCCTCGGATAGCCCTTGGGCTAGTCCCGTAGTTCTAGTGCCGAAACCTCACACCCAGGGTGGTAAGAGAGAGATGAGGTTTTGCGTAGACTACAGGGGTCTCAATGCAGTCACTAAGACTGACGCCCACCCAATACCAAGGGCAGACGAGCTTATCGATAGATTGGCTTCGGCCAACTACCTAAGTACGTTTGACCTGACAGCTGGGTATTGGCAAATCAGGTTAGCTGAGGACGCCAAACCTAAGACCACATTTTCAACCCCTGGTGGGCATTATCAGTTCGTGGTGATGCCCTTTGGTCTGAAAAATGCACCTGCCACCTTCCAACGGTTGGTGAATCAAGTCCTTACTGGGCTGGATGACTTCTGCGCGGCGTATCTTGACGATATCGCTGTCTTTAGCTCCACCTGGGAGGATCACCTGGTCCACCTGCGGAAGACGTTAGAGGCACTGCAAGCAGCAGGTCTCACTATCAAGGCCACCAAGTGCCAGATAGGGCAGACACAGGTTGTATACCTGGGCCACCTTGTAGGTGGAGGCCAGGTTCAGCCACTGGAGAGCAAGATACAGTCAATCAGGGACTGGGCTCCTCCAACCACCCAGACTCAGGTTCGAGCTTTCTTGGGCCTGACTGGATACTACCGGAAGTTTGTCAGGAACTATGGTTCCATCGTGACACCATTAAACGAACTGACAAGTAAGAAAATGCCAAAAAAGGTTCAGTGGACAGCGAGCTGTCAAAAAGCATTCGATGACCTAAAGCAGGCCATGTGCACGGCGCCTATCCTCAAGAGTCCGGACTACTCCAAACCATTCATTGTCCAAACAGATGCTTCTGAGTTGGGTGTGGGAGCTGTTCTTTCTCAACTGAATTTTGATGGTCAAGACCAGCCCATTGCTTTTATAAGTAGAAGGCTGACCCCTAGAGAGAAGAATTGGTCAGCTATTGAGAGGGAGGCCTTTGCTGTGGTTTGGGCCCTGAAGAAGCTGAGGCCATACTTGTTTGGCACTCACTTCAAGATTCAGACCGACCATAAGCCCCTCTTGTGGCTAAATCAGATGAAGGGTGAAAACCCCAAACTGCTTAGGTGGTCCATTTCCCTACAGGGGATGGACTTTACAGTGGAACACAGACCTGGTACTGATCATGGCAATGCCGATGGGCTCTCCAGATATTTCCACTTAGAACAAGAAGACTCACCTGGTCAAGGTTAGCTTATTGTTCCGACGTTTGGGGGTGGGTCATGTAGGAGAGTAGGGTCTGCAATCCTATGATCACCCAGATTTTTTGCTTTTGTTTCACTGGTTTACGACTTTCTCTGGCTGTGGGCCTGCTAATCAGACCCACAGCCTGGCTGTTCTCTTTCTAAATTACGATATGTACCCTAGGTGCATTTACCAATTGGTACTGGGCCACCTTATCAGACCCTGTAACTCAGGGCATAGGTGTACCCAGGGCCGCCATGGGCTGCAGCATGTATTATGCCACCCCTGGCTGGCCTCGTAAATTTGACACAACTGGCTGCACGACAGCTGGGGCGAAGACGTGTAACCACCCTTCGCTTTAGGTATAGTAGCTCTATATCTAACCATACAATGGACACCCGAGTTCCTATCAGTCACTCCTATGGCAGGCCTTAACAATCCTGAAGGCAGAGTGCGTGGGCTCGTGTGAGCTAGGTTCAGGCCCGAGCCGAGCCCGGCTGCAGCTTGCGGAATCAAGACCCAATAGCTGTTCCATGATAACGCGTACCATATCGGTAACTCCGGTATCGCGTTATCAAAACATGTCGAGTAAGGTGTCATACGAATCGGGGTGCTGCCCTCTCACCAATTCTGGCGATGAGGTTAGCATCCCACCCTCCTAGAGGGACACGACATGTATGTAACTGTGAACCCCGGTTAAAGTTAACTGAAGCCTCAGCTCCACAAAATGGATGCTGCCACCACAGACACAAGTCTGACCTCCTGCTGCTGGGAGTCCTTCCAGCGAGGAGCACTTGGACAAAGGGTTTCCTGTCGAGGGCGCTGTTCGCACCGTCCCAGACAGGGTTTGTGTATTCTGGGTAGGTAGGGCTTTGGCGAGAAGGTGACTGCGGAGTGGCACCCCGGTGCTCACTACGCATCTGCCGGTTAGAACCAGTTCCAGGGGCGACAGCCCTGGCCTGGGGAAAGCCCGGCAGGGGAGAGGGGCGTAACTACCCCCCTTCCTGGTCCCACCCTTAGGGCAGGACCTAGTCATGTACCCACCCCTTTCTTTAGGATAAAGACCGGAGCGGGGACCCTTCCAAATTAGATCATCTTTGAATCAAGAATACTTTCTACGAAAGGACTTCAAGACTCTTCTCAAGATTTCTCCCTTGTGGCTAAGGAGTAGTCACCCTGCATCAGCGGGCACCAACTAAGAACTCTGCGGTTTGCTGCAAGTCCTTCCTCAAGGATCCGACGGCCCAGCTCGACGAGAACCGGCTTCCCTGGCACCTCTGACCTCTACCCACGTCATCAGCTCAGCTGTGATCTGTGGGTGCGACGAGACCTCGAGGGACCGGCCATCATCAGAACCTGCACGCTCTTAAAAACCAGCACGACCATCGAGGTAACTCTCTGGTGAGTGCTCTGGGGTCCAAGAAGCCCCGACCCTGAGCCGCTCTAGCACCGAAGTGCAGTCTCCCAGCATCTCCACGATCTGCGTGGGGCCCTTCTGCTCGCTGCTCAGCACGTTGTCTGGTCACTCGCCGCTGGCTTGTGCCCTTCTGTGACGACATCCGAGAATCATCACTGCTGGTCTGGTTGCTCCAGACTGGCCCTTGCTTCCATCTTTGCGAGAAGCACCCCGGACCCTCCTGGTCCACTCAAGACGCCATCTTAGGCCCACCCCGTGGCCCTGAGATCTGCCAAGGCTTGTTGCCCCATCCTGGGCCCAGCGACGCCGACAGCATCATCCTTCGTGGGACAGCTCGCACCTCCACCGTGGTCGCCGACAACGCCTCCTGGTCCGTGAGACTGCAGAGCCTAGCGTCGCCCACTCACCTAGTCGAGGTGACGGCCAACCGGTGCCTTCCTGGTACCCTCTGACTACTGGCTAGTAGTACGAACTTGGTCCCCTCTGCTTTCAGGTTTCATCAATCTCCGATCCAGGCTTGGATCTCTACGAACTATTCAGCACTGGTCGCCGGCCAGCAACTCCTTTCTTCCGGCTCCTGGCTCGTCAGCGAAGACCCCGACGCCTGTAAGACTTGTGCAGCCGCAGCCCTCGTGGCTAGGTAACTCGGCATTTCGGTGCCTGCATAGCCTCCTTACTCTAGGGTCCCGAGTCCCTCGCTTCCGACTTGCCTTATCGGGTCCGCCCGAGACCTTAACCTTTCCGTGTCCTCGGACACTTGTTTTAATTGTGCACTTGAAGTATTTGCCTAAGAGATTTGGTTTGTGCTTAATACCCTGTCCTCATAAAGAGTACAGGGCTGTTGTGATTCTTAATAAATATCCTGTTTATTTTCATAACACTTGTGTGGTGTCCTTTCACTGGGTGTTCAAGGGGTACATGTGTGGTAAACAGCTGGCTTAACACGCCCTCTCGAGTCTTTAGCCTTAGACTGCTCGTATCCACGCTACTAGGATAGCTGGTCTATAGGTTGACTTACAACCAAACACCATAAGGGTCATTGGAACGATACATAGCGGTCGCTAGAATAGCGAACGTTGCATATCGGGCCAACTTCTCACATCACCCACCCAGGCAGTCCTCTTTTCTTTCTCCTTCCACCCATCCTTGCTTCAACCGGCCATGCATCAGATTCCTACCAGTCACCTCTGCCTGGATTCAAAAACACGTTTCATTCTTTGCCAGTCATTAATTTACCTCATTCGTCCTTCCTCCTTCCTTACACCCTTCTTTCCCTTTTTATTCATCCTATCCATCAAGTTCATCTCTGATCTGACTTGGCTTCTCGATAAAACTTTCACAGCTGAGATGAAGTCAAATTTAGAGGAGGCCATTGGTTACTCATCAACTCCCGCCGCTAATGCTATTGCTAATGCGAAGTCAAGGGTGACTGTCTTCTGCCTGGTTGACAAAAACGTAGTTCTAAATTTGTAAGTCTTCTTAACAGTAAAGTGTACTTGTACTTACAACATACACCCCAGCAGCGAGACTACTCTGCAATCTCAGTAAGTAAGGACTATAATAGCTTACCACTACCCGCCACTACCGAGGCATCCCCCACAGCAGTTCCTGCTGGCACTGGTGGCACCGCATCCGCCCCTGGAGTGACCACCTCCGCGCTGGCCCCGGCACTGGTGGTTGTCTCCTGTGCCGATGGTGTTCAGCCTAGAAAAAACATTTCATATTTTTAGATGCCATATACATCACTCCCTATTTTATCTAGGAATGAAAAAATGTTTACTACATAAACAAATTTTATTATTGTTGACTCTCTAGTCTAAACTAAAAATTCCCCTTTCAGAAGGGAAGGGTGTTTTTATTTATGCTTAGCCATAGCATGCTACACTTTTTGGCACAACTGATGAATGCTTGCTTTTTAACGCACACCATTTTTCCCATAACAGACAGAAGATTCCCTTCTACGAACAAGAGCAATATGTTACTCATCATCATCACCACCAGTACTTTAAGTTCCAACCAAGTGAGGGGTCTCCTACAATTAATGTGTAAATCAGCCACTGTTCAGTATTCATGAGTTACAGTTTCTCTTCTATGAAGTTGATTTTAATAAATGTTTTTATATAATGCACAATTGAAAATTAATATACAGAGTACACAGAGCTAGTTGTTTTACTTTTAATAAAGCTTTAAAACTTACATAGACTCTGTGGTTTTTGGTCATGAGTGAGTGAGCGAAAGGGTTTGCAATTTGCAAGCATGATTCTGTGACTCTGAGAGGTCGGGACTCTGACTCCGTAGTCTGATGTTCTGGGTTGTATAATCATTGGGGATCATAACTGCATTTGGGAGCTAAATAAGATATCTTGCACACTAGGTAGTCAGTAAGGAGATTGGGGGTTCAACTTTTGTTATGACTGAGGTATGTGGAAAGTCTAGCTGCGCCTATTATCACCAATGCCCTATTTCTTGTCCATAGTTCTGTATGTGCAGAATAGTCCCTGCAACAGTAGTAGTATGTCCTCCTATCCAATCAAAAGTAAACTAGTATCTTATTCTTGGTGCCCATTGACATTTTATTGTTGGGAATTGTCAAAGCATAAACATTAAGAAGAATTCAATAGACATTATGGACAACCCAGAGGACTGCCTAGAGCTGTTGCTGAATAGGAGTTTTGTTTAACACCTTTTGGCAACTGTGCAAGCTTAGCTAGCTACACAGACAGACTTATAATAATAAATAGTAGTAGCACATAGAGTCATAGTAGAGGCAGGATAAGAATTTAGAAAAAGTCTAAAAGAAGATCACAGACAATTTAGGAAAAAATAGGATTATGATGAACGTTTGGAATAAATAGGTGCTGTAAAAATTAGGGAAGTATAATTATTAATATTAACAGGAAAACTTACTGGGGCCAGCAGGAGAGCCCTCGGTGGACCGATCCTGGCTTTCCTGCTCTGCCGGTGACGCTACCTCTGTCCTCTTGCCCCTGGGAGGTGCTGAATGTACATGAAAGAAAGACACAAACTTGGATGATTGTTGTCAATGAAATCAAACATTTCAAAAAAACAATAAAAAAACATTCCGGGGAAATAAACAATTGCACTAAATGTATTGACCTTTCTGATGTGGTCTACTAGGATATTAGTCTTGCTGGATTCGCGGACCGTTTACTTGGAAAGTTATGTAACTCACTAAACCAACTACAAAAAGGTTCTACTAGGACTGGCAGCACCCAGCAGCATGCAAAGTGGCAGACACAGTCCATCATGATTGCAGACCACTAAAAAATGTCCTACTAAATAACAAGTCATAATATGCTAAACCTATCAATCCATCACCACTGTCTCTTCTTAGTGGCAGGAGTACAAAGGAAGGACTGGACTTGAGTCTCTAGTCTCCAGCATTACGCAGTTCTGTAAAGTACACTCATACATAATCACTCAGGCCAAATGAGCACAAAATTGAAAACAAGTAAGCATAGTAGCACCGCCACTGAGCAGGGGAGCACCTGGAATCACAGAAGCTTTTGAAACATAATTTACCTGCAATGTAATCGGCAGCATTCTTGCTCTTCGGAAAAAACACATATATTTGCAATATAACACAGAGCAGAAGAAAACAAAGTAGTTATTAAATAGCTACTAGTACTCACCAAGCCCAGGGATCTCGACGCCGAGCAGGTCTTGTTCCCGGTCCAGTATGTCGGACCACCGGTGCGTCACCTGGTTGTAGGTTCACCGGACACCTAACTCCCGATACATGGCCCAGCACACCTTACCAAATAGCAGGCGACGCTCTCGGAGGCCGTACCCGGTACGGGGCCTGCTGCCTGCTGCGATGGTCTTGGGGAGGTGGTGCTGCACAAAGAAGATAAGTGCGGCCACCTCCACTGCGCTGAAGATCTCCCTGGGACTTACAGACGCCCCCCTTAAACTCCTGCAAGGGAGCCGGCTGCGGGGTGCGGGACTCTTCCCCTTCAAGTTCTTGCCGGCTCCCTTTGCCATGGTCCTGGGTTAAAGGAAAAATAAATAGGAAAGAATAGGGAAAAAGTAAATAAAAGAAAAGAGAGAGTTAAAAAAGTAGTTATTAAAGTAACGAAAAGTAGAAAAAAACACAAAATATAGATGTACAAAAATAGAGAGATAGATAATGAGTAAAAAAGATTAAAAAAAAGTTCAAACAAACAAAGGTTTACAAAGATTGAAGCAGGATAGAAAAGGCATATCCAGAACCATAGCAATGAATGAAAAACAAGATGGCTGCGCACATTGCAACCCCGTGGGTAAGTTTGCCCGAAATTTTCCTTGCGAGCACGCAAAAACGGACGCGAACACGCAACTGTGACCCAGAACAGGAAATGCGCAACGCGAGCATGCAACTCGTGGCTGGAAACAGAAATATGCAACGCGAACGGTGAAAAACAAGATGGCCGTGCCCATATACGACCGCAGGGTAACTTAGCGGTAGCCACGGTGAAAAAAATCCAGCGAACTCGCAAAAATAAAAAAATCCACAATCTCACGAAAGTTCACGTATTTTGCGAACTGCAAGTACGCTTTCGCCCAAATTCACGTACCGCCAATTCGCAAAATTTGCCCGTACTTAGACATATTGAGCATTCCCTAGTCTTTCAATCATCTCATCATTCCTGGGAGGGGGTATGCATCGAACTGGCAAATTTTGTTTACTTCGCAGAAGTCAATACAGAACCTAATGGACCCATCTGGTTTAGGTACTAGGACTATTGGGGAGTTCTACTCACTTTTGGAGGGTTCATTAACCCCCAAAGCTAGCATCTGCTGGACTTCTTGATCTATTGCTTCCCTTCTAGCCTCAGGTATACGATATGGGCACAGCCTGACTTTCTTCCCAGGAAGGGTATGGATCACATACACTACGGCCGTTGTTCTCCCAGGGGACAAGGAAAAGATCTCCTGTAGTGGGTGCTGGGTATGATTCAATTCCTGTCGTAGTGACTCAGATTGTTCTGGATCAATGCTCTGTTCTGCCAGGGCCAAGGAGTTGGTTCCCACTAGCACAGGTAACAGGCCCTCCCATTTCTTTAGCCTATTAATACCATCAATTTAGTAGGTTATCTTGCGAGGGTCCAACTCCAATTGATATGTTACCAGAGTTATCTTTTCTATGAATTTATATGTGCCCTGCCACTGGCCTAACCATTTCTGTTCTGAGGCTGGCATCATGAGAAGGACCATGTCTCTTACCTCTAGTGTGTGGTTCTTTGATTTTATGACATACTGCTGTTTCTGGGAGGTTTGGGCTTTCTGTAGGTTGGTTCTAATGATCTCTCTTACTTGATTTAGGTGGGTTCTCAAATTGGTTACATACTCTAGAAGGGGTTTGGAGGTGTCCTTCTCTTATTCCCATTCTTCTCTGGCCATATCCAGGAGGGTCCTAGGCTGTCTCCCGTATAGTAATTCAAAGGGGGAGTACCGTAAACTTTTCTGTTGTCCACATCTAATAGCAAACAGTGCTAGGGAAAGCATATCTTCCCATTTTCTTTCTTCTAGATTGAGCAGTTTCTTTAGAGTGGATTTGAAGCGTTCTAGCAAACCATCTGTCTGGGGGTGATATGCCGCTGTGAGGATCTGTTTGATCTTAAGCTGTTGGCATACCTGTTGCATCAACTGCGAGGTAAAGGGAGTGCCTTAATCCTTGATAACCTCTCTTGGAAAACCCACCTGTGAAAAGATGTTGATCAAAGCTTTGGCTATTTGTGTTGTGTTGGGGTGTCGGTGGGCAGAGCATCAGGAAATCTCGCAGCATAGTCCACGAGAACTTACACATAGCGATATCCACTATGGGAGGGAAGGATGGGGCCGATTATGGCCATATCCACTCTAGAACAAGCATTGGCATAGCAAGTAGGTCTCGCCTTTGGGACCTTATAAGTGTTTAGCCAGAGATATTGACTTTGCCTAAGTCCTTAAGCTGTGCTGTACATACGTCTGCATCATGCTGAAAAGTTATAATAAAGAAGTGTCAGAAGCATCTTTCTTACCTTATATATGACCAAAAAAGCATTATGTACAACTGGACGACCATATTAAAAAAGTATTAAAAATAAATATTGTCTTAAGTATTTGTGTCCTTTTAATGCTAGTAACGTCTATCTACCTCTCCCAATGGTTGCTTGTTATGGTGTTTTTGTTATGGATGGGGCAAAAATAACAGGAGGGTGTAGGTCAGTCAGTCAGTCAGTGAGAGTGAGAGAGTCAGTCAGTCAGTGAGAGAGAGTGAAAGTCAGTCAGTCAGTGAGAGAGTCAGTCTGTGAGTGAGAGATTCACTCAGTCAGTGAGAGAGAGTGAGAGGGTCAGTCAGTGTGAGAGAGTCAGTCAGTGAGAGAGTAAGTCAGTCAGTGAGAGAGTCAGTCAGTCAGTGAGAGTGAGAGTCTGTCAGTCAGTGAGAGTGAGAGAGTCAGTCAGTCAGTCAGAGTGAGAGAGTCAGTCAGCGAGAGTGAGAGAGTCAGTCAGTCAGTCAGTGAGAGTGAGAGTCAGTCAGTCAGTTAGTGAGAGTGAGTTAGTCAGTGAGAGAGAGAGTCAGTAATCTTGTGTGAGTGAGCGCTTTGAAGCATGAACATGAAAGTTAAAGCACATTAAGAGAACAAAAAAAGAGATGGCCCCTGAACCCGCAGCTGATCGAGTTGCCAAGGGGAATTAGGAAAAAAAAACAGATGGCCCCTGAACGTGCCTGCTGCTCGCTCCTGCAAGGTGGATGCCAGCACAAGCACGAGTGCTTGAAAAGGGCAGACCAATTCCAAAATGTCATCTCCTAGGCAGCGTATGAGCCCTGCCTAGGCGAGACCTGAAAAGGCTCGGCAATGACAGGCATGGGTCTTAAAGGGACCCTAGGGGGTATGTATTGGCTATTCTTTTGGTATACCGAACACTCCCTACAATGCTTTCGGATTTGTTAGAAGATCCCCGGCCAATAGAATCTATCTAGGATGGCTTTCTCTGTTTTGTCAGCCCTCAAAATGCCCTACTAAGAAATGGCTATGCTCTAGAAATAGATCTTTTTCCCTGAAGGATTGAGTTACTAATAACTGGTTTGGCATGGCTTTCCCTCCCTTTCGGTACAACAAGCCTTGGTGTATAAAAAAGTGGGGACATATGTGGTGGGGGTCTAACTGACTTGCAGCTTGTCGCCAGGCTTTTTGAAGAGTAGGATCTTCTCATTGGGCAGAATGGAAACTCTGGTCATGGTCCCATAGCTCGTGGCCTGTGTTGGTTAGGACCAACGAGGTCCAGTCTTTCTTTTTTTTCCTTCTCTGTTTTTGACTTTTCCATTCCTTGACTATGTTCAGGTCAGGTTCTGGGCCTGGGCAAAATGAGCAGTTTCCCTCCATTCGGTTCCTTCCTTCCATGTTCGCTGGAGGAGCTTGTCCATATGAGGGTATGCGTATCCTAGGACCAGCGGTTTGATTAATCTTGGAATCAACCATACCCTCATGGGATCCAGAGGACTGGTGTCTGGGTGTTGGACAGTGACCTCTGTCATAGGATACTTTCTGCTGTCTCCATGGACATATTGTATGTGAAAGATCCCTGTCATCTGAGGGTCACCCCCTGGGACCGATTGAGGCCGCATAACGCTTTGTAAGCACCCTGTATCCACTAAGGCATTACTGGGTTCCCATTTGACCAGCACTCTGCAGTGAAACGGGAGGTGTTCCCTGTTGGGTTGCAGTATAGGGCTCGGGTATATCCCACCTCCATGGGCTCTTCTTTCTGTGGGCAGAAGTGGGCAATGTGACCGAAAGCACCACAGTGAAAGCATTGTGGACCCAATGGCAGGGATTGTCGCTTTGGTGTATGTACTGGACTTGGAACCAGGGTTACTGTTTCAGGTTTTTGGGGATGGGGGAGGGTCTTGGCTGGTCTTGTAGGTGCTGAACTGGGATGCTGCCATGGGCTTTCATCTCTTCTCCTTTGTGTTTGTTGGGCCTGAGGAAAGGCTATCGCAATTTTTACTGCTCTATCCAGAGTAAGGTCGGCTTGTTGTCAAACCCATCTTTGTATGGGTGGGTGTAGTGAGGTTAGGAACTGTTCTAAGCATATTTTCTATACTATTTCCTCTTTGGAGGAAGTTACTGGCTTGAGCCATCTCTCTACCACATCTTTCACTCTGATATAATGGGCTCTGGGCATTTCTTGCGGCCCTTCCTTGATCTGGCCCAGCTTGATCCTATATGTCTCCCCGTCTATGCCCATACGTTCCAGGAAGCTTCGTTTTACATCAGGATAGGGGATGGTAGCAAAAGGATTGGCTGCCTGGTACGCTGCTTGAAATTCTCCCGTCAGAAGAGGGCCCAGATATTGTCCACATTTATCTTCTGGTGACATGGCGGCCATCGCCATCCTCTCATAATTAGAGAAAAAGAAATCTGGATCCTCTCCTGGAACATATTTTTGTAATACCACAGAGGGCAATGAGGTGTGGCCTCTGGGTTGTCCGAGCGTCTCCGCTAACTTTCCAATCACAGACCTTTGTGATTGACTCTGTTCTGTAAGTGTTTTGTGTAGGGTCTCTCGGTCAGCCACCGCTACCTCCAAAAATTGACACATGATCCTCTCCAATCGCTCTTGTCCTTCCACCATTTTGAACACAACTGCCTCCATTTCCCCCGAACCCACTTCTGACAACACCTGTGGAGGGATGAGCGTGAACAGAAGCGAGGAGGCTGTATTGGGTTGATAGTGGATGTTTTATTGTTCAATAGGGCACTTTTGCAGACAAGCTGTCATGATTAAGGGTGGGCGTAGTTCGCGTAGCCGCACTCCGCGGAGCTATGCGAAGTTGCTCTGGCACTCCAGGAGCTACGCATAGCTCTGCGAGCTTGCGTAGTAGCTTGCTCGACCCGTTCACGAGCCGTTTTTCTTCTTCGGGAGCGTGGTGCGCGTGTTCGGGGCGTTGCCTGCATGCTCGGGATGTGTAGCTCGCGAAGTTACCCATGAGGTGGGCTATGGGCGCGGCCATCTTGTTTTTTCAATTGTCCCGCCCATGCTCACGAGTTATTCTGTGCCAGGTTGCAGTTCTGCGTGTTCGGCAACTCGATCTTACCGACAAGCATCCTCGCGCGTCCTAATGACCTGATCGCGCATCCAAATGACGTTATCGCGTTCGCACAGTCGCGCGGGATTGTGCAGCAGGGTTTACAAACATCGTGGCACACGTGACCGGGAAAGAACATTGAGAAAGCGAATGCAGAACCAAGGTAAGACATTGCCGCGTGTGCGAGAACACTATTGAACGCGCGAGAACTTTCGCTACGCTGCCGATTACGGAGTATTCGACAACTACGTGTTGTCTGCGGAGCGCGGAGTTGCCGAAACTCCGCAAACTCCGCGAACGGAGCGTAGTTCTTCGCCCAGGCTTAGTCATGATCCAAAAGTATATATACAAAGTTATTTGTCTGTGCTCAGACATGAGAAAGGGTGTTTCTTCAATTTTTTCCTCTCCTCTGTCTTTTCTAGGTGCTTCGTACTGGAAGATGGGATCGCGGGAGGCTTTCAGGGGCAGAACAACACAAAAGAAGAAAAAAGAGGTGGTAAGTATTACTGTATTTGTATCTCTATCCTTCCACCATACCCATGTGAGTGCACACCGAACCAAGGTGACAGGGGAAGCAAAAGAAGACATAAGCACGACCCCCTACGGGGGCCTAACTTGAGTTCCCCTCCCCCAGTGGGAGGCTTCTTCAAGCATCGGTTAAGCTGGTTCTCATAAAAGGAAAAGGGTGTGTTTGGTGTGCCAAAGGAACTAAAACAATAAAAATAAAGAAACGACTGGCTATGAAAAGAAAAGTGATATTTGCAGGCTTTGCAAGACAGCTAGGACTTGGTGCGTCTCAAGACAAGGCAGGGGTTGTACTTCCTTAGTCTACCACTTTAAACTGCCACCCATTCATGCTCCTTGTACCCGCAGCAGGTACCGCCTTAAGCCTCAACTCTCCGGAGTTGCGGCGGCTCCTGCGTGTCTTCTGGGGACCACCACACTTCAGGGTCTTCTTTGGTGGTGACGTCAACCTTGGCTGCGTCTCGCTGTTACTCCCCACTGGCACTGCTCCGTCTTCAGCATCCTTCCCCGCATTGGAGGTTTTCTGTCTTCTTGCCATTGTCCTCCGTTTCCCCAGCAGTCTCTCTCGCATCTTCCTCCCTTCCAGGTTCCTCATCCGGGTGGATGTCCTTCTTGGCTTTCCCCATTCCTTTTCTCCTCCTCTCCTGATTGTGGATTGGTATTCTTGGCTCACATGCTTGTGCAAGGGCGGGCCCAGCCTCTGGTTTGCTGATTCCCTGCCCTGAGGAGGAAAATGATAGTTCCTCATCAGTGTTTGGGGTTTCGCCCCGGGATTGTCGCTGTCGCTGTCCACGGCATCCGGAGACCACATTAGAGGAGTAGGAGGTATGTCCGGGTTATCAGCTGTCTTTCCTCACAGGACTGTCACTCACATTTGAATAGGCAGTGGCCTGACCCCACACAAAGGGCTGATTACCCCCCACAGATGGTCTAGAACCAGGGCAGAGGAAGAAAGGATACTCGTGCACTTCAAACCGGACATTTGACCTACAACCGGACTATAACTGCTGTGCAGTATCAAAGACTGAAGCTCTGCAGGACTGCATTTCTACTATGCTGCCCTGCTGCCTGCTGCTCTTTGACCCTGCTGAGGAGAGCTGGACTTTGCCTTGCAACTGAAGTTGTCTCCAAGAGCATGTTGGCTTGCCTCCTGTTTCTTGAGGTTCAGGGATATCACATTTTTTACCCCTGCTCCTGTGCCTGATTCACTGGAAGAGGACCCAGATACTTGCACCAGAGAAATCAACGCATCTCCAGTCGGCATGTAGTCTGATGCATTGAACTTGGAACTTATTGCGTCCAGAACCGCCACTTCAGAACCAACGCATTCCCGTCACACGACTGAGACCGACGCATCACCTCTCCAGCGTAGATTAACTCAGCGCATCATCTTAAGAACCGCTGCACTCAGAGCCAAGGTTTCGCTCCTTGGACCCAATGCATCACCATCATTACGTGAAGAAAATGTATGCATCCCTTCGACTGCAAGCCCTACATTGACACATTGCTTGCCTGCACCCTGTATCTCACTGTTGCAACCAGAATGAAGGTTTTGATATTTTGTCTGAATACCAAAGATGAAGTTGATTATTTCAACTGAGGGCACCCTCTCTACCAGTCTCATATAGCGACATTCTATAACCCAACATCAGCCTCCAGTATCGACAGGAGATCTCGTAGATGAGTCTTCCACCCGCTGAGTAGAGTGCTCCAGATCTGAAATCTTCACACCCAGCAAGACCGCTGCTTCAAGTTGAAAGGTGAAGTGATGTGATGTATTTTGGTAGAAAAAGGCCAGGTCAAATGGTATGTCCATCCGTATTTAATGCTTTCTTGATGAACTTTCTCGGTGATTGGCCTGAACTGTTGCCTCCTTGCAAGATGAGCTGGAGAAACACCTTGAAATAGTAGTATGCCTCTTATAGGTCACTACATTCAATTTTCTCTCTGCTTGTAGGATGGCATCCCTTATTTTAGAAGAATAAAAAATTAGCTAGCATTCGTGCCAAGAATTTTCAATCCTATTAAGGACACAAAGGCGAGGATTATGCTTCTCTTTCTTTTATTTGCTACTCACAGCAACCAATGAAAATCATTTTGTATGCAAATAAAACTACATTTCCCATGATGCTCATGTATACATCACATCCTTTATAGCCCTATAAGAGCCACCATATCCTGTTTCTGCTCTTCTTTCTTTGCTCAAACTTTGACAGTCAATAACCTGAACAATTCCAGTCCAAAATAAAAAGCATGAGTCCCAACAATCATCCTCCAAATGGAAGAGCCATAACCAAACTGGAACGTTCGTCCTCTAAACCAGAAGTACTTCTGCTCCATATTCTTTTTCAGAACCTGAAAGTAATGAGACAGGGAAAACTCGTAACTTCTGCTTATACAGAATATCAAGTACATGTGGATGGGTAATTATTACCAACATGGTTTTAAAACCGGGTAGGATAATCCTCGTCTACGTGTCCTTAGTAGAATTGAAAATTCTTTGTGCGAATGCTAGCTAATTTCTTATTCTATTACAGGACTGGAGGCTTCGGATTATGCTAGTTTAACGCTTATCAAAACACAACTACAGCTATATCACCCACCGGTTTACAATAAACTGTTTAATTGTAGACTGAGAAAACTAGTCAACAGAACTCAAGATGTCTGGAACAGTAGAAATCATCATACAAACATTGAGATGCCATGGCACCACAAACAGAAGGTGCCCCAACTTCTGGGTATGAATACTGACTTCTGTCAACTGACCTATCCTCCTGGCTATAAGCCACAGTTACAGGTTTTAAACCGTATTTAATGTGATCACCAATCAGGGTGAACCACTTCATAAGCCTTAAGGCAATGAACCCCACATAATTTGCAGTAGCTGGAAAAACATAATTTGTAACAATGCTTGACAAAAGTGTAATACTGACATTAATACGAAATGAAACTCCTTCTGGAGTAGCTACTGTACCTGTAAAAACCAATGCTTTCGTCATAGAAACACCGACAGGTAGATATGTTCAGAAACGTATGTTGGACGATAATAGCTGTCAACATAGTAACAGTTGGCCATATATCAAATAAATATAGAACTATAGAAAAATGCCACAGAGGACCACGCGTTGGATGCTTACCAACAAACCCAGCCTTCCCATGTTTAATGAATAGCAAGTTTGATTGAAGGACCAGGTCTGTGAAATGAACGCCTGCAGCACGTACGACTCCCGGACAGTTCCATTGAAGCCGGAAAAAATCACTATGCCATAAAGAATAACTGCTCTATTGACCATCGAGCGCTGTGTATGACGGCGCTGGAATATTGTGGAGAAGCACGGAGCACTCCGAGCAGGTTGTAGCCAGTTTCAGGAAGTACTACAAACTAAAATGGGAATTTCCTTAAGGGAGATGCTAATGTCAACCCCGCTACATAACGTGATATATATATCAGCTTTTCCGACAATTGGAATGAACGGATGGAAACATCGATCAGTCCCCACGACAGACGTGGGACAGGACATTCATCGGTTTCCTAATGGATCGATCTCCAGCTGAAAATAGTTGAAAATGACAAATTAGTCTTGATGCTAAAGGTCTGTAGGACAAGGACCTTGAAAAGCCAACAACCACTGAATTTCATTCGGTCGGGTTGCAAATTGCTATAATCTTGGAGCAACCTGGGATATCAGTCTGCCACAGAATGCTATTGCTGTGTAATGTATTCTGCAATGAGCTAAAACTGGTGACCGAGGCAGAATGCCTGAAGTCCTTCACTAGCTCCACTAGGAAGATGACCTCATACCTTCTAACTTGTGGGTGGGCCTCACTGCCCAGATATTGAAAATCAGAGAAAACATCAGGATTGAACATATGATCTCTGGATTAGGAGTCTGCAGTGTTATTCTCTAGCCTACAGTGCTGCATCGCATGTGGAATCGGAAGTGTCCTGGAAGACCTTTGAAAGGAGGTGCCTATGCCTCCATTACTATGAAAAGTTATAATCAAATCAGAAAGCCACCATCCGAGACGGACAAAGGAATGAGATAATCTTGGAAAGTTTTAACCCGAAAAAGACAAAGATATTGATTTTATAGTCGGAACCGACCATTACATATTGTCTCTCCGAAAGGAAGGGAAGCTGAAGAGGAGATCTGACGTCGGGAATTTTTTGCGAAGGTGAATATGTGTATATCCTGATAACATGAAGTGAAAGCTGCCCTGTACTCTTAAGGGAGCAATCACCGAATGTGGTCACATGGTGAAGCACTAGAAAATGGAGGTGAGGGAAGAACCAAAGACCCCAGCTACCTGTTCCGCCATCGGAACAGGCAGGAAAAAGTAACGGAGAGAAGGAACGGTGGTGAAACTGGAGGCCCTCCTTTTAACGCTTGCATGTTTGAAAGTGTGTGAAAAATTTGAAAAAAGGGGTGATAAACCCTAATAAGAATCATGAATGTGATCGTGAAAACCCCTCTGGAAAGGATTTGCGTCTCTCTGAAGAGATGGCGCAGATAGCATTGTCATGGTGCTAAATATTTTGCCCTGAGTAAGCCTTGGTCCTGGGAACCCTGCTAGATCCGATGAAAAACCTTTTCTGTGATCTTCACACGTAAGGGGAAAAGAAGGAGGGTGGCGTCTACGCCAGGCGACTTTGCCACTGTGATTGGAATATCCGGCCATAGCACCCTAATAGTCATCCAATGCGCCCCTCAGGGTGAAGCCTCGTCGAGAGCGCGCAAGTACGCTGATGTCCAGTGAGACTAAAGAAGGGGAAAAAAATCCATGCCCAGGCAGTAATATTGATGGGCGGCAAACAAGGGTTGCTACACAGTGCTGGAGACTGAAATTTCTAAGGCCCTGTTGACCAACTCTAGGAAGGGGAAATCCTGAGTGCCAACAATTTCTTCTAGGGCTTTTTCAGCGCTCAGTAAAATCACATCCTCCTTGTATCTCTCCCATGCCATGCTTAAGGGTGTCCACATGCAATATTGTAGTGCAAAGCACGGAATCACGGAGGAGTAAAGATGGAGCCAACACTATGCACACAAATATGAAAAAGAATGTATCTAGCTCCTCAGCAAAGCTGTAGGCAAAGTTGTTTCAGTCCACACAGGCGTAAGAGCCATATATAAGTTTTGAGTGCTTGTGGGCACTCGGAGGGCCAATCCATTGTTACAGGTCTGAAGGGGTAACAGGAAAAAACTGCTCTGTGTAAGGTACGGGGCATCACGAGGCTCGCAGCAAACAGGGGACGCATGCGATGTGCGTAGCTCAAACATCCATATATATATATATATTCCAATTGGGTTACGCACTTCGGAGCGTGATCGGCTCCATCCCGCACTCGGCAACTAGGGAAAGCCTGTGGTGGTTAAGCGTGAATCCGCACATTGAAAGAAAATATCTTCAGACATTTACCAGAAAACAACATTGTTTAAAACATCAGAGAAAGACCAACTTTGAATACATAACCTTTGGAATCAGGGTCAAATCTGTGTAACGACAGTTTTCATCTCTGCTCCCGCAGGGGCGTCTTTATGTTGTGCGTGGGTTAAAAGTACTTAAAGCTATCGCACCCACATACACCACAACAGTGGAGCCATGAAGCTAAAACCCCAACTAAAACTTAATAAGCGCTGTAGAATATGCAGCCCCAATTCTTCTGAAAAGTAGCCCAATTGGGCTACACGTCGAAACATGGGAATAAGCAGGCCTTGGGCGCATAAGGGGAGCCTCAGTGCCTATTAACATGTATTGAGTGCTTGCAAAACCAGCTCGATACCAGGGCTCCAAGCGGGAGCGTGAAGGAATACGACCGAGCGGGCTACGATGTCTGTAACCGTCCCGACCTAGGCAGGAAATATAATTATGTAATGAACGCTGCACAATGCAGCGCGACCCCAGGTCTTCCAGCAGGAGTCTGAAGGAAAGCGGCCAAGCTGGCAATATAAATATTTAATTACCGCTGCCAAAGACGCGCAGCACCTGGACTCCAAGCGCTAGTCTAAAGGAATGCGGCCGAGCGGGCCGCAATGCCCGTAACCATCCCGAACCAGGCGGGAAATAATTATGTAATAATCGCTGCCAAAGCAGCGCAACACCCGGGCTCCGAGCAGGAGCCTAAAGAAATGCCCTTAACCATCCTGACCTAGGTGGGAAATAATGATGTAGTAATCGCTGCCAAAGCAGCGCATTACCCGGGCTCCAAAAAAGAACCTAAAGGAAGCGGCCGAACGAGCGGCGATGTTCGCAACTACCCCGACCTGGGCGGGAAAAATAATTAGTTAATGACCATTGCCAAATGCAGCCTAGGAAGGAAACTTCAGAAGTTATCTCGGAAGTCACACGCTGCTGAGCGCAGCGGAGATCACCTGCCAAAGCAACTTAAACAAAGCGCGAATAGCGCATTCAAATAATAATTAGCATAGTAAGCAATGAATATAAGGAAATTCAATTATACTGAGCAAAACTCTTAACTTCCTGTTTGAGCAGCAAAGAAAGAGGAGCAGAAACAGGATACGGTGGCTCTTATAGGGCTATACAGGATGTGATGTATACACGAGCATCATAGGAAATGTAGTTATATTTGCATACAAAAAGATTTTCATTGGCTGATGTGAGAGCAAATACAAGAAAGAGAAGCATAATCCGAAGCCTCCGTTCCTGTAATAGAATTTCATTTTGCTAAAATATCTCTGGGTTGCCTTCCTTCTCCCTGGAGCAATGAGCCTACCCTGCGGACTTGTTGTAGATTACCAATGGGGCCCCCTCATGCAACAGTTCAGAGAATAGGCCAGACACAAACACATTTTACAAACACATTTAGTTCTGGGCCTTACACTCCATCATCCAGACCCCTTAGCCTATTAAGTCCTGAGTGATTTGAAGGTCCTTGCACTTCAAAAGCATTGCGTGGAGATGCATTTTTAAGAGCTCTCTAGGGGCTAGATGTAGGTAATTTTATTTGACCACTTCTTAAATACCGAAGGGCATGTCTGTCTGTCACATGGCATAGGTGTGCATGCATAGGTACTTGCATGCATGCACACCTGGATTCGGTATTTTACCAACCAATTGGATTGGGTGGAAAATACCGAATCTGAAAGGCCTTTGGGACTCAGAAGAGTCCCACCTACATCTGGAAGTTACCGAATCGGTAAAAATACCAATTCGGTATTTTACCGATTCAGTAAATTTACCGAATCGGTAAAATTGGCCCCCTACATCACAAAAACCCATTTACCGGTCGGTAACGGCCGAAATCGTCCGTTACTGGCCGGTAAATGGCCACCTACATCGGGCCCTAGATGTTCTAGCCTCTAAGTGAGACTTAAACAAGTGTTTTCTAAATCAAGTACCCTTGTGCCAATACAGTCTACATCTTGCTGGAGAGCTACAAATTTTGAGATAAGTTCAGCTAGGAGCGTATCTATAGAGGTTAGGTACACTTTCAAATATTTACGTAAATCTTTTTTGAAGTCTCAAAGAGAGGACAGGAGCTCTTCCTAAGTGAGGGCACTTTTGAGTGGTGGGGGGAGGTACCCCATTGATCCTCACTCAGCCCCATGCTCTTCAAAGTCAGAATATCGAGTTTTTATTGTCGACTTGCACTAATATGATGAAGCATGACACCGCTGGTGTGTGAGGGGAGTCGTCCTTAAAAGGGATATTTTCCCCTGTTAGGTCGATCCTTTTTTGATGTCACATTCTTAGGGTGGCATACCCCTGTACCATCACAAATCCGGACCTTTGGGCTTTTGTGTGTGTTAAGTCAAAATCTACGCCACAATCCTCCCCGCTTGCCTCATACACATAGTCTTCACCTTAATACATCCTGATCAATGCGGATTCATGCCCTGTCACAGTTTGAGGCGCTGCTTAAGACGCCTACATGTGACCCTGGCATATCAACATCTCCTTCTGCCGAATATGGTACTGCTCTTGATAGACTTTGAGAAGGCTTTTGACGCCGTGGATTGGCACTAGATGGAGGGGGTGGTGGTTCGGGCAGGCTTTGGCCCATACTTCATGGGGCTGGTGCGAGTACTATACTCTAACCTGTCTGCCCGACTCTTGATCAGCAGGACTTGTTGATTCATTGGGGGACGTGACAGGGCTGCCCCTGTCCCCACTGCTTTACGCACTGGTGATAGAACCATTAGCCCGATTTATTGGATGTAAGGCTCAGGTCCGGGGATGGCGTTGGTGCACCTCTCACATAGAGGGGCTGATTCCGATCCTGGAAAAAGCGCTCCAATTAGCCGTACAGAGCATTTTTCCCGTACGAATCGTACCCTGCAAGTACGCGACATTTGTACAGATCGCGGCTGCTTTTTCCGACCTGGCAAGTACGATTCGTGTCGGGTACGCACCGCATGACCCTTTTCCTACGAGAGTTGAAAACAACCGTAAAAGCAGAGTTCGACCCAAAACCGGTACGGAACAGCCCCCCCGGGTACAGCGCGTATCCCCCATGATCGCAGGGTTATGGCGCTTACCCCTGCGATCATGGGGGGTATGCACCATACCCCGCAATCTCGAGGTGTCCGCACCGTACCCCATGTTCGCTGGGTGTACGGTGCGTACACCCTGCGATCACGGGGTACGGCGCGTACCCCCCATGATCGCAGGAGTACGTGCTGTACCCCTGCGATCATGGGCGGTACGGGCTGTACGGTGTGTATGCGATTGTGTGCTTTTCCGTACGAATCGCCCTTACCTGACGTGGACCGTACAAATCGCGTCTTGATTCCCCGGTCCGGATTGTACTCGTCGGGTCGTACGGCGTTTGTACGATTCATACAGTTCACTGTTTCAGCCTTGCGTACGGATCGCGACGATTCGGACGGATTCACGGAATGCGGTTCGTACTACGCGACTCGGACGGACGGGTACGATTAGTTCGGAAAGGGCTACGGATACGAATCGTATGGACGTTTTTTTACCAGGATCGGAATCGGCCCCAGAGTGTATCACCCTCTATGTGGACAATGTTCTGCTGTTTATAACAGACCCGGCTTGTACAGTCCCCTGTTTTCTTCGGATCCTAGAACTCTTTGGGGAGGCATCGGGTCTGAGGCTCAACCCTGTCAAATTGGTTCTGGTTCCCTTCCACATCTCATGTATAGAATGGCAATCAAACATTCCCATTGGACGCCTCAGTTTCTGGTATCTGGGTAGAAATTCATCCACAAGAAGTCTAAAGATAATCTGCGAAAGTGGCAGACCCTCCCACTGAACCCGATGGGGAGTAAGGCCTTGTACAAAATGATGATACTCCAGCACTTCTTCTATGTACTACTGAATCTCCTACTCCATCTCCCACCGAATGGTTTTGCTCCCTAGACAAATTAACCACATAGTTCCTGTGTGGCAACTATAGACCAAGGGTGGCGTTGGCCCACTGTCAGAAAGTTCCATATGATGGTGGAATGGGAATGACCAAACTCTTCCTTTACTATATCGCAACACACCTCCTAGTAATTAACGACTGGTTCTCTGGGGGATGGTTGGACCTGGCCTACCAGCTAGAACTGGAGCACCAGTGGTTCTCAAGGATTCAAACGATGCTCTACAGGTCACCAATTCCCCATACTTTACCGACTGAGACTAGAACGGTCCTCCTAGCTTGGCGATCAGCTCATGCTGCTGATACCATTGTGGCAGGGTACATGGCTGGGAGGTGTGGGGGCCCTAGAAGAATTCCAAAAATGGGACCTTATTTTCATTTCCCAGATAGGAGATGTGTGGATATGGGGACATATCCATACCTTTAAAGACCTGCAAGGCCTATATTCTCTAAATGTCACTCAGTTCTAAAAATACCAACAGCACTGTCATGCTATCACTCCACTTATCCCCAAGGCAACTACACTTTCAGAATCTAGTCACTTAGAAGCCAACGTCCTCATATGAGACCTGGGGAGGGGGGTGTCCAAGATTTACCGGTCCCTGATTAAACCACCACACTAGCTCAGTTGCAGACATAATGGGAAGGATGGTTGGGTCCTCTGGAAGACGAGGATTGGTGGGACCCCCTTGCGGCCCCCTGAATGATTACTAATTTAGCAAGATTAAGGTTGAACCAGTTTTATTATCTTCGCTGTACATATCTGACTCCTCCTAGGCTTCACCGGGCGGGGTATCTTCAGAATCCAAGTTGTCCATGATGCGCAGATACGCCTGCAGACTTCTAACACATGACATGGTCCTGTAAGGTCATAGCAAGATACTAGGCAAAGGTGGTTAAGGAATGACTGAGGTCCTGAGCTGGGAGGTCCTGCTTACTCCCCGAACCTTGCTCTTGGGGGTGATTGAGGACATAGTAGGTACTGGATAATTGTGATGGCAATGGTGCTCTCACGCCTCGATTATGGGAACATAATCTATAATGGCGCGCCGGCCTACGCTATACACCGCCTGCAACTAGTGCAAAATCAGGCTGCCCGCCTGATCCATGGGCTACCCAAATTCCACCGGGTTACCCCACTGCTGAAGTCGCTGCACTGGCTGCCTGTGAGAGAGCGGGCCCAATTCAAGCTAGGTTGCCTCACTTATCAGGCCAGGATGGGCACCGCCCCTGAGTTTATTTGCTCAGCCATCAGGCCCTATTTGCCGGGTAGAGAACTCCGCTCCACCCATATGGCACTCCTGGCTACACCCCGTTTCAAGAAAAAGAAAGCAGGCGGGGCGAAATTCGCGGCCCTTGCACCTGTCTTCTGGAACTCCCTTCCTATGACACTCAGAACCTCATCCTCCTATTTGGAGTTCCGGAAAAATTTGAAAACATTCTTATTCTCCATAGCCTTCGCTGCCTAGTCTGTCCTTCTGCTGCTGCCGTTGGTCGTAGTCCTTAAAGCGCCATGAAACCGCTGGGTATAAGTGCGCTCAATAAATGTTTTTAAATTCAAATTCAAATTCTGGAGTGGATAAGGCCTTCTCTGGTACTGCCATAATGGTGGACAAGAGAGACATTGTGACTAAGTGGAAAACCCCAAAAACCCTATCCCCTCCACAGTCTCCCAGTGGCGCAAATGACTAGACTTGTGTGCTGCACAAGAACAACCAGTGTATGAAGCTCGTGGGTGTCCAACTAAACGCAGAAGAGTGTGGGGCAAATGGTTGGACCTGTTGGGTTAATACGCAAGAGAGATGTATGTTGGTCTAATTCCTCATTTGGGGTCTAAACGTGTGGACACTCTCCAATTCCAGGAGAGTGGGTCACGCTGAGTACCCTAAACTGTGTACGCCAAACTGTGTAGAAATTGATACCAAGATTTATTGTTTCTGATGGTTTTTCAGCTTGTTAAAACCCAATAAAATTAAGTATAAAAAATCAAACAGGGGAACTTTTTTAAATTAAATTACATTTATTGATTAATTAATTAAAACCGTACAATAAAAAATCATCAACTTCACAGCTATAATAAAATCAAGGTTCACTTTCGAGGACCAAGGAAACCATGAGCAGGAAAGTACATGCGGTAAAAAAGTCATGTGTGCCAGTTTGATTCCTCCCTATTACAGATCTATGATTAATTTCATTATAAATGAAATTACAATTATACACGCTAACACCATTCATTTATTTTAAAAACCCACATTATGTCCTTCTTACATATATAAGATTGCTCCTTAATACTTGGTTCCTGATTGTTGGCATGCACTTTGCCCTCGGAGACTTCAGTTTTCACATGGCTGATCTGGATCTACGCTTTTGTTGGGGGGAAAAATTTGCAATTTAAGGAGGGAGAAACACTTGATTTTTCCTGATAGGTACTGTATAATGAAAAGCAAAGAAACATCCAGCACGTCACATAAGTATTTAAAGGAAGAGATTTCACAAAAGGAGGAATAAAAACTGTACTCTTTGATTAATAAAAAGAAAAGGCCCCCTGCCACTAAGTGACTCCACCCCAGAATGTTTTGGATCAGAGCACTCAATGTGCTTCGTGAATAGAAACACATCTGCATCAGGTGGGCGGTGGCAGGAGGAAAAGACACCGTTCTCTCTTCTCGACCTGTAATCAGCAGAGGGGAGACAACAAATAACTATATCGGCCATAAAGACCACCCTGGAAACGCAGAGAAGCTCCATAACAGGCAGTGTAGTACTAAGCCACGAAGGGAATGATGAATATGTATTATTGCTGTCAGCACAAGAATGCCTTTTACTTAAAGAAAATACCAACTTAATTGCTCATGCACACTAAAAATCGAAAATCGATTATGACTATGCAGCTCCTGATAGATAGCAAAAAAAATATATATATATATATGTATATATATATAGAACAAACTTCCGGAGACGCCAGAGATGGAGGGCGGCGAAGAGGAGGATTTCAAAAGAGGAAAAGAGGCAGGAGGGGACGGGGCTCCATCGCCCACCAGGAATAACAGGTCCTACTAACCGCACCATTATTAATTTGACCACTTTGGAATTGACAGCGCAAGAGGAAGATATCCTTAAATTGGGGCTCACCTATGCAACACCTCATGACTTTGATTATCCGAAAACCAGATGCGATATCTATAAAGCGGTTAGAAAATTAAAACTCAAAAAATTCTACGCTCAAAAGAAAATCTCTGGAGAAAGCCAAACCAACAGCAGCAGCAATAACATTAATGCATCCCAAGGCACAAGAGTAATTTCAGAACTATGGGAGACCGATGGTCGTGGCTATGACAGCATGGAGGATGACAAGATTGAAACAAATGAAATTGACCAATGGGGGAACAGGACTTCATTGATTACCAACTTCAGACCTCCTTCTACATTTTACCCCATCCTCCCGAGGGATAATCTTGACATTTTTCATGAGAATGTGGTATCCGATTTGAAAGATTTGCAAAAAAATGTGGGAAAATCCAAAAAGCATTTTGACAGTCGATCACGACAGTACGCTGCACTCACCAACAGACTGAGGAAAGAGAAAGATCTGGTGGTGAGAATGAGTGATAAAGGCGGAAACGTGGTTCTGATGACCAAAACCAACTATGACAAGGAAGCTTATATACAACTGAATGATCGGACATGCCATGAGCGCATCCACACACGTGTATTGGCTAATATCAAGGAAGAATACCATCGCAAGCTAGCAAAATGGAAATCCATTAAACTGATTTCGGAAGCTGAATTCAAATATCTAAAAGTTGACAATCCTATAACACCCATATTGTACTTCATACCGAAAGTACATAAGGACCCTCTGAATCCACCGGGCAGACCCATTATTTCTGCCAGAGGCAGTCTCCTTGAGCACACATCTGTATATATTGATTACTACCTACAAGGTTATGTACACCAGTTGGGCTCATATGTACAAGATACAGGGGACTTTCTAATTAAAATTCAGGATATTGAATTGTCGCCGGGAGACTGGCTGATTGCTTTGGATGTCACAGCATTATACACGAGCATAACACACAAGGATGGCCTAAACGCAGTTCGTTATTACTTGTCAAGAAGGGGTCCAGAGTTCAAAGAACATAATGCTATGCTCCTTGACATGCTGGAATTCTTTTTGGTTAATAATATTTTTTTGTTTAACCAGCAAGCATACCGCCAGTTGCAGGGTGTGGCTATGGGGGCCAGCTTCTCCCCAAGCTTCGCGTGTCTCCATATGGGAGCTTGGGAGGAGTTGGACCTTGGCCTTGAATACCAAGACTACATACGCAACAACTTGGTGGCATGGTTCCGCTTCATTGACGACCTGCTGGTCGTATGGAGGGGCAGCCATGAGGGAGCTCTTGATTTCATCGATCAAATCAATAACAACGATCTAAATTTAAAATTCACTGCGACCCTTAGCCAGGAAAAAGTGACTTTCCTTAACACTGAGCTATATGTCAATGACAATAAGTTGGAATCTAAACTATACCGCAAGACCACGGCTGGCAACAGCATTTTACATGCGGCCAGCTCGCATCCAGCACATCTGATCGCCAGCATTCCCTATGGGGAAATGTTGCGATTGAGACGAATTTGCAGCAATCCCCGAGATCTGGAACAGGCACAGAAAGAGAGTGAAGCTCGCTTTCTTGAAAGGGGCTACTCAAGCCAAGTAATTAAGTGTGCCATACAGAAATCTATGGTCTTATCGAGGGACGAACTTTTGGTAAAGAAATCTGAACGCCAAACGACATCCATTGATAATACTCAGGGTGAGGAGACACCAGGGGCGAACTGTTTTAGAATAATTACTGGTTTTAACAAACAACATAAACAGATTCGCAAAATATGTGATAAACATTGGCCTATCATTACCAAAGACAACGTTATAGGCAAAGACCTCCCCAAACGAGTATTGTTAACCTTCAGCAAAGCACCATCTATGCGCGACCATATCATGACAACTAATTCAGAGCCTTATGTAAAATCTTCATGGTGGCAGGAGAACAATGGTTTTTACAAGTGCAAAACTTGTAAAGCCTGCCAACATGGAATTAACACAGAAGTTACAAAGATGGTTTCACTGACACACAGCACACTATAAATCAGGTACTAACATGCAAAACAGAATTTGCAGTATGTTTCACAGTGTCCCTGTGATAAGCAGTACGTGGGCAGCACCAAACATGCTGTTCACAGGAGACTCCTTCAGCACCTTCGCACTATCAGCAATGGTGACAATACCTACCCGGTGGCTCGCCACTTTAGGGAATGTCACCAGAGCGACAACACCAATCTTAAATATTGGGTGATTGATGCGATTATCAACAGCAGAAGGGGAGGTGACAGGGAAACCAAGTTAAGAAGGCTTGAAACCAAGTACATTTTATTACTTAACACGAAGACCCCAATAGGCCTTAACATCACGGAGGATCTCCACACCTGCCTGCCCTGACTCTGTGTTCTATTCATGTCTCCTCTTCATGGTAGTCATGTGCTAGTTGAACCCGGCTGGGTGAAACTTTCGCAGGCACCATGAATTGGCTGCGACAAAATAGATATTCGACAACATGATTCACTTTAGCTGCTGCTTTTAGATAAGCCATTTACAATGCTTTTATTCACTATGCACTTGTAACATTGTTTAGTTCATTATTTTGGTTATGGTAATCACTATATTTTTTATAGAATAGCATGTAACATGGTCATATTTCCCTGTAAAATAATCCACAGTAAAACTATGGTCAGAACGTGAAGGCTGGATCTAATTCTCTAATACAACACTAGGGTAATGACTTATATGAGTGGGAAGGCACAATGACAGCAGGTTTTAATTAGGTCTGAATTCGAAATATGGGTCAGGGTTCCAATAGCACTATTGGTCCCTAAATGGGAGAATGACTAGCGTATTTTGCACATATTTATTGTGGATATGTCATTGACATTTGCTTCATTATGCACATTTTTTGCGATATTTGCACATGTTATCATATTGATCAATGATATATATGTATAATGATCTATGCACTTGCACTTTATTCGATGTATTCTTCCCGGGACCCTCATATTTAATATCATCTGAATCAGACCTGTTATTTCTTGTGTGTATTTTACAATAATTGTCTTTGCCCTTGATGATTCACTCATGTTAATATTTGTACATATATCAATGACGCTGGTTTCTACTTAATGTATTTTACTGTTATTTTACTTTTTCCATAAGAAATCAATGCTGCCATTCAGTAGCTGGAAGTATGTTTTCCATGTCCATGCTATTGGTATTCACAGGTGATACTTATTATTTCTCGTCACTAGCACTTTAAAAGGGCGGTTCTATTATCAAAACGTTGTCATGTGAACAAGGCTCCGTTGAGCCGAAACGTCTTTGACAATACCTCTGCAATAAAAAAGCAAGAGCCCATTTGGTCCGTGTCCGAGTTTCCTTTGCTGGCTGGCGAGACTCGTTGCAGCGCAATTTGAAAGCGGCATTCCTGATATACATATATATATATATATATATATATATATATATATATATATATATATATATATATATATATATATATATAATCTCACGAGTTGTCCTGTCGCAGCGGGAGCACAGACCAGTAGGTGCCAGCGAAGGGACCAGGACAGTGTCCCAATTTCGTGGAATACCAAGGAATCGCTGCACACACCTTGATGATTTTGCAGTTTCTTTATTTCAAAACGTGACAAACACCCCTACGCGTTTCGAACCGTAGTTCCTGTTCACGGTAGCTTAGGTGATTAGTCCCTTCATTATTTCAATACATTCAGCCTATGAGCACACCCTCTGGTTAACTAGGGCTTGCTGGGACATGTAGTTTCAATTTATGTTATTGCCAATACAATTATACCTTTCGGGGTTGTGGGTTTTTGCAGCATTGGGGCGCTGATTTACGTTACTGCATGTGGAAAGCGTGTCCTCAGTTTACAAGGACAATATCGCTTTGCTGACGCTCGTGATTACACGTGCGTGTATAATCAACTCTCTGTTTACCTGAGGGTTGATTGCAATGCGTAACTGTGTGGACTAAGGTCCTTTTGACATTAAAGGGCTGAGTGCCCTACGTCCCCAATGTGTGCAGCCGCCCACGACATATGTATTACTTCATTGATAATTGGCAGTCTTATGTAACCCAAGATAACTCAGTTGTCGTGACAGTTATTAGCAAGACAGGCGTTAGTCATGAGAGCACATTATTGAAATATATATATATATATATATATCTTGACACCAGATCCTGACCATATGCACTTTTTTCACAGCATATAGTTGCAGGAACGGACCTCCACACAGGAAAAAGTTTTCTAAAGTGCGTTTATTTTCCAGATCACATGACGCGTTTCGACCAGGTCACCCCGGTCATGATCACAGACATGCTCGAAACCGCACATGATTTAAATACTTTTTTTACAACACTCCCCTCCGTTTCAAATAACATGGAGGTTAACAACAGACTTTACAAAAGAAGTTAACTTGATGGAAAAAGTACCCATACACAATATTATTATTGGTATTTCTGCGTTTTCGAACAAATTGTTCCCCCGTAGGCAACAGTTTTCACTTTTAAATACGCTTAAAAATAAATTAGGTACATAAAATTTCCTCACAGTATCTCCACTTTATACCATTGCATTCATGCAAATTTGCAGTATTGGGCAAGTGCCCCTTTTTAAGTCATACAAAGTCTGTCAGTATATTAAAGTGCATATATATATATATATATATATATATATATATATATATATATTACCTACTGGCGATAGCCAGTAGGTATATATAGTTAGGATTATTTCTCTATGGAACTTTTGAAAATTCTATGTCTAATAACTTTGGCGTTTGTGGACGGAATCGGCTGAAATTTTCAGGAAAATGGCACATTTTGTTTCTGAGCAGCCCTTGAAAATTTGGGGGGGTTTCGTCAAGGGGGGGCCGAGAAAAAAGGGGGGTCCCAAAACGGGTTTTTCCCATGTTAATTTCCATAGGGCGTTTGGCCTCACTTTTAGCTCGAACGGCTGAATGGATTTGCACGAAACTTGGCAAAATTGTAGGGACTGTTAGCCCGATGTCCCTTTGCTGGGTCTCAATATATGTGCTCCAGTGGATTTTGAGAAATTAACGTTTTAATAAATTTATATATCTGTGACAGCGTCCTAGATAGCGCTCCAGATCGCGTACTTTTCGCGTCACGGAGCTTTGCGAAGCGATGCTGATTGGCTCTCCAGTGTCTGTCAACATTCTAAACAGTCCGGTGCGGCCGCCATCTTGTCTCTCGGTAGGATCAAGAGACAAGAAGAGGTGAAAAACGAAGGGGGAATTTAATGAAAGGGGGCAAGGTAGATCCCTCTTGACCCCCTAGGAATGATGTTGGGGTTATTAAAGGGTCCCGTGGGGAAAATAAAAAAAGTTTGATTTTTCACGGTAGAAGCGCTTCTCGGTTCGCGAACCGGGTCGCAAACTAACGGCTGAATGGATTTGCACGAAACTTGGCAAAATTATAGGGACTGTTAGCCCGATGTGCCTTTGCTGGGTCTCAATATATGTGCTCCAGTGGATTTTGAGAAATTAACGTTTAAAAAACAGATATATCTGTGACAGCGTCCCAGATAGCGCTCCAGATCGCGTACTTTTCGCGTAACGGAGTTTTGCGTAGCGAAGCTGATTGGCTCTTCGGTGTCTGTCAACATTCTAAACAGTCCGGTGCGGCCGCCATCTTGTCTGTCGGTAGGATCGAGAGACAAGAGGAGGAGAAAAACGAAGGGGGAATTTAATGAAAGGGGGCTAGGTAGACCCCTCTTGCCCCCTTAGGAATGATGTTGGGGTTATTAAAGGGTCCCGTGGGTCAAATAATAAAAATTAGATTTTTCGCGGTAGAAGCGCTTCTCGGTTCGCGAACCGGGTCGCAAACTGGTAGCGAAACGTGAATTCGCCATTTGGTGTTTCAATTTAATTAAATTACTAGGTATAAGGGGGTACGGGAGACGTATCCTGACCCCTTTTGTTTTCTGAGGGTGGCTGAGGAGGCTCATATATGTTGATACATGTCTTCCAGCGGCTGTGCGTGAGCGTTTTTTTTTTTTTTGCTGCGTGACGTCTGTTAACGTTCGATTTGATGGAAATCAGGAACTGTTGCCTGCCATTTTGTCACTGCGAGTAAATATTTTGTTAAAAATAATTGTTATAAATTAATCCTTATTGATAAACATTGTCTGCGCCATCTTGTCTTTTTTGCAATGCCACACTTTTGTTGAGCACGGCAGCCATTTTAGATGCCTTGACCAGACCCACTCTCTGCACACCGCCGATCCTCAGCATGGCTCTCCACCCTCGCAAGCATCTCCCCCACGCACTGGTCACCCCCGCTCTCTCTCTCATGCATGGGCCAGAAACCTCCTCCCATGTGCGCTGCTCTTCCCTAAGAATCACACCCTGTGCCCGCCCGACACCACCCTTTCACCCTATTCACTACCGCACCCTCTGACACTCCTCTTCCTCTGTGTCCGATTGTCCAGGCCCGTCCCAGGCTATCACCTAGCCCTGCAGATGTAGTTTATGGCCTCAACTGTAAAGAATCACCCCTCTTCAAAGAAGTTACAGTAGATCAAGGCCCCCACCCGATGAGATCCGTCACACTACACGCGTTCCTGCAATCTGATAACCATCCTGTATTGTGATTGGAGAGGGGATTCTCACTGTGAGGGTGTGTGGGACCGAGCCTGAAGCGGAAGATTCCAGGGATGCCTTTTTGTACATCAAAGTCTTCACAATTATGTGTCACATTAAAAATATATAGCACTCCAACAAAGTAGAAGGAAAATAACACTTTAATAACTTATAAATATATACATCGCAACAAAAACAGTAAACACCTTAAAACATTTTTTATTAAAACAGAAGCAACAATGGTCAGTAGCGGTCTGTTGTGCGAATAGTCCCAAGGCAGCATATTTACCTAGAGTGGTGCTGTGTAGGACATTCTGAATGGAAATTAACCAGAACTATAACCATCATGTTTCATTTGTGTAATCGTTTTCTGAACATGTACATTAAAAAACTAAAAGAAATGCCAAGAACGTCCCATGTGAAAGTGAATTTTATCTGGCAATTTTTTTCTTTTCCTTCTCATGAAAAGAAAGTTAAAGCCAGGTTCGTTACCTGCCTCATCTGCAAAAAAAAAAACTCTCGAGAGGGACCGAAAAAAAATATAGCTATGGTAATCATACCATACATCGGCACATGGAGAGGTGGCACCCTCTTAAATAGTCTAAAGCACAACTTCGAGATTTGGGGGATAACCCCCGACCGGCAAAAACATCCACCAATGACTTAGCAATAAGTGAGTCAGAGGCAAGGGAAACGGTCCCAAATCTGCAAAAGAACTTTGGGCAGATGAGATTGACTTGTGTAGCATGTGGAAAATTAATTTCATGCGGAGAGATCAGTATTACTACAATAAATACAGTAATCAATGATGCATTAGAACTTAATATCAATTCATTTTCCGAACGTGTAATCAGTACCTGTCCCATGTCAATTCATTGTTCGAACGTATAATCAATACCCATCCCGGATCAATTCATTGTCCGAACATATAATCAGTAAAAAGTGCGACAAGTGCAACAAAATCATTTCGATAATTCATTGTGAGCAAGTACCAAAAGTGTCAACAATTCTAACCTTCAATAAATACAGTAATCAATGATGCATTAGAACTTAATATCAATTCATTGTCCGAATGTGTAATCAATACAAGTCCCATGTCAATTTATTGTTCGAACGTATAATCAATACCCATCCCGGATCAATTCATTGTCCGAACATATAATCAGTCTTATCCCATATCAATTCATGTGCTAAAAACTGCATACATATCTCATGATATCAAGGCTGAGCAATCGGGGCACAATAGTTTCATTTGTACCGGCGCCATTTTGGGTGAGGTCAGGAAGGTCCAAGTATAGTCAAAATGTCTCCACCAACTCGTGGTTGGACCGGGACCTCTTTCGGCAGTCCAAAAGTTTTCGTTGAAGGGTAGTAGAGGGGACTGGCGACATGAACCATCAGTCAAAGAGGGGTGGGAGGCAAAAATCTCTCCTACCGGGTCATACTGGTTTCCCACCGGAACTGATCAAGTTGGTAGTCTTGCAGGATTTTGGTGATTTCAAGACTGAGGCCGGTGCCGGCATGAGCGCGCCGACGTCCCGCGGCTACGTCGTGGTCGTTCCGTGGGTGATCATGGAAGTCATTCCCCATCGGGGTCGGGGGCCCCCGTGGCTCTTATAGAATCTTCAAAGTTGAGGAGAACGTTTCTGGATGCAGGACTCATTTTCTAGTTGAACTCAGAAGCGCCGTTGCACCGCAACAGTGGATGAGACCCCCGCTGGGTGAGCGGAGCATCATTTTCTCACAATAGTGGACGAGACCTTTTGTCGGGTGAGTGGAGCGTCGCTGCATCGCAAGAGTGGAGGAACCCTTTTGTTGGGTGAGTGGAGCGTCGCTGCATCGCAAGAGTGGAGGAACCCTTTTGTTGGGTGAGTGGAGCGTCGCTGCATCGCAAGAGTGGAGGAACCCTTTTGTTGGGCGAGTGGAGCGTCGCTGTACCGCAAGAGTGGAGGAACCCTTTTGTTGGGTGAGTGGAGTGTTGGGGGTGCAGCTGAGGGGCCCCCACCTGGGGGGGTGGGAGAGGCTCGTTCGCGCCGCCTCTCCCTCCCAGCGCACCCCACGCCGTCACCTGGCGTTTATATCCGTGATGTCCGGACCAGGCGATAAGAGGGGGGGGTCGGAGGCAGAGGCAAGACATCCCCCCCCGTGGCCTGCAGGGCGCCGCTTCAGGCCCGAACGGGGAGCTCATATCTTGCCGGGGCCAGACCAGGAGATACGAGGGGAGGGGGGGGGGTCGGTGGCATGTGCAAGACATCCCCCCCCCGTTGTCGTAGCCATTATTGAACAAAGAAGAGGGATCCCGTCGGCCTCGGCTCCTCTCCTGGCCCACCTTACGCGACGACCTCCCCGGCCGACGGCTGCCAGCAGGACCCGCCCTACACGTGCCGAAGGCCTCGTCTTCCGGATGGGCGTAGCCGCGAACCTGTTGCACTTCGGGAGTTTCCGGAATGGGGGTAGGTATCTGCTGATTTGTATCTATTTCATGTTACCGTTATTGGGCGTGGCGGGCGGTGGGACAGACATGCTTGGAGCAGTGGGGGGGGTGGTGGAGCCTAGCTACCTTGTGGCTGCCGTAACGTCAAGCTTGGCTTCTTTCACCACTTTCATGTTTCTTATTTCTTGCGAAGTCAAAAACTCATGAGAGGCCTACTGATTTTGTTCGATTTCTTTCCCTTCCTTTTCAAGTGTGTTTCATGCTAAAGTTTCTGTTTAACAGGATACAGGGATTACTTCGTATTTTACATATGTCTTCTTTATTAGGGGTTCTCTCCGGTTGAGTCAGATGATGTACCTCTAATAAATGGTCCGGGTGGAACTAGTTTCTCAATCAGTGGGGAGTAGATGGGCATGACAGATTACAACGGGAGACAAAGGTCCGCATTACCCACCCTTCACTACTTGCAAAGACTAGACAGAATATTTCTATTCCACGTTATTTGCAAACAGAGAGTACCTCGAAAGAACTATTCCTTGAACAATAAATGTCCAGCCAATCAATCAATCAGGCATGACGGATTACAACGGGGGACAAAAGTCTGCATTACCTATCCTTCACTATCTGCAAAGGGAGACAGAATATTTCTATTCTTCTCTGTTTGTAGACAGGGAATATCTCAAACAGCAATAATCGATAAAAAAATTAGTAGGATTATAACACTTTAATAACTTATAAATATATACATCGCAACAAAAACAGTAAACACCTTAAAACATTTTTTATTAAAACAGAAGCAACAATGACAACTAACAGTAGTGATATCCTGGGCTGGTGATGGAACTGGGATTGTTAATGGAAAAAGATCTACAGAGAAAACTATTGGTGAATTATACTTCTCCGGAAATTTAAAACTCACAAATGTTTTATTTGTGTAATCGTTTCAGGTCAAACGGATTGTGGGACAATGTTCACAATGGAAGAGTCACCAAAAGGCATTTGGATCGATGTTGCAGCAGGCTGCCATGTATATAGTTATTTAATAAAACGTTTTACCCTGTTACTTTACTGGTGTGTTGTATATATTTATAATATTTGCATAGGGTTTGTCGTTATTTTGGGTGGGGTGGGGTGGGCGGCGGAGTCGAGCTGTCTTGCAGCCATCATGGCGTGGAGCTAAGTTCATCTTACTAGTTTCGTATTTCTCATGAGGGGTTGTTCTTAATGTTTCTATTTTAGCAAGGTCAAAAACAGATCCCATTAGTGGCCTACTGATTTTGCTTGATTCCTTTTGTTTTTTTAAACGATTTTTCACTATCTGCAAAGACTAAACAGAGTATTGCGACTCTGTGCTTGTTTGTAAATACAGAATGAACCAAAGAGAACCAATTCTAAAACAGTAAATGCTTGGATAGCAATCAATCAAATAGAGAGAGAAGCAGGCACGACGGATCACTATCTGCTAAGAGAAAAGAGGGGGGGGAGGGGGGGCAGCGTTCAAAGCACATCAGCGTGCATAAACACGAAAATGTTTTTACCTATCATGTACTTGACATTTGACAGCATTTGATATTTGGTATTAAAAAACCATTGAAATTCACTGAAAAAACCATAGGTTATAGACCATATATAGTTAGGGATTAGCATTTACAAAACCTTGTTTTACTCGCATAAAACCATTGAAATTCGCATATATAGTTAGTTGCGCTAACTATATATCGCGCACCCGCAATCCACTGCTGATGATGTCACATATTACATAATTCATGACATGGTCAGTAACATCACTGATGACATCAAAGATGACATCTCAAATGACATCACTGATGACATCACTGATGACATCTCATTTGACATTACTGATCACATCACTGATGACATCATTCATGTGATTATACGATGAACCTCTTCAGACTCTGATATAACCTTAGATACACTCAGTGTAAACAGACACTCACAGACTGTCACTCATCCATGGAGTTACTCACACACCTAGTCAGTCATGCAAAGAATCAATCACACCTCCATTTCCTCAACTATACAGTTATACACACCTTACTTATTCGAACATATACTAACACATATTTACTCTTTTATACAATCCCTGATACAAGTTCACAATGATCCATACAGCTACTCACACATTCACTGGCTCTTATGCACAGTAATTTATATATGTGAACTCTCACATGTACTGTGTTTTACATATGTACTTACTTTGACATGTAGCACTGAGATATCCATTCACTCACCAATACACTCGTACACAGTCAACCACCCATACAGCTGTTTCCACATGCAGTTTTGAACCCATAGATCTAGTGAATCAACTGTTCGCACATGTATGCACAGAGTCACACACCTCCCAGCCACCCCCACACACACACTCACTCTCCCATACAAATACTTGGACAACCAATCAATAACCCATACAGTTACTCATATAGCTACTGATCAACACATGCAGCAGTTTGTAGAACAACAGATATAATGATGCACAAATTAAGATAGTTTAGTCACTAACCCATGCACTCAGTGAGACACATTTAATCACTCTCTCATAGTCAGTCATGCACCTACTAAATCCTTCATCCAGACACTTATACATCCACTCATTCTTCAATATGTAAGACATATTTTAACTTTACAGAAACAGCCAGCCACTGGATGATGTCATCAGTGATGTCATCAGTGATGTCATTTGAGATGTCATCATTGATGTCATCAGTGATGTCACTGACCATGTCATGAATGATGTAATATGTGACATCATCAGCAGTGGATTGCGGGTGCGCGATATATAGTTAGCGCAACTAACTATATATGCGAATTTCAATGGTTTTATGCGAGTAAAATAAGGTTTTGTAAATGCTAATCCCTAACTATATATGGTCTATAACCTATGGTTTTTTCAGTGAATATATATATATATATATATATATATATATATATATATATATATATATATATATATATATATATATATATATATATATTACCTACTGGCGGTCGCCAGTAGGTAGTTATAGTTAGGATAATTTTCAATGTTAAATCTCAACATTCTATTTTGAATAACTTTGGCGCCGGTTGACGAATCTGCCTGAAATTTTCAGGAAAATGGTCTCATGGCGGTCCGGTCCTTCCCTGAAAGTTTGGGGGGGATTCGTCAAGCGGGGGCCGAGATAAAAGGGGGGTCCCAAAACGCGTTTTCCCCATGTTAATTTCCATAGGGCGGTCGATTTCACTTTTAGCCCGAACGGCTGAATGGATTTCCACCAAACTTGGCAAAATTGTAGGGACTGGTAGCCCGATGTGCCTTTGCTATGTCTCAAGATATGTGCTCCAGTGGATTTTGAGTAATTTAGGTTCAAAAAAATATATATATCTATAGCCGCGCTCCCGTGCGCGCACGGGAGTGCGCTCCAGGCGCGACACGCGACTTGCGCGCAGGAAGCTGATTGGATCTCAGTTGTCTGTAAACATTCTAAACAGTGCGGAGCGGCCGCCATCTTGTGTCTCGGTAAAATCGAGACACAAGGAGTTTGAAAAAAAAAGGGGCAAATGACCATAAGGGGGAAGAGTAGACCCCCTCTGACCCCCTAGGTTTGATGTAGGGACTAAAATAGGGTCCTGCAGGGCATTAAAAATTTTTTTTCGTTTTGCGCGGGGATAGCCGCGCTCCCGTGCGCGCACGGGAGTGCGCTCCAGGCGCGACACGCGACTTGCGCGCAGGAAGCTGATTGGATCATAAGGGGGAAGAGTAGACCCCCTCTGACCCCCTAAATCCAGGACTATATTTATGAAGGCCTTGCGCTGTTAGTTTTGCGCTTCCTGTGCGTCAATTTTTGTGACGCACCAGCGGTGTAAAAAAATGCGCATTGTTATGCAATATTTAAAAAGTGACGCATCTATCTAGATGCGTCACTTTTTAAATATAGTGCAACGAGGTACATTTTATTACACTGCTGGTGTTATGCGTCACTTTTCTGTGCGCACTCCTTATGACGTTCCAGATGTGTCATATTTAATGTATGACGAATCATGTTGCAGATACAATATGGCGCAGAGTTTTAAAAAGTGACCCATGTACCTAGATGCGTCACTTTTTAAAAATAGCGTCAGGTATAATGTATGCAGAGGGGGTGTTCTCCCGCAAAAAGCTTTGTAATAGCGACGCAGTGAAAGGCCGGCGCAAAATTTTGACGCAATAGCATCCTAAAAGTGACGCAGGGAAATCTCATAGATTTCAGTACGTTGTTATTACCAAGCTTTTTGCGAGGGATTGCCCCCTCTGCATACATTATACCTGATGCAGATACAATATGGCGCAGAGTTTTAAAAAGTGACCCATGTACCTACATGCGTCACTTTTTTAAAAATAGTGTCAGGTATAATGCATGCAGAGGGGGTGTTCCTTGCAAAAAGCTTGGTAATAATGACGCAGTGCGTCACTTTTAGGATGCAGTTGCGCCAAAATCTTGCGCCTGCTTCACAGCAAACCTTTCACATGGTGCTTTTTCCATGTGAAAGGACACATTACTGGAGTTGCGTCACTTTTGTGACGCACTCCTGCAATGCGTTACTTTTGTGTTTAGAGATATGTCAGAAATACTGACATATCTGTAACTCCTTGCGAATTGATTAGTCATATATTAAATATGACATATGTGGAATGTCATAAGGAGTGCGTCCAGATAAGTGACGCATCGCTATTTTCACGTAGCGATGCGTCACTTTTCAGAAATGAGGCCTCCAGTTTATTCACTGTGTCATAAATTTCTTTTCTAACACTCACCTTCTTTCAGTCCTCCTACTTCACTTCCTTTCACCTCTCATACCTTTCTGTTCTTTCTTACTCATTCTCCTTTCAATTATCAATGCACTATATTTCACTTACTCTTCATTTTTTAAGATTATAGCTCTTTGATGAGAATTGGAGGTAGTTCTGAAAAGAACTTTTGGTTTTCTTCTTTTAACTGAAGAGGAACAAAAACAGGGAATAGAAACTGCTCAACAGGAGCAAAAAGAAAAGAAAAAAATTAGGGGTGGGAAGGGCAGTGATGGTTCTCTAATGCCCGAACCATGAGCAGGACACTTTGCTCCCCATAGGTGAGGAGTTGATTGCAGTATCTGCATCTGACGACCCCATGGTTGAATGCAGGTTGGATGTTTGCTACCTGCCCCTGAGATTGATCTCTTCCGGAAGAAGTTGCTCCTCCTGTAGATGTAGAGGCCCCATCTCTAGGAACCTCCTGTGCCAGAGCCCTGACACTTTCCCGGGCAAAATTCTGGGGGTGCCTGGTCTCCACATGTCTGATCATCGTAAAGTTCCCAAAAGAGTACTTTTTTTGGGGGTTACCCCGTGACAGGACCTTTTTGCAGATCCTGCACTCTACTTTTGGTGCATTCACCTTTTTCTGGTCTGCTGGAAATTTAAAGAATTTCCAGATGAAATGTCCCTTCTTCTTTGGGGTAGGTGGCTCTTCATCAATGAAGTCATCTTCACTGCTGGATGATCTGGCAGCCATGATGAATCCAGGAATATGGAGCAGCAAAAAAGGCAGGTCTTTCAGTCACAAAAGTGAAAGAAGAAGTGAAGGAAATGGGTGGGGATTTCATTCATTGTAACAAAAAACTGTTAGCAACCAATGAAAAGTGTTATTTTAGGGTCACATGACCTGACGCGCTTACGATGCGCGCTCGGGTGCACTTCCGGGTGCGTTTACGCAGCGCGATCGTAGGCGCTTCCGGGGCGCACACGTGGCGCGACCGTAGGCGCTTTTGCGTGCGTTTAGGCGCCGCGCACGTATGCGCTTCCGAGGGCACGTACGTTGCGCGCCGAAGTGACGTCATCAATCTTTAATAGAAATGCATAATCATTTTCCATATTAAAAAAAACAAATTTTATTTGTATGGTACGAAATGTTTTGCATTATTATTAACTTTTCATTCATATTTTTTTTTCACGAACGACAGTTGCGCTCTGGGTGCGCTTTCAGATGAGCGCACGGAGAAGCTTACAGGAGAGCTTAGCTGAAAGCTTCCCCGTGCGCGCACCCAGAGCGCAAAAAAAAAAAATTATAAAAAAAATGAATACTTAAAAAAAACAGCAAATTGTAAAAAAAAAAAGGTTAGAAACTCGATATACAAAGGAATTAGCATTTAAAAAACCTATGAAATACACTGAAAAAACCATAGGTTTCACACCAGTTATAGTTAGGAATTAGCATTTAAAAAACCTTTGAAATTCACTGAAAAAACCATAGGTTTCACACCAGTTATAGTTAGGTATTAGCATTTAAAAAACCTTTGAAATTCACTGAAAAAACCATAGGTTTCACACCAGTTATAGTTAGGAATTAGCATTTAAAAAACCTATTAAATTCACTGAAAAAACCATAGGTTTCACACCAGTTATAGTTAGCTGGAAATTTTACTGATATAAAACCATTGAAATTCCCACGTTATAGTTAGTTGGACTCACTATAACTTGCGCGTGCAATGCACTGCTGATGACGTCACATATTACATCACTCATGACATGGTCAGTGACATCACTCATGACATCACTGATGACACCATCCTTGTGACATAGTGACAGACCTCCTCTCAGTGTAAAGTAACCCTTGAGACACATATTCAAAAATAGAAACTGAAATTTTTAAAAAATGGACATACCTATATCAGTTACAACAAGCAATTCTGTACTTCCACTATCTATATACTCATCCACTCATTCACCAACAGTTCTATATAGTCACTCATACATATACTCACTCATCATATGAAGAGATACACCTATACATTCTGTTACACACCGACATTCATCCAAAAGTTACTCACACACATATTCACACGTGCAAATAAACTATTGAACAACCATTTATTTGAAAATAGAGTTATACACACACTTCCACCTTACTTCTATTGAAAATTACACATATTTATTCTCTTAAACAATCACTTATAGAAACACATACTTATTTAAACAGGAAATCTTACAATCTCTTACTCCCACATATACTCAGTTATATACATCAATATTCATATATACTAGATTAAAACATATGTAGTTACTGATAAAGACACTAGTGAGACAGTCATTCACTCACTAACAAACACATATAGACACTCATCCACCCATACAGTCCTGTACATATGCTGTCTTCAAAACACATACAAAGAGTCAGTCACTCATGCATCTATGTGCTAAGTAATACCTCCACCAAACCATATAGACACTCATACTAATACTAATAAAAATATCAAATAACCCATATACATACGCATGTAGCTACTTATCAACACATGTAGCCACTTATACACAAAGTGAAACACTAATATATGTATTTAAATATTTAAACATAACTCACTAATATTTATTTTTCAGAAAGACACATATTCACTGGATGGTGTCATCAGTGATGTCATGAGTGATGTCACTGACCATGTCATGAGTGATGTAATATGTGACGTCATCAGCAGTGCATTGCACGCGCAAGTTATAGTGAGTCCAACTAACTATAACGTGGGAATTTCAATGGTTTTATATCAGTAAAATTTCCAGCTAACTATAACTGGTGTGAAACCTATGGTTTTTTCAGTGAATTTAATAGGTTTTTTAAATGCTAATTCCTAACTATAACTGGTGTGAAACCTATGGTTTTTTCAGTGAATATATATATATTCACTGAAAAAACCATAGGTTTCACACCAGTTATAGTTAGCTGGAAACTTTACTGACATAAAACCATTGAAATTCCCACGTTATAGTTAGTTGGACTCACTATAACTTGCGCGCCTGCAATGCACTGCTGATGACGTCACATATTACATCACTCATGACATGGTCAGTGACATCACTGATGACAACATCCTTGTGACAGAGTGACAGACCTCCTTTCAATGTAATGTAACCCTTGAAACACATATTCAAAAATAGAAACTAATTTAATAGGTTTTTTAAATGCTAATTCCTAACTATAACTGGTGTGAAACCTATGGTTTTTTCAGTGAATTTCAAAGGTTTTTTAAATGCTAATTCCTAACTATAACTGGTGTGAAACCTATGTTTTTTTCAGTGAATTTAATAGGTTTTTTAAATGCTAATTCCTATCTATAACTGGTTTGAAACCTATGGTTTTTTCAGTGAATTTCAAAGGTTTTTTGAATGCTAATTCCTAACTATAACTGGTGTGAATCCTATGGTTGTTTCAGTGAATTTCATAGGTTTTTTAAATGCTAATTCCTAACTATATATAGGGCCTCAAACCTATGTTTTTTTCAGTGAATTTCAAAGGTTTTTTAATAGCAAATTACAATAACTATGAAATGTAATATTTTGTATAATGAATCCTAAATTGTATATTTATGTAATACTATTTTCTTTATGTATATTGTTCATGTTTTTTTTTGTTTTTTTTGCCCTGGAGCGCTCCCGGCGCGCGTACCAGTGAGCGCACCAGAAAGCGCAGTCTTGCGGCGCGCCCCGGTGCGCGTACCGGTGAGCGTCCCGTTAGCGCTAATGCCGCGAACAAAAACATCATCGTGACGTATCGCGTAGCCGCGTCCGCGTGATACGCACGGCGTAAGCGCACTTGGAAGCACTCAAGCGCATACAATCAAGCTACGTAAGCGCCCTGGGGGGCGCCCCGGGGCGCGCAGCGTAAGCGCGTCGGGGCGTGCCCCGGGGCGCGTAGCGTAAGCGCGTCGGGTCATGTGACCTAAAAATAACACTTTTCATTGGTTCAAGACAGTTTTGGTTTCCAAATGATGAAAGCCCGGGTCATGTGACCTGAAAATAACACTTTTCCTTGGTTCAGGACAGTTTTGTTTTCCAAATGATGAAAGCCCCCACCTTTTTTCCTTATTCTCACTTTGTCCTTTGACTGAGGAAGACCTGTTTGGAGATCTATTAATACCAATTTGTACTGAAAAATGGCTACAGTAGCAGCAGCAGCAGGAGCATCTCAGCCACCACCACCACAAGGACCACCACAACACCACAGTGGTGGAGATGAAGAAGAGGAGGAGGAGGAGGAGGAGGAGGAGGAGGAGGAGAGGAGAAGGTTCCTGCCTGAAGATACTACCCCATATAAGCCAAAGGAGCACATTATCTGGGAGTTTTTTTCAATCCCAAAGGACCTCAAGAAAGTAAATGTGCCAAAGATTACTTGTCTAATCTGTGGCACTGTACTTTCAAGGGGGAACCCTAACAAAAAGTACTCTTTTGGCAATAACACCATGATTCGCCACATGCAACGCCGGCACCCTAACAACTATGCTGCGACAGAGGTCCGAGAAATGACCAGAAACCCTCCCCAATCTTCTCCCATCACCTCCCAAAGTAAGCAACCCACTCCATCGGGTCCAGAGACAAGGGAGATGGTCCCAAACATACAAACCCAGTTTGGACAATACAAAATCGTTTGTATATTTTGTGGAAAAACAATTACCTATGGTGAGCAAGGCATTAAACTCATCAACCATGCTGGTAACAACCACAATTGCCCAAAAAAACCTTAATTTTTTCCTGATTTATTTTTGCTCCAGTTGAGCCGTTTACAATTCCCTGTTTTTTGTTTGTCCCCATAAAAATAACAAAAAAATATAAAATTGTTCATAAAAGCCAAAAAAAGTACAAAATGTTCCAAAAAATAATAAAAAAATATAAAACAACAAAAAGAATAAAAAAACAATTCTTTTTAGAACTACCTCCAATTTATAAAAAAAATGCTACATTTTTAAAAAAATCTGTCATTCTTTTTTCCCCATGGTATGTTCCACGATTCACTCCCCGGTGCGCGTACCGGGCGCTCCCCCCGCGCAAATCGAAAAAAAAAAAAAACGTTGGCCGCCGTGGGGCCCTTTTATGGCCCCCACATCAAACCTAGGGGGTCAGGGGGGGAATACCCTGCCCCCTTTTGGTCATTTCCCCCTTTGTTTTTGCCACCTCTTGTGTCTCGATCCTACCGAGACACAAGATGGCGGCCGCTCCGGACTGTTTGGAATGTTGACAGACACCCGAGAGCCAATCAGCTTTCCGCGCGCGAACTCGCGTAGCGCGATGGTGCGCGCCCCGGTGCGCGCTTATAGATATATATATTTTTTTAACCTAAATTACTCAAAATCCACTGGAGCACATATCTTGAGACATAGCAAAGGCGCATCGGGCTACCAGTCCCTACAATTTTGCCAAGTTTGGTGGAAATCCATTCAGCCGTTCGAGCTAAAAGTGAGTCCAACCGCCCTATGGAAATTAACATGGGGAAAACACGTTTTGGGACCCCCCTTTTTTCTCGGCTCCTGCTTGACGAATCCCCCCCAAACTTTCAGGGAAGGAGCGGAACGCAGCCAGGCAAATTTGAGGAAAATTTCAGGCAGATTCCTCTACCGGCGCCAAAGTTATTCCCAATAGAATGTTGCAGATTCCCTATGGAAAGCAATCCTAACTATAACTACCTACTGGCGACCGCCAGTAGGTAATATATATATATATATATATGAATGTCCAGGTTACCCCTATGTGGCCGACACACCAGGGACTGCTCCTCATCACAATCAGATTAGCAGGCAAACTCCCCGTACTCTAGCCGACGAGTTTCGGATTATGAAACCCTTCTTCTTAGGCAATTCGGAAATGACAGCAGGCAAACCATACACTGGTGTACTCCTTCTTTTATTTCAATCCAGCATGTTATTTACCCCCAATGCATTCTTGAACCAGTAGTACGAAATCTGCATCACAAATGTGCGCTGTCAAGATTTTCCTTTTCCTCATTAATACAATCATTGGGGGATATAGTCCTGCATAAAACAATCAAGAGGGCGTCTCCCGTTCCACTCAAACTGTCTCCCTGTCATGACATCAAGAGAACCCGTAATGCTGCGGTGGTGGGATTCCCCGCAACACAAGCCACATAGGAAACACCACACCGTGTACCAATTAATCCAAAAGCGCGTGGACCCCCGCAGCATCAATGGTGGTGCCAGGCCGTGACCAAGGGCGGGTAACTAGTATGAATGTCCAGGTTACCCCTATGTGGCAGACACACCCGGGACTGCTCCTCATCACAATCAGATTAGCAGGCAAACTCCCCGTACTCTAGCCGACACGTTTCGGATTATGAAACCCTTCTTCTTAGGCAATTCGGAAATGACAGCAGGCAAACCATACACTGGTGTACTCCTTCTTTTTTTTCAATCCAGCATGTTAATTACCCCAATGCATTCTGTCATATATAAATAGTTACCAGTGCAAACTAAGTTTCCTTCTTTACATTCACAGATAATTATTTGTTTAAAGGATACTTTTTGTTTAAATAGCGTTTTATGTTTTGTGCGTTGCTCGTATGTAAAATTGAGATCTAGTTTACATCGGAAAGCAGCAGATGTCACTGCACTTGATGACTCAAAGTGGAAGAGTCTACATGATTGAGCAATTTGAGTCCTTCTTACCACCAACTGCACTCATTGCCCCCTCCACCAAACCCATCTCCAAGAAATTCAATTCCAGGCGAGGCTACATGCACTATAAATATTTCACAGACACTCCAAAGCCTTAGACCGTGCACAAATGTCCAGAATGTGTAATCACACAATCTGACATAGTCACGATTTATGTGTGGTCAATGTCACTGGGATTCATGGCTTCATGAAAGGGCGCTGAAATAAAAAAAAACAGCAAGTTTGACAAGGAGAG